>NC_081409.1:316387654-317064320 GCF_030272615.1 Cryptomeria japonica | reverse complement strand
GGAAGACTTCCCAAGGTACCTTGAGAAGAGCAAAGTGCATTGGGAAGACTTCCCAATGTGCCTTGAGAGGAGCAAGGGATGTGACATTCCTTGAAGAATGTGGAGGAGGAATTTAAAATTATCCAAAAAGGGATAATCATGGGGATTAGAGGAATAAGAAGGAATTAAAAATTCCTTGGGAGAGGAGATGCCTAGAGGATTGTGAGATTTTGAAGATCTCACATTCACATAGGAAAAGAGCATTAAAAGCTAGTGGTTGGATGGAAGGGACAAGGAGTTGACTTCGTGGCTAATCATGATGATTAGCCATTAGCAACTCATTAGGAGGGGGATTAGAGGAAATGTTAGGTGGGATTAGGATTTGTAGGAGGATTTGACTAGGAGAGAGAATGAGTGGAGGGAATTAAAAATTAGAAGAATAAGGTTAAGTCAGTTTAGGGAGATTCTAGAAGATTTTATTAGGTTAATGATGAATTAAGAAGATGGTTTGTAGGAATCATGTAGGTCAACTAATTAATTGAAATTAATTATCCAAGAGGATGATTTGTGAGGATTTAATCTTTTTAGAAGAATAAAGAAAGGGATTGATTTATTAAATAAATCAGTCACATACTATAGTGATAATATTGATTATATTTAATTAATATTGAGGAGAATTTGAAATAACATGATTAATTAATTAATTATGTGAGGAATTAAAAGTAATTAAAAATAATTACTTTTAGGTGTTTACATTATGACTAGCAAAAAGACTAGATTTTGGAGCAAAGGATATTCCAGAAAGTACTCATGTAAACGATACCTCGCTGCTCAACATACATAATTATCTGCTCTATTTCACATACATACCTATCTTCCATTGTTGCTCAATATTACATACATACTTGACTTCCACTGTTGCTCAATATCACATACATCCAGTCCTAACCGGACCACAGGGTTTGACATCAACGACAACATTCATATAAATCTAACAATGTTTGCTTTCCATATTTGTAGCTTGTTGTTTCATGTCAATTCTTCATCATTAACCCTAGATATAGCATTAAAATACATTTTGTACACATAAATCTGTCTAGTTTAATTAAATGAATATTTTCTATCTATTTGATTTAAAATCCACTAGCCATCATTTAATTTAATTTATTCATCTTCAAACATTCTCCTATTAATTAAATAAATTATTCACTTTATTTTAGTTAATTCATTAAACCAAATTTACAATCAATTAAATGAATAAATCCTATTTATTTCATTTTAAACCCCTTTCCTCTTTTAAATGAATTAAATAAAACATTTATTTAAATCATTAAAATCCCTCCACTTGCATTCTCCTAAAAATGCAACTTGCACCTATTTGTTGAAATAAATGAATTTTATTTTAATAAAAATCTTATTTTCCCTCAACCACCAAACCTGCTTGCAATCCTAAATCCCCTTCTAGACTCTTCTAACCCCTTCTTAATTATCCTAATCCATCCCCTAAATATTGTCACATTCCTAAGCAACTTGGAGTCACTTCTCAAAGACTTCAAAGTCTTTGAAAAACATTAAATGCTTTGTGTTCAACAAGCTAACCTCTAAAGTCTTCTAAACCACTAATGGCTCTTACATGACCATTTATGGTTAAATCCACTTGCACCCATGGTTAGGGACTTTGACCCCTAACTCAACCCTCATGTGACCCATGTGTCTCCTCAAGCATTTATTGCTTTGACCATGGTTATCCTCATTAACTCTTGCACAAGAGTTTATCCATTGGATAAAAGCATTATTCTTTGGATAATGAATTTATTCACTCAACTGTCAGGTCATGTCAAGCATTTAATGCTTCTTCCCTCTCCTCTCAACCCATCTCATGTTGACATTTGTCATCCTGGGATTGGGTTGAAAGTCCTCACATGGATCACAAACCATTCAATCCTGACCCTTGTTGAGATTACTCAATCTCAGCCATCCATTGCTCCATTTTTCCTATAAATAGAGCTCATTTCTTCATAATCCATATCCTGAAAACTGGTATGCGTTTATATTATAGTCATTTTTAGAGAGCATTTAGTATAAATCAATCTTATTCACTCTTTTGGTTTAAAAATCAACGCTAGCTAATTAGATAATCTCTTATTTTAGCTCTTGTTCACACTTGCATAACATTAGATTAATCATTTTTCAATCTTGAACCTCCATAAGACATCCATAGTGCAAAAAGTTTCTGAGAGCTACACTAATTTGGAACTTGGAGAGGAGAGGAACAAGGGAGGAGGAGCTACAAGCATGGTGGAAGGCATTTGGAGATGCCTTATTGTATTTGCTTTCATTGTCAAATGCTTTATTGTGTTTTTAGTGTCTTCTTGGTATGCCTGCTTAGAATAGTCTTTGGTTGATTAACACTAACAACTCTTTGTTTCTTGTTGTTTCTCATATGTGTTATACCACCACATGTTTTGTTTAACATCTCCCATTTTACAGAGCATCACATTCAAATCAATTTCAACTAAATGAAGGAAAAATAAATTGATCTGCATTCAATCCTCTTGCATTGGATCAATTGAGTTCTCTCTTTCTTCAATGTTTTGATGGAAAGTTAGGTTATTTCCTAGTTTACTAGGCTTAACTTGTGAAACACTAATTTTCTCACCATTACATTTTGGTGAACCCAACATGTCTCATGCTCATTTTTCATTTTTATTCTCATAACTAATTGGTATGCATTTAATCAAACTATATTTGCACTCACATATTATTTATGCACTTAATTTACATAAATTTAAAGGTCCAATTCACAAAAAACCTAATTTATTTCGACAAAGTTGATTTGTGGGTTGCATGATTTATCAATCATATGTTCAAATCTGATTGTTATGCCATGTTATTTTTTAGATTTAGAAGCATTTAGCTATCACATCTCTCATTTCTTTAGAGTTTCTAATTTGTTAATCAATCATTTTACAAAGGAATTGCATTGTTTAACCATACATATAGCTTGCATTATTAAAAATATTGTGATTTCAAATCTTTGCATTCAATATTTTCTTGTGCATGAGTTTTATTACCCTTTCACCTACATCCAACATCCAGGTGAGAAGAAGTTATAGACTTGTGACTTTCCAAAGTTTAAATACTAAGGGGTGTGAGGCTATATTGAATGACCTATTCCATGGGAATTCAGGTGAAACCTCAATCCCTACACAAGACATATGTAACACTATGGGGAAAAATTCATCTCATACTTCTCATGATGAGGATGACTCACTAACTAGGGTTACTAGTGAACAATTGGGGAAGCTTGACAATGAGTTGGATGAGCTTCAATAATGGATGGGCCAAGAACACTCGAATAGTGAGGAAATCTCTTTGATTGAAGGGTTGAAGATAAATTTTCAAGTGATAAGATAGGTATGGAAGTGTTGCGTGGTATTTCTCATGTTGTTGATGCCAATATTATGCCTACAAAAAGTTGTGCTAAAGCCCTTGGTTACTGTAATGGTGAAAAATTAGGGTTTCCACCACGAAAAAGGATGAAACCCACTAATTTTTTGACTTAGTGACCATACATTCAAAAGAGGGTCCAATCCAATAGATCTAGTCACAAACCAACAAGGATTAGGACTAAGAGTTTTGATTGGATTTGGGGGAAGGTGTTGATGTGAATTAATAAACCCTCTTTGTAAGTTGAATTGCTGAAATTAGGGTAAAATTGCTGGAAATTGAAGTAGAAATGCATAAACAGTAAGCTACAATCATCAAATTGAACCACAAACCTGGATCTAAGAAATGTAAGCAAATTTAGATCTCTTCCCCAAAAGAGATCCCAAAAATGTTGGGATTGTGATGCCCGTTACCCCATTCCTCCAAAAATTTTGCACTCCAATGGGGAATTGCTTTGTCATTGTAAATAATTCTTACTCTGAATATCATAGCTTTGTACATGTTTCCTACATATAGAAAGAAGGGAAATATGTTGGGAATAGGGGCTTGCCTAAGTCAAACCCCGGTTTAGGAATTAACCTTGAATGAAATGTTACAAATACTGAAATAAATGATGAAAAGATATACCTCAGATTTGCAATGACTGATAATGATGCTTTTCTTCTTGAATGTAACTAACTACATATGTTTTATGAAATGGCATAAACATGACAAAATCCTAATCACACACACATGCTTGCATATAAATGATGTAATGTTGCTCCATAATGGATAAATGAAGAATATGCAGCCTTGAAAATCTCTAGAAGTGCTTGATGATGAATGCTTCAATGCTTGAATGATAGATTGCTTGAATATAGATTTATTGGATGCTCTATGATTCTCCGTTATGTTGAAATGAGAGGGATGGACCTCCTTTTATACTTTCCAGTTGAAAAACATCTTAATTTTTCAACATAGGCCGACATGGAGATCACATTCCTACTAATTCATTGTGACTGTTGAGAGGGGCCAAATTAAGGTCCTACTTGAGAGGACCAAGGTGCCACGCCTTGGTCCCAATGAGGACCATGGCACCACGCCCTAGTCTTGCCCCATTTTAGGGCTAGAATCAAGGGGCCATGTGATGTGTAAAGAGAAAATGAGACTAGAATTACATGATATGAGTAGGCACCTTGGTCCCAATGAGGACCATGGCACCACGCCCTAGTCTTGCCCCATTTTAGGGCTAGAATCAAGGGGCCATGTGATGTGTAAAGAGAAAATGAGACTAGAATTACATGATATGAGCATAATTAGGTCCTAGTCCGGCTTTAGGACATGAACGCTAAGATGAGAGCCAAAATATGGACCAAATTGTAAGGGAGTACAATTTAGGATGCTACAATTACTCTATTCCTACAACTCAAGTTGAGCATTTCATTCCCATGCCTACAAATTTTCCATGTGTCTACATATACATCTTCTATCATAACTACTTCTACACAAAATGTTAATCCTACGCATGTTAGTCATGGGGGCAATTCTATTAATCAATACTCTTACATAACTCCTTTAGTTAGCCTTTCATTTGTTTCCTAACCATCTCCTTTATCAACATACCATAATGTTCCACCTCCTTATTCTCAACCTCCACCTACCTATCACTATATTACACCTCCATCACAATCCAACATGTCCAATTCCAACTCATCCACTGAAGCCATTGTCAATAACTTATTTCAAATTGTATCAACCTTACAACAACAATTGGCTTCTTTAACCCAATCGAAGTTGAATGTTCGCATATATGTGTGATGCTAAAGATGTGGTTAAATGAAACAAGCATACACATAGATGAGATGATAAAACATAAGTAGGAAGCAAATACAAGGTCTAAATTAAAGATGTAAACTCATAGCCTCCTTTCAAATGTCCTATCTTCCTCTATTCTTGAGGACCTTGAAGGTTGAATAATTGTTGGCTGTCAATGAAGTAATGACCTCCAAAGTGGCAACTCAAGAGTTGAGTAGCTACTTCATGATTGATTGTATAAATTATATGAAATGCATGCTGATTGATGAATGATTTAGCTAGAATGATCTATTCAAGCTACATGATTGATAAAATGAAACTAGATTAATATTGAAATGAACTATGATTAATCTAATTAACAATCAATGCTAGATGATTGAAATGAAAATGCCTATAGTAATGATGCTAAAACTATTAATGCAAGGGATCCTTATTGCTCCAAAATGAGGGGTATTTATAGGAATTCCAAGGCCAAAGCTGAGGTGTCAGGAATCGACGGTCCAGATTTGATCTGAAGATATCAAGGGTCAAGATTGAGGAAGTTGGAGAAGAGGTTGGAGGAAGGGACAATTATCATTTTTGTGGTGACAAGTGTCAAGGAGCCTTTCTCATGAGAGGGCAAGTGTCCAAGGGAGGAGACATGCGGCAAAAGTGCCATGTGTCTCAAGGGGAGAATATACAACCCATAAGAGGTTAGGATAAAAAAGGTTAGGATGTGCAAGAGGATAGGGTTAGTTAGACCCTAGGATTAGATAGAATGGGTTAGGTTAGGGAATGGTTAGGTTAGGTGGTTAAAAGTTAGGAGCCATGTGCTCATTTGAATTTAGAAATTCAAATATTTGAAAAAGATAATTAATCTCAAAAAATTCATGATTTGATTTGTTTTAACTAATTATGAGATTAGAAGAATGAATTTAGATGGGGGGAGGATTAATTAAGTTAGATTAATTAATCAAAAGGGGATATGAAATGAACTATATAAATAAATCATGTAGATTTATTTACTAGTAGATGAATAGAGAAATTAATCAAATTGCTTGTGAATTCAATTAATTGGGAAGGGGGATTAGTTAAATAACTGAGTATTTAATTAACTATCTTTAGACATTTTTAGGTGTATACATTTTGCCCCTCTTTGAAGCGATGTGTGATGACACGTTGGTTTAAAGAAAACTCGATTGATGATGTTGCTGATATTGATTTTGATAGGACGCGAATTCGGTCTTGATTTCGATGCGGATTCAGTTTTGATATGCTACTGATTCGATTTGTGATGATAGATCTTGATATGATGCGGATTTGATGTGGTTTCGATTTTGAGATGATAAATCTTGATATGATGCCCCCGACGTTGATTTACAAATTACGATGCGAGGATGCCTCCTTGGGAGACGAATCAGATAATTTTTCAATGTTTTTGAAGTTTTTGCGATTTTTTAATTTTTTTGATATTTTTTTAATTTTTACGATTTTTAAATTTTTAATGATTTTTCAATTTTTAGATATTTTCAGAGTTGATCCGATTCATTTCCTGATAATAAATTTGAAAATGCTTCCCTGCTAGGTTGATTAATTGATTAGATGATCGAAAATAAAGAATAAAAATCCCACCAAAATGCCCCACTTTGAGTTTAGAAAGGTGAATTCCTTTTACCACTCTTCATTAGTGCACTTTAGTTATTTAAAAAATTGATATGAAGGAAGGAATAGTGATTCCGTACCACCAGCACAGGTTTGAGCGAGTTCAGCGACACGAGCATCCTCTGGCCTACAGCCCACCGATACGTACTCTGAGAAAACCTAGCTTTGTTAATTTTTTTTTTTGCTTGATTTTTGCAAAATTTAGTTAGTTTTAGAAAAAAACATTTTTATCTTTTTTGCCATGTGGGTTTTAAATTTTTTTACGTTTTTGAGATGGGTTTTTCGAGCTTTAAAATGGGTTTTTGAGGTTTTGAAAAAATTTAAAAATAATCAAATTTTTACATTTTTCATTTGTTAAAAAAAATGCATTTTTTTGGTGGGGGAAGTGTCCCGGCGACACCACCATAGGTGTTGTGGGCATTGCGGCAGATGTCGTTGGCGCTGCTGCGATCGGCACCACTGTGGGCGCGACTTGCGCCACCAACACCATCGTGAGCGCCACGGGTGCTGCAGCCGGCCTGCTTGCCTTTTTTTTTTTTGAAATTTTTTATTTTAAAATTTTTTCAATTTTTTAAATGATTTTTGACATGATTTTTTCGATTTTTTATGTGATTTTTGACATGATTTTTAAATTTTTTTTAATTACTGATGTGATTTTGATGATTTGCCTTTCCGATTATCAATTTGATTTTTGCTTTCGCGATGACTAATTATTTGAATTGATTTTTTGATTTTTGACCATTTTTGGCTTGATTTTTTTATTTTAGATTTTTGATGAATTTTGATAATCTGATTTAATTTCAGATGATTGATTTTGATGATTTTGATAAAAATTTTGTTGCTCCTCTGACCCTCAAACGTCACGATTTTCGATAAAGATGCTAGAATGCTGTCAATTTGATTTGATTTTTGATTTCGATAGGGTAAGATAGATTTGATTAGCTATCTAGTTGATAAAATTAGATACTCATGATTGATGAAATTTGATGATCCGTTCTAATTATCTCTATTTATGTGAGAGATGAGATAGGATTGAAAATGACCTCATGATAGATGAACGTCATTGATAGGGGCTCAACGAGATCTGATAGAAATCTCAAGTGAGCAAGATAGACTGATAGATAGATAGATTTGATAGATAGATAAATCGAGATACTAATATGATGAGATGATTTGATTTCTAGGAGTCTTTTAGTGTCTTCCAGACTCGGGAGTGCTTCCCAAGACATGGTTGTTGATACCCCGCTTTAGTCAGGCGGAGCGAGACCACATTGATAGGTGTGGTTTATCTTCCCTTCTTGACATGCCTCGACCTTTGATTAATCAGAGATTATTGACAACCTTACCAGAGCGTTGGCATAGTGAGAACAATACTTTTCACTTACCGACTGACGAGATGACAGTGACACCTAAGGATGTGTACCGGATACTGCGCGTCCCTGTGATGGGAAAGCTAGTGTATTATGATACTAGTGAGTAGGGTGGGATAGATGCACTTTGCAGAGTTTTTGATGATGACGAGATTGGTGGATATGACATTGCGTGGCAGGAGATGTTAGAGCTAGGTTATGCCACATTACCAACTATTCTTGCCAGATTCATTGGGGGCTTCCTTTGTCCTGATCATAGGTCAAAGGGATTATCTGTTGGATGGGGTCGATTTCTTGAGCAGTTGGTGACATAGGGTACTCGATTTGCATGGGGGTTATGCATGTTGGTGCACTTATATTATGACTTGCACTGAGTAGTGTACTAGGGATCAGTCGGATTATTGGCGAGGGTTGACAATTTGATCTTGTGTTCAACGTTGGATGTGTCTCAGTATTCACTTGACAAGAGTTGCCTAACTGTTGGATTAAGCTCAAAACAATGAAAATTTTGCCCTAGCTAGGTTTAGGATTTGCCCCTAGTCTAGAAACAAACTTTATTATGATATACACGATGATCCAAACCATGTTGAGAAATCACCCGCAATGCCTGCGTATGTACAAAGGCTTTATTATGGATATGAAGAACGCTAATGAAAATGAATGTAAGCAGAAGGATGCATGAACCAATAGATGGAAGAGCTAGCTGACAAATAGCATCTGTTGCCAGGTTTTCACCATCTGTTATTATTGCACTTTTCTCATATTTGATTTTTTTTTTCACTATTTTTGTTGTTTTTGTATTTCTGCTTTTTCACTCTTGTTTTTTGGATTTTACTGCTTTTCCACTCTTTTTGGATATTTATGCTTTTTCATTGTTTTTGGATTTTTCTGCTTTTTCATTGTTTTTGGATTTTTCTGCTTTTGCACTTTTTTAGATTTTTTTGCTTTTCCACCATTTTTGGATTTTCTGCTTTTTCAGACATAAAACTTCTTCAGATGCATGCTATTGATGGGTTCTTAGAGTTGATCCCCGTCTTGCATTGATAGCTGATATGCTCCTAACCCAAATACTGTTGTGACCACAAACAGACCTAACTAGTTTGGTTCAAGCTTCCCTTTCTTTTCTCGATCTGACTGGTTTCGTGGATTTTCCTTTAGTACTAGTTCTCCAACTTGAAAGGCTCATAGTTTGACCTTGTGATTATAACTTCGACACATTCTTTGTTGATACACCTTTAAATGATCAAAGGCATTTTTTCTTCGTTCATGGATCAATTCTAACTCTTGCAATCTAGATACTCGTTGTTCTTCATCTGGAATAAGGCCTTTTAATGATACTCATAGAGAAAGTATCTCTACTTCTATTGGCAATATTTTTTTGATCCATAGACAAGAGAGAAAGGTGTGGCGCCTGTTGGTGTACGGATAGTGGTACGATTGACCCATAGAGAAGGGTTCAATTGAATATGCTAATCTCTACCAGCATCATTTATTATCTTTTTGAGGATTTTTATAATAGTTTTGTTTGATGCTTCTTCTTGCCCATTCCCTCGTGGATAGTAGGGTGTGGAGAATGTATGTTGGATCTAAAATTTCTCAGAAATCTCTTGTACATCTTGGTTCTTGAACGGTCGCCCATTATCAGTGATAATGGTCATGGGTATGCCATAGCGACATATGATGTAGTTCAAGATAAATGCAACAATTTGTTTTTCTATGATATTTGTGAGAGGTACTGCCTCAATCCATTTTGTGAAATATTCTGTAGCTACAAGATTAATTTGTGACCATTGGATGAAGGAGGATTTATCTTTCCTACTAGGTCAAGACCCCATTGGCAGAAAGGCCAAAATGTTTCCAAAGCATGAAGTTCTTGTGGTGGTGCATGAATTAAATTTCCATGGATCTAACATTGTTTGCATGTTTTAGCTATCTAAAAAGAATCTCGTTCCATAGTTGGCCAATAATAGCCCAAGCATATGAGTTTTTTTGAAAGGGTAAGACCACTTGAATGAGTGTCACAAATGCCATTATGGACTTCATTTAAGGCCTTCTCAAATTCCTCTTGCTTGAGACATCTTAAAAGCGTACCGTGCAGACCTCATTTAAAAAGGGTATTCGCAACAAGAGTATAATGGGAGGATTGGCGGATGAAATTTTTCTTTTGGTTTTTTGACAAGTCAGGAGGGAGGGTGTTAAATTTTAGGTATGTATAAATTTGGCCATAGAGGGAGGAATCATGCCCAACAAGGTGACATATAGTTTGGGAATCAGGACAATTATGAGTAGGGTAAAACAACTCTTCCACCAGGAATTCGTAACACTCTTAATTTTCCTATGTCTGAAGTAGAGAATCAAGTGTTTCCATGGCATTTGCTGCTTTGTTGTTATTCCTTAGAATCTGCTTAAAAGTTATTTCGATAAAGTATTTCCTAACATCATCAACCATCTTCTTATAAGGCATTAGCTTTTCATCCTTTGTTTGATAATCATCATTAATTTGATTGATGACGAGTTGAGAGTCTCCAAAGACTCGAAGTTGTGTAATGTTCCATTCTATGGCCATCTTTATTCCTGTGACCAAAGCTTCATATTCTGCTGTATTATTGGTGCATGTAAAGCTTAATTTGTACGCTTTTGGAATTGTATGACCTTGTGGTGTGATGAATAAAATGCCTGCTCTTGATCCATGTTGTGTTTCATTATTATTATTATTTTTAAGCAAGGTGGAAAGCCACATATATATTAATATAATAATAGGATACAAAATCTGGTTCGACAAACATATCGGTAGGAAAGAACTAGAAAAAAGAAAACCTTCGATTATAGCTTCAATTACAAATGAAATCCCCTAAAAAACTAACGCTAACCTAATGAAACTAAATTAGTAAAATGATAGAAATATCATTTTTACAAGACCAAAAATACCAATTTTTGCAATTGGTTGCAGGACAACATATCTGACTCGATCTCGTTACATTCCAAAAATATTAACTTGGGATAGTTAATACTGCATGTAGGCTTATAATTTCGCAACCTGGCCATCCTCAATAATTTTAAAAATGGAGAGCCATCAGACATCCATAATTATTCCCATCAAAACGAGGTAACATAATTTACCCTCTGCTTTACTCGTCCATCGGTTGGACAGTTTCGTCTTGTTGTTCTTGCACCATGCCCCTATCGACTGTAAGTGGAATTTGAACTGGTTGTGTCACATTATTGATTCCTGCTCCTGGACTGATATCCAGGTGATGTATTATGAGATTTGGATCTAACCCTGGAATATCTGCATATGACTAGGCAAAATTGATTTGCCATCTTTTGAAGGGTTCTAAATATTGTTGCACTTTGTATTTTGATAGAGAGATTGATGGATGAAGATCAATTTTCCAATGGTAACTTCCTATGTTGGTTCTATCGGGATAGATGACCTCTCTTGATAGTATTCAGCTAAGGTGTCAAATCTCCCATCTTTCGCCGCCTCAAGGAGGTTTTCACCGTTAGATGCATCCTTTCTTTTAAATTTTTTTGTGGTCTAATGTTGCCAATAAATGGTTTTCAATATTAGAACTGACATTCTTTTCCTTATTTTCATTTTTGCAACTAGGAGATTTGGCACCCACTTGATTGGAAGATGCGCTGGCGAAATCCCTGGTGAAAGTTGTTGCGGGTTCAATTGTATTGAGGTATAAGGATATGACATGGTCATTAGGAAAGGTATCAATGGTGGTATGTCTTTCATTTTCCTAGTCCATAATTTCAGGATGGATTAAGGGTAAAGGATCCTCAGGTTGAATTGTTTCAAAGATATTAGGGGTCATGATAGATATGTCAAAGTTTTCGATATATATTTCAATGTCTGGAATGATACTTTTGTCAGAGTTACCTCTCACAAATAGCTCCTGATTGTCCTCGATTAAGTCTAAGTCAACTGAATGTGATTCTAATTCAAGTGATCTAGTTCCTAGCATTTGCCTTGCATATGCATGAACTGCATCGACACCTACATCTTCTTCTTCCCTTTCAATTTCAAGTTGCTCTTGTTTGTTTTTCCATGATAGTGAATATTCCCAGTTCCCTCAATCTCTTAG
Source organism: Cryptomeria japonica (assembly GCF_030272615.1). NCBI lineage: Eukaryota > Viridiplantae > Streptophyta > Pinopsida > Cupressales > Cupressaceae > Cryptomeria > Cryptomeria japonica. The sequence continues at coordinate 317,051,992 of NC_081409.1, read as the reverse complement.
TTGCATTTGTTTTTTCATACTTGAAAAGATTGAGGCAAATGATTTTTCTTTGGATTGTGTGCTTGAAGACGATGCCTCTCTGTTATGTGGAACAATAACCTCTGGGGCAGTTTCAGATTACTGCAACACTGTAATGGATTTGAGTCTGTTGAGATCGTGATTGCTTGCCCATTGTATGGAAACTTCAGGCACTAATGATATGTTGATGGAATAGATTGTATGTCATGTATCCACGGTCTTCCTAAGAGTATTTTGTATGGTAAGTCCAAGTCTAGAACTTGGCAGGTTGTGTCTTTCTATAAAGGTCCCAGTTTGATGGGTAATACAATTCCTTTGGAGGAATATTCTTCTTCATCATATGCTTTGATTGTTATCTTTTTCCGAGGATCCACTGCATCTTTAGAATAACCTAGAGTGTGGACAAGACTCAATGAGTAAATGTTTAATCTAACTCCCCCATCTATTAGGACATGTTTAACGAGTTTTCTATGAATGCGGACTTCAATTTGCAAGGGACCGTTATGGGGATGTTGCATGGAATCAATGCTTGGATATGAAGGAGATGGGCTTTGAATATGATCTTCTGAAATAGGTTTGATGGAAATTATGAATATCCCTTGGGTAACTTCATCTTTGGGTGTATTGTTTGGTGAGGATGCTATGGAAGGTTCTTGCAAGTTTTCAAGAGGTGTAAAAAAATATGCCTTTGGAGAATCAATTTTCTTATGGGGGTATGAGCCATTACTAGACATAGGTGCGCGATTTTGATCTTCCTCGGCAAAATCCCTTAGGGATCTCTTTAAGGGTTGCATAAAAGAGCTACCTTTCTTTGGAGATGTATTTAAATCCTTGTGAGGTTTTGACATAGTTGGCTTTTGCTTTTGGACTTGTTTGATTTCTCTGATATGTCGACATGTTATGTCTTCTTCTTGTATTTTGCTTTGGTATGCCATGTTTCTATGATCTTCATCTATTTCGAATGTTTCTATTTCCGTTTCTATGATCTTTCATCTTTGCGCTCTAGTTAAAATAGGCATACACGTGTGTTGAATATTGTGCAGGGATTTGATTGTTTAAAAGGTGTTTCAATAAGTGACCAACTGTCAACGTAGATATGATAGAGTGATATGACACGAAAAGATAATTCAAGTATTTGCTAGTTTGCAAGTTTTTCAATCTTAGTTTGGAGTGCAAATTTTGTGATTTTTGATATAACCAAGTTCAATAGGAATGATATATCCTATGATGAGAATGAGGTTAATCTGATCAAGCATTGTAGTTTTGTGATAAAGGATGATAGATCCTGATAAGAAACTATGTTTGAATGATCAGTTTATCAAAGAAAATGTGATGTTGCACTTTGAAATGTTAGATCTTGAACTTGTTGGAAATGAATACTTGAGAACCTTAGTGTGTCTAGCATTGAATCTGTTTTGATTGAAGATAACCTGACTGAGTGACCCGAGAAGATGACCTAGTTTCTATGTTTGACTGTCTGAGAAATGGTTTGTTTTTGTTTTTTGATTTTGGGGTAGTTTTCCAGAAACGCTAACAAAATGACAATAAATGCTAACAAAATGACCAAAAACGCTACTATAATAATTAGGAACGCTGACAAACTGACCAGAAACCTTGAGGAATAGACCAAAAATGCTGCTATACTGACCAGAAATGTTGATAAACTAACCAAGAACATTGCTATAATGACCAGAAACGCTGACAAGCTCACTAAGAACGTTGAGGAACAAACCAAAAATGCTACTATACTTACCAAAAATGCTAACAAACTAACCAAGAATGTCGAGGAACAAAACAAAAATGCTATTCTGCAATGCAGTGACTCTAAAGTTCAAAACAATGATGTTTAGACTTAGCAAATTAGGTGTTTGAACTTATGAGATTGTTATTTTGACCCAACTTTTTGATTTTTCAGACTTAGATAACTGATATTTAGACCTAGCAAGTGCAAACTAGGGGATCTAGTGTTGAAACATGAGCAATTTGACATTCAACACAAAAGAGTTGTTCCTTAGACCAAGAGAGCTGACATTTAGACCAAGAGAGATGGCATTTAGACCAAGAGAGCTGACGATTAGATTGGAAGAGATACTATTAGACCAATAAGTCTGTTGTTTAGACCAAGAGTTCTATTGTTTAGATCAAGAGAGTTGTTTGGACTAGAAACTCTGTTGTTTAGACCAGAAACTCTACTGTTTAGACTAGTAACTCTATTGTTGAGACCAAGAGAGCTGTTATTTTGACTAGAAACTCTGTTGTTTAGACCAGAAACTATGTTGTTTAAAATAATGATGTTGAAAATTAGACAATGGTTGTTTTGACTCCACGAGTTTATGTGTAGACTGAAAAAATTGATTTTTATACCTAAAAAGCTCAACCTTGGAGAGTTAATGTTGAAATATGAGAAAGTGAGAATGGACTATGACAGATGGACATATGAGCACCTGAAGAACCTGGATACAAAGGGGAAAAACATGGATGAGAAGAGGGACGATGAAAACAAAGAGCAGCTAAACTAGAATTAGAATATGGAGGATAAGGTTAAATCGCTGGAAGATGGGAAGGAAGCGATGATAAATCTTATGGGCATTATCCATTTTCCTTTCTGCTGTCATTAAAAACCTTGAGGATATCACTAAGGTCCGTGACTCTCCAAAACTGGTTGTGAATCTTGACTTGGATGAAGAGACCATCCAGACTGGTAGCGGTGATGCTACTCCGGTGGGTGGCAATGCGAAGAGGACCAGGGCCAGTGTCAAGAAAGCTGTGGCTGCTCCTGCAAAGAATCTCCCTAATCTTAGGGATAAAATCAAAGAGCTGCATGAAATTAGCAACACTCTGGCAAAAGCTCTGGAAAAAATCAACTAGTATCTTCTGGACTTTGGATGGCCTGCTAGCTTTGTGGGGATTTTTCTGGTTTTCTTTGGTTTTCTGCTAGTTTTTCATAGGCATGTCCTCTTTTGTTTCTTGTCGTTTTGCTGTTTAAGTTCTATTTGTAAAGGGTTTCGGGCCCCCTTCAAAACTTGCTTTTACCTTAATAAAAAACATTCATACTAAGAGAGTTGACATTTGGACCGTGAGAGCTACCATTTGGACTGAAAAAGCTACTGTTTGGACCGTGAGAGCTACTGTTTGGACTGGAAGAGTAACTATTTGGACTAAAAGAGCCACTGTTTGGACCGAAAGTGCTACTATTTGGACTGAAAGTGCTACTGTTTGGACTAAAAGAGCAACTATTTGGACAGTTAGAGCTATTGTTTGGATCGAAAGAGCTAATTTTTGGACTGAAAGAGCGACAATTTGGACTGAAAGAGTGACTGTTTGGACTGAAAGAGCGACTCTTTGGACTGTGAGAGGTAATCTGTTGTGAAACTTGTAAATTTGACAATTTGAAGTTTGATTTTGCAATTTTTGTTGTATTTCAATGGATGATATCTTGACCTGAATTGCAAACACAAAATTCAGATTGTATTTTTGTCCCAAAGGACACATAAAGTGTATGTTCAAGAAGCTTTAAAGAAATCCCAAGTTTTCACGGGTTTTGAACAATTGAAAATACATCATTCAATCTATCCTAAGGAGATTGGCTTCATTATTAGTTCTTAGCCCACACTTGGTACCCTGTCAGCTCACACAGCCTTGTCACCCCCTAAAAGGGCGCCCATGTTTTTTGCCTTTGCGCGAGCTAGTGGAGTCCCATTATGAGCTTAGCAATAAGGTCTCAAAAGGGGAGTTCACATATATGCTCAAGAGGGACATATGGTGAGTGTCTTAAGGAGAGATTCTTCCCCCTCCATGCACTAAGAATTTAATAATGTTTAGAGGTAAACCAGGTAGCTTCTAATTTTAATTGGTACTAGTAAGGGATCCATCGACGTGTCAGGGTATAAACTCAATTAAAAGGTCTCCCAGCCTTGAAAACCAAGGTTTGATATTCTTGAAGGTACGAAGGAGAGCTATTCCCGAGCACTGTCATTGACTTGATTTTCATCAAATAACATTTATTTTATAGTGGGTTGGAGTACTTGGCATTAGCCGTTCCCACTTGGGTTGTTCCCCTCTCATCGACCTTACTGGCTTTGGCCTTATAAGCTCCTCGGGAGGGTAGGCCCACTAAAGATATGCACTATTGAAAATAAAAGATGAGTCTAGCTTTCCGATCACCTAAGAAAGGTGAGAGCATACTCGCCTATCATAAAAAACACATAAGATATGTTTGTTCATTTCCATTGTAATTAGTCTATGTGCCTAATTTATCAAAAATAAGTGCAAAATCCCACGGCTACAAACAAAGTTAGTAGTTTATATTGCAATCTTTGACGGCGAAATGGTTTATAACTCTGGTCTTTCACAGCAAAATAAGTACCTGCAAAACCAACAAACTGCAACTTAGGTTCAAGAAAATGACAGTCCAGAAGCAAAAATAAGAAATGAGAATACAACATTAGAAAAATCCATGAAAAACTGAAAAACACTATCAAATTGACCCAAAACGCTATCAAATGGACCAATAACACTATGAAATTAACCAAAAAAGTTATTCTGAACACCAAGAACGTTGCAAAATTGACCGATAATGCTACTAAATGGACCAAGAACGCTGCTAAACTGATCGAGAACGTTGTTGTCAGATAGACCAAAAATGCTACAAGACATACCAAAAATGCTAAGTTATAGACTGAAAATGCTAAAGCATAGAAAAACATAAAAACAGAGTTGAGAAATCCCCCATAAATTCCATTTGAGGTGTCAGGACGCTACAATGGAGACCAAGAACGCTAATCGGGAGCATGAGAGAGATAATATGGGCACCAAAAGAGCTAATCAACCTGTCAATGAGATTTCTTGCAAGCATACACATAGATGAGACAATAAAACATAAGCAGGAAGCAAATACAAGGTCTAAATTAAAGATGCAAACCCATAGCCTCCTTTCAAATGTCCCATCTTCCTCTATTCTTGAGGACCTTGAAGGTTGAAGAATTGTTGGCTCTCAGTGGAGCAATGACCTCCAAAGTGGCAACTCAAGAGTTGAGTAGCTACTTAATGATTGATTGTGTAAATTATATGAAATGCATGACGATTGATGAATGATTTAGCTAGAATGATCTATTCAAGCTACATGATTGATAAAATGAAACTAGATTAATAAGAAAATGAACTATGATTAATCTAATTAACAATTAATGCTAGATGATTGAAATGAAAATGACTATAGTAATGATGCTAAAACTATTAATTCAAGGGATCCTTGTTGCTCCAAAATGAGGGGTATTTATAGGAATTCCAAGGTCAAAGCTGAGGTGCCAGGAATCGACGGTCCAGATTTGATTTGAAGATATCAAGGGTCAAGATTGATGAAGTTGGAGAAGAGGTTGGAGGAAGGGACACTTGTCATCTCGGTGGTGACAAGTGTTAAGAAGTCTTGCTCATGAGAGGGCAAGTGTCCAAGGGAGGGGACAAGTGGCAAAAGTGTCATGTGTCTCAAGGGGAGAATATCCAACCCATAAGAGGTTAGGATGTGCAAGAGGATAGGGTTAGTTAGACCCTAGGATTAGATAGAATGGGTTAGGTTAGGGGATGGTTAGGCTAGGTGGTTAAAAGTTAGGAGCCATGTGTTCATTTGAATTTAGAAATTCAAATATTTTAAAAAGATAATTAATCTCAACAAATCATGATTTGATTTGTTTTAACTAATTATGAGATTAGAAGAATGAATTTAGATGGGAGGAAGATTAATTAATTTAAATTAATTAATCAAAAGGGGATATGAAATGAACTATATAAATAATCATTTAGATTTATTTACTAGTACATGAATAGAGAAATTAATCAAATTGCTTGTGAATTCAATTAATTGGGAAGGGGGATTAATTAAATAACTGTGTATTTAATTAACTATCTTCAGACCATTTTTAGGTGTATACAATATGATGTAGCTAGCCCACTATCCAATGATGTGGTTTGTACGGTTGCTCCTAAGAATATGGAAATTACCCAATTGGAGTTATATAATGGACAAGGTGTCCCCTTGAATCATGTAAAAACATTCCAAACCTTGTGTAGTAATTTATCTCATGATGATAGACTCATGGCCAAAACATTTGCTTGCACTTTTAGAGATAAAGCTTTGCAATGGTATTGGTCTTTGCCTCCTTATTGCATCACTTCTTTGTCAGAATTGGCTAATGCATTCATTCAACAATTTCAAAATAACATTGGTCCTTAAATTACTTTGACTAATTTGATTCATTGTAAGCAAGGAGTTAAAGAAAAAGCGATTGATTTCATTGGTAGATATAAACATTTGCATTCACAAATTGCTTATCCTATGCTTGATGGTGATGTTCAAAGATTTTTTAGTTCTAATTTGCAAAAGGATATTATAGATAAGCTTTTGTTTTATGAATTTACATCTTTGACACAATTGTGTGCAATGGTTCATAACTATCAGCTTCAAGTGAGCTAATTTGAATCCTTTTCTTCAATGGCTCCAGTTGATAAGAATGAGAGGACTCAATAATCGTTCAACAAGTATAAAAAAATGAACAAAGGCTTTATCAAGATCAATGATAACTCTTCCAATCATATAAACACACACATGACAACCACAATACCAGGTGTGACCCCTTTATCCAAATACTTTAGAAAATAATTAACTCCTCTTTTTGAATCTTTACATAGTATAATGCTTAGATTGATGAATGTTAATGCGTTGCAAATTCATCCCATCAAACCTATAGACAACTCTAAGCCTCTACCACCTTATTTTGACCATAAATCCTTTTGCCAATATCATTTTCAAGTAGGTCATAACATGAAAAAATGTTACAAATTGAGAAATAAGATTCAAGATCTTATTGATTCCAATATCATATATGTAACCGATGTGAATGATAAAGGAAAAAACTCTATAACACCTCCTAGTTAAAATTTGCAAATCTTCATTGTTCCTTTGACTTCTCATTATGCTAATGTGGTTGAACTTCTAAAAAACTTAGCTTTATTTCTAATGATTTAGGCATAGAATCTAACAATGTTGTGAACCTTGTTGAAAAGTCCAAACCAAAATTTTAACCTTGCATCACCTTTTTCTCTCGAGAGACTATTAAGGCACCCGATGGACTATCATACATTACTACGAAGATTAAACGAAAGCTCTCAAGCATAGTACTTATTAATCCAATATGTATGGTGATTGTTATCACTGAAGAACATCTCTTTACTAAACAATTTCATCAAGAAACAAATGACAAATATGATGTTATGATGAAGGTTCATGATGCTATTGTTAGGATAACTGGTGAACAATTGAGAGGGGGGGGGGAGGCGAATCAGTTGTCAACAAATTATGAAACTTGAAGCACACAAATTTTTTTATCGGAATGCATAAATTAAATACCAAAATAGCAGATATATCAATTAAGCACAAACATAAATCATAAACCAAATATCATGCATCCACAACACAATACCAATATTTGTACGTGGAAAAACCTGTAAAGGGAAAAACCATGGTGGGAAGCCTACCCGTAGTTAGATGATACTTCTGTAGCAAGTATGTGACTATACTAAGGGGCCTACACATGCAGGAAGGCCAACAACCTAGAGCTCACTGCTCATTACAAAAGGAGCCTCACTGACTACAAAAGAAATCCATATTACAATGCGAAAATAAGAATGAACTGCAAGAATAACATCTCCTATGCCTGAGTATAGTTCTGGTTAAGCTCAATGCTGAAGGTCTTAAACCTCTTATACAAACCCAATTTGATCACCTATGATTGACCAAAACCTCTGCATATGATTACGACTTTATTCGCACACATATAATCCCATAACCACATGCCATGATCTACAAAGAGATCTTACATAATATTTATACCACCCCAAGACCTAAATAATTAGGTCAGCCACCTGAAAGATAATACAATAAATCCATTAAATAAACCTGTAAACCAATGATAATCCAAGTTGGCCTAAGACCGAAACAACATTAACCAAACAATAAATCCAACCAGTAACACATCGGGAGCATCCACCAACACGTTACATAAAATGGTCCATAACCTAACAGAATAAGACCGAACCTAAAATAGGTCGCCATAAGGCAAATGAAATAACACCAATCAATTGGAACATGAACACGATAACCATCAACATCCTAAAAACCTTCTAGAAGATGCACTAACACCACTTATTGAATTCATCAAAAGATATTCAATAAAGCTCTGCCAGTAGAACCCTTACTGGTAACCAAAAGGCTTGCTAGAACATATGATAGCTTCCATATCACCAAATCCCAAACCAACTGAATGTGACATACATCTGAATGACATGAATGACCGAACCAAACTAATTCCACCAATTGGAATATACCAGAGACAAATCTCCTGATCATCATCAAAGTCCAACCACTCTACCACAACCTGACATATAACCAAAGAAGCTAGTGTTGACATCAAAGACAAACATCAATGCAACACATAATCAATTCCTCCAAACTGCCAACAATCTCCCCCTTTGGCATTGATGGTAACACTAGATGTGAAAAACATCCAAGTGCCAAGAAGTGCCAAACAAGTCTCCCCCAATGGAAGACATCCAACAAATGATATATCAATGAAGTTATGAACCAAATAACCAAACCATAGACCAAACTTCCTATGTGACTGATATCTCTATTAAGCTCTTTTTTTACATGTATACCTCTTCCCCTTTGACATCAATGCCATAAATTTGACATAAACATCAAAGAAAAATCATATTCTGAACCACACAACTGATTACTCCCTCTGAGTAGTAGAACCAACTCATCAATCCAGAATGAATGGTAGTTATGATAATGCATACCGCACTGATGCCAATCAACATCACTCAAGTCTCAACCAGAGGGACAAAGACCCCCAATATATCTCTAAATTACTCAAATAATTCCTTTGGCAAAGGTTTAGTGAATAGATCTACAATCTGCTCTTTAGTGTTCACATAAACTAGTCTGACTTCATTTGCTTCCACCCTTTCCTTCCAAAAGTTATACTTGATTGATATGTGCTTTGTCTTAGAAAGAAATACATGATTCTTTGATATGTCAATAGCAACAGAGTTATCACAGTGAATAACTACCGGTTCATTGCAATCTATCCTTATATCCTTCAATATTTTCTTCATCCATAGAACTTGTGTATAACTAGTAGCAGCAACAACATACTCAACTTCAGTAGTAGATAAAGAAGTACATGATTGTTTCTTGTTGATCCATGAAACAAGTTTCTTTCCAAAAAAGAAAGCTCCACTGGATGTGCTTTTCTGTTCATCTATATCTCTAGTTCAATCTACATCTGTATATGTGTTGGAAATTGACACTCAATTGGTTGGTTTCACTATGTTGTCATTGATGGCAACATGGTATCTTATTCTAGCTTCATGTTTTTGGTTCAGTTTTGTACCGACAGGCACTTCACAAACACTACACCGACACTAGCAGGACAAAAAGATTTCTTTGGTTACCGACAATGCATGCTGATATGGTTTAGAATATGGTTATCAATATTGAAGGCCGACATCTCTTGGATCTGATATCAACAATTGTTTTTGATATTCATGTATTTATGTTATCCAACCGACATATAATTTGATATTGTAATTATCTGTGTAAGCAAACATAAGGCATGATAAAGTTGTATAGGGTATATAGGTCAATGTGATAGATCATTTTTGAAATAACCATCATGCGAATATGTAATTGGAAGGAGATAGGAAATATATCAGAGAGTATGTATGTGAGGCTATTTATGTAAGGGTTATTCTGATAAAGGGTTTAGGGTTTCAGGCTAGAACAAACAGAGCTTAAACCAAAACTGTATTCTGGCATAGAAGATGCTATCTTAACAGTTCAACACTTCTCTAGATTGTAGTCTAGATTTTTATGTAGTCTGTGAGGCTCTTTTTGTGATTGAGCAGTGTGCTCTAGGCTATAAGCCTTCCTGCAAGTGCAGGCCCCTCATATTTTATAATATCTCTTCATATGGCCAATGGATTGATATTGTGGGTCACAAATCCTACCGTGGTTTTTCCTCTTTGAGGTTTTCCATGTATAATTTTTTTGGTTATGATTCCCATTTATGTGATTGGCTTATTGATTGTTTTAATTCTTTCAATTCTGTATGTACCGGTATATCGATTGGTGTATGCATGTTTTAATAAGGATAAAATTGATCATTCTGGTATAACACTGATTCACCCTCCTCTCAGTGTTATTGGATTCCAACAATTGGTATCAGAGGCTTGTTCCTTGGAGGAAGTTTAACAGCTTGAGGAAGATCATGAATCTATAATCCATGGATATGGGTTTAGAGAAGAAACTTGAGATGGCACTTGAAGATTATGATGTTGAAAGGTTGAAGAACTTAAAGCTACAAGATGAATTGAATTCTACTAAGGAATTAATTCTTGTCCTACAAGAGAGGCTATCATATGTTCAGGCTAGGAGGAAGGAACTTTTGCAAAGTTAGGATGATGAAGAGAAAGATGCACTTAAGGAACAATGTTAGAAATTGAGCCAGGAGAACATGGTTATGAAAAATTAAATGCAAGTTATAACTATGAAAATGTCTAAGAAGATTGAGGACCGAAAGAAAAAGGAAGAAAATCTTGTTGTATCCCTGAAGAACAAATTTGAAAAATGTGGTAGGTTGGTTAATGAGAATGCTATGTTGAAAATAGATTTAGTACAATCTCAGAGTAATGAACAAGAGCTTGAGAGACAAATGATAATTCTGAGAGAATATTTAACTACTGCAAGTGAGTATAAAGAAAAAATCAAGATTAGCTTAGCACAACTAGATGAGTTATTGAAGAGACAAAGACAAATTGGAGATTCTAGTGGACTTGGATTTGAGCAAGGACAGAGTTCCGGTACTGCTAATGAAGATCAAAGCCATAAGGCACCGGTAAGGCAATTTAATGCTTATAAATTCAATAATAGATGTTTTATTTGTAATAGATTTGGTCACATGGCTAGACAATGAAGAAACAAAGCAATTCAGAACCCTGATTCTGCTCCCGATAAATGTTCTAAATGCAAAAAGTATGGTCATAAGACAAAATATTTCAGAATGAATGTTAAATATTATGCATGTGGAAATTTTGGACATATGGCTAATCAGTGTAGGTCAAGCAATTTCACCAGTTTTAGCGAAGAAATTCAAAGGAACAATGTTACATGTTATGCATGTAATGAGGTTGGACATATTACTAAATTCTAAAGAAGCAAAAATCCACTAGTTGGTAATGAAGGATCAAATGAGAAAGGGAAAGATAAGGTTAGTGAAATTCGACAAGATCATACTTAGAGATGGGTTAGGAAGACTTAAGAACAATCATCAAATGGAAATGCACCAGCCACTTATCCAACAAAAGAGGCTGCTCTTGCACCGACAGGTAGCTCATCTGGTAACTGAGGCAGATGCCTTAGGTGTAGAAAAAATTCATGAAGATGCTGCATATACCCCGAGAAGAGGTTCTTGAAAATGTTCTAGACATTGGAAATGATCATTTGACATGGATATGTTCTGTGTGAGATCCAGTATCTTTCAACGACAGTCATTTATGTCAATGGAAGATTAGGGCTTTTCTCGAAGGTTAAAATGTTGAGTTCACTTATTTATTGATTACCTTGCATTTCGAGCGATTTCAAAGTGATTAAGAGTGACTAAGAGCGATCAAGGCATTTTAGAGCAATTGGATTTCTTCTTGAGCGACTTTACTGACGACTGGAAGAATTTGTTGAAGGTTTTCACCGAGAGCGATCAAAAGGTATTTATCTTTAAACATGGAAGAAGGATCATCATCTATTCCTATTTTTGTTGCAAACTCGACTGTAGTAGAGGTCAAGGACCACCCCAGGCCAATTTTCAAGTGGTATTCACATGTGGCTACCTTGGAAGATTTGGTTGGAGCATTTTCCCATGTTCTAGAGGGAGTTGTCTATGTTGAAGATGTTAGGGCATACATACACTGTCACATTGAGGACTTGGGATCATCTAAAATAAAGGGTGTGTACATGAGCGATCTGATGGGAGAATTTGGGAAGATCAAACTAACATACAAACACATTGAAGACTTAGGGTTTACCGACATTCTGGACATCTCAAAATTCGAAGATGAGATAATTAGGTATGTTTTGAGCAGAGTACATGGGGAGTTTATCTAGTTAGATAGACCTTACAATATCACCAAGGAAATCATCCATGCAATCTTTGGTTTACCATCGGTTGGGCAACATCCAAACAAGAAGGTTTCAAATGATTTCGTGAACAAAATTACTAGCACGACATCTGAAAGGAGATCTATGAGAATAAGCACTATTATCGACAGAGACATCAGATTCGGTAGCATGATCATTGGGTATAAGGTAACTCAGTCAAACCTACTGAATTCTATTTCTAGTTCCTGCATTCTCGTTGCATACAAAATGATGAGAGAAAATGTGAAATTGGATCTATGCGGTTGGTTGTTAGATGGTTATTAATAAACCTAGGAAAGATTAAGGGAGAAAAGAATGGAAACTTAATAGTTTGCTTAATGTTATTTTTCATGAATGATACATCTGGTTTTGGTAAAAGGTAATGGGAATTTGACATCCCAGTAGGGAGACAATTGAAACAATCAATTATTGCTCTAGGAAGTCAAAGAGATGATAAGGTATGGGGATATTTCAAAACATTCTAGAAATCTATGAAGTCTAGGGTAAGGGTTCCTAACAATATTGTAGAAAAATATTCAACTAGCATATGCTTCACGGTGAAGAAGGATGAAACACTTATGGAAACTGTTAAGCCCCGAAAGATTTGGATTGAGGAAATGGGCTATGAAGTGGATGCACAAATCCTTGATGTTTATGCAAAAATGTTGATTGATGCACCTATTGATGAGGCAAAGAAGCCCTATAGTACTACACAACAAAAACACATGAGGTTGAAAAAGAGTTCAACCAGAATAAGAGAGAGAAGTAGAAATGAAAGGCTAGAAAATTTGTTGAGAAGGTCTCATAGGACATCAAATCATTAATTGATGTTGTCCTGGAGAAAGGCAGGAAGAGGAAGAATCCAAAAGTACACATTGAGCCTGTTATAACAGAGTCTAAATCTGAGGATGACACACCCTTGGCATTCAAGAGGTTTGTAAGGAAGAAAACAGAGGAAACAAATGTTGAAGCTAAAAAGAAACTAGTTAGGATGGTTACATTCAAAGTATTGGCACAGAAGCAAGCACCAAAAGTAACCACTTCAGCTGCATCCGGTACTGTAAAGAAGAAGAGTGACATCGATCTGGCAATTCAATCTGGTAATGTGACTATCATTCCACCTAAAACTTGTGCAGAGTTAGTAGATGAAATAACTAAGAATGGCATGCTAAAGAATGCACAATTTAACTATGATCATTTAGAGGATGATGAAAAAAGAGAGGTAGAGGAAGCAGTCTTATTATACTTGGATATTTATAAGAAAGCCTTAATAGAAATAGAAAATCAAATACCGACAGAATTGTACAATATGTTAGATGCTAGGAGACTATCTGCAATGCAAGAAGATAAGTATATCGGAATTCAAGAGTTATTATTTGTTTGTGTTACTATTTCTCTAGAGGAAATGGAAAGGACACTTGAGGTGGCAGATAGAAAATTCTTTAATTGCAAACATAGAATAACCAGTCTGATGCTAGGAAGGGTAAATGAAATAATAAAAGAAACTCAAAAGGTATGGGTTAAGTTCTTTGGAGAGAACAGAGGATTCTTGTGAGGCCCTACCCCGACTCAGTTTGACATTTTCAGTTATTTGCATATTGAGACTATTATGGATGCTTTATTTTATGCTTTATGGATTTAGAACCTATATGATTTCATGATTGGATCACATTGACATATATTGATGCTTTATTCTATGCATGATGATTATGAAACTTTATATGTTGTTAGAATAGAATTATTTTGAAATGGTGAATGTCATTATTGGAATTGCAGGACTTCATTTTGATGATAGAAAAATGATGCTTATTTTATGAATGGTTCAATTTTGTGAATTATGTTAATTGCTTATGTGAAATCGAATTTAATTGAATGAGATATTGAATTATTGTTGACAATGTATGAATGTTTGATGTGCAATGAAATCCATGTATTTAATTATGTATAATTATGATTATTTGGAATTACTAATGTGTTAATTGAGATGCGCAGGAAAATTATCCATGTGACCATGGAATTTATATGGAGAACCAAACCTAGACCAATGTACGTTTGTTAAGCAAGGGGTTGTCTATTTGGAGAGGCAACACCCCATTTGTAATGTATTTTATTTGTGAAGTGTATGATGCTTGAGTGTTAAAATTAATTTTTATGTATATGTGTAATCCTACAAGAGACAAATTCCATGTGTGATTTTTATATTGTATTTTATTGTGTCACTTGACACATGTGCTGATTAGTGTCATTGATTTTAACTTGTCTCTTGGAGGGAGTTTTGTTTCTACCAAAGCCTTTCAAAAACATGAGTGTGGTCCCAAATTTGCCTTGGGTAGGGAGTCTTGGGAGTGGTCAACTCAGGTTTGACCCGTAGGTAAACTTCAGTTGGGTTTCTAAGGGGTTAAATGGACTCCTAGGGTCAGTTTTAGGGCTTTTCCAAAGGTCCAAAGGGTATACCTATGGGTTAGGGGTATTTTGAAACATGTGACTACTCCCATGTGACTGTTTAGTCACCTCAAAAAGTGGTTTTTCCAAGGTGAGCGAAAATTCAACTTAGAAAGTTCCTCCTAGGATAGACAACCTTCCTTTTTGGTGTCAAACTCTCTTCCCCATCTTCTCTCACCTTTTCCCTTTCTAGTTTTAGTAATGTGTAAGAGTTTGGGAAGAGCAACCAATGGGAACTCTCATCCCACCCAAGGGGTTGGAAAGTGTGTGAGAGGCCTTCTTAGGCAAGAATTGGAGACTTAGTGAGTAATCACCCACTCTCCATTTTTGGAGATTATGCTTTTGTTTTGAAAATTAGTAGTAGAATAGAATTTTTTGGGAAAGATTGGAGAAAAGTTTGTGTGGAATTGGGTAGCTCATCCCCAACTAAATCTAACATACCTATTGGCAGAATAAGGTTGGTTTTATTTCCTCTTATTTATGTTGCTTATGTTGTTTTGTTGAAGGAAAGAATTGCTTGTTGAAAGAGATGTGTTTATGTAAATTGTTCTTAAAAAAAAAAAAAGTGCTAGCTTTCATTTCTATGTTTTTGTTTATGTGTTCTTGTTTTGGGAGTGTCCAAGACCTCCTACTCTTGGGGGAGTAGGATGATCTTGGGGTGGAAGGAGTATGACAGCCTTGGGTGAGAGGCTCTCCTTATGGAGAGTGATCTCAAGGGTGTCCTTTGTGACCCTTTCTGCATAGCCTTGTGTATGCATTTGGGGGTCATAGGGGGAGAAAATATGGCCTTTGAGCCTTTGGGGGGCATAAGGTATGTGGATGCATCTTTTGTTGTATTTTATATTGCCATGAGGTGGCTTGTGTTGTTAAATTTGGGCTTGCAATCTCCCCAATGGTACTTGGTCCACTTCCACCCATGAAATTGATCATCACAAAATGTGGTGAAAGTGTAGCTTGGGAAGGGAAGATGTGTGTTGAGTGGTTGCCTTATTTTGTAGTGTTGTTTGCTTGTTTGTAACCCGTCTAGTGCTTGGTTCTCCAAGCTCAGGGGTGGCTTCTAGTAAGCCTAGGCTGGGAGGTGAGGTCTCCATGGTCAAGTTGTGTTTTATTGCAGGTTGCTTTGGATGGGAAAAGAAGGAATAAAGAGCTAGGTTGCTGTTTTGTGTTGCAGAAAAGTCTTAGGAAGAAAATGTATTCAAAATTAGCTTGTAAAAAAAAAAAGGGGTGTTTTGTTGTATCCCTTTTCAATTTTTTTTTTTGTATATGTTGTATCCATATTACTATGGAAGGGAAAATACTTGTTTGGATTTCATACCTATTTGTAATCTCATTTACCTTGTGCTTAAATTTGTAAAAGAAGTATATATGTCCTACTTGTGTTAGTAATGCAAAAAGGGAAGGAGAAAAGAAAATTAGTTTGTATTTTAATCTTCAAAAAAAGGGATACGAAATGTATTAGCATGTGATTAAATTCTCAAAAAAAAAATATATATGAAGTTGTGCATTCTTGTGTATTCTGCAAATAAATCTAGTTAATTACTGTATGATTATTTGTTATTTATGCTGCTGCAAAATAAATAAAACAGTCATTTATTTTTTTTCCAAATAGTGCAGAAAATGAAACTTATTTTAGTAGCTTATTTTATCAAAAAAAAAAGAGGATAATATTTAGTTTTAGATTTATTTATTTTGTTACCAAAAAGATTACATTTTCAAGTTGTAGATAGAAGGCATTGTAGATAACAGTTGCAGCATGTTAGTTTTTTTTTAAAAAAGAATATATATATATACATAGCATATACATTAGCTTATAAGAGAAAGTAGATAGGTTAGAACTTGCTGTAAATATTCATTCTTAAATAAAATGGGAATAAATAGAATGTCTTTTCAACACAAAAAAAAAAATATAGCACATGTATGTTAGCTTATAACAAAAAAAATAATTAAATAGAAAACATTTCATCAATAACTCACTGATTTTATCCTTTTGTTTTCTGCAAGTATTTACAGACTTTATAATGCAAAAGAAAAAGGAAAGAAGGGTAAACTTATAAACTGGTTGATATAAATTATTAAAAGCAATATATATATATATATATATTTAAAAATCTGAACTTATTGTTCATTTAAATGTTCATTGAAACCTGCATATTACAAAAAAAAAGAAAGTTTACATATATACCTATATATATATATATATATATATATATATACACACATGATAAACGTTTAGATGAAGTTAAGATTTTTTTTTAAATAAAAAAAATACAAAAAAAAATGGTTTTATGCATACTGCGGACCGGGGGAAAGGGCCATGAAACCCTACCCCTGCCGCCTTTCGTAACCCTGCGGGCGCCGCAGTGGGCGGACGCCGCTCGCTGTGGGCCACCGCAGTGAGCAGGGTGAAGCCCGCCACTACGACGGCTCACAGCGACGGTGACCGCCACTGTGGCCACCCGCAGTGGGCAGCAGCCGCCACTTATAGTGAACGGCGGCCACTCCCTGCGGGGTGCCATAGAGGCCGCCGCCCGGTTACCTCCGCTCGGTCTCCCTTCCTCCGCCATGTCACAGTCCAATTTGGTCCTACGTGCCGCCATGAACCCCAAACAAAAAAATGGGCGTCGCTCCCTCCTTCGGCCGCGTCCACACCTGCACACACTCACACAAAAAAAAATTTAAGGAGATACACATGCACAACACACACACACAAAAAAAAAAGGGGGTAAGAGTGTCTTCACACACATGCCCTAACCCTATTTTCGGGTTAGGGCAAACACACTTAGGTTTTAAACTAAGATGTGTGTGTGGGAGTGATACCAAAAAGGGGGGAAATAATAAAATAAAATAAGAGCTATTCCCCCCCTCTTTCTAGAATATTCTTATAAGAATATATATATATATATATATATATATATATATATATAATTTAAATTTGCTATAGTTGTTGAAATTCAATTAGTTAGTTGTAAAATCAACTAATGCTCTTTTAAATTAGTAAATAGATGTAGGAGCATTGTAAGAGGAAGATTTTAAATTCTTGGGTAGAATAGACCCCTGAAAAAGAAAAAAAATATAATAATAACACAACGATAATTGTAGGGTCAGGTGGCCCTTTTAAATTTCAAACTTATAAAGTATTTAAATTTATGGAGGTTAAATTTAATAATTAGATCCTTTTTATTTAGGCCCCGGGAAATTAAAGAGCTATAGAAGATTATTGGACAATTAATTTTAGAAATTTTATATTTAGTTTGTGATCATTGATGAGTGAATTTAATTATTTGTTAATGGAAGATCAGTGATATCTCTCGTGGAGAAATAATAGCTCGCTTATAACTTAGATAATTTTATCGCCAATTAATTTAATTGTTTGATTCACTCAAACATAGTTAAGACCAAACTAGTTTGCATTATTTTAATTAAGTTGGTCGTACTAGGTTAAGTATTAAAAAAAAAAAAAAAATTATTCCGTTTGTGCCCAAAAGTTTGGGCATGACAATTCTTTACTTCACCAGAATCAAAGATAGACACTGTAGACACCCCAATTGAAGGAAAAGAAAAGGGGATTATAGGTACTTCACCCTCTATTTTTAAAAACATTTAGATAGTGGAAATTAAACCCCAGATAGATACAGATGTACAAACAAATATTGAGATATCGGTTACCAAAGAGAGTGAAAAATTTAATATTGTATAGGATACTAATTTTGAGGATAATAGTCCTCCAAATACAAAAGTACAGGTTGAGGTTACAATTACTACAGAGGAACCGATAGTTACAGAGAATGCACCAAGTGGTGAAGCCACCGGTGCAAGTGAGGAAGCCATAAAGGATAAATCATCAGAGGAGAAGAAAGGGGAATCTGATAGGGAATCGATAGTTGGTCCATTATTGTTGTCAATTGACACCTCACAGGTTGAAAAGAAAAAATATAACAGAGATGAGTCCTACTGAACTCATGATGATGGCAACACAAAAACTGGTGAGGGAGGGATCTACATATAAAGGGATTATTGATCAGTCAATCACTATTTTACACAGACTAGTCCCGAACTGCAAGATTGACAATGAAGGGAGCCCATCTGGAAAGCTTAAAACAATTACTGAGCATATTTCAAAGGATTTTCAATCCTTACAACAAATTTCAAACCGATAAGAATTGGAGAGGTTCACTCAAGCTAAGAGAGTTGCATTTGATCAAGTGATTGAATCCGAGAAGAAGAAGATTGATGAAAAGCTGAAACTGATAGAAAATTATTTGAAGCAATGTACAAATATTTATAGGGTATTTTGTAACACTCATATACTTACAGTTAATGTGGATAAGAAGATAAAAGAACTTCAGGAGAAAATTGAAAATATAGATAATTCTTTTGATGGATTGACTTCATTGACTACATTCATTGATGGTCAAATTTTGATTTTGGAAAACCAAATTTTTGTTCTTGAGAAGGAAAGAGACAAAAATATAAGAAGAGATAGAAGTTTGAGAGGCTTGGTGAGTCCCTAGTTGGATTCACTCAGTGCACATAAGAAAGAATGTATGGATATGGTGAGAAAGCCCACACTGGTAAAGATAAATGAGAAAGAGTCATTTGCACATATACAAAGTGGACTTGTATCTGTATCCATTTCTGACACTTTCAACATTGGTTGGGATACTTATCTTCAACTATTGGAGAAGGCTTATCCAAAAATTTTGAAATTTGTTAAGTTCTGGTAAGATATTTTTGGGATATTCATTGTACAGTTTTGTTTTGGATCTTTGACATTCTTTTTGGAGTTTTTGATAGAATTGACGTCAAAGGGGGAGTGGTATATCTATGAAAAAGAATAGGAGTTGTATACATTAGGGGGAGTTATGGAGATATGGAGATGTGGAGTGTTTTGCATTAATGAATATTTAGCTCAGGGGGAGCAGGCAAGATGGAACCGACAGATGAAACCTTGACCATTTTTCCCATGAGTGTTGCCATCAATGCCAAAGGGGGAGATTGTTGGCAATTGACACTCAATTGGTTGGTTTCACTATGTTGTCATTGATGGCAACATGGTATCTTATTCCGGCTTCATGTTTTGGTTCAGTTGTGTATCGACAGACACTTCACAGACACTACACTGGTGCTGACACCGACACTGGTAGGAAAAAATGATTTCTTTGGTTACCGACAATGCAAGTCGACATGGATTAGAATATGGTTATCGGTATTGAAGGCCGAAATCTCTTGGATCCAATATCGGCAATTATTTTTAATATTCATGTATTTATGTTATCCAACAGACATATAATTTGATATTGTAATTATCTTTGTAAGCCAACATAATGCATGATAAAGTTGTATAGGGTATATAGGTCAGTGTGATAGATCATTTTTTAAATACCCATCATACGAATATGTAATTGGAAGGAGATACAAAATATATCAGAGAGATTATGTATGTGAGGATATTTATGTAAGGGTTATTTTGGTAAAGGGTTTAGGGTTTCAGACAGGAATAAACGGAGCTTAAACCAGAACTGTATTCTGGCATAGAAGATGTTATCTTAGTAGTTCAACACTTCTCCGAATCGTAGTATGGATTTTTATGCAGTTAGTGAGGCTCCTTTTGTGATTGAGCAATATGCTCTAGGCTATAATCCTTCCTGCAAGTGCAGACCCCTCATATTTTGTAATATCTCTTCATATGGCCGGTGGATTGATATTGTGGGTCACAAATCCCACCGTGGTTTTTCCTGTTTGAGGTTTTCCATGTATAATTCTGTGTGTTATGATTCTCATTTATGTGATTGGCTTATTGATTGCTTTACTTCTTTCAATTATATATGTACCAGTATACCAGTTGGTGTATGCATGTTTTAATAAGGATAAACTTGATCATTCTAGTATAACACTGATTCACCCCCCCTCTCAGTGTTATTAGATTCCAACAATATGCACATAATTTAAAGTCATCATCTTTAGGATACCGCAAACCATATTCAGTTGTTCCTTGTAAATATCTTAAAATCCTTTTCATTGCACTCTCATGATTCTCTCTAGGATCACTCTGATATCTTGATACAATACAAACAACATTCATTATATACAGTCTAGTTTGAGTCAAATATAACAAGACTCCAATCATAGACTTATACCTTGTAGGATTTACCGGAGCTGATACATATTTGTTTGTCAATTTATCACTTATAGCCACAGGAGTACCAACTGGTTTAAAATTTTCCATACCAAATTTCTTCAGCAAATCTCTAGCATACTTAGTTTGATAGATGAAAATACCTTTATCAGTCTGATTAATCTACAAACCTAAGAAAAATCTCATTTCTCCAATCATAGACATCTCAAATTCATTATTCATATTATTAGAGAATTCCATACATAACTTTTCCTCACCTCCAAAAATTATATCATCCACAAAGACATCAACAATCAATATGTCATCATTAGTGATCTTATAATATAAGTTATTGTCAGCATTACCTTTAGTGAAACTGAGCTTCAAAAGATAGTTGTCCAATGTAGGATACCAAGCTCTAGGTGCTTGCTTCAATCCATATAAAGCTTTCCTCAATCTGCAAACCATGTTATTGTCATCTGAAAGAGAAAATCCATCAGGTTGCTCAATGTAGACTTCCTCTTCAAGATCTCCATTTAGAAATGAACACTTAACATCCATCTGATAAACCTTGTATTTCTTATGGGCAACATAAGCAAGAAATAATCTCATAGCTTCAATCCTAGCTACTAGAGAAAAAGTTTCATCATAATCAATTCCTTCCTTCTGAGAATATCCTTTACATACCAATCTAGCCGCATTCCTCACAACCTATCCATCTTCATTTGATTTATTCCTAAAAACCCATTTAGTTCCAATAATATTTTTATTTTTAGGTCAGGGAACCAGAGTCCATGTGTTGTTCTTTTCTATCTGATCCAATTCCTCTTCCATAGCTTTCATCCAATATTCATCCTTACATGCTTCATCTACTGATGTCAGTTCAATTTGAGAAATTAAACATACCTCTTCAAATACCAACCTTCTCCTTGTCATCACTCCTTTGCTCTTGTCTCCAATGATCTGATTTTTTGAATGATTCAACCTTACATACCTAGGAGTCTTCTGACTTTCTGTTTCTCTGCTCTGATCTTCAGTTACTGTTGAATTTTTTGATACTGCCGAGGTAACTAGTTCAACATTCTATTCTGGTACAAGTGTCACCAGTTCAGTTATGATCATTTCCAATTTCGGTTCTCTCTCATAAGTTCTAATTTGACCTTTGTGCTTCTCATCCACATTGACATTAGCGTTTTCCACAATTCTCTGCAATCTCTTGTTATAGCATCTATATGATTTGATTTCATTTGCATAACCAAGAAATATTCCTTCATTACATCTAGGATCAAACTTTCCAATGGAATCATCTCTTTTGATATAACATTTACTACCAAAGATTCCGAAATACCTAATTGTAAGTGTATGACCAAACCATAACTCATAAGGTGTCTTACTAGTGTCTCCTTTGATATGAACCCTGTTGAATGTGTACACCGTCGTTCTCACAACTTCTCTCCAAAAGATATGTGGAAAATTAGCTTCCATCATCATAGATATAGTTGCATCTAGGATAGTTATGTTCTTTCTTTCCACAACACCATTTTGCTGAGGTGTCTGGGGTGCAGACAATTGTCTCCTTATCCCATGTTTCTCACAATAACTGTTAAATTCACTAGATGTGAATTCGCCACCCTGATCAGATCTTAAGCATTTGATCTTCAATCCTGTCTCGGTCTCAACCATAGATTTAAAGTTCTTGAATTTTTTGAAGGCTTCAGATTTCTCCCTTAGAAAAGTAACCCACATCATTCTAGAATAGTCATCAATGATTATCATGAAATATCTATCACCCTGAAAACTTCTTATTCTAGCAGGACCACATAAATCAGTATGAACAAGATCAAGAACATCATTAGATTTATCTTGAATACTCTTAAAAGAAGTTCTAACTTAATTTCCCATTTGACGGTTCACAATCTTAGGTATATCTCTAACTGCCTTAGTTGAACTGATCTTTACAATGCAATCAAAATTCACATGGCACGACCTCTTATGCCATAGCCAACTCTTATCAATATGTGCAATCAAAAATTTTTTCTCACCAGAGTTCAAATGAAAGATGTTACCTCTAGTCTGAATGCCAGTTGCAATCTCCAATCCAAATCTGTTGACAATTTTACATTTTCCATCCTTGAACTATAATTAAAATCCCTTATCCACCAATTGTCCTACACTCAAAAGATTATGCCTTAAACCTTCAACATAGTAAACGTTATTAGTGTTATGCTTACCATCCAATGATATAGTTCCTCTCCCTCTGATCATGCATGCTTTATCATCTCCAAATCTGACTAGACCACCATCAAATTCTTGCAAAGATAGAAACTTCCTTTTATCTCCAATCATATGAGTGAACATCCATTATTTATTACCCATTCATCCTTGTCTTCAACTTTAGCGGCAAGGGCCTTATCTTCATTATGAATGACAGGTTTCAAAGCATCTTCCTTGATAGCTAAGAATACCCATTCCTTTCCATTGCTGGATCCACTAGATGAGTCTTTTGTTGGTTCATCATTAGAATTATTAGTTACACCTTCCTCATCAACATAGTAGCATGATTTGTCTTTGTTCCTCCTGTACTTATGCTTGTTATGACATTCATGGTTAGGCTTAAAAGATCTTCTAGCTTTCTCCTCAAATCCTTAATTCCTTTCAGAACATATAGATGCAAAATGGCCTATCTTATTATATGCAAAACATTTGAAATGTGATTTTCCTTCATACTTACTTCCTGCTGGACCTTTAGGTACTCTTCTAGAAAATAGGAATTCAAGTTCCTCATGATATTAATATGGTTTTCTCATATCCTCTAGTTCTTTCACATATAATGTTTTCCAATCACTCTTGCCGGATGATGATGTAGATGCCTTGAATGCAGAATATGTCTTTGTAGCTCCTTGAGGACCAAATTCTTCAAGCTCAAAAGAAAATAAATTTCCAATCAAAGTATCCCTATTAATAGAAGTGTTATACATTATTCTCAGCTCATTAATTGCAGTAGCCTTCATCTTGTAAGTCGATGGCAAATCTCTCAATACTTTAGAAACAATCTCATCTTCGCTTAGACATCCACCACAACATTGAATTCCCAAAATAATTTCATTGACTCTTTCCATAAAAGTAGTAATTTTTTCATCTTCCTCCATTCTTAGGTTCTCATACCTAACCTGGTGACCATCAATTTTCACAATTTTAACAATAGGGTCACCTTCATTCAAAGTCTCCAACTTATCCCATATAGCTTTTGTAGATGATTTGTTTGTTAATCCCATTACCTGCTGATCTGAAAGGGCTCTCAAAAGGGCTTCTCTAGTTGTACAGTCATTTTCAATGTTCTTATCCAAGTCTGTTAGAGGAGGGCTGTGAGATGCCAGATCATATGGGGTATAGCCTTTCTCTATGATCTCCCAAATCTCCTTGCTAAGACATCTCAGACGAGTTTCCATCCAAATATTCCATACTCTATAATTTGTTCCTTCAAGCCTAGGGTTGTCCTTCCTATAAAAAATTGAAGTTGAATGATACCCTCCATAGGATCTTCGTCAAGCGGTTAAGCTTCTGCAGAGAGGATCAAGCTCTAATACCAATTGTTAGGATAACCAGTGAACAACTGAGAGGGGGGGAATCAATTGTTAACAAATTATGAAACTTTAAGCATACAAAACCTTTTACCGGAATGCATAAACCAAATACCAGAATAGCGGATATATCAATTAAGCACAAATATAAATCATAAACCAAATATCATACATCCACTAGACATAACACAAAGATTTGTACCTAGAAAACCCATTAAAGGAAAAAACCATGGTGGGAAGCCTACCCACAGTTAGATGATACTTCTACAACAACTATGTGTTTACAATAAGGAGCCTACACATGCAGGAAGGCCAGCAACCTAGAGTGCATTGTTTATTACAAAAGGAGCCTCACTGAATACAAAAGAAATCCAAACTACAATTCAGAAATAAGAAGGAACTGCAAGAATAACATCTCATATGCCTAAGTATAGTTTTGATTAAGCTCAATGTTGGAGGTCTTAAACCTCTTATATAAACCCAATTCGATCACCTATGATTGACCAAAACCTCTGCATGTGATTACAACTTTATTCGCACACAGATAATCCCATAACCTCATGCCACGATCTACAAAGAGATCTTACTTCATATTTATACCAACCCGAGACCTAAACAATTAGGTCAACCACCTAAAAGATAATACAATAAATCCATTACATAAACCCACAAACCAATGATAATCCAAGTCGGCCTAAGACTGAAACAACATTAACCAAACTATAAATCTAATCGGTAATGCATCGGGAGCATCCACCAACACATTACATAAACCAGTCCATAACCTAACCGAATAAGACCGGACCTAAAATAGGTCGCCATAAGCCAAATGAAATACCACCAATCAACTGGAACATGAACACGATAACCATCAACATCCTAAAAACCTTCTAGAAGCCGCACCAACACCACTTATCGAATCCATTAAAAGATCTTCAATAAAGCTTTGTCAGTAGAACCCTTACCGATAACCAAAAGGCTTACTATAACATATGATAACTTTCAAATCACCAAATCTTGAACCAAGTGAATATGACACGCATTTGAATAACATGAATGACCAAACCAAACCAATTCCACCAATTGGAATATACCAGAGACAAATCTCCTGATTATCTTCAAAGTCTAGCCACTCTACTGGAACCCGGTAGATAACCAAGAAGCTAGTGTTGACATCAATTACAAACATCAATGCAAAAAATAATCAAGTCCTCCAAATTGCCAACAACTTTCACTTGTCCTACTATAGGTTCTATCACTCTTCTGATTGAGGTTGATACTAAGTGCTTAGATGTCACCTTTTCTATCATCCCGACCTTGGATCAATTTTGTGTGAAGTTGGCAAATCCTTGGCTCTCTTTCATGCAAGATATCCCT
The DNA here is from genome assembly GCF_030272615.1 of Cryptomeria japonica. NCBI lineage: Eukaryota > Viridiplantae > Streptophyta > Pinopsida > Cupressales > Cupressaceae > Cryptomeria > Cryptomeria japonica. The sequence continues at coordinate 317,026,212 of NC_081409.1, read as the reverse complement.
TCTACCATCCATAAGTGTTTGAAGTTCCCTCATAGCCTTTGCCAACCCACAACAAGATGAGGAATTTCGCACTTGATTAATTTTGGCCTCAACAATAAGAACCTTTACAACCTTGAAATGGTGCTCTTTTCTTATCTTATAAAAAATGAAAAAATGAGAAAATATTGGCCTTGAGTGTACCTAGAGACCCTTCACCTATGGATATTCCTCCTCCTCATCCTAGACAAGGAATTCTTCCTACTCCTTCTATTACTTCTATATATGTTGCAGTTCCACCCCTACATCGTATAAAGGAAAATGTCAAACTAAGAGAAATCGTTGCGTGATAGAATGTCGATGTAGACAACGTGGCAAGGCTCACGAGCTTTCCTCCCAAACCATTTCCTCCTTGAAGACACCAAATGTTGACTTGGTCCCATTTGTCTAACCTTCACCTAACCCTAAGGAGGAAGTTCAATTTAATCCACCATGTCAAAAGTTAAAAATGTTTGATAAAAATGATGGTTCATTTCTTTTTCGTGTGAAAGATCCTATTATGATTAATTTAGATGATAATATTGATGATGATTTTGTTCATGCTAATAATTTTGTTTCCTAGTAGTGATTATGATGATATGTATGAGGTTATTGAGATTAATCATGATATTTCTTCAAGATTTTCAAAAACATTAATACTAGCTTTTAGTGACAAAAAAAGTGACTCATCATTCAAGCATGGTCCTTGTTTCAAACTTGTAGTAGCTCCATTTACCATGCTCATTATTTCTCTTCTTGCATCTTGTCCACCATCCCTAAGTGATGCTATGAAAGATTGGGAGGTAGATTATTTTCTTGAATAGCTTCATTTGTGACATAGATTCTTATGTGTGTTTGCTTGTATGTAATATGCTTCCCTCGTGATGTGCTGCTTGATATATCTTTGTGTTATGTTAGGCTCTCTTTGGATGACCCTTGTTGCTTTATTGGCATAAGGTAATAAAGAGGTTGAATATGTCATGGCATTATTTTGTTTGTATCTCAATTATTTCTATATGTCATATTAATGTTATGTCGTACATGTGCTATTGTTTGTAAATGTGTCTTTGTGTTATCTAGTTGGTTATGATGCAAAGTATTGAGATCTCTTTTTGGTCTCTACCATGTTGACCCAAAAAGGCATGTTTGTTCATCTTATGCGATCTTTTTTGTTCATATTATGTGATCTTTTTTCCATTCTATTCTTAGTTCCATTACCTTTGAGGGATGAGATTAATTCAATGCAATTATACTTGATATACATGATTTAACAAAAGTGCATACTAACCCTAGTTAGTGGATCCCTTATATGCTATCTCATTATTTTTTGTGACCATTGTCCTTGATTTGTCCTTGTTTGGGGGCATATCATTGTGGCAACGTGCTTGTCTTTCAGATGCATGTATACTACCTTAAAGAAATTGCTCTTGTTGAGGCATATGCAATCACTTTAATGTGGGGCATAGACTCCAATCATTGTTACACTTTTAATCACACACTATGACATGTTTGGTACATGTTTCAATACCCATTTTGCAATTGATTCAATTCTTATTCATATTACTTTGCAAATTGAGCCTTTTTCTTTTTGATCTTTTGCATCGATTTTTCAATTCAACTTTTTCCTTCATGACTCACAGTAAGCACAAGCCTTACTAGGTTAGCATAGTCATGTTTTCTTTTCTCTTCTTGTATTGATCCTTTTATCTTGATACTAGATTGATAAGATCCTATGTCCCTAGGGGCTTCATGTGTCTTGCCTCTTTAATGCCTTGATTAAATTTTTTCAATTCTATTTTGTACTTTCACGAGAGTTTGAGAATAGGCTCATGATCCCACTAAAGTGGGGGCTAGATGTAGCATCGTAAATTTTAGTTGTGCACAATTTTGTTTGCACTTAGGCCTCACTTTTCCATTCTAGTATCCTATGCCCCGATATTGTTTTGATAATGCTCACACCTACTTAGATTCAACATCTTCTGCAAATATGTGGGACCCTATTCAAAAATGAGTCCTCATGGCAAGACCAAGATGCCTTAGGTGCCTTGGTCACACCTTGGTTCTGTTGGCAAGAGACACTGTATAGATCATCTAGTGTTTTCATTGATGGTAAGTCTACTCAGAGATCTTATCCACAGTTCAGGCTTTTTCTATACCAGAAGTTAGAATGAAGATTTGGTTAAGTCCAGTGAGTTAGAACAGAGCATTTGATAGAGTAGTATTTTGGTTGACATTTCATTTCGCTTGAATATTTTTTATTGTGGAGCTAGAGGAAGATAGTTGGATGTCTAGAGTACCTTATTCCATAATCTTAGCCTCTGGTGATGATTGTCGTGTGAGTTAGAAGATTCAGTGTATAGGGTTTTTGGGTTGAACAATGTGGTATGACCGTCTTGGATAGTTGATCGCTGTGTGGAATTGATGGAGTAATTTTGCTGATTGTTTTTGTGATCAAGGATGTTGATCCTACATTTGGGAAGTGTGTGGACAATTCTTTTTGGTTCGCATATGCATTGGAGTTCAGATTGAGCAACCTATATATATGTGTTTCATTATTTGTATAGTGTTCTTGAAGCCAACATGTAGAAGACCTAATTTCACGTTTCAGATATATAAGACCAATGGATATGATCATTTTGAATATTGGTAGGTGTGTGGAAAGTGTTTTTGATTGAGTGTTCGCAGATTCACGTGTACAAGTGAAGGATTTGTGCTCCAAAATATTGTAGAACAGTGGAATAGAGCAGTGTGAGATTAAGTATTTTGTGCTTAACTAGAATTGTACTTTGGAATTTGTAGATGTTTTTTTTCAATTCAAACATTCCAATTATCTTTTGTAAAAGATATTGTAAGATAGTGAGTCTTCCTAGGGTTGTATCCCTTGATATTTTGAGTAGTGAGCTCTAGGTAGTGTTCCTGAATGCATGTGCATTCCCAAAGTAATATTTTTATACTTCTACGAAGTATTTATATTGTGGGTCTCATCCCCACCGTGGTTTTTGTGAGATTTTGCCAAGATCAAGAGGCAATGGAAAGCACAAATAGAGAGACAATAGAATGACAAGAACAAAATTGTATTCTCATCAATATGCAAAAATGATCAACTGGATTCACCAATACAATGAATATAGGCCTGCTTATATAGGCAAGGCCAAATGGATGTATGAGCACACAATTATGACATGTGGCTCAATGAGAAACAAGGGTAGGTAAGAAATACTAGGGGTAGGTAGGAGAAATAATATAATATTCCACAAGAGGTGGATGACCCACCGAATGTGGAGTGTAATAGCAAAATAAGACCACAAAAGGTGGAATTTCTCCTACAAGCACTATCCCTATGTGCACATTTCCCTAAGTGTCTCAAATCCAAACTACGAAGAGATGCATTATCCTAAGTTAACTTAAGTAAAGTGTAATAATATCTATAATGAATATTTATTTACACCAACAGTTTTTCCCTTGACCGGGTTTTCCACGTATAAATTCTTGGTGTTATGGTGTTGTTGCTGATTGCTTTGTGTTTATGTATCTTTCCTTTATTCATTTACATTAAGTGGTTGAAAGAACAAGTTAATAATGTTAAAAATTACATAACACTGATTCACCCCCCCTCTCAGCATTCCTTGACTCCAACAATTGGTATCAAAGCCTAGTCCCTCAGAAGAAGCCTAACAGATTGAGGAGGATCTGGGAAGGTGAATCAATGGATTCTGGTAGTCTTCAACATCAACTTTTTGTGGCACTTGAGGATCTTGATCAATCCCAAATAGAGGTCCAACAAATAAAAGTGAATCTTAAGAATGTTGAGAACTTCATCCAGTCATTTAAAGATGAGTTGAACAATTCAAGAGAAAAGAGAAAGGAACTTGTTAATAAGATAAAGGAGAAAGAAAGCCAAAGCATAGATTACCAAGCCTTGAAGGAGAAGACAAAAGAGTGTGAGAAACTTGCTAGAGAAAATGCAGTCCAAAAGAATGAGATGGAAGCTATAGTGATGAGATTGACAAAGAAGATTGAGAAAAGGAAGAAGAATGAGGAGAATCTTGCTCAGTCCTTGAAAGATAAATTTGATGAATGTTGCAGACTTGATTGTGAGAATGGCCAACTGAAGCTTGACTTGCAAGATTCTAGACATCATGAGGAAGAGCTTGGAAAGATGATCATTCTTCTTAGATATGATCTTGAAGCTGCAAATGAATACAAGGAGAAATTTGAGGTCAGTTCAATCAAACTTAATGAGATGCTTGAGAGCTAGAAAGATGCAGATGACAGAAGAGGTCTCATATTTGAGAAAGGTGAAAGCTCCGGATATGGTTAAAGCAATACTAAGTCTCAACATCAGAGGAACAAAGCTAAAAGGTCTCTTGTAAGGAAACCTAATGCTCATAAGCTCAATGGCAACTATTTTGTTTGCAATAAATTTGGTCACATGGCTAGTCAATGCAGAAATAGAATGAATCATAGTCAATCTTTCTCTAGTCAATGTTCCAAATGCAATAAGCATGGTCATAAGTCAAGTGAATGCAAAAGTATGATAAATAAATTTCTAAATAGAAGGAATATCAGATGTTATGCATGTGGTAGGTTTGGACATGTTCCTAACTAGTGCAGATCAAGAGGAAATCAAGGAAATTTCATGCCTAGACAAGGAAATGTTGTATGCTACAATTGCAACAAATTCGGTCACATTGCAAGGTTCTACAAAAGCAAAAATATGAATGGAAATGGTCCGACAAACAAGATAAAGAATGTGTAGGAAAATAAAAAAGGGAAAGCAAAAGTGGAGGAGATCAAAGATCAGATGAAGAAGACATGGGTTAAGAAGAGTGATTTAGATGCTATAAACAGGTCTACACCTGAGCCCGGTGCTATAAATTCCTCCAGGAATTGAGTTAAGGCCTCTGACCTAAGGGGAGTTTTCATGAAAATATTATACATCCCTCTAGCAGATGATACCTGAATTTGACAGGTTGGCAGATGCCATGTTAGGGTATTGTAGATGATGTGAGATGATCTCTGAAAGAATTTGAACAATAATTAAGATCCGCAGGTTATTCCTGTTGGCATTATAATAGACAAGGAGAAATTGTTGGCATTTCAATAAGGATATTGAGAAGGTTGTTGATGATTATGGATATAACTGATTAAGGATGTTTACTATCTTAATATTATTATTTTATCATTGATGTCAAGAAATTGATTTTCTAATTCAGTATGATGTTGCCATATCTTAAGAAGTATGATTTGATGAGTATAAAGATGTCGGTAAAAGACATAGAAAGAATGTGATGAATAAGGGGAGGAATAAGTTATTCAATGGGCAACTGTTGCTGAGTTAGACAATGATGAGATCATGATGTTTTGATTGTTTTGATATCCTACATATGTTGTTGATTGTAAGGTTGATACTATACTATGTTACCGAGCAAAGAACCTAGTCGGTAAACCCTAAGGAACCTAGTCAGTAAACCCTAAGGTTATCGATGTTGGTTAATGAAGGTAGAATGTCTACCGAGTGAAGTTTAGTATTTACTGAGTTGCAACCAAGTAGTAATAGAATGCATTGAATGAATAAAAGCATTATTTAATGAAGGAAGCTGATGAGTTGGTTATGATTAAATGATTGGTATGTTGTGCATGAAGTTTGTTAAAGAATCTATGGCAAAGGAAAATTGGCAGGAAGATCTACAGCTCAGATTGAACCGCAATACCCTAGCACAAGTTTCAAGAAATGTATGCAAGTTCCAAGATAGGGTAAAACATTTTCAGATCGAAGGATACATTGAACCTGGTCAAAGTTTGAAGATCTGATGGCTATGATTGATCATGGGAAATGTGATCAAGGAGATTAAGTGGTTGGCAAATTGCTTATAAATAATGAACTGTTGATAAACAATGTATGCGGGCAAGTGTATGCACAGGGATGCTACATAGTGATTACCAAGCATAGAAGCTTGAAGACCTATTTTGAATAATAGAGTATAGAGCCCAGCAGATGGACAAGATAAGTCCTATTGTATTGAGCAAATAAGAATCTGCTTTAGCATTTTAGATGTGAAGTTGCAGATAGATTTTTATTACCTTTATTTTGTAAAGTGACAGAAAATCTCTTAACCGAGTGGACTTAACTGTCTTATTTGTAAACCCTCTAGCAAGGTAACATTCTAAATGAGTGTTTGAAATCCTTTGACAAGGTCACTTCTAACAAAGTGAAGATCCTAATAGATCTGAGGGAAATTCCTTAACCGGGTCACATCTAGCAATGTGTTTGTAATCTTTAACAAGATTTGCTTTTAACTGAGCATACTCTAGAAGAGTATATTTCTTAGTGGGTTTGAAATCCCATAGTGGTTTTTCCCTATTTGGGTTTCCATGTTAAATTTGGTGTTATGAGTGTCATGATGTTTATATGCTTTTGAGTTTGTATGTTTAGCCGTTTTGGTTATATTACTGAAGTATATGTTACCGAGGTTGAATATGTTGTTTTTATGGAAGATGTTTGTATGATTCACCCCCCCCCTCTCATCTTATTATCTTGGCATCCGTACTTAACATTAAGTATCAAAACTATCAATTGGTATCAGAGCTTTGGACTCCGAAAAAAAAAGGTTTAAAGGTACTTGAGGAAAAGATCCAAAGATGTATAAGAGGGATGCACCGAAGCTGAACAAGTCAAGTTTCTCTACATGGCAGAAAATGATGAATTTGCACCTATCAGGAGTTGGAGAATATGTTGTATATTATCTGGAGAATGATTTCATTACACCGAGCACCTATCCATTGACAATGGAAGAGATAAAGGCAAAGCAAGAACATATCCAAGCAATGATTGAAATAACATCTGCATTGACCGACTTAGAGTTTAATGATCTAGAAGGTTGCAATGATGCAAAGGCAATGTGGGACAAGCTCATATCTATGTATGGCGGTGATGAACATGTTCAAAGAGAAAAAGTGGACAGTCTAAGAGGACAACTTGAATCTATGAGGATGAATGAAGGTGAGAACATAACCCAGTATAGTACAAGACTATAGGAGATTGTCAGTCAAATCAAAGGAGCAGGTGGAACTATTGAAGAAAAGGATATAACAAGTAAGTTGTTAAGAACCCTTCTACCAGCTTATGCAATCCGAGTCTCTGCAATCAATGAATTGAGGTCTGTACCCAATATGCCAGTTTCTTTGGATGCTACTATTGGTAAGCTACATGCATTTGAGTTAAGTAATTTTGATAACAGTGGGTCTTCGGTAAATAAAGTTGAATATGCATTTAGTTCTTTTCATATTGGTGAGTCTGATGATTACAATGATAGAATGAGTAAGTACACTGAAGGGGATCACAATGGAGCAAGTGAAAGATTTCGCAAGAACATGGAAAAAGTGCATAAACTATATGAGGAAATCAGAAAGCAAGAAGAGTTTGAAGCACTATTAGCCAGAAGGTTACTGAGAGGCAAAGGTAAGTATAAAGGAAAACTACCTTTGAAATGTTTCAATTGTGATAAGATAGGACATATGGCTTCTAACTGTCCTGACAAAGAATCTACTGAAAAGAGAGATTACCGAGATGACAGACAGAAAGACAATCATTACAGAGGACATCGAGATTTCAGGAGAAGAGATAGAAAGTCGTACCTAATAGCCGATGAGGAATCAAATGATGATAAATCAAATGAAACTGATACAGAGGAAGTAGTTTATGTGGCTATCAAAGATGGATCAGATGAAGAAAGGTATGACGAAAAAGCCCTAATATCTCACATTAATACTAATGATTTTTGGATCATAGATAGTGGATGTTCACATCACATGACAGGTGATAAACACAAGTTTGTTATGTTAGAAGATTATGATGGAGGCTATGTAAGATTTGGTAATGATGCACCATGTCTGGTAAAAGGTAAAGGATCCATAACACTTCTTGACAATGCTAAATGCAATGATGTTTATTGGGTTGAAGGTTTGAAATACAATTTGTTGAGTGTAGCACAACTAAACAATACAGGATACTGAATAGAATTTTAGAAAGGAATTGTCAAAGTTCATGACAAGTATGGAAAGTTAGCTACTACCGGGACTCAAACAAAAGGTAACACATTTCACCTTGACTCAACTCGGAACAAGTGTATGTATGCAAAGATAGATGATACCTGGTTATGGTATAAAAGGTTTTGTCATGTAAATTTTGATAATCTGATCAAAATAAGTAAGAAGCACCGAGTAAGAGGTCTACCAAGTCTTGAAAAACCTGAGAATGCTATGTGCCAAGGATGCCAGATGGGTAAAATGACAAGATCAAGCTTTACAAGTAAGTCCTACACTTCTAAGGGAATTTTAGATCTTGTGCACATTGATCTTTGTGGTCCTATGAAAGTTCAAAGTTATTATGGTGATAAATATTTCATATTATTTGTGGATGATTATTCAAGAATGATGTTAGTTATGTTTTTATTAGAATAACCAGAAGCTTTTAAAATGTTTAAATGGTACAAGGCAAGAGTTGAAAATGAAACAGGAAGACAACTGAAATGTCTTAGATTAGATAGAGGAGGAGAGTTCACATCTGATGAGTTGAACTTATTCTACAATGATCATGGTATAAAAAGACAAGTCTCTGCACCGAGAACTCCACAACAAAATGGAATTGCTGAGAGGAGAAATAGATCTATTGTGGATTATGCTAGAACCCTGATGATTGAAAAGAAAGTGTCACAAACATTTTGGAGAGAAGCAATAAGCACATCAGTTTACACTCTGAACCGAGTACAACTGAAGAAAGGAACTTTGAAGACACCATATGAGATCTGGTATGACAAGAAACCTAATGTAAGTTATTTAAAAATCTTTGGAAGTAGATGCTATGTTCACAAAGATGATAGAAATGGAAAGTTTGATCAGAAAAGTGAAGAAAGAACATTTCTAGGTTATTCTTCTAGAAGCAAAACATTTAAATGTCTGATCAAATCATCTAACAAAATAGTAGAAAGCGAAAATGTGAAAATTGATGAATTTGCAGAAAGAAATGATGAAGGAAATTCCAAGGAACCAGAAGATTATGAAGAATTTGTCTATGTTCAACCGACAAGTCCTACCGAGAAAACTGAAGAAGGAAATGAAGAGAATATTCAGTTACCGAGTGATGAAGAAGATCATACAGAGCCTACCGAGCCTGTATTAGCCAAGTATGTTAGAAGACATCATGCATCAAGTCAGATTATAGGAGATAAGGATGATCCAGTGATGACAAGGAACAAACTGAGACAAATCACGTGTCTGATATCTGAATTTGAACCGAGAATAGTGAAAGAGGCATTTAACAGTGAAGATTGAATAAATGCTATGACAGAAGAGATTGATCAAATCAAGAAGAATGACACATGGACACTGGTCCCAAGACAGAAGGACAAAAATGTAATCGGTACAAAGTGGATTTTCATAAACAAGCTGAATGAAAAAGGTGAGGTCATTAGAAATAAAGCAAGACTAGTTTGCAAAGGTTATGCCTAAGAAGAGGGAATTGATTATGGTGAGACTTTTGCACCTGTGGCAAGACTTGAAGGAGTAAGAACATTGTTGGCATATGCTGCTTACAAGAATTTCAAGGTATATCAAATGGATGTCAAATCTGCATTTCTGAATGGTATATTAGAAGAAGAAGTTTTTATTGAGCAACCTGAAGGATTTGTTGAAGACAAGAATAAAGATCAGGTATGTAAATTGAACAAAGCTTTATATGGTCTGAAACAAGCACCTAGAGCATGGTATGAAAGATTGCACTCTTATTTAATCAAGATTGGTTTTATAAGGACAAGTGAAAACAACAATATGTACATGAAGAATGATGAAAACAGAATACTGGTCTCAACCATATTTGTTGATGATATTATATTTTATGGAAATGACTCTCTATGCAAGAACTTTGGAAATGAAATGAACAAAGAATTTGAGATGTCATTAATCGGTGAGATAAAGTATTTTATAGGTTTATAGATACTACAAATGAAAAATGAGATTTTCATTACTCAATCCAAGTACATAAAGGAAATCTTGAAGAAATTTGGAATGGAGGATTCAAAACCAGTAAGTACTCCTATGACTACCAACTATAAACTATCAAAGAATGATGAATCTACATCTATTGATGAGACACTTTACTGATCCATGATTGGAAAGCTACAATATGTTGTTCACAACAGGCCAGATATAGCACATGCAGTAGGTATAGTTGCAAGATTCTTTGCAGATAGCAAGGAAACACACATGACAACAATCAAGAGAATTTTCAGATACTTGAAAGGCACTGAAGATTATGGCTTAGTATATCAGAAAGGAAATGACTTTGATTTAAAAGTTTATACTGATGCTGATTGGGCAGGCAACATTGATGACAGGAAAAGCACAAGTGGAGGAGCTTTCTTTTTAGGAGAAAGACTAGTGAGTTGGCTTAGCAAGAAACAAGGATATGTTTCACAGTCAACAACAGAAGCTGAATATGTTGCTGCAGCATTGAATTGTACCAACATAGCATGGATCAAACAACTATTGGAAGGTATAAATGAGAAAGTTACCGAGCCAGTAACTATATTCTATGACAATACTAGTGCCATTAACATTTCAAAGAATCTTGTTATGCACTCTAAGACAAAGCACATCTCTATCAAATATCATTATCTTAGAGAAGAAGCTCAAGAGAAGAAAGTGGTGTTGGAGTATGTTAGGACAAAGGAACAAATAATAGATATCTTCACCAAGCCACTGCCAAAGGACACTTTTGAGTATCTCAGAAGTAAGTTAGGGGTCCTACCCCTATCTTCCATTCACTAACCGAGTTTGGTGAAAGCATCAATTCGATGACTCTACAGAATATCTTTTAGGAGTTGATGTTGATTTACACACTTTAGGATGTTTTCTAAAGGTGTGCAGGAAACAAATATAGGGAACAGGAATTGAAGACAAAATGCTTTGACTGAGATTGAGTTGACACACAACAGCAAGAAATCACTTCATACAGGAAGAAATTATGTTTTAGTTCTTTACTTTTTGGCATTGTTGTCAAAGGGGGAGAAGACTAAAGAAAAGTGGAGAAGACTAATGTATGGGGGAGAAGACTGATAATAGGGGGAGAGCATTTTAGCATTTCAGAATCTCACAACAATCCGAATCGAATAGGTCAAATCAATTGGTTTTTCCATCAATGCCAAAGGGGGAGATTGTTGGCATTATAACAGACAAGGATGAATTGTTGGCATTTCAATAAGGATATTGAGAAGGTTGTTGATGATTATGGATATAACTGATTAAGGATGTTTACTGTCTTAATATTATTATTTTGTCATTGATGTCAAGAAATTGATTTTCTAATTTAGTATGATGTTGCCATATCTTAAGAAGTATGATTTGATGAGTATAAAGATGTCGATAAAAGACACAAAAAGAATGTGATGAATAAGGGGAGGAATAAGTTATTCAATGGGCAACTATTACCGAGTTAGACAATGATGAGATCATGATGTTTTGATTGTTTTGATATCCTACATATGTTGTTGATTGTAAGGTTGATACTATATTATGTTATCGAGCAAAGGACCTAGTCGGTAAACCCTAAGGAACCTAGTCAGTAAACCCTAAGGTTATTGCTATCGGTTAATGAAGGTAGAATGTCTACCGAGTGAAGTTTAGTATTTACCAAGTTGCAACTGAGTAGTAATAGAATGCATTGAATGAATAAAAGCATTATTTAATGAAGGAAGCTGATGAGTTGGTTATGATTAAATGATTGGTATGTTGTGCATGAAGTTTGTTAAAGAATCTGTGGCAAAGGAAAATTGGCAGGAAGATCTACAACTTAGATTGAACCGCAATACCCTAGCACAAGTTCCAAGAAATGTATGCAAGTTCCAAGGCGGGGTAAAACATTTTCAGATCGAAGGATACATTAAACCTGGTCAAAGTTTGAAGACTTGATGGCTATGATTGATCATGGGAAATGTGATCAAGGAGATTAAGCGGTTGGCAAATTGCTTATAAATAATGAACTGTTGATAAACAATGTATGTGGGCAAGTGTATGCACAGGGATGCTACATAGTGATTATCGAGTACAAAAGCTTGAAGACCTGTTTTGAATAACAGAGTATAGAGCCCAGTAGATGAACAAGATAAGTCCTATTGTATTGAGTGAATAAGAATTTGCTTTAGCATTTTAGATGTGAAGTTGCAGATAGATTTTTATTATTGTTATTTTGTAAAGTGACAGAAAATCTCTTAATTGAGTGGACTTAACAGTCTTATTTGTAAAACCCTCTAGCAAGGTGACATTCTGATTGAGTGTTTGAAATCCTTTAACAAGGTCACTTCTAAAAAGGTGAAGATCCTAACAGATCTGAGGGAAATCCCTTAACCGGGTCACATCTAGCAATGTGTTTGTAATCTTTAACAAGATTTTCTTTTAATCGAGCATACTCTAGAAGAGTATATTTCTTAGTGGGTCTGAAATCCCACAGCGGTTTTTCCCTGTTTGGGTTTCCACGTTAAATTTGGTGTTATGAGTGTTATGATGTTTTTATGCTTTTGAGTTTGTATGTTTAGAAGTTTTGGTTATATTACTAAAGTATATGTTACCGAGGTTGAATATGTTGTTTTTATGGAAGATTAAGTTTGTATGATTCACCCCCCCCCCCCCCCCCCCCTTTTCATCTTATTATCTTGGCATCTGTACTTAACATTAAGTATTAGAACTATCAATTCCTTGTGAGCTATGTGTAAAAGATAAGTATTTGGAAGCTTTAGGGCTAAACACATTTAATGCACCCTAAAAGTAAGATAAGTGAATGATAAAAAGGCATTTTCCATTCATTTTTCACTTTGCATTCTAGAGAAGAAGAGGAGAGTGCTCTGCGAGAAGATTATCCAAGAGAGAGAAGAATGAAAGAGATTTCCCCAAGCGTAAACCTAATCCGACAGTTGACATATTTATCGATGAACTTTTCAAGTTAGAAATTTTCTAAAATGGTTGCTTCTGTTATGGTGACACCTTCTAGTATTTATGAAAATAAATGGGTGTGCCTTAATGTAGAGACGTAATTTGCCAATAGCAATTGATAGTTCAATTTGCATGAGGACCCAATTCTCCTAACACTTTCGAAAGAGTATCTTTATTCTCCCCCATATTCACCAATAACATTTATCATTCAATATTGTGGGGGGATCGCCAATTATATTATATGTCCACCCCAATGGACGGTCCATAATTGCCTAGTAAATTACAACGTATATGTTTTGTCGATGTTTCATTCGCCCAATGTTTCCATAAGACATGTTAGTATTAAGTGGGATTCACCAAATTTTTTAAATACCATTTAAAATTCCCACAATATTCACAAAATAGGGATTAGTATAAGTGTATGAAAGATCAAATTTATTTTTACACAATTTGGTCGGTTCAAAGCTCTCAATTTGGATCAATAGCCAAGTTACAAAAGGAACAACCATTGTTGCATTACCGTCTACTAGTTCTCTGTGCTACTCTCTGAGAATTTAAAGGCAAGTGATCATTTCTTTGAAGTGTTATAATATTATTCATCTCAATTTGTTTTTAGGTCATTCTTATTGAGTAGGGAGACCTCAAACATATTATGCAATTATTAGATCATTCTTATTCAGTAGGGATACCTCAAACATATTATGCAATTTTTAGATCATTGTTATTGAGTAGGGAGACCATAAACATCTAGATTCTAGGCCCTAGGGGCAATGAGTCTTATAGTCTATTATTGCTTCTTAAACAAGTAGATAGTTTTTGGCAGCCTTTATTTCATCAGAGATGCCAAAAGGGAAGAAGGGTAAGACTCTTGAATCTGGTGAAGGCCAAGAGAGGTCAGTAAAACATAGGAACCTTAAATTCATACTTTAGCAATGCTTTTGGTCAAAATGATGATCATGGAGGTACATCATCATAACTACCACATTCACAACCTACACCAAATATTGAAGAAGGTGGTGAATGCAATATATCAGTTGACAGTGAAGAAGAAAATCAGGTAGATACCCAGAGTAGCAAGAATGTGATAATCGACCTAGTTGACAACGTCATAGGCGTAAATGATGATGATGTACAAAAGGAGAAAAAAAATCCAAATCAAGAATGGGTCGGGAGTGGGATATGGCGAGGCATTTTCAAATTTATTGGGTGTCAAAGTATCCATTCATTGAACCAATGGAGAATCCAAACAAAGGTGACCCTCCATTAGAATGCAGGTGTAAGATTTGTAGTTGGAAATATAAAAAGGAGAAAAGGTTGTAGTTGAAGCTTGACACCATTGAAAAGCATATCGACAAAGTTTACGAAAAACAAATCGTAGATGGAATTGAAAAATCAATGATAAGATGGAAAACAAAGGACCAATTTCAGCATGTTAAGTGTGTCTTAGAATTTGATGCCCATTTGAAAATACAAGCAAAGCTCACTGAATTTGGAGGTTCTCTCGAAGCTATTTTTGGGAAGGCAATGGAAGTAGCACAACTGGGAAAAAATGTTCAGTTAAGTGTTGTTTTTCATACTTTGAATAGAGGCATCCTATGACAAACTACCTAGAAATTAGTACTTTATTAAACTTTTTGGGCATTTCTAACTTTCCTAATAGTCATTGGTCTACAAACAGTGGTTGGGAATGGGCAAGTTGTCTTGATGAGGTCGAAAAACAAGATATAAAGGAAACAATTAGAGAGTCAAACTTTATTGCATTATCTTTGGATGAAGTTACAACAATAGACAATATGTCTTGAGTATGCATACATGTTTATACCATAAAGAATTATGTCCGCCAACCTAATCTACTATGTGTTTCTAAATTGAAGGAGAGTGTGATAGCGAAATCTCTATTTCAACTAGTTAAGAATTATTTAATTGAATATGGAGGCATGGACGACTTGAGAATTGTAAAAACGCCGGTATGTGTTGGAGCGGATGGAGCTTCACTAATGCAAGGTTATAAGAACAATCTTTGCATAAAGCTACAAACTTCTTATTCACCCTACATGTCTTCCATTCATTGCATGGTCCACATAATGAATCTAGCTTTTAAAAATTGTGAGCAAGTATCTTGTAGTAACAAATGTTGAAGATTTAATCAGAGATCTCTACTCATACTTCTATCTAAGTCACAAACGATTTTTGGAATTTCAAAATTTTGTTGATGGAACAACCAATGGGAACAATCTTCTTAAGGATGTTGATACCAGATGGATCTCCTTGCATGGTCCAACACATCGATTTTATGTATAATATCTATCCTTGATTGGAGTAATATACAAAGATCACCACACAATAGACAAAGCTCCTGACTTGCTTTGTAGGTTATGTGATATAGAGAGAATCCTAACTTTAGTAGGTCTTCTCCCCATGCTAGAGGAAATGAACTATCTTGTGAAAAAAGCCCATGAAAGAACTATGTATATTGTAGAATATGCTAAGCTACGTAAATTGACATGCATGACCCTCGATAATCTCTATCAATCAGAACTAACATTTGTAGACGTAAAATTTGTTGGCTGGCAAACATTGACAGATTTGAACAATCCTAACATTTTTTTTTCAGTTTAATGCAAACAGGGAGTTATATGTCAGTGTACATGGACTTGAAATACCAATGCACCACCTTGCCACAATCATGGAACCAGGAAAGTACTCTAAGAAGCAACAAGTAAATGTCACAAGAGAAGATTTTAGCAACATTGTTGATTCTGTGACTCATAATCTGAAGAAAATAGCCTATTTTGTTTCCTCATAAATTAGAAAATGATTCCTTCCTGATGATTTACTTGAAGCCATGTCTATTGGGTTTCCTCAATATTGGGAACTCAACAGTCTAGCTGATTTTCATCATAGGATAATGTCTTTGATAAAGCATTTTTACAAATCTGTAGAAATCAATGGAAACTATAGAAGGAACTTTAAATGAAAGAATTCTTAGAGAGAAATTAGCTTGTTTTGCATTAACTATGAGGCATCAGTTAGAAGAGTCGAAAAAAGTGGAGAACCCCTTGGAAGAGAGATCAGTAATAAAGGTTTGGACAAAGATAAGTCAAAGCGCACAATTGGCTAATAGATTATCAAAGTTTGTCAAACTTGTTGATTTATGTCAAAACATGATTGGGTTTAGTGGAGGATGAGAGAGTTTTCAGTGCTTTGGGGTTCTTAAAATAAAAGATAAGGAACAAACTAGACAAGAATTTGGAAAATTGCTTGTGGCAGTATACATCGAGGTATGATGTTCGAAGTTTTCCTTATGAAAGGGCACTGGGAATTTGGAAATCCAAAACTAAAAGAAGAGGGTAGGGCATCAGTTCAAACCAAAGTGGGACTTCTAACAGTGATAAAATGAATGCCAGTGACACATGTACAACTAGTTTTTAGATGTGGTTAAGTGAAGGAATACAGTATGAAGAAAAGATAGACAATGTTCAAGGAATCTCTCGACTTGATGATTGGGATGATGAGATGATTTGACAAATACAAGAGATTTAGCACTAGCAATTGCTAGGTATTTATTAGACTTTTGTTTTTATATTGAATAATGTATTTTATTTGTGACATTACAAAATCCTAATTGTCAATGTCAATTTAATATTGATATGCAATTGCATTTTTCAAATTTCTATTTTCAAGTTAATAAATTAACATGCTACTATTTTTCAGTGTTCAAGAATAAGTTTGGATTAGTAATTATTTATACGATAATTTTGATTCAACATTCAAGTATCAAATAAGTGTAGTGTTGCATTAGTAATTACATCATAATCGTGGAGACTGTTAATTGCATTAGTACAGAAAAATATGATTAATATTTGATATCGACCATAGCATGAGATGAATTTTCCCAATTGCAACTTACTTCTTAGTACTTGATCTATACATAGAATCCCTTTGAATAGAGTAAGCTATTTTAATCTTCTACTTTAGAAGAAGCTGAAACCTATTCAAAATTTCAAACTCAACAACACAGTGTAGACATATGAACCAAAAAATCCTCAATTCCATTCATTCATATAAGATTCTGGATAACAACTATGGACTTTTTGTATATTATTCACCCTTGCTGAATTAGTATATTTTCTTCTATTGGACTTTTGTAGTATATGGAATCACAAGTCAAGAGAAACAACATTGAAATCATTGAATTGGATTTCAAGGTGCTTTCATATATGGAGAGTTTATACATATGATCCCTTACAAAATTTACTGCAAATAGGACACAAAGTCACAGTACTATACCGCAAAAGCTCCTAAATTCTATTGTAGTCCTCTATATTTTTTTTTTTGGAAGAAGCCCCCAAAATAAGGCCTTGAAAATCCTTTTATAAAACAAGGATGCAACAAGCTTTGGGCCTTTTACAATTTCAAAATGTAGGTAACCGATTGACAAGAAAAGACAAAAAACTTTTATCTCTCTAATAGGAACATCAACAAACGTTCCTTTCTCTTCTTCCACAGGCTATAGATTGCTGGATAAAACTGAGATTACAAAAAAGAGCTGGAAACTGTGAGATCAAAATTTTAAAATTTAAAATTTATAAAATGATAGAAAGAAGAAGAAGACGGGGTTAGAATTCCCCAAATCCATGCTTCTTGAGGTCTTGGATGAACTTGAGATGTTGTCAGTACTCTTCATCTACAATTTATGTCCTTGCTACCTCCATTTTGGTCATTCCACTATCAAGCCTTGAGAGTGCATCCATGTATGACCCTATCTTTTTACTCAATAGTGTTTCATTTAAAGTAATATCAAGAAACATATGTCCTTGAAGTATTCTGATGTCAGCTATCCATTCTGATTTTTAAGACCCTCTTTCCTTTTGTCCTGCTTCTTTCTCTATCAAATAAGGTGGACATATGACTGGTAACTAGGCAATGAAAGCCTCTGAGTTCACTATTAATTTTTTTTGTGTACATGTGAATGGTGAAGAGTTGCTTTTCTAATTCAAACTTTATCTTGAATCTCTCCACTATAACATATAGGAAAACTGGAAGAGGCCTAGGCAATGAAATTTCCAATACTGCAATCATTTTGCTCATGTGTGATAATGAGAAAGATAAAAAGCATTACCACCTCAAATGCTCATGAGAAAATTTCAATAACTCTCTATGATCATCCCATGTTGCATCTGCATGCTCAAAAATTTCATTGATATTTGACTGTAATAGTGATCCTGTTCATTCTCACTTTCCTCTTTGTCTGCAAGGCATCCACCTTTAGGATATCTATCTCATTTTTGAGATCAACTATTTCCAATGTATCATGAGCTAGATCATTCCTTAGTCCAATTTCTTCATCACAAGTATGTTGGATCATGCACGAAGGCTTGTTGGTAGGTCCTGCATATACTTGCATCTTTAAGGCTGTTAGTCTTTCTCTCACAAGGGGGATCTCCTCTATTTTTTTAGCCACTTTGTGGGTGAATTTTGCCACATTCAAATTGATATTTGTTGCCTCTGTAATGGAAGTGTCAACCACTCTCTTATCTAATAGACTTCCAAACAATTAATCAACTTGAGAACTCATACTTGGCCTCTTAGTAACTCTATGTAGACACCAAATCACCAATTGATCCATCTGATCATCAAATAGTACTCCTGAAAGTACCTTTTCTCTCTATGCTGGATCCATAGAGTCCAAGTCTATTCATGTCTTTTTCTTGATTCATAAAAAATGATGGTAGAGGATATCTCCCATCCTTCCAATAAGAGTATTCCACTCCTTTTTACAATTTCCCTCCCAGTTTTGGAGTCATCGTAGCAAAATTTTCTTTTGCTTCTTTTAGGATCTCATATTTTAGTGTTGTCCTCTCTTTATAGCTTACTTTATCAAAATTAATACCTCTAGTCCTTTCTATCTTATCTATCGAATTCCTAATGACAAATTGCTTAAATTGCCTTGTGTGTATGAAATTATCATCACTAATAAATTGTTCTTAATCATTTAATCTAACGTCATCACTTAAATCTCCTCCAAGCCTGAATGCATCTAAGGCCCATTCCCTCAAAGGATCCTGAATGGTGACCCCTATTCTAGTGTCAAATTTATGAGGGGGTAGAGACTCATCCCCTTGGAACTCAAAGCTTGTATATGACTGAAATGGAATTTCTCTTCCCAGGGAGAGCATGTGCAATGGATTAACAACCCTTGGGCTCTCTGGTACTTGATAAAGAGGGCCACTAGAAGATGATGCAACCATGGGCCTTTTCTTGGCTGCTTCTACAAGCAATATCTTTGGAAGGGAAGGGTGTTATAACTCAGAGTTAGTAACACTTATGGGAGGAGGTTCTTGAGGACTTTATGGAGGGAAAGTAGGACCAATGGGGGAACCAATTAATTGAGGAGATTTAGGTCTTTCTTCCTCCACCACTTGTATCAGAGGTATAACATCCAAATGGGACCTCTCAGGAGATAGAGGCATACTATCAACATTTGGGTACTTGCCAAAAATTTCCCTTATTTTAGTCTTCGGAATCTGTAATGATTCCCAAGCAAGAAAGTATGAACAATCCTCTCTCCTTCTCCTGCTCTCCTCATACTGAATCTTATGCCACCTTTCCTTCCTTTTCAACACTTCCTCATAATCAGATGCATTTCTTATGATGTCTTCATCATCTTTCTCTTCCAATTCATGCGCTTATTTACTAGCCTTGCCAAGGCCCTTAATAAGCCATTCTAAATCATAGAACCTATATTTGGCCCAAGTCATCCTATACTTATTTAGCATAGATTCAAGGATTTCATAGGCCTTTCTATACAGAAAATGATACATCCCAATCACAACTTTTGATGGGATCATGGACCCTTTCTTGTGTGACCCCCCTACTAAAGACTTATCTACCTCTACCAATTAATGCATAATTTCTAGGAAAGCTGCCCTATCCTAAACAGTAATAGGCAATTTCCTAGGGGAAACTGGACTGCCAAAAACTCTTATAATGGTATGGTCCTTGAAATAAAAACATAACCGCCAATTATGAGGGATTCCTAATTCAGGATTAAGGTCTTTAGGTGTAAGGAATTCTTTAGCTTCTTGGGTTAGTCCCCACCTAACCTTCTTTTGCAAAATACTAAGAAGCTTCCTTACAAAAAGATTCTCAAAAGCCAAATAATTAGACTGATCAATATGTGAATTCTAGATATAGGCCCATTCTTGAATCAAGAGAGGCTCTCCTCTAATACTAGTAGCAATCTTCAAATGAGGATGCCATACTTTAAGACCTTTGTACAAAAATATATACATCAAAAGGGAATAGTACCTGAAAATTTTGGACTTTCCAATTTTAAAATCAGACAAGGCATTGTGCAAACCTTCAGCCACCATAGAGGCATAATCGAAAGGTTTGTTTGTATCCCTGCTCTGGATATCCATACAAACCATTAGCATCCAAGTTGGTATCAAGTCTTTAGCATCAACAACACATACTTGACAGGGAGCATAGTATGTGTCCACAAAGTAACTAGCAAACAGTTCTACACTGTAAGGGGTTGTCTTCTTTGACATTATTTGTCTATTTTCCCCTTTAAATTTTGGATGCAAAAATCATACCAACTTCTTCTTATATATATGTTCATTCTTCTTGTACTCTAATTCCATCTCTTTTGGATTGAAATCCCAATCAGCATTGGGTTTGAGCATGAACACCTCGTTCATCACACCTTTGTTGATCTCTGTAGCCTCCCACCCTCACCGACTACAATTTCCCTAGTGGCGGGACTACAATTTATTAAAACCGCAGCTATCAACTCTGTGTTCACATAAACATTTGGTGCAACAAGTCTCCCCAAATTATAAGTCTGGATATTGTAGACCAACACTCTTTCATTTTTCTTGTTGTATCCTATCCTCCAGAGACTGAAACCCCATGGTGGGATCAATGCATCCCTGATGCCTATGGTGTGGTTGATAATGAAATCATCCAACATTTCTCCATGCCTTGACCTCTTTTGTGTTTCAGTGGATCCAGGGAGCCGGATTATAATTTCCTCAGAGAATTTTCTCTTTCCTAAATTGAAGGACTTCACCATTTTTAGGGTTAAGGTTTTGCTAGCAAAATGAATGAAACAGTAAAAGAGCTTCAAAACTTAACACAAACAAAATTCTTAGAATTCAGACTACTATAAGAAACAGAGGATTTTTCAAGAAAGGGTGGAAAGCTAGAGGGAATACAATGAAAATACGACCTCTTAGAGACCCTTACTGTGAAAACCCAAACACGAAAGAAAATCGAGAGCATATACAGAGCACTATAAGAATAAACTAGATGAATATCAGTGCTAAAATAGACACAAAATTTGGGTCATAATGGGCATAATGGGAAAAATAGAGATATACAGGCTTGCTTCAGAAGTAGAACAGTTTGGGTGCTAAAATATACAAAAAATTTGACTCATAATGGGAAAATGGGTGTTATTAATTTTCGATATGTATACTGGTGTGATGGTGGGATAGAGATGGTGAGTCGACGATGATTATGAATAATAACTCAACACATTAATAATTTTATTATATTTTATTTTCCACATCCGCATCGACATTGCAAAGTTAGTTTGTGGGTGCATCTTGAAACAATCGTGCAATCGCACGACAATCATATCCGTCGATCAGATAGAAGGTCGTTATATTATATCCACATCGGGTACACTCAAGAAGTGACTCATTTTATAGGGACCTAGGTGCCATGTCCTCTACAGAGTTACAGGGTCAGCCTTCACCTGCATCTTTATTTAATCATGCAGTTGTGCATTCAATCCATTTCGTTGATCTTTCTCAAAGTGAACATTGTTTATCTCCTTTTAGGAAATGAGGCCCTGGGCTCACATCCTTGCTTTGTGGCCTAGCTATTCATGTGGAGGTTATTCATTGGTCCACCTATGGCATGACTGTTCAAGTGGGGCTCTTCTTTCTTTATTGACATCCACCACTTTTGAGCCATGTAGGTTCCAAGTTCCAACACAAAACATTCAGTGGCTTCCAGCTCTTCTTGTCAAAGTTACATCATTCCTTGACATGTCTACAATGACATTGCGGAATTAGCCTTGTCGTGCAGGTTAATGCAATTGTGCGGCTTCTACGATCGTTGATCTTGGCAAAGGTATAAGGTGAATATGGAGCCCATGCTGAAAGGGAAACTAGATGGCTAACACTAAGGGGCCGGTCATCGAAACGATATGATGGGATTAAGAGATAACTTAAAACACTTGGAACCAGTTGTTGAAGGTCACTTCTCAAACAAAACAAAAAGAAAACCGCAACAAGGCTAGGATTTACAATTTAGGGTTTTAGAGTAAAACCTCATAGCAAAATAAGCCTCAAACCTGTTGCAAATTTTTTTCAAAAAGTATCCCAACACTTTATGTGTGGCATAAACATCCAAGTGTCCACAACTTACTAATGAGATATCATACCTAATATTACTAAGTATAGTAATGTAAACACGAGAATAATCTGAACATAGAAGATTACAAAAGATTCATATTAATAATAAATATCCTTGCTCTCTGATTTCATAGTTTTCATAAGTTGAATTTCAAGTTTTAATAATCCACCGATTCACCTCCCCCCCTCTTGGTGGTCTTATTGTTTTCCTTCAAAGCCACGACAAAAAAATTATAGAATCATAAAACATAGATAGAACAAAGCATAGTTAGTTCAAGGCATGACAAAACATTCATTGAATCATAAAACATAATAAAAACAAAGTTAAATCAAGCCACGACAAATTACAATATTCTTGGAATTACAAACAAAGTAAATAAGAAAGCGTGAATGTATTTGGGAATACAAATTGTACAATACACATTTATATTATGAAATCATTGTATGGGCTTCTATAGCATGTTCCACTCTCCATCTGATGGAACTCCAAATTGTTCTAACATATAGTAAGTGACTTGCAAATTTTTCAGTAATTCATAATTGGAAGTGGAAGTTGACATCAATGTTTCATCCAAATCTACATTTAAGGTTATCAATGGTTTGGTCATGGTCAGAAAGTTAGCCTCATTTATGTCCTTAGGAAATAGGTCCAAATCAGGGTTCATTTTCTCCTCCCTCTTATTTTTGAAAGCAACATCTCCAATGTATTACTTTGTTGTATCAAAACTCATCGGCAAACCAAGTTCTCTCAATCTCTGCACCTTTCCATGCAGCTTCTTCATCTTTTTTGCAGCCTTCTCCAAACATTCACGTGGTTCCAGTAGTTCCTTACTTTTTTGAATGACAGATGAAGCCTTTATTGAGGCATCAATACGATCGTGAATTCCCATGGATGCCAAATATTTGTCATTGGATTTGTAGACTATTTGCAAAATTTGATTGCAATTTTCTCTCTTCGATTCAACTTTTTATTCTGAGCAATGTACTCAGTCAGCTTCACATAATGTACACTGAGATTTCTAATCAATTCAAACAACTGACACAAATGGTCAGCCTTTTGCATTATTTTCTCCTAGATCATTTCTTTTATAAACCTCATTGTTTGTTTCCAAGATATGCTCAATTTGTCTTTGAGAGAGTTAATATAATTTTATGCCTTATGCAACTCTTGAGCCAGTATTTCATCATTTTTTCTTTCTTCCTCTTATTTTTCTTCCCACCGATTTGCATTTTCCTTCTCTCCATCTAATTGGTCTTGTAATTTTATTTTTGAGGTAGCAGCATTCTCCAAATTTTTTTATAGTTGTACTGAAGAGGCTCTTTCACATTCAATTTTTTTGATGCTTTCAACTAAGCTTTTCTTCAGCTCATTCATTTCCACCTCTGTCTGTTCGTTCTCTACACTCGTAGATGTAGAGGCAGATTTTTTAATCCTTTTCTGTAATTCACTGCTACTATTCTTTGTAGATTTCCTATTTGCTTTCTCATTTTCTAGGTCTCTCTGTAACTTTTGTATTTGTCTCTCCACCTTGTTTCTCTCTCTCTCTCTCTCTCTCTCTCTCTCTCTCTCTTTCTTGAGCAATGATGTGTACACCACTTTATTGGTCTTTCTTGACACATTAATTTTTTCCACATATTTAACTCCTGATAAATCCATTTGGATAGTGCTAACATGAAATTGGGAGGGATCAATCAGATTCTCTAGTTTATTTTGATTTGGAATTGGTGGCATAGCAACCATGTACTCCATCATTTTCTTATTTAGGTCATATGTGGGAAATACCTTGTTCATTGTGGCTTGTTCCTCTACAGCTACAGTACTTGCAACCTTCATCATTAGCTTCCTTTTTTTTTCTGCTCTCTCTAAACTGATCAACAAAATTATTGTAATTAAAATATGGGGTTGTTGACACAATTGAATATTTGAATGGTGAAATAGCACTTGCAGTGATGTAGGCACCTCTACCTATGCATGTGGCTCTAACTATTTCATTGAGAGGTCTAGAAAAAGATGCAAAACCCATTCCTAATCGTGTCCCACTTTGACTTGCAGTTGGGGTTATCAGACTCGTTTGAGGGCCAGGGGCTTGTTTTGAAGATGGAAATAATTCCTTCATAGTGGAACTTGATGAAGTTGGAGTTATCAGACTTGTCATTGTTGTCATAAGCTTTTGCCTCTTAAACATGCCTTGATCACTAGGAATCTGTATAGTATCTTCTACTATTGGCCTTTCTAAGCTATTTTTCGTTATTATAGTTGTTGACCACAAATAGTACTAGTACCCATAACATCCCCACCAGTGGAAGTAGCACTTGATTCTTCACCATGTTGTGGTTGTGATTGAATTTGAGTCTCAATATTTGAAGCTATGACAAAATGATGTTCAGGTGTATAATAATAACCTTTCCGTGTAGATTCAACTCCAATGCCTCGACAATATGCACCTCTTTTTGGTAACTCTGCCTCCAGTGGCATCCAAGGGCCTTGTCCTTTGGACCCCAGACCACCACCTTGATAACCCATTTTCTCCATTCTGGTTGCCCCCGAAGAATATTTTTCTAACCTGGTCTTACTCAACATAGATGTTTTGTAGATTCTGTAACAACTGTTGGAGTTTGACTTGAGGGTATATCATTATCACTATCATGATCTCCATCACTATTATTATCACTATCATTATATGCTTAAGAGGGATTCTCTATATTCCACAATTTTCTAAACTCAGAATCCTCTGAGATACCTTCAAAATCTACAGTATTCTTTGGTTCACCTAGATTCTTCCTCATAGACCAAAAATATTTGATTTTGTTTCGTGTCCAGTTTGCCTCAAAAAAAGTCTTTGATAGAGATTCTGGGATACTTTTTTTAGTAGATGGAACATCAGCTCTTTTGTAAAAATTGTCAGACCTTCTGGTTTGGATAACTTGCTCTATTGTTCTCTGTGGGTGCAATGCCATAATTTGTGCTTACAATTGTTCTAGAGAAATACTTTTATTAGCAACAGTTTCCTCCATCACTTTTGTTACCTCATCCCAAGAATCCTTATTTTTTAATATTTCTAACAAGGGTTTACTTTCATGTTGGATTTTACTTTCAGAGTTCTTATTTGCCACAACCCTTTCTTTAATGATGTTGCATGGATCATATTGCCAGTAACTTGTTAAACAGTTCAAATAACCAGAAGCCAACTGAGAGGGGGGTGAATCAGTTGTCACCAGATTACCAGAACCTTAAGCAATTAAAACCTTAATACTAGAACACATAAGATGAATATCAAAATACATAAACCAATTACCAAAATAGAAGATGTATTAATTAAGCACAAATAACAATTAGAGAAAAAATACCATCCACGTGACACCAAGATTTGTACGTGGAAAACTTGGTAAAGGGAAAATCCATGGTGGGAAGCTTACCCACAGTTAGATAATACTTCTGCAGTAAGTATATGATTACAAATTGAAAGGCCTGCACTTGCAGGAAGGGCAATGACCTAGAGAACATTGTTGATTACAAAAGGATTCTCACTGACTACATAAAAAACTAGACTACAATCTGGAAGGAAGAATGAAATACAATGATATCATCTCCTATGCTCGAATATAATTCTGGTGAAGCTCAATACCAGAGGACTTAATCCTCTTACATAAACCCAACTCGATCACCAATGATCGACCAAATCCTCTACATGAATGATTATTACATTGTTCACTTCTATTCCATTTTATCCTCCTTACATATTATCTACAATGAGATCTTACATCATATATATATAGAAACCCTTGACTGAAAACAATAAGATCAGCCACCAAACAATAAACCAATTACATAATTATAAAACATGTTGGCCTGAGACCAAACAAATAATATCCAACTCTTAAAACATCTCGGAAACACATGGAGAAGACCAAACAACATATTACATTAAGTCGGTCCATAACCTAGATAATACTAGACCCAGTTTAGGTCCACACATGCTAAAGCAATGATCCCAATCAGCCAAGTCTCAAACACAATCACCATCATCATCCTCAATCTCTACTAAAAGCCAACCTAACACCACTTATGCATAACATCAAAAGATATTCAATCAAGCTCTACTGGTGAAACCCTCATCAGATCAACAAAACCAAGCTTACCAACATATAAGATAACAACCGATCACCAAATCAAAACCAACTGACTTAACATGAATCTGAGTAGCATGAATAGCAGATCCAAGCCAATTCCATAAGCCAGAGCATACCAGAGTATATCGGGTCATCATAATCTAACTAATCAACCTACCGGGACAAAAAAGATACCGGTAAAGAAGCCAAAACAACTAGTTTTGACATCAATGACAAAACGTCAATGCAACACATAATCAACTCCTCCAAATGGCCAACATAACTATCAACATCAAATTTTGATATTTTTAGAATTTCATAGACCACACTGAATGCTTTTCTCTCAAATGTGAACCCTCCCCATGAAAAAGGTAATGAAGGAAATAATTTGTTCTTTTGTTGACCATAAAAGTAGAGCTTATTTGTACTCTCCACCTGTAATACATATTCCAATGCAAAAACTCTCTTTGTCACATGTATTGGAAGCTTGCAGGGTTCTACTCCTAATCCATAAAACCTTAACACAATATATTATTCCATGAGGTACCAGTCAACCAATTGTATTTCAGATCGCAGTTGAATGCGATCTCTACAAGACACGAGCAATCTAAGCATTGGAGTATTTGTAATTGCATGATACATTGGAGCCCAAAGGAATTCTACAAAATGGTTGTAGTTTCTTCTATTATCACACATCTTTATCTTAGTGGTCCATTCATCTATTGGACGCACTATTTTTGTCTCATCATCATTACAAACCTAAATTTGAAGCTTGTTGGACTTGAACGTTCCACTATATTTCACTAGAAGAAGATGGCACAAGTAAGTTGTAAAAATAAATTTCTTAGAGGAACATCTTTTAATCTCTACAAATTGTTCTTGCATGGATTGAACAATGTGCTCAACAAAATTGTAACTAACATGTTGATTAACACAATGGATATTAAATACTATTTCAAGGAGGCTTGCACCCACTTCCATATTATATTCCAATCCCAGGTAAAATGTTAGCATGGAAATGTTGTGTTTTGAACCCATGACAAAAAAATATCTCCTTTATAAGGAGGCTTATGAATTTGATCCAATTGTTTACCATCCATTGTTATCGCTTTGGGATAATTATTCTACCCTCTTCGTTGATTGCTTCATAATCACATGCAAACTTTTCTAGGTCAATGTGGATGTTTGAGTGACCAAAATCTCCTACTCCAAGCCTTGAGTCCAACAAATTTTTAAATTCTTCCTCGGTAATGGATAAAATTTCCTTTTGAATATTTTTATTAACAACTGCTTGTCTATTTCATAATAATTTTGGGCACAAACCATGACAATTTTTGTGCAAGGGAAAACCTCAGGTAGCATCATGCATCCCAATCCAACATCCCACGTTGCAGTTTTATTTATGTTTTGGCCTAATATCTTGTTATACATAATCTTTCCTGCCTTGCTAGGCATGTCCCCTATGGCCTTATTCTCACATGAAAATATAAGTTATGTGATTAGCCTACCATGAATTACAGGATCATAAATATCATGGAGTTCATCGGTGAACCCTGGGGTTTTAACCAGCTAGGCATAGTCTATTTTTTGAATCTCTTTGGATTTCCCCATCATTGGTAGCCTGGTATAGTAGTGATACTGATCGTAGACAAGCTTGAAAATGTAGATTTAAACCTTCAACACCCGGTAGTACGTACCCTAATTCTGCAATCTAAACAACAACTATGAAAAAATTAAAAAAGTGAGATGTAGGTGTTCTGTATTTCTCTCAGGAACTTACCCAAAAATTTGAATTTGAAACAACTTTCTTTCACCCTTGAATTTGGATTCTAATTTCTGAATCTCCCTGATTAACTAGTTACTCCAAAGTCCAATCTCCCTTAATTTCAATAACTTCCTCAAAGGGCAAAATCGTGGTTAAAATTCATTTCTTTTTCTTTCTTTATTTTATTAAAAACATTCATTTATTAAAACCTTTCATTCTTGACAGTGCTCACACATGTCTCTAAGTCTATTTTAGGGACTTTTTGAAGAAACTTGTGTCCTTCACAACTTCGGCCCCGAATAGAGCTTATGTCGTTGATTAAAATTAATTAAGTATAGACTTAGAGTTAATTAAGTATACAATTTATAATAGTTTATTTATTATTGGACAATGCCCAGACCTATCTCTATTCTGGTGACTTTTTGAAGAAACCTTTGTCCTTCATAACTTCGAGCCGAAATAGAGCTTATGGCATTGATTTGCGATCATCCAATGATCATTAAGTTGATTGATTAATCTAATATTTAAATCTAACTAATGAATAAATTTATAAACAATAAAATATAATAAAAATTAAAATTAATGACTTTCATATTTTACCTTGCCGTGCACTTCCTTTGATATGAACGGTCCAGATCTCTACATGACTGTGCATTTAGATCAAGATGCTAATTCACATTAACTCCACAACCTCACCACACACATGGAACATGGGCCCTACTGATGTCAGGCTGTTCTTAATTGGACTAGTAAGATGATGCATCTTGGAGGTCAAAGGACACATCGAAAAGGGTTGGCCCAATCCATCCTCGTTAATTAAGTATACAATTTATAATAGTTAATTAGACAATGCTCAAACCTATCTCTATTCCGATGACTTTTTGAAGAAACCTTTATCCTTTAGAACTTTGGGCTGAAATAGAGCTTATGTTGTTGATCTGTGATCATCCAATGGTCATTAAGTTGATTGATTAATTAATTATAGACTTATAGTTAACTAGCACTTGCAACTTATTATATGGATAGCCGAAAGAAAATTAAACATAAAATTTAATGTAGTTTAATATTACAAGTGAATAAATTAATCTATTATTTATTTCCAAGTAATGAATAGATTTAAAATAAAAAAGTACCTCATTCGCACTTATAGAGGTGGAATTAATGTTGAATCATGTGGATTGATTGTAGAACAAAGCTCAGACAACACATTGATGACAGAGCATTGATGAGCTTGGCTCTCGACGACGGAGTAGGATGTTGGAATTAGGAGCAACGTGAGGAGTATTGATTATTTATTCACAATGGGGGCCATTTCTAATAAACATGTTTAAGAGTTATTTGAGAGAGCGTGTTGTAGAGAGTAGCGGCTAATATTGAATTGAAGGGGTGTCAACATTGTTGCAAAGGGAACATGGAAGCTAGTTTTGCATTCAAAACAAAGAAGAAATTGGTGCCCTTCATGGGCAAAGTGTCGGATAAGGGATTGAAGGGCCTATTCCTATTCAAGGATGAAACGCTTGTGGACGTGGTGAATCTCTTGCTGGAAGAGGAGATTGTCCATATTAGTCACAGATAGAGGACTAATATGGAAATCTATTCCCTTATTGTTGCATGTGGATTAGAATTTGAAGAGGATGCAAACAAGGTGAAGAGGGCCTTGCAAACTTTAATTGTGGTAGAATACTTGGGAGGGATGGATTCAATTTGGGAGTGGGTTGTTTTGGGAGTGGGTTTCATCATTTCTGAAGGGTTGGCGGAGCCTATGGACCCACTACCATTTGTTCGCTGGCAAGAGGATGAGATGAAGGTGATATGCAGAGAGATCACAAGAAGAGGATGGGAGGTGTTCAAAACTTTTGCAGAATTAATGTGGATAGATGATGTCCTCCAAGTGACACATGAAGTGACAAGGGTGGAGGTTGGTCCAGACCTAAGGCTGAGGGCGCGCATAGAGGAGGCAATGAGAAAGCTGGCAAAGTTCAAGGATGATCCAAAATACAACAGCTAAATGTTTAGTCTTTTTTCTTAGTATGTTCTTGTAATAGGCTGTGGAAAGCGAATTTATATTTTGATATACTACATTTTGTTAAACTTTTAAACTATAATATGTTTTAATATTGCTATGTCATAATTATATTTTGGAAGTGATGTTGTCGGGGGGTGTTAGGATTTGTTTCAAAGTTGTCTTGGGTGGTGGCAGGTATAGATAGATGGATTAGATGAAGTTTATTTGATGACTCCAATCTTTTTGTATTTTTTTTGAAGTTTTAAATCAATAAAATATCATATTACCTACTGGTAGGTCTAGAAAGTGACAGTCTAATAAACCCTAACAGTAAATAATTTCATGAGGCCAACATCTATTATAATATATTCCCCCAAAATAATGAAAGATTCACCAAAATAAATCATTTGAACAAAATTTTTTTGATAAGTGAATAGCTAGGTAGGGCCAGCACCCATTATATTAAGATTAAAAAAAAAGATACAACAATATTTGGCTTGTAGCCGAAAATACATTCTCGGTAGAATCTCCAAAGATGACCCATAACAGCCCATAACCCATAATACAAAATTCAAGCACCAAAATAAATAGAAGAATTTGCACCATACTTAAGGGCTAGGAGACATTCCCAGTTTGCTTTGCCACCTCCGCAGCTTCACGTTCCTCCTTGACTTTCTTGGCTTGTAAGATGAGCAAGAAATCCTGGCCACAATTAGCATGAGCTTCACTTGCTGCAATTTCCTTCACACCACGTCTATCATCGTCAATTCATTCCTCTCCACTCCCCATCTCTAGCACCCCTACAATCTCAACCACATCCTCCACATCAATTTCATCTTCATCTACCAACCCTTCAGTGGCTAGGTAGTCCTAATGCCAATCGTCCTCCTCGGGTTCCTTGATTTTGGCTACATACACGAAGAAATTGATACTACATAATATATCACTCCTTCATGCCTACAACAACTGTGCATCTTGTGTTTGCACAATCAAAAATTTAAAAACCCTTCCAATGTAATAGTTTTATGGGAGAAGGATGAGGAGGTTATCATCCACATTGTCGATGATCGCATCAATGTCATGCAAATATGCATGCTCGAACACCATCTGGGTGAGTTTTTTTGCCCACTCCTTAGAAACCCTGACATATAAAAACATGGCAAGAAAACAGGTCAAAATGTTTGAATTGACCCTATGCCTGTGATACGCCATCAGAAACTCCAAACCTAACACTATCTTGACTGCAAGCATTATGTATAGGTGGTCATTTACCAAGACCCCCCCTAACCGTTTATATGTGACTACCTACAAATGTTGTATGTGGTTTCGTTGCCCTGAGCATAATTGGTGTGTCCATGACCCCCACCTCAGTGTTTCCAACTTGAACATGTAATATGAAAATATAGTAATACCCCAATGCCCAATGTAGGTATTCGATCAACTTCAGCATAATTGTCTCATTAAATGCACACTTACCATAAGTTGCCATGTGCGATATATATTAATAGTATATATATCTTATTTTTATTTTTCTAATTTTTTATACAAGTACATAAACCTAGAAACAAAATTTCACTTTCACAAGATATTTGCAAAGACAAATAGCAAAACCATTGATATTATTATTCATGTGAGA
The DNA here is from genome assembly GCF_030272615.1 of Cryptomeria japonica. NCBI lineage: Eukaryota > Viridiplantae > Streptophyta > Pinopsida > Cupressales > Cupressaceae > Cryptomeria > Cryptomeria japonica. The sequence goes on along the minus strand of NC_081409.1, from coordinate 316,994,266 downwards.
TCAAGAAGTGCATTCTAGAGACTATATCTGTAGTAATTGTCATGACAGATCATAAACTAATTGTAGTCACATATCTCTGTCCATTTTAATTAAATGAATATTTGCTATTTATTTGATTAAAAATCCACTAGCCATCAGTTAATTAATTAACATTTAATTAATTCATCTTCAAACATTCTCCTATTAATTAAATAAATTATTCAATTTATTTTAATTAATTCATTCAACCAAATTCACAATCAATTAAATGAATAAATTATATTTATTTAATTAAATCCCCCTTTTACTCTTTTAAGTAAATTAAATTAAATATTTATTTAAAATCATTATCCCCCCCCCTCCCACCCCACTTGCATTTTCCTACAAATGCAACTTGTACACATTTATTGGAAAAAATGAATTTTATTTTAATAAAATCCTATTTTCTCTCACCCACCAAATCCACTTGCAAACCTAAACCCCCTTCTAGATTCTTCTAACCCTTCCTAATTAACCTAATCCATCCGCTAATTATTGTCACATTCCTAAGCAACTTGGAGTCAGTTCTCAAAGACTTCAAAGTCTTTGAAAAACATTTAATGCTTTGTGTGTTCAACAATTTAACCTCCAAACTCTTCCAAACCACTTATGGCTCTTACATGACCATTAAAGGCTCTTACATAACCATTTATGGTTATTTCAACTTGCACTTATGGGTCTCCTCAAGCATTTATTGCTTTGACCATGGTTATCCCTTTTGCCTTTGCACAAGAGTTTATCCATTAGATAAAAGCTTTATTCTTTGAATAAAAAAATTATTCACTCAACCCAACCTTGACCTTAACCCCCAAGTTGACTCCTAGGTCATGTCAAGCATTTAATGCTTATTCCCTCTCCTCTCAACCTATCTCATATGGACACTTGTCATCCTGGGATTGGGTTGAAAGCCCTCACATTGATTGAATATTATTCAATCCTGATCGTTTTTGAGATTACTCAATCTCAACCATCCATTGCTCCATTTTCCCTATAAATAGAGCCCATTTCTTCATAATCCAGATCCTGAAAACTTGTATGCATCTAAGTTATAGAGAATTTTAGAGAGCATTTAACATAAATCATTAATCATCTTGTCATTTTGGTTTAAAATAAATCATTTTAGTATCTATAGCATCTAGTATTAGCTTTTTATTCACATTTAGAGCAAATACTTTAATCTCAAACCTCCATAAGCATCCATAGTGCAAAACGTTGTTGAGAGCTACACTAGTTAGGAACTTGGAGAGGAGAGGAACAAGGAAGGAGAAGCTATCAGCATGGTAGAGAGCATTTGGAGGAGTATAGTTGCTTTTTGTAGATTCCTTAAGCTTTCTTTTTGTTTAGTAGTGTCTTTCTTGGTATGCTTGCTTAGGATATTTTTTAATTTGTGATTTTCTAACATCTAACAATCGACTTCTTTTGTTTCTTGTTTGTTTATCCTAGCCTTGTCCTTTTTGCAGAGCATCATTTGGTGAACCTGACATGAATCAAAAACACCCAAAAATAGTTTTAAAAACACAACTAACTTGTTTGCATGTTGAACTTGACACATAGGTCATGCTTTAGCACTTTTGATCACGTTGTAGTGCTATTGCAACTTGATATTCTAGCACTATTGTTGTTACAATAGCGCTACTGTCTCAAGTTTGGCGCTATTGCCATTCATTTAGAGCTTTTGTGATTCTTTTGGCGCGTTTGAAATCATTTCAGCGCTTTTGCCTATGCTGTCAGAATTTTCTTTTTAGCGTTGTTGTCTTTGTTTTAGCATGTCCATGTTAAATAGTGCTTTTGTTTGCACACAGAATGATGCTATTGTAACAGAACGTTGTAAAAAAGACCTTGTAACTGAAAAAGTGATTTCTCTTAGGCTTGTGGAAGCCCCCTCTAGATCTGGATTTTACTAACTATTTGTTCCTTGTGCAGGTCTAAACTAACTTCTTTAAAAAGTAAAAAAATGTTTTTGGTGCTCTAAAAATTGAACAAAAACAAACTTTCATTTCCTTGCAAGTTAGGATCACTTCCTTTTGGTGCTATAAAATTCACAAAAACAACCTTTGTTTTCTTGCAAGTTAGGCTCAATTTTCTTTTGGTGTTTAAAATCAACAAAGCAAATTTATTTCTTGCATCAAACTTAAAGTCAATTCACAATCAATTTGTCTTACCTTGCAAAAAATGATTTTTCCTTCATGCAAACATGTTTTTCAATTCAGTTGACCAAGATTTCAAGTTCCTAGTTTACAAACACATTTTGCCTTTGAAAGTTAAAAAGAACACCATGATTGTTGGAGCAACATCTCCAAATAGTTAGATCACATTGCAAAGAAAATTAGTTAAAAAGAACAAGTGATTTTTGTGTTTGGCATGCTTGTGCAAAGAGTTGATCAAGTGGTCCTACTTCTAACACACACTATCCTCTCTCTTGTCTTTCGTGGTCCTAGGTGCAAGAGAAAAGTGTTAGTAACACTCAAATTTTTTATCTTTTTAAGAGAGGCCTGCCAAGAGACACATCACTCTTGGGAATGACCTCGTGCGGTAAATCCATTGAGCCGCTATAGAAATTAGGTGAGAGCGAAAGTTGTAGCCTTGGGTATAGTTGTTCCTACAGTGTAACTTGCCGAAAGGACATATGGGCCCCACCACAAGTTACAAGGCTCTTAAGTGAGTCACTGCAGAATGAACTTATGTCCAAAAACATTGAAAATTACTAAAGACCTTTAAGTAGAAGCCCACCTGTTCTATTGATCGAGAATATTTCAGATACAATTTAGTGCAAGAGCATAGATGGTTTTGCTCCCAAGATACTCACCATACATATTTCCTTGAGTAGAAACATAGCTTTTTGAAAAGTCACTTGTGGCTTGATGAAAGTGGTGACTCCCCCATCATAGGGATCATCTATTTTTTATGCTCGTGCAAGACTTAGTATATCACATACCTGCCATGGCGAGATTCATAAGGTATGTAGTACCAAAGTCAAAGAAATATCAAGATATGGGCTGAATTTATCACAACTGGCCATTTGACCTTAGGGATAAAAAAGTGTTTGAAGTGTTTTCATTTTGAGTCAAGACCAAGTACAAATTAAGCTGACTTCAGGCTTTGGAAGCACCTTAAAATACACTTAAAGGGAAGTGTCACAAAAAGTCCAAGGATTGGGTTGATCTAGACCCGTACTCATTTGTGCCTTTTGAGGCAACATTCTTGTGTTTGTGTGCTTGCTTTGTTTTCTTGTCAAAGAAGAATCAAACATCAAAATCTATCAAAACAAGTATTCATACAACACAAACATCTTTCAGAAACCAACAAGCAACCAAACAAAAGATCAAAATAAAGAGAAAAGTATCCAAATTTATGACCATTCTTCACATCTTGAGAAAGAAGAATCCTCATCAACACATCAATTTGAAGAAAAGACCATTAAGCTCCAAGGCTTTAATCAAAAGAAGGAAATTATTCTATCTAAATAGACAAATCTTGGTCTCTCATATAGATTTTCTACATCACATGCGTCTATATCTTCAAGGAAAATCAAACGAATTTGATCCAGAGTCATTGAACCGCAGAGCTTTTATGCAATATAGAGCTTTGAGTTATCACAAGAACAAAGGAGGCAAGATCAATCCTGATTTCTTTCCCCATATTTGCATCACATACAACGTAGCTCGGAAAGAACCACCAACTCCTGAACAAGAATGGGAAGAGTTTTTCCCTTTTGTAACAAAAAGTTGTTATTGAAGTTAACCATTTCATCCATTTCTCACCTTCACATCTTCACTTCATTTCAAACTCTCAAAACATTAAGAGGTTCTTGTCCTAAAGTTCTCTTTTAAGATATTGCTTGAATCAAACACAAAAAATCACTTTTTAGATTGTTTCTACATCTAGGATAAGCTCATCCTAAGAGACATATCTACGTAGGTTAAAACTAGTTTATGAGTGAATCCTCTCATTACTAGGTAGTTAAGTCTGTAACACATCTCAGATTTCTCTACATCTTATCAAAACACAACAAGCAATTCAAAGAAAGAATTTTGGTCACATCTACCTTTAAGTGCTAGAGATCCACATGCAAAACAATTCACCAAACATCAATCTTTCATTTCATCAACAACTCGTCATCATTTTCACCCAACTTCAACAAAAACTTATAAACAAAATGGCTCATACCCGATCCCAGTCAAGGCAATGAGAAATAGAAATTGAAGACGAAGAGGAGGAAAATCTCAATGCATTCCACGAAGCCCTTGGAGGAAACGCAAATGACAACAATCCAAGTACTCCTACTCCTGCGACAATAAAAAGGGCACAACATAACCCTCTCTTTAACAAACTTTTTGATGAAATACTCAGGAGCAATGCAGATGCTCACTTTTTAAAGCTTGCACAAGAAGGAGCCAAACTCCCCTCTGACTTTGATCTTGCACAACTAAGACAAGCATCTGAATGACAAAGTCACAATGAGGAAGAAAAAGGTAGAGATCACATTAGATATAACATTCCTCAAGGTAACCCACCACCTCCTCCAAATGACATAGAGATGTTGCGGCAACAAGTTGAAAATCTTGCCCAACAACTTCATAGTGGTGTAAAGACTAATCAATTTTCACTCAATGACATTTTTCCCTATCCCTTTGATAGGAATCTTTATATGCCACCTTTTCCACGAGGGTTCAAAACACCCAAGTTTGAAAAATATAGAGGAAAAGGAGATCCTCATGATCATGTCAGATAATTCCATTCAGCTTGCCTCGAAGTAGCATACGAAGATGAGTACCTCATGCGCCTTTTTCCCAAAAGCTTGGGAGGAACAACCACATCATGGTTTTCCCGATTGCCAGGTAGCATTAGGATATTTGAAGAGCTAGTTCAAAAATTCCTGGCACATTACTCACACAACATTGAATGCGATATCACCATGGCTGATCTATGTAACACTAAACAAAAACCAGGTGAGCTATTTTCAGGCTTTCTACAACGATGGCGTCAAATAACTAGTAGACAATCTCTTCAGTTGCCTGAACAAGAACTAGTGGAAATATTTATTTCCAACTTAAATGAAGAAATGGAGTTTCACCTGGATGTCAAAGACACAGATATTTAATGACATCATCACCAAAGGCTTGAAATGTGAGAGGGCCCTCATCAAGAAAGGACTTATCAAAATCTACAATGAACCAAAGGATGGTCCTTGTCCATGCTTCAATAGTGACAAACCAAACTTCTAGAACAAAAACAAAAATATCATCAACGACAGGGTTGTGGATGCCAGAACTATCAAAAGTGCACAACCTATGGTTCAACTTGTAGGATAGAATCCCCCACCTAAAACTAACATAGTTGCTCCCCCCAAATCAAGGCCGCATCACATCTCATGATGAACCTAGACTGCGTCAACAAAAACCAAAGCGAACATACACTCCCTTAGGGGAACCCGTCGAAATAGTGTTACAACAGTTGGTTTCTCAAAACTTGGTAACTGGTGCAGGAGCACCCTTTCAAGCTCTCCCTCCTTCTTTTTTTTTTGGTGTTATGCTTCTTATGAAGCCATTGTACATAAAATAATGAGCCATGTGCTCATAGGTTCTAGTTAGGGTCCTAGTGGAGATCTTAGGGGTCACAAGTCAAGATCGTGATTTTCTTGAAAAGGGAGGGTATGTGTGTCTTTGTGGTGTTTAGGGGTCCTTTATAACATGGTGGTGTCCTTAGGTTGGCCCAATGTGGGTTTAGGAGTTATGAAAAGCAACATTGAGAAAGTTGCTCAAAAGTTGCAAAAGTTGCATGACAACTTTAAAAATTTGTCAAGCAACTTTTCCACCAGGAGGTCAAAACCCTTAGTTTGGCATGGACAACCCTAATATGGGCACAAAGATCGAGGCCAAGGTGGTATAAGTATTTTCAAACCCTAAATGAATGGGTTGGATGTCAGAGATTGTACAGCCCAAGCAAGAAGAGCTTGACTGTGATTGTTTGTTGGTTACCAGTCAGATTGAATGAAGTTACCGGGCAAGTAAATGGATTGAACTACATGAAAAACTATGTGAAATGTCTTCTATGGTGTAAATAATTTCATTGTGAGTGATTAGTTTAGGTTTTTGTTTACCGATTGAGTGTGTTTGTAAATAGTTTGTAATTTGCAGTCTCACTATCCAGTTTGGACTAGTTTGAGCAAATGAAGTCATAACTCCATTCCCCATTGTGGAATCACCATGAAACCATGGGGATTGGAAGTGAAGACCCTGTACTATAGTCCCATGCAAGAAGGTCCCTTAAAAATGTAGGAAGGCCAAGCAAAGACCTACTCCTAGGTGAGACTGGACAGTGCCCGGTTAGGAGAGGTCAAACTAAAGAGGTCTTGGAGAGCAAGGTTGGTCAGAGGAGAGTGCACCCTTTGGAGGAGGTGCAGAGGAGTGTGTGAAGCATCACTGAAGCAAAGGAGGAGCCTTCACCAATCCAAACAAGGTGGCTAAAACACAAAACCTTCATTGTGACCCAGGCAGACCCCAAAAACCCTCACAAAAACCCTTGAAAACCTTAAAATCCACCTAGGACAGTGTATGGACAATTGGTGGCCAAAAACATAGAAAATCCTTGAGTCCTTGCCAAATGATTGGCAGTCCATTTTGGGAGTTAGGGTTGTGTGTGCATCATTTGTGAGAGGGAGCCCTAAAAGACTGGGTAGGAGGCCTAATTGATCCTAATCCTTGTAGCCCTATTTGAAGGCAAAAAACACAAAATGGTGAAATTGGTAAGGGGTTGAAGGCTTGAAAACTCTTGGGGGCACATGAATGGGTGGAAAGACCATGAAATAGACCTATTGTAACCTTTCTAAGACCTTGGAAGGTGTGGAACAAGCCTAGCCCTTATAAGCCATAGTAAGGGGTTTTGAGTCTCATGAGTAGGTGAGACCTTAGGAGCAGCATAGCAACTCATTGGTGGGTGGATTCAGCAAGGTCAGGGGATTCCTCAAGCAAAGGAAGTCCTAGAGACCCTAGGGTGTGAGGAGAACATCAGGTGATCCTAGGAAAGGATCGAAGAGCATAGACTAGGCTAGTCTATCCCAAGCACCAACCCATCAGATTGGTATCAGAGCAAGTAAAAGACTTGTTGGACTATGTATGTCTCTATATACTGGTGAATCAGTAGGGGAGAGAAGAATGGTCACTAATGCAAAGCTGGCTAGAGAGGTGGAAGAATAGAAGGAGAAGAATAGACTCCTTGAAGAAGCTATGAGTGAGATAAGGGATAAATTGTAGGAAGTGGTGGATCAAAGGACACAAGGACCTTGGGATGAAGACACCAAGGGTAAAGGCAAGAAGACTATAGACATAGATGACATTATCCCTTAACCAGATCCCTTGTTCAATGAAGAACCTTTTGTGAAGGCTATTAAGGCCTTGAAAACCAAAGCCTTTGAAGGATTGCCACATTTCAGTGGAAGAATGGACATAGACATTGTTATGGAATGGATTGAGGGCATGGAAAACCACTTTGAGTGTGAGGGAGTGATAGAGGCTCAAAAGGTTAAAGTTGCCAAATCAAGATTAAGGGGAGTGACTTTGACATGGTGGAAGTACCTGCAAGAAGAAAGAGTTAGTATGGGAAAGCTACCAATTGTAAATTGGAAAGCTATGGTGAGTAAGATTAAGGAGAACTACTTACCAGAGGATTATGAAGTCCAACTTCATAAGAAGAGACAAGGATTGAATCAAAAGGATCTTGATGTGACCTCCTACACAAAGGAGTTTCAAAAGCTATGTCTTAGATCCAAAGTCCAAGAAGATGAATCTATTAAGGTGGCTAGGTATCTAAGTGGCCTAAAGTGGAACATTCAAGAGGAGATAACAGGGGTAGAGGCAAAGGTAGAGATCAAGTGAATCACCGAGGTGGTTACCAAAGCAGGGCAAATGAGCAAAGGAACCAAGGAGAAACCAAGTTGACTGAGCATTGCAGTGAAGCCAATCTCAGAGGAGGACATTCTAGAGGAAGAGGTGCACAAGGTGGTCCAAATAGGGGTAGAGGTACCGACAGAGGTAACTCCTATTTTGCAACAATGAAGTGTTACAATTGTGGACAATTGGGACACTCGACATATAGATGCCCTAACAAGCCTACACCATCAAACAATGGAAAGAGGGTTGCATATGCACATGAAGACTCTTCAAGCAGAAAGACACCTAAGGTAGACCATATTGAATCAGAGATTGGAGAGACAACCAAAGAAGAATTAACCTAAGCATAGGAGAGCATTGTTTAGGGTGAGGTGCAAAGTTCTTGGTAAAGTGCGCAAGGTGATAGTTGATTCAGGCTCAACTGACAACATCATATCAGAAGAGGCAGTTAGGAAGTTGAAACTCACAAGGATACCCCACACTAACCCATACAAGGTGACATGGTTGAATCATGAGCAGAGTGTGCTAGTCAATGAGTAGACTTGGGTAGAGTTTTCTATTCGAGGATTCAAGGATAAGATCCTTTGTGCTGTGTTACCTATGGATGCATGTCACTTATTGCTAGGAAGACCCTGACAATTTGATAGGAAGGTGATCTATGATGGAGAGGAGAACTCCATTTCCTTTAAGAAGGACAACAAGACCTTCAAGATTCAGTCTTTGATAGAGAATGAAGAGGGAACTTCAAGAACACCTAGTGTTTTATTGGCTACCGGTAAAGAGTTTTTAAACTTGCTACATGAGGAGGAGATAGTGAAGTGTGTCATCTTTGTAAAGCCAAAGGAGGAAGAAGACAAGTTGCAGGCAGAGATACCCAAGGAGGTGAAGCACATGTTGCAAGAGTATAAGGACATAGTGAGTGAAGGAACACCTGCAACACTCCAACCAAGAAAGATTATAAGTCATCAAATATACTTTGTTCTCGGTGCATTCTTACCTAACAAGGCTGCATATAAGCTTACACCTAATCAGAATAAGGAGGTAGCAAGGAAATTGCAGGAGTTATTGGAACAAGGACTGATTAAGAAGAGCATTAGCCCATGTACAGTCCCAATAGTGCTAGCATCAAAAAAAGGAGGTAAGTGGAGACTTTGCAATGACTCAAGAGCAATCAATAGGATTACCATAAGGTATAGGTTTCCTATTCCTACGATAGAGGATCTAATGGATTGTTTAGGAGGGGCTATGTATTTCACCAAGCTAGACCTTAAAAGTGGTTATCACCAGATAAGAATTAAGGAGGGTGATGAGTGGAAGACTGCTTTTAAAACCACAGAAGGATTGTATGAATGGCTTGTGATGCCATTTGGACTCACCAATGCTCCACGCACCTTCATGAGGTTGATGAATGAAGTGTTGAAGGATTTCACAGGCAGATTTGTGGTGGTGTACCTAGATGGCATTCTCATCTATAGCAGAACCAAAGAGGAGCACCTTGAGCATTTGAGGTTAGTCTTAGAGAGGTTGCATAAGGAGAAGCTATCCATCAACCTAGAGAAGTGTGACTTCTTGAAGCAAGAGCTGGTCTACTTAGGATTTCTGGTGTCTAAAGGAACCTTGAAGATGGATCCAAGCAAAGTGGAGGCAATCTTGAATTGGCCTACACCTAAAATAGGGACTAAGGTTAGAAGTTTCCATGGATTAGCTCAATTCTATAGGAAGTTTGTGAGGAACTTCAGTGGAATATGTGCACCAGTCCTTGACACCATCAAAGGAGGCCTTAAAACTAAGTTTAAATGGACTGAGAAGGCTGACAAAGCATTTCAATTGTTGAAACAGGAAGTAGCCACGAAACCTATCCTTCTCCTACCTACGTTTGATAAGCTATTCACTTTGGAGTGTGATGCAAGTGGAATTGCAGTAGGTGGTGTGTTGAGTCAAGAGGGAAGACCTGTGGCATTTTTTAGTGAGAAGCTTAATGAAGCAAAGAAGAAGTACTCAGCCTATGACCTAGAGTTGTATGCATTAGTGCAGTCACTAAAGAAATGGAGGCATTACCTACTCCCAATGGAATTTGTAGTGTTCATAGACAACCAGGCATTGAGTTACATTAACACTCAAGAGAAGCTTAGCAATAGACATCTGAAATGGATGGAATACCTCCAATCCTTCACCTTCACCATCAAGCATAAGAATGGGCAACTTAATAAGGTCGTAGATGCCTTAAGAAGGAAGTTGTTGATAGTTCAAGAGTTATAATTGCAGAGCATAGGCATAGAAGGTTTCAAAGACCTCTATGAAGGAGATGAAGACTTCTCATTAGCTTACAAGGTTTGCAAAGAGTTTGAGAACCATTTCCATGGTGAGTATGCAGATTACACTCTCCAAAATGGTCTCTTGTTCATGGGTAACCAGTTGTGTGCACCTAGAGGATCCATGAGGGAGAACCTCATCCAAGAAAAACATAATGGCAATTTAAGTGGACACTTTGGAGTCAACAAAACCTTGGATTTAGTACAAAGGTACTACTATTGGCCAAAGTTGCCAAGAGATGTAAAGAGGTATGTAGAGCAAAAGGAGGATCAAGCAATGCTGGTCTTTATCAACCATTACCGGTCCTTGACAGACCTTGGGAATGTATAAGCATGTACTTTGTAGTAGGACTTTCCAAGACTAAAATAGGTATGGACAACATCTATGTAGTAGTAGATAGATTTTCCAAGATGAGTCATTTCATACCATGTAAGACTACACATGATGCTAGCTATGTTGCACATCTCTTCTTCAAAGAGATTGTTAGGATTCATGGACTCGCTTTAAGCATTGTTTCAGACAGGGACAACAAGTTCATGGGTCATTTTTGGCAAACATTATGGAGGAGACACGGAACTAACTTGTCATTTAGCTCAGCTTACCATCCACAAATAGATGGTCAAATTGAAGTCATCAACAGGGTGTTAGGAAATTTGTTGAGGTGTCTAACTAAGGAATATGGTCAGACATGGGACCTAATCATTCCGCAAGCCAAGTATGCATCTAATGACAACGTGAATAGGACCATTGGTAGAATTCCTTTTGAGGTTGTGTATGGTAGACATCCAAGGGGAGTATGTGAGTTGAGAGACCTTAGTACTTTGGAGATGAAGAGCGGGCAAGCAGAGGACTTCACTCAAACCATCAAGGAAGTTCAAGAGAAGGTTAAGAAGGCCATCCTTGAATCCACTCAAAAAATGAAGGTCAAAGTGGATGAGAGAAGGAGAGAAGTTCAGTTCAAGGTAGGTGACTATGTGATGGTACATTTGAGTAAAGCTAGGATGCAAAGTGGTAAGCCTACCAAACTACAGATGAAGAGAGTAGGACCTTATAAAATTATGGAAAAATATGGTGAGAATGCCTATAAGGTTGATTTACCCTCAGACTTAGCCATTTCACCAGTCTTTAATGTTGCTAATCTAGTAATGTACAAGGGAGAGATAGCAGGGCAGACTGAGAACCAAGCTAAGGTATTACAAGACTTGGATGTAAATACCTTACCTCAAGTGAAGAAGCCTAAAGCAGAGGAGATCTTGGAATCAAGGGTGAAGAAGTCTACTAGACACCAGGTCTACATGGAGCACTTAGTGAAATGGGCAGATCAACTAGTATCTGAAGCTACATGGGTGGAGGAGAGCAGGTTCAAGACACTTGGAATAGACCCGGCTCTCATTTCTTCTTCTTTTTCTTAGTTATGTGCAGAGGGGGAGTATGGTTTAGGAGAACCCTTTCAAGCTCTCCCTCCTTCTTTTTTTGTTGGTGTTATGCTTCTTGTGAAGCCATTGTACATAAAATAATGAGCCATGTGCTCATAGGTCCTAGTGGAGATCTTAGGGGTCATAAGTCAAGATTGTGATTTTCTTGAAAATGGAGGGTATGTGTGTCTTTGTGGTGTTTAGGGGTCCTTTATAACATGGTTGTGTCCTCAGGTTGGCCCAATGTGGGTTTAGGAGTCATAAAAAGCAACATTGAGAAAGTTGCTCAAAAGTTGCATGACAACTTTTAAAAGTTGTCAAGCAACTTTTCCACCAGGAGGTCAAACTCCTTAGTTTGGCATGGACAACCCTAATATGGGCACATAGACCAAGTCCAAGGTTGTATAAGTATTTGCAAACCCTAAATGAATGGGTTAAAATTTGTCAAGCAACTTTTCCACCAGGAGGTCAAACTCCTTAGTTTGGCATGGAAAACCCTAATATGGGCACATAGACCAAGGCCAAGGTTGTATAAGTATTTGCAAACCCTAAATGAATGGGTTGGATGTCAGAGATTGTACGGCCCAAGCTAGAAGAGCTTGACTGTGATTGTTTGTTGGTTACCAGTCAGATTGAATGAAGTTACCGGGCAAGTAAATGGATTGAACTACATGAAAAACTGTGTGAAATGTCTTCTATGGTGTAAATAATTTCATTGTGAGTGATTCGTTTAGGTTTTTGTTTACCAGTTGAGTGTGTTTGTAAATAGTTTGTAATTTGCAGTCTCACTATCCAGTTTTGGACTGGTTTGAGCAAATGAAGTCATAACTCCATTCCCCATTATGGAATCACCATGAAACCATGGGGACTAGAAGTGAAGACCCTGTACTATAGTCCCATGCAAGCAGGGCCCTTAAAAATGTAGGAAGGCCAAGAAAAGACCTACTCCTAGGCGAGATTGGACAGTGCCCGGTTAGGAGAGGTCAAATTGTAGAGGTCTTGGAGAGCAAGGTTGGTCAGAGGAGAGTACACCCTTTGGAGGAGGTGTAGAGGAGTGTGTGAAGCATCACTGGTGTGAAGGAGGAGCCTCCACCAATCCAAACAAGGTGGCTAAAACACAAAACGTTCACTGTGACCCAGGCAGACCCCAAAAACCCTCACAAAAACCCTTGAAAACCTTAAAATCCACCTAGGACAGTGTATGGACACTTGGTGGTCTAAAACCTAGAAAATCCTTGAGTCCTTGCCAAATGAATGGCAGTCCATTTTGGGAGTTAGGGTTGTTTGTGCATTGTTTGTGAGAGGGAGCCCTAAAAGACCGGGTAGGAGACCTAATTGGTCCTAATCCTTGTGGCCCTATTTGAAGGCAAAAAACACAAAATGGTGAAATTGGTAAGGGGTTGAAGGCTTGAAACCTCTTGGGTGCACATGAATGGGTGGAAAGACCATGAAATAGACCTATTATAACCTTGCTAAGACCTTGGAAGGTGTGGAACAAGCCTAGCCCTTATTAGCCATAGTAAGGGGTTTTGAGTCTCATGAGTAGGTGAGACCTTAGGAGCAGCATAGCAACTCATTGGTGGGTGGATTGGGCAAGGTCAGGGGATTCCTCAAGCAAAGGAAGTCCTAGAGACCCTAGGGTGTGAGGAGAACACCAGGTGATCCAAGGAAAGGATCGAAGAGCATAGACTAGGCTAGTCTATCCAAAGCACCAACCCATCAGTAACCCTACCCAAAACATCAAACTATGAACTTTAAGTCAAACCTGCATGGTGGAGAGATACTAAACAATATGATTTTCATCAAGGAAAAGGACACAAGACAAGAAATTGTCATAGATTAAAAGATCTTATTCAACACCTTATTGACCGAGGTGATATTGAAATCGAAGGACATGACCCAAAGACAACAAACAATGATCATCTGATGTTCAAAAATCCACATCCATCACAAGATCAAAGGGGTCCTTCCACTTCCAAGAGAAACATGGATACCACTGATTATATGCAAGCCACATATAATTACATTGTGAGTTACCTGTGTGATGTCGATGAACAAATTGCAACTATTACCATAAAAAATCCACCTAGTTCCGATTGCAATGTTGTTACATGTCGCGGCAAGGTTACCATAAAAGCAGCTCCACAAGGACCCGCCTCCATACCAAAGCCGTACAATCTTGTGGAACAATTAGACAAAATGCTTGTGCTTATATCCATTTTAGAGTTGTTGCGCCTATCTTCGTCTCATAAAACAATCTTGGATCAAGCTCTCCAAGAGACGTCAGTCCCTGCTAACTTGAATACAGATCAGTTCCAAGCCATGGTTGGAAGTCTAGGATCATCCCCTTGTCTCACTTTTTCTGAAAGTGACAACTCCTCCTTCCAGCAACCTCATAACACCTCACTACACATTGAAGGATTTATCAACTAGCATAGGATCAAGCGAGTCTTGATCGATAATGGAGCAGGCTTGAATATTTGTACCTGCAATTGGTCACAGCTTTGGGATATGCCATTGAATCCATGGATCCTCGCAATAAGATCACAATCAAAGCTTATGATGATGCAAAGCATTCATCTAAAGGAGTTGTTGTACTACCAATCCGAGTGGGCCTTGTGGTGAAGCACATCATATGTCAGGTTCTGGACCTTCCTCTGCCATACAATTTGTTGTTGGTGTGTAGGGGAAAAAGTGACACTAAGAAAACATGCCCTAATCTCACTTTCAATCACACACTTGTGGAATACGAAAGAGCCTAGAGGTATCACACAATTGGCTACTTCTTTTTGTGGAAGAGAGAGCCACGGGCTACCTATTAGGATTTCTATTCCTTTGTTGCAAATGGTAGATAGAATGATGCAAGTTCAACTATTAACCCTAAAGTGTAAGTATGAACTAGTAACTTTGAGCACAAGATTGTAGAATTGAGATTTAATGATGAACAATTGTAAGGATAAGAGGAGAAATGTAAATGTGTACCTTGAATGGATTTGATTCTGCAAGATCTGCCGCTGAAGTCAGAGGCCTAAAATACTAAAGTTGCTACCTCTGAAACTGCCAAAATTCACTGAAATAGACAGGGACCAGGGCGCCCCACGCCCCTATCCTAGCTTTCTGGGTTGGAATTTGGTGTGAAGTTCTATCTCGGTCCGCTTCCGTCGGATCTGTAACTTGCGGCGTCCTTCGAATTCGGAAATCTGCACTTATATCTGAAAAGGGTTGTAGGTGGCTATATAGGGTTTTGCCTTAGTCAAACCCCCGCTTTGGTGATTTCCACCTCCACGAATAGCCAAGTTGTATAGTAAAAGATGTGTGTGCAGATCTTGTGTGTGTGCAAGATCCTAAAATGAAAGTAAGCAAACTAGAGCAACCTAGAAAGTAAACCCTAATTGCTTGTAAATGATAATGTAAATGCTCCAAATCAAGATGCAAAGTGATCTAAAGCATGAATACAAATGATATAATGAGGCTTATGCAAAGACATGAAAACAACATGAAATCATACCCAACCCCAAGGGAGAGGTACAAGCCAATCTTCAGTCAGTGATCCCCTATTGCTCTTCAATGTCTTCAAAGCCCTAAATGGATGAATGAAATTGATGAATGCTTGATGGATGGATGTTGAATGTTGTTGAAGTCTTTGAAGATCTGCTCTTTCACTGCATAGAAGGCCCCTGAAACCAAAATTTGGATCCTTTCAAATGAAGAAAGAGAGCTCTTATATATGAAACCCTAGGTCTTAATTTCAACTTTTGGCCGACCTAGAGATTGAATCTCCCACCAATTTCTTGGGGTTAAGCTTTATTTTATGATTGGATTGCGCTCCTAAAAATTCAAGAAAAATGTCCGGGACCGTGTGCACTCCGGGCGCCATGGTCCCGACAACTTTTCACCAAATTTTCAGGGCCATCGGATATGATGATTTTAGAGAAAATCCCGAAGTTACAGCTGATTTCAAGATGTTTTGACCCCCGAAATCAAGCCCCCAAGTTCAAAATAGGACCTAATTAGGGTTTTTGATTAAATGATGTATTGGAGGAATAAAATGAAAGGGGCACACTTTAATGAAAAGGGCCCAACTTTATGATATGGGAGATGATAAAATAGAACCTTAGACCTAATTAATTGCTAAAGGGGAAATGCAATGCAAAATGCAAAATGCGCCAAGGCGAGTGCTAAACTAGGTGTGAAATTGTACCACCCTAGCAAGTGCGTACAATTTATGATGCTATAGTTGGGAAGACCTTGGATACACGCCATGCAAGCCATTCCATCCACTTACCATCAATGTATCAAGTTCCCACATAATGGTGCATAAATCACAATCCTGGGCGATGCAAACCCCTTTGCATACTGTCATAACATAAGTCATCAACCAGAGATTACCACTCCCAACAATAGAGAAGCCATCTCCTCCACATCATACATGAGTCCAGCTTCCCTCTCCAATTCAAACACTATTATACCCAAGCAAGAGAAGATCAAGATGAAAATTGTAGAGGAAGGTCTGGGAGAATACAATCCAAGACAACTCTTTTATGTTGGACAAATGCCTACTTCTCCTAAAACACATGGCAAACCTCAACAAGTACTTCAAATGGCACTAGTTAAACCAGCATGTGCATTGACACCTTTCATCCTTGGAAAGAGTCAAGAAGAGGAAACCAAAGATGAAGACATAGCAAAATGGATCTATAAGGATCCTATCACCACCGACATTCCGCAAGCTCAACTTCCCACATATCAATATGGAAAAGGTCTTCTCATTATGCAAAGAATGGGATATGATGGTCAAAGTGCTTTGGGGTATTGCAAACAAGGGCAACATGAGCCGCTACTACTGGAATTACAACCCAAAGACAATGCAGGCTTAGGCTTTCAAAAGGAGATCTTTCCTAAGCTCAAATTCAAAGGAAAATCCAGCAAACTGCTATATCAACTTACTACAAATAGGTCACCTTTGATTATCAAAGCAGCACCCCAGAACATCACAACTGTCTCATTGGAGCTAAAGATCCCATCACAACCATCCACAATGCCAATTGTCCCATCAATCGAACCAATAACACCATCAAGAACAGTGATAAGATCAATATCCCATTAGCTGCCGCAACTATCTCTGAATACCCAATAGTATTTACAACACCAGCAGTTCCAGTAGAAGCAGCAGAATTAACACTACCAATGCTCCTCGTATCAAATTCATTGATTCCCATCATCCTTCCTGCAGCACCGATCATTTCATCTACAAAGGTACATCAACCGATCACATCTGCAGTGTTTAACTCAAAGGATATCCCAGTATGGTATGGTAACCGGTTATTGGAAAGTGACTCAGAGAGTGACTCACATGAATGGGAATTTGATTATGTCTAGCTTAATACTTTAGATGAGGAAGACACATCACTACCTCCACCCCACAAAGACATCCCTGTTTACGAAGAAGCACAGATAAAGACCTCTTGGGTTCTTGAGCTGGAAACTTCTTCCACAGACCCTACGTCGCATCCTACGCCTGATTCTGATAGAGGGTACCATCAACGCCCTTCACCACAACATCTTAACCCTCACTGATACATCTAACAAACTTAACCTAATCGATGAGATAATGCCCATTATCCATCCTGAACTCATCGAATGGAACCAACCTAATCCCCCATGTCTTGACCATTTCCAAAATGATGAGGTGATCATTGACATCTTGGAACTACGGGATAGCATACCAAGTAGGGATCACAAAGTGGGATTTTCCGTAGAACTTAATAGCGCAGCATACTTCGGGGCAAATGCCAAACCTTTCAGCTGCAAAAATATAACAATAAAACATGGATCTTCCAATGAAAACCACACTATGGCACTGTTTGATCCCACAAAACTAAAAAGAAAGAGCGTATCCAATGGTGAAAACCTCTCTGAGGTGCCTAAGGATGAAAGGTTTGACATCCTTTCCTATAGCACATAGTAGGAACGATCAACAATTCTCATTGAAGAAACAAAAGAATACAATGTGGGGAATCCTGAAACTCCTCACCTCATACATTTGGCATCTCTTTTAACTTCAGAGGAACAACCCAAGTTTGTCGAATTCTTCCAGAAATGCCAGATCAATTTCACATGGTCATATGCAGACATGCCTGGTCTTAATCCAGATTTAGTCATGCATCACCTCACAGTAGTAGAAGGAGCCAAACCTGTCAAGCAGAAGCTTCATAAGATGCATCCTCAAATTGCAGTCCTAGTCAAAGCAGAACTTAAGAAACTTTTGGATGTTGGTTTCATTAGACCCATTGATTATGTGGATTGGATATCCAACATTGTTCATGTCGGCAAACCAAAAGGGGGCATTTGCATTTGTACTAACTTCAGAGATCTAAACAAGGCATGTCCTAAGGATGACTTCCCCCTACCAAATATCGACATCATAGTAGACTTGACAGTAGGACATACCATGCTTTTACTCATGGATGCCTTTTCAGGATACAATCAGATAAAGATCGCACCAGAGGATCAACATAAGACAACCTTCACATGTCCATGGGGCACATACTATTGGAATGTAATGCCTTTTGGTCTAAAGAATGCATGAGCGACCTATCAATGAGCAATGACTACTATCTTTCATGATATGATGCATACCATAATGGAAGATTATGTTGATGACTTACTGGCAAAATCACTCACAAGAGAAGGTCATTTGAACACATTAGAGAAAATATTTGATCGACTGGAACAATATCATGTTAGACTCAACCCAAAGAAATGTGTCTTTGGAGTAACCTCTGGGAAGCTTCTCAGATACATTCTCTCAAGCAAAGGTATTGAGGTCGACACAGCAAAAGTCAAGGCAATCATGGACATGCCACCACCAAAGAACATCAGTCAGCTAAGGACATTACAAGGGTGGCTCCAATCCATACGAAGATTCATTGCACAACTGGCGGATAAGTGTCATCCTTTTACACAGCTATTACATAAGAACATACGCTTTCAGTGGGATGCCAAATGCCAACAAGCATTCCAGATGCTTAAAGACTATCTCATGAATACACCATTACTGATCCCACCAGATCCAAGCAGACCTCTATTACTCTATATATCCTCAATAAGTACTGCATTGGGTGTATTACTGGCACAACATAATGCAGAAGGGAAAGAGTGTGTTTTTTACTACATCTCTCACACATTGGTTGGCTATGAACTCAATTACACACCTATTGAGCGAGCTTGCCTAGCAGTAATCTTGGCAGCCACTAAACTGAGGCACTATCTATTGACACATAAATTACAGCTCATTGCAAAGATTGATCCACTAAAATACTTACTTAGCAAAGCAGCATTGACAGGTCGCTTGGCCAAATGGGTGATGATTCTAAGTGAATTTGACATCGAGTATGTGGACCATAAAGCTATCAAAGGACAAGTCATTGTAGATCAGTTGGCCGATGCACCACTCATAGGCGATCATCCCCTCATTTCCAATTTTCCAGATGAAGAGATATTCATGATCACAGAAGCACAATCATGGAAGCTATACTTTGATGGTTCATACACTAGGCACAGCTCGGGGCAGGCATTCTCTTTATCACACCTCAAGGTGACAGCATCCCGAAATCTTATAGGCTCGCATTTCCATTCACAAACAACATAGCAGAGTATGAGGCCTTGATCACAGGACTTAGGCTAGCCGTACAATGGAAGTTACAAGAACTACAAGTATATGGCGACTCCTAGTTGGTCATTCGACAAGCAA
The DNA here is from genome assembly GCF_030272615.1 of Cryptomeria japonica. Classification (NCBI taxonomy): domain Eukaryota; kingdom Viridiplantae; phylum Streptophyta; class Pinopsida; order Cupressales; family Cupressaceae; genus Cryptomeria; species Cryptomeria japonica. Next base: position 316,974,878 of record NC_081409.1, on the reverse strand, counting down.
CAGATGAATATCAGACCAAGGATGACAAACTCATACCATACAAGCAAATGGTGGACAGTCTAAAGGCATCATTTACTACTATAACCTTTGAGCAGATACCCAGAGATCAAAATTGAGCTGCTAACGCTATGGCTACTATTGCATCTCTTCTAGATCTTCCACAGAATTCAACACGCTACGAGTTCTTGGTTGAATAGTTTTGGATTCCCACTTATGATATCCCCGAATCTGAGATAATATGTTGCCTTGTTGATTCCGAATCCCCATAGTATGGTGAGTTTTACACTTATCTCCATGATCACACACTTCCTCCTAACCAGTCGAATAACCAACGTAAAACCTTCATTCGCCAAACCGCTCAATATACCATTATTGCTGAAACCCTATACTGACGTAGTCTTGATGGTACTCTCCTTCGATGTTGAGAGCAAAATGAGATAACAAAGGCCTTGGAAGAGGTACATGAAGGAATTTGTGGGACGCACTCAAGTGGTCTGTCACTAGCCAAGAAGATCATGTGAGTTGGATACTATTGGCCATCTATGGAAAAGGACTCCTACTACTTTGTTAGAAAGTGCAAGAAATGCCAAGTTCATGGAGACCTAATACATGCACCTGCACAAGAATTGCAACCAATCACAACACCATGGCCTTTTTGTCAATGGGGCCTTGACCTTGTGGGTAAAATTCATCCATCTTCATCCAACAGTCATAAATTTATCATTACCGCTATCGAATACTTCACAAAGTGGATCGAAGTTGTTCCACTTACCCAAGTTATTGGCAAGCAGATTGCCTCATTCATCCTTAATTACATCATCTGTTGGTATGGTGTACCCATGTCCATCATCACAAATAACGGTCTTCCTTTCAAGAATCAAGATGTCCATGAACTCTGTGAGAAGTTTCACATCCAACACTGCTTTTCCACCCCCTATTACCCACAAGGCAATGGTTAGGCTGAAGCATTGAATAAAAACATATTAAGAATCCTCAAAAAGATAGTCAATGATGTCGGTCATGATTGGCATGTTCAATTGAATCCAGCACCATGGGCATATCGAACTAGTATTCGAACCCCTATAGGCGCAACTCCTTACTCACTGGTCTATGGTGCAGAAGCTATCTTACCTATTGAGGTCGAGATACCATCACTATGAGTTTCCTTGCATAATTTGATAGATGATGAAGCATACAGAGTCTCACACCTCCAGGACTTAGAACTACTTGATGAGAAACGATAAGCTACATACAATCACCTCAAAGCCTATCAGCAGCGCATGAGTAGAAGCTATAATCATCGAGTTTGACCTCATACATTTTAGGTAGGTGATCTTGTTCTTCAAGAGAATCCTCATAACCAACCCAACTGAGAACATCAGGGAAAGTTTGAATCAAATTGGTTGGGTCCATATGTTATCACTGTTGTATTTGGATCCAGGGCATATCAATTGGCTACTTCAGAAGGAGAACCACTAGCGGATCTGATCAACAACATGCACCTCAAAAGGTTTTATACATAAGCTGCATAGAGCATCAGGCTCCCTTATATATCAGCAAAAACATAAAAAACATTCAGAAAAATGTCCTGAAGAAAATACAAAAACATCAAAATAGTAAAGAAAAATCATACATCCAAACAGTGAGCAACCACTCCGGTGGCACCTTGGGTAAGTGCGATGGTGAAAACCTGGCAAACAGGTGCCACTCGTAAATGCTATGGCTCCATTGTCTTTCAGGCTTGTTTTGATCACATCCATTACACACACACATCCATCCGTCCACACCATGGCTAGTTATTGATTTACAATAAAGAGATAGTACTTCATGTGTCTTGCATCCTTCTTTTTCATGGTCCTGCCTATACTGGGGGCAATGCCCTTAACCTATTGATGGAAGTGGATTTCTACATTACTTATGATTTGTTGAGTTCTTCATTCAAAACTGTCTCACAAAATCCAAAAACATTCAAAAATATATCACAAAAATATCAAAAACAATGGAAATCAAATCAACAAAATCCAAAAAACATTAGAAAACATTAAAAATCAATCAAAAACATGGCAACACATTGTACATACTCATCCACGTAGATACCAAACAAACATTGTGACATACTCCAAACACATGACCACTTATCAATCAAACCAAACAATCAACATCAACACTCAAAACTGTCTTCAACAAGGATGCATCCTTCCTTACCAAAACAAAGACAAGATGACATTTTCTTTGACAAGAAAATTTGGTTTGAAGCTATCAAATACTTGGTTGATTTATGGGCTAGTTATTCATATCAAGTTCCTCCAACATTGTTTGTGTATCTTCTGCGCATTATTTCGATGAAGTTCTGGGGCATGTACTAATGGTTTCTATGTGAGAAGTTCACTAAGCTACGTGATCATAGGCAAAATACAGTCATAGATCACTACGGCTTGCTGACTACAAAGTATACCTCAACCATATGAGAATGAACCATTACCAAGGATCCATATTATTTATTCTTTATGTATATATTGTTTGTTTGTAGGTATAATGCTCTTTCTTTGGTTCCTCCTACCTCATCCAAATTGGATAAAGGTTTTATCTCTTATTACGGTATGCACTTGTCTCAGTATATGGTCAGCCTAAGATCAAGGAGGATGATCCAAGTCATGCATGAAAGGAGATAATCCTTGTCTGTTCTGCAAGCAATAATCTGGTCAACTTGACCCATTATATCAAGTTGTTTGTATTAACTTCCTATATCAAATCTATGTAAGGAATACTCAGGTCATCTTGAAACATTTATGTCAAGTTGCTTGTATTTTCTTACAACATTTTAAAGCTCAATGATGAAAATAGAGCACTATGGATCATCATCTCATCTCATTTGTTTATATATTGAATTTTGTTGCATATCGCCCATCCATTTTCTCATTCATATACGTGATTTTATATGCAAAATATAGACCAAAGTTAATATGAGCAGTTATGTGAAAATTAAGCTAGTCTTGGATACAAATTGTGACTGAGTACTCTGATACATCATCAATGCATCATGCAAAGTCTAAACGGCCTTGCATTCATCCATCATGATCATATTAGCATCATTACATTTAGTTGCATTTTCATTAAGTACATTTCATATCAGTTTAGTTGTTTACAATGCATATAGTTCATTATCATTTATTAACATTAGTTTGCTTAGATCATTTCATCATTGCATACTCATAAATGTTTAGATTCATTACTATAATCAAATTGTCCTTGATTGTATTAACCATTACTATACATTCATTTAGACACCATCATTTATCATCATTTATCATCATTTATCACCATTTATCATTTATAATTGCATACATTCATTTATCTATCCATTAGTTAAAAAGTGCATTCATTCATCCATTTTAGTGTCTTATTCATACTCATTTTATTTTTTCCTTAGGATTCATTTAAATTCCATTAAGGTGCAATTATTAAACCATGAGTTGCATTATCATTTTACTTAATCATATTTAGGCATTTGAAATCATAAAAACCATTTGTTTCCAACATTGGTTCATACATTATAAACATATGCATTCATTTAGAAATCATCATTTAAACATTTGTATTTTACATTTGTTTATCCATGTTACATTCATTTTTCATCATATAGATGCATATCCATAAAAAGACTCAAGGCATTGCATTAACATCATTGCATATCATTATCCCATCATTGTGCTAATATAAAGTACAAACTACTATTTATACCATCATAAATCATCATTTTGTTATGCATACATCAACATCATGACATTGCATACATCAGGTAGTCTATCCCAAAAGCCATCAAAGGCACACATACATTAACCTGCATCCACATGTTAGCATAAATCATCATAAAAACATGCATATAGGAATCATCTCATAAACACATACATATAGCAAAGTACAAATATCCATCTAAGCATAAAAATCTATACATATCAACATGCATATTATCACAAAAATATGGGATCTCCTCATATATATCATCTCATGTATCAGAGTACAATGAAGTCTACAAAATCGGCTACCAAGAGCCATCTAGGACATAGTCAAAAAATGATCATATAAATGCATGCATGCAAAAATGCTCTCTTAGATGCCACTTTGACTAGATGTCGCACCACCATCACCACCTGCTCCCCCACTAGTCCCTGCACCATTTGATCTATCTCTCTATGGAGGCCCCATCAAACCCCCACTAGCTCCTGCACCACCTGACACCTCTCTTTGTCGTGGACCCATCACACCCCCACTGCTCTGCATCCTCTGAGACCGCTCTGACCTGGTCTGCCACATTTGGGAATAGCTCAGTGCTCGCTGACTAGCTGGCACCACCTGCTCATATAATCCCCGCCAATACTCTATCTCAGCCCATGCCCATCCAAACTATCTCGTCACCTCCCCAGTAGGACCCTGTGCTCCTACTCCCACCCGAACTCTCTCTTGCAGCTCCGCTAATCTCTCCACTGCACTATCCCTCTCCCGCAGCACTACAGTCAGCTCTGACTCTCATGCAAATAGCTGCACACCTCTCGCTGCAACCTCCACCTCCAGATCCTCCACTTGTGTCTCGGCTGCTATTAGTCGAGTCTGCAAATATGCTCGCATATGATCCCAAAGATCACCACCCCTTATCGCTCCCTCCCCTATATCCATAGTTCCACCACCTGTAGCTCCCTCTCTAGTGGCTCCCTCCCCTTTGTCCATCGGTATCTCCCTCTCCATACCTCAGCCACCTAATCTGACTCCTCCCGGCATCAACAGTCCTTGTGATATCCGTAGAGACAATCCACCTCTCCCTCTCCGCTGGACCTGACCACCTAAGCCACCTCCTCCGCCACCTCCACCATCTCCTCCTCCTCCTCCTCCTCCTCCTCCTCCACCATCTCCTCCACCACCTCCACCATCTCCTCCTCCTCCTCCCCCACCTCCACCATCCCCCCTCCCTCGTCCACCTATCATCAGTCCTCAACCTCCTCCTCTCTTCCATCTCCATCCCCTCTCCTCCTCAAAATCAGGAATCGGCTCTGCTGGATCTGATATCCAAAGTATCAGATGAGCCACCATATGCTGTGTATACTCCTCCGATACCCCTGCATCTACCACCCTTGCCCGTATATCCCATGGCCTCACCTGTAACATCCGGAACTCTGCCAATGCTTGATCATAAGGAAGTACTGGCCCCCATCCATATCTCTCTCGGACCACTCTGACATACTCTCCTGATCCCCTCAGCAATCCTTGATGCCGTCCAAACTGTCTCATCACTCTGCCCGACACCTGTCTCTCTACATCATAGCATGTCCTCCCAATGAGGAATCAGGTCATGAATACGTATGGCAACACTTCCGCATCATCCTCCCAGAGCTCACACTCGATGTAGGGTCTCCAAATCACTACATCCATGTCATCTAGCACCCGCCGCCACCACTCTAACTTCTTCAGGTGGGGCTGACTCATCATCTTGCTATACATAAATATATAAGGCCAGTCAACTGCCTGGAATCTAAGACTCACTGGTCACATCACTGGTAAGTGCTCCCATGCCCATATATGCAACAACGTCACTCCCACTGCTAAGGAGCCTCTCCCGCGGTACACTACCTCATGCAGCTCCTGATATATGTGCGCTAACATGCACAGTCTCCAAGCAAATCAGGTCCCCTCTATCATCATCAACTCTATAACTTGTCCCCACCCAATGGCCAGACCATGTGATCGTCTATCCGTACACAGTAGCCCTCCCACGATCCCCGACAAAACTGCTAGCAATGGCTCATACAAAGCAGCAATATCCTCCCAAGCTATGGAGCCATCATCAATGTACACATCCTCATCGAAGAATCTTTGCACCGCTAGAGTCCCCCATGATCTATCATATGTGACCAACTCACCCCGAATGGGAATATGTAGGATGTGCCACACATCCTCTAGTGTCACCGTCATCTCCCCCTGCAGTAAGTGAAATGTGCAGGTCTCACTATGTTAGGGCTCTGCCAAGGCTGTAATCAAACCGTGATTCATCTGAATCATGAGCATATGCATCACATCATATAGCCCAGTCATTGCAATACAATCAATCTCAGCCTCTATCAGTCGATCACGTAGCCCCTATGTAGCCAGATGTCTCTCGCACAACTGTAAGACACGTAGATCCTCCTGCACATGTGCATCATCAATCATCATCAGTTATTTTGTTTCAAACTTTCTTAAGTTTAAACCTAGACTATCAACAGATACTTTGATCAAGTATCTTCGGGTCTCAACAAGTAAGCAATCATGGCACACCTAGACTTCAACAGACATTTATCCTAATGACCTAAGTCTCATCAGAGCTGCTATGGTTCAAAACAACTCTCACTTCACATCCCTATCCATCCATCATTGGCATCGGGAGATTTTTGTTCACACAAATTGGGGCATCTATTTTCCTAAACAAAAGCGTTATTTTGCAAACAAAAGTGCTACTTTCTAGACAATAGCGCTAATTCCCTAACAAAAGTGCTCAAAATACAAAAGTGCTACAAGACCTATGCAAACGTACTGCTTCACATCAAAAGCGCTCAATTGACCCCTCAATAGCGCTACACCAACAAAAGCGCTCAAACATGCATACAATAGCGCTACTGCTAACAATAGCGCTCAAACAACAACACAATAACGCCATTGTGGCACAAAAGTGCTAATTCATTGGACAAAAGTGTCAAAACATAGTTTCAATGCTATTGTCATGACTCAACTTGGACTCAGCAAAAAACATGTAAAAAAATGCATAAAATTCAAAATTCAAAATTTGCTTACCCTTGGTCCATAGTCCTCTAGCCGCTAGAATCGACGGACTCACTCAAATCGATGCTCTACTACTGGTATCGACATCCTGACTGCTTCTTGCTCCTCTAAAAGGTCACTATCAGAGCTCTGAATTCACACTGGTCACAGTTACAAATGAGCTTGTTTTCACCCCTTTCTCCCCATATAAACCCTTTATCGTCACCGTAACTTCTCCCCCGCTCACCGCTGTGGTCCCCGTGAACTTCCTGAGCCTCCCATTTCTCCATTTTATCTCTGATTTCTTCTATTTTTCACCTGCGTTGTTAACTTCTTCTCTTCTATCACCCTGCCAACTTTCATTCTTTTTCGAAAGATCGTCCGATTTTTCAAAATTTTCGGCCCATCTCTCGAGGGGGCATACCACCCATTAAATTTACATTTTATGGGGCATCTCTTCACACCTATTTTTCTTTCTTTGAAACGACGTGATAAACTGCACTGTCTCAAATAGGGGCAAATGTAGTCACATAAATCTGTCCATTTTAATTAAATGAATATTTGCTATTTATTTGATTAAAAATCCACTAGCCATCAGTTAATTAATTAATATTTAATTAATTCATCTTCAAACATTCTCCTATTAATTAAATAAATTATTCAATTTATTTTAATTAATTCATTCAACCAAATTCACAATCAATTAAATGAATAAATTCTATTTATTTAATTAAATCCCCTTTTTCCTCTTTTAAATAAATTAAATTAAACATTTATTTAAAATCATTATCCCCTCCCACTTGCATTTTCTTACAAATGCAACTTGCACACATTTATTGAAATAAATGAATTTTATTTTAATAAAATCCTATTTTCCCTCACCCACCAAATCCACTTGCAAACCTAAACCCCCTTCTAGATTCTTCTAACCCTTCCTAATTAACCTAATCCATCCCCTAATTATTGTCACATTCCTAAGCAACTTGGAGTCACTTCTCAAAGACTTCAAAGTCTTTGAAAAGCATTTAATGCTTTGTGTGTTCAACAATTTAACCTCCAAAGTCTTCCAAACCACTTATGGCTCTTACATGACCATTAAAGGCTCTTACATAACCATTTATGGTTATTTCAACTTGCACTTATGGGTCTCCTCAAGCATTTATTGCTTTGACCATGGTTATCCCTTTTGCCTTTGCACAAGAGTTTATCCATTAGATAAAAGCTTTATTCTTTGAATAAAAAAATTATTCACTCAACCCAACCTTGACCTTAACCCCCAAGTTGACTCCCAAGTCATGTCAAGCATTTAATGCTTATTCCCTCTCCTCTCAACCTATCTCATATGGACACTTGTCATCCTAGGATTGGGTTGAAAGCCCTCACATGGATTGAATATCATTCAATCCTGACCGTTGTTGAGATTACTCAATCTCAACCATCCATTGCTCCATTTTTCCTATAAATAGAGCCCATTTTTTCATAATCCAGATCTTGAAAACTTGTATGCATCTAAGTTATAGAGAATTTTAGAGAGCATTTAGCATAAATCATTAATCATCTTGTCATTTTAGTTTAAAATAAATCATTTTAGTATCTATAGCATTTAGTATTAGCTTTTTATTCACATTTAGAGCAAATACTTTAATCTCAAACCTCCATAAGCATCCATAGTGCAAAAAGCTGTTGAGAGCTACACTAATTTGGAACTTGGAGAGGAGAGGAACAAGGAAGGAGAAGCTACCAGCATGGTAGAGAGCATTTGGAGGACTTTAGTTGCTTTTTGTAGATTTCTTAAGCTTTCTTTTTGTTTAGTAGTGTCTTTCTTGATATGCTTGCTTAGGATAGTTTTTAATTTGTGATTTTCTAACATCTAACAATCAACTTCTTTTGTTTCTTGTTTGTTTGTCCTAACATTGTCCTTTTTGCAGAACATCACTAATTAATATTTCTGAAGGAGTATATACATTCTTCACTATGGAAGACTCCACATTCTAACTTAGACACTACTACTATACCCTTTTCCAAAGAGACCAAGATTCCCTCCAAAAAAAATCTCTTAATTACAGCTGAAGAGGAGTAAAAGACGGAAGAAGAATGTGTTAGGTCTCAGAGACAACTGAGAGGGGGGGGGGGGGTGTGAATCAGTTGTCTAATAAATTCAAACCAAAAACTAATTAACCAACTTAATGCTTAATACCAGTAAACCAGTTAAGTATGCCGGTAGACAATGTTAACAGTAAATTGCTATACCGGTAAGGATTAATGCATGAAACATAAACATAAAGTCATCCACAACACATAACACCAATATTTTTTATGTGGAAACCCTGCAAGGGGAAAAACCATGGTGGGAAACCTTACCTACAATCAGATGATACTACTACAGATAGTAAGTGTACATAAATGGGGTCTGCACATGTAGAAAGGCCAACAGCCTAGAGCTCACTGCTCAATCACAAAATGGGAGTCACACTGACTACAGTTAGATGGTTAAATCCAATAAGAATGTACTGCACAAAATAACATCTTTATATGCTGAATTCAGTACCGGTGTAATGCTGATATGCTTCTACAAAAACCTAGCTTCACCTTCAAATGATGTCTTCGTGTATACCTCTACTTAATCTCGCATATACCTTCACACAATTCTTTTTTGCATTCCACACTTGATCTTACAAATAAGATCTTACATTTATATCATAACCTAAGACCAATTTTAGTAGGTCGGCTCTACAAGATATTACAATAAAAATATTTTACATACAATATAATATCCGATGCAATAACTGATTAAACATGTCAGCTTAATGCATTTACAACAATAATAAATCATCTTCATAGTGTGCCATGCTGATCTGGAAAAGATAAACCTGCCAGTGTAACTCTAGATAACTCTGGACCTATTTGTTGGTAAAAGCAAATATGTAAATATGAATATACCAATGATTAATTCTTCAAAAAAAAGTGTCCATATGATGTTTTCGACATTACCAAGTGTCTTCCATATCATTTCAGGTACCGGTGAACATTATATCATGCCAGTGAACCATATACCAGTAACTATGCAATAGTTACTTGTTTGCCGGTGAATGTTGCTGGATCTCCAAAGTGCTAGTTTTCAGTAGGTGTTGACATCAATGACAAAACCATACCAAAATACCAACAATCTCCCTCTTTGACATTGATGGCAACACAAGATGGAAAAACCATCAAAGTGCCAAAACAGAAATGCCAAATACCAAAAACCAACAATTTCTCCCCCTGGGAGCAACATGTGTTTATCCAAAGATTTATTCTCAATACCAATCTCTCCTCAAAAGATAATGTGTTTTTCCATAGATATCTCTCCCCTTTTGACATCAAATGTCAAAGTTACAAAAATCAAGTTCATACAAAATACCAACTACTCCCCCTAAGAAGTAGCTTCCTCATCAAAGACCAGAGTAAAATATTTGTCTTTCAATTTTGTCGGTTGATGACAATCATCAACTATCTAAGTCTCTACCAGTGGTGGTATGACTCCAAGCTGATCTCTGTGATATTCAAAAGTCTCCTTAGGCAAAGGTTTTGTGAAAATATCTGCAAGTTGTTCTTTAGTATTCACATAAACCAGTTTTATCTCTTTTTCTTCAACTTTTTCCCTTAGAAAATTCAGTTTGATAGAAACATGTTTTGTTTTAGAATGTAATACCGGATTCTTAGATATATCAATTGTTGCAGTGTTATCATAATATATAGTAATGGGTTCCTTGCACTTTACCTTTATGTCTTTCAACATTTGCTTAAGCCATAGTACCTGTGTGCAGTTAGTTGCTGCTGCAACATATTCTGATTATGTTGCTGATAAAGATGTACAACTATGTTTCTTACTCAACCAAGAAACTAATCTCTTTCCAAGAAAGAATGCTCCTCCAGTGGTGCTTTTTCTATCATCCACACCTCCTGCCCAATTTGCATCTATGTATGCACATAGGTCAAAATTTTCATCTCTAGGATACCATAATCCAAGATTTTCTCTGCCTTGTAAGTACCGAAAAATCTTTTTTACTGCTGATTCATGATTTTCCCTAGGATTACTTTGAAATCTAGAAACAATACATATTGCATTCATAATATCAGGCCTGATTTGTGTCAAATACAGTAAACCTCCTATCATAGATTTGTATCTAGTTGGATTAACAGGTGTAGATTCATCCCTTTGAGATAATTTGTCATTTGTAGTCATAGGTGTGCTTACCGGTTTAGAGTTCTCCATCCCAAATTTCTTTAGTAATTCTTTCAAGTACTTGGATTGACTAAAAAATATACCTTTATCAGTCTGTGAAATCTGCAATCCTAAAAAGAATTTTATTTCTTCATTAAGTTTGTTTCTAAATACCCATTTGTATCCAATTACATTTTTATCTTTAGGCCGGGGAACTAATGTCCAAGTATTATTTTTCTCACTTTGTCCTAATTCTTCTTCCATAGCTTTAATCCAAAATTTATCTTCACATGCTTCATTGATAGATGATGGTTCAATTTGAGAAATAAGACATACCTCTTCATTTGCCAATCTTCCTCTTGTCATAACTCCTTTAAATTTGTTTCCAATTATCTAAGCTTCAGAATGATTCAATCTTACATATCAGGGTGTCTTAGTTTGATGTTATTCTTCAATTACTGTGGAATCCTTTGATGATACCGGGGTAACTGGATCTTCATTCTGTACCGGTGGATTTAGTGTAGCTTCATTTGTCACAATTTCTGTTTTCGGTTCAGAGTCTATATACCTTGAATTTCCTCTGAATTGTTCATCAATCTTTACATTTGTACTCTCAACAATTTTCTTTAATCTCTTATTAAAACATCTATATGCCTTGCTCTTAGATGAATAACCAAGAAATATTCCTTCATCACTTCTAAGATCAAATTTTCCAATATACTCATCTCTTCTAATATAACATTTACTTCCAAAAATTCTGAAATACTTAAGAGTAGGAGTATTACCAAACCATAGTTCATGAGGGGTCTTACTGGTTTCACCTTTGATGTGAACTTTGTTGAATGTATAGACAGCAGTGCTAACTACCTCTCTCCAATATACATGTGGTAGATTTGCTTCTGATAACATACTTCTTGCTGCATCCAAGATAGTTCTGTTTTTCCTTTCAACAACTCCATTCTGTTGTGGTGTTTGAGGTGCTGATAACTGTTTTTTGATTCCATTCTCTTCACAGAATGTATTAAAGTCCTTAGATGTGAATTCTCCTCCTTGATCTGATCTTAAACATTTGATTTTCTTACCGGTTTCATTCTTAACCATTGCTTTGAATAGTTTGAACTTTCAAAGTGCTTCTGATTTTTCTCTGAGAAAAGTAACCCAACACATTCTAGAATAATCATCAATAATTAGCATGAAATATCTATCACCTTGTAAGCTTTTAGCTCTAGCTGGACCACATAAATCAGTGTGAATTAAATCAAGAGCATTATTGGATTTTTCTGGAATACTTTTTAAACTAGCTCTAACTTGCTTTCCAAATTGACATTCCTTACAAATTGTTTTCTGAGGTTTCACAATTTTAGGTAGATCTCTAACTGCCTTAGAAGTACTGATTTTTACCATGCAATCAAAGTTTACATGACATAGTCTCTTATGCCATAACCAACTTTCATCTATATGTGCAATTAAGCATTCCTTTTCATTGTTATTCAAATGAAAGATATTACCTCTAGTCTGATTACCGGTTGCAATTTCCAAACCAGTTTTATTCATGATTTTGCATTTTCCATTTTTGAATTGTAATTGAAATCCTTTCTCAACTAATTGACCAACAGTTAAAAGATTATGCTTTAATCCTTCAACATAGTAGACATTGTCAGTGTTATGCTTACCATCAAGAGATATTGAACCCTTACCTTTGATTGAATAGGCTTTGTCATCTCCAAATCTTACTAAACCTCCATTGTATTCTTGAAAGTTCAAGAATTTACCTTTGTCTCCTGTCATGTGATGTGAGCATCCTAAGTCAATTATCCATTCATCCTTTACTTCAACTTTAGCTGCTAGGGCTTGTTCTACCAGTTGAGTAGTAGGTGTCGGTTGATCTTCTATTATAGCAACAAAAACCCATCCATTGTCTGTTGGATCCTTATCAGAATCATCAGTCACACCTTCATCAGCAATGTAATAGGATTTGTCTTTGTTCTTCTTAAATCTGTATCTCTGATATTCAGGATTAGGTTTGTATGTTCTTCTAGCTTCTTCTCTTAGTCTAGCATGTCTTTCAGGGTATCTCGAAGCCATATGACCAATCTTATTGTAGTTAAAACATTTAAAGGGTGTTTTACCTTCATACTTACTTCCAACTGGACCTTTTGGCATTTTTCTTGCAAATAGTGCTTCAAGTTCTTGCAAATGATGGAGCAGATGATGTTGATGCTTTAAATGCCAAATCAGTCTTTATAGTAGCAACAGTACCAAATTCCTCAATTTCAAAGGCTGAAAGTTTTCCAATCAATGTATCCCTAGTTATTGATGTATTAGGCATTGTTCTCAACTCATTTATAGCAGTAACCTTCATTTTATATGCCGGTGGCAATCCTCTTAAGATTTTTGAAACAATTTCATCCTCACTCAAGGTTCTTCCACAACATTTAATACCTAAAACAATTTCATTTACTCTTTTCATAAAAGCATAAATCCTTTCATCTTCTTCCATTTTCAGATGTTCATACCTGACTCGGAAGCTTTCAAGTTTTGCAATCTTGACTATGGAATCTCCTTCATTTAGTGTTTCCAAATGATCCCAAATAGCTTTAGCAGTAGATCTATCTGATAATGCGCTCAAAAGTGCTTCTCTTGCTTTGCAATCATTCTCTTCATCTTTAGCTAAGGTAGTTGGAGCAGTCTGACCAGCTACAACAGCAGTATAACCATTCTTTGTAACTTCCCAGATGTCTTTACTAATGCAATTCAGATGTGTCTCCATCCTGATCTTCCATATCCCATAGTTGGTTCCATCAAGTTTAGGACTATCCTTCCTGAAGTAATTAGTAGGCATTGGATCTCCTCAAGTTGTTAAACTTTTGCAAAAAGAGGACTAAGCTCTAATACCAATTGTTAGGTCTCAGAGACAACTGAGAGGGGGGGGGGTGAATCAGTTGTCTAATAAATTCAAACCAAAAACCAATTAACCAACTTAATGCTTAATACCGGTAAACCAGTTAAGTATGCCGGTAGACAGTGTTAACAGTAAATTGCTATATCAGTAAGGATTAATGCATGAAACATAAACATAAAGTCATCCACAACACATAACACCAATATTTTGTACGTGGAAACCCTGTAAGGGGAAAAACCACGGTGGGAAACCTTACCCACAATCAGATGATACTACTATAGATAGTAAATGTACATAAATGGGGTCTGCACATGCAGAAAGGCCAATGGCCTAGAGCTCACTGCTCAATCACAAAATGAGAGTCACACTGACTACAGTTGGATAGTTAAATCCAATAAGAATGTACTGCACAAAATAGAATCTTCATATGCTAGATTCAGTACCGGTGTAATGCTGATATGCTTCTATAAAAACCTAGCTTCACCTTCAAATGATGTCTTCATGTATACCTCTGCTTAATCTTGCATATACCTTCACACAAGTCTTTGTTGCATTCCACACTTGATCTTACAAATAAGATCTTACATTTATATCATAACCTAAGACCAATTTTAGTAGGTCGGCTCTACAAGATATTACAATAAAAACATTTTACATACAATATAATATCCGGTGCAATAACCGATTAAACATGTCGGCTTAATGCATTTACAACAATAATAAATCATCTTCATAGCGTGCCATGCTGATCTGGAAAAGATAAACCTACCGATGTAACCCTAGATAACCCTAGACCTATTTGTCGGTAAAAGAAAATATGTAAATATGAATATACCAATGATTAATTCTTCAAAACAAAGTGTCCATTCGATGTCTTCGACATTACCAAGTGTCTTCCATATCATTCCAAGTACCGGTGAACATTATATCCTGCCGATGAACCATATACCAGTAACTGTGCAATAGTTGCTTGCCGCTGAATGTTGTTGGATCTCCAAAGTGCTAGTTTTCAGTAGGTGTTGACATCAATGACAAAACCATACCAAAATACCAACAAAATGAAGGGACAAAAGGAGGTTATAATAAAAAAAAATCAAAGAAGACACAATATAAATGCAAACAACCAACTTTATACCTTGTCTTTCACCTCTCCCTCGGATTGAGCTTGATGGAGTGGAAGATGCACCCCTTTGATACTCCACTTTATTTACTCCTTGCTTGATTTGAATGTGTATTGCTCTCCTTCGTTCAACAAGAGGGATTGGAATAGGATTTAGATGGATGGATTGAAGGATTATTGATGGATGAAGATCAAGGATTTTATTTGGATGAAGTATTAGGGGGACATTATGATGGCATGTTAGGAGGAAGATAGAATAGAAAAGGGCATTATGAGAATTCTATAGAGGAAGTGGATCCTTTTGTGAGGTGATGAGACTTCAATTTATAGATTGGATCAAACCAATGAAGCGCCAAGGTTGATTTGAAATAGCGGGCATGGATCAAGGATGCCTTGGGAAAATAAACAAGAATATAAAATTCTTTGGGGAAAGAGGGGAAAGGAAATTTGAATTTCAAAATGAGGATGCATAGGGGGATTCAAAGAAATTTGAATTTCTTTGAGAGGTTCAAGATTGATGTGACATGACTAGGAATATAAAATTGGAGAATAATTATAAGCATGATTATGAGAGATTCTAGAAAGATTAATTAGGTTGAGTGGGATTAGGAAAATTGATTTGTAGGAATCACATGAATAGGTTAATTAATTGAGTGGGTTTAGAGGAAATCATTATTGGAGGGACTTTAGAAGAATAGGGGAATAATTGATTTATTTAATAAACTAATTATTGGACAATAGTGATAGGATTAATTAAATTAGATTTAATTAATACTAAGAAGAATAAGGATAACACAATTAAGTCTATTAATTATGTTTAATTGCTTAAATTGATTAAATATTAATTTTAGGTGTCTACATTTTGCCCCTCTTTGATATAGCATCATGAAATGATGTTATATGAAAGAAGAATAGAGCATAGTGGAAGAAAAAGGATAAGGACTAGTAGCATGATACCTTGGTCATATGGTGAGGAAGAATGATGAGGAGGAAGTATGACAAGGAATTAGTTGTATGCCCCCTCGAGAGGACATGCGGGTTCGAAGTACGCATGTGTGCTCTCGAAATGGATTAGAAGACTAGGTGATGAAAGGATGAAGATGATGAAAGAGGGAATGAGGATGGATTGGAGTCTTGTGAATGAAATGAGATAAAGAAATGATAAATGGATGGGATTTCTTGTTGAGAAAATATAGAGAGAAAACCTAGGTTTGATATTTCCATGGATAGTCTACATCACTAATTATAAGAACCAAGATGACATGAAAATATGAGGTGTGGATTGACGCTCAGTCAAATAGGAATGCCTTGCACACAATCATGCAACTATTGATAAACACTAATGTAGAGTTGTTAGTTAGTACAAGGAAAACCTTCAAACACACCATGCCATGAAAACTATGCCCCATTATACACCAGCCAAGACATACCAAGATATAGGATGATCAAAGCAGTCCTGAACAAGTATAGTCCTGGGACAGAAGATGAACATTAAAGCAAAAAGCTCAAGCATGCAAACAACATGCACATGACAAACTGACATCTCTTGCCAAGAGAAGGATATGGATTTGGGTAAATTGGCAAACTAGGGAAGGATGCATCCCGATGGGCAAGTGATGGATTTGGATGAACTGCCAAACATGGGAAGGATTCATCCCGATGGGCAGGGTGTGGATAGATTGATGGATGACAAAAGACAAGTTGGGTGTGCAAGGTTTGTAGATGAGAGGATTGCCACTTGGGTTTGATTAGCATGGGTGCTTGGATTAGGCACAAGTCAGTGCAAGCTTAGATAGATGGGAAAAGCTCAATTTGATGGATTGGATAGGATGGAAGAAGGATAAATGATTAGATAGGGAAAAAAATGGGGATGGAGGATTGAGTAGGATTGGATTGGGGATGGGATTAATAATTAAATTGGACAAGATGGAGAATATGATTGGATGAGATAGGATTGGATTAAAAATATAATTGGATGGGATGGGGTGGATTGATGGATATATGATAGATGGACTGGAACCAATGACAAGGGAGAACCGAGGATTGGTAAAAGCGTGGATGGATGAATGCACAAAGATATTGTTTGGATAGATGGATCAAGTGGATGGATATGGATAGGAAATGGAGGAATAAAGGATGGAGGGTAAGATGATGGAGACCCAAGGACTATGTTGCAAAGGAATGCAATGCCCCACAATAGAGGTAGTGGAATTAAGGATGGTAGATAAAGATGTATGAGTTTGAAGGATAATATGTAATGGATATGGATGGTAGAGGATTTAAGGCTTGTGTTTTCCAAAGCATGCATGCATATACATTATTTTTCCTCTATATGATCCTGAACAAAGAGAAGAATGGAGGATTCATTTTGATAGGATGAGGGATATGAGATGGAAGATATGGATAGGATAGTCAAGATCAAAGATAGGAAAGGAGAATGGACTTAGATAGGATGTAGATGGATGGGCCGATTGCATGGATGAATCTTGCCCCCAAGTGCAGAGTGCAAGAGGATGAGGGAATTACGCATGGTGCTTTTTTGCCAAGTTTGCATCATGGTACTTACCCAAGGTGCCACAAGAAGTGGTTTTCACCATTGGATGAAATGATTTTTCTTTACTTTTTCTGATGTTTTTACACCTTTTTTTTTCTTTTTCTTTTTTCTTTTTTTCTTTTTTATTTTTTATTTTTTGGAATAGTTTGGATGGATAAGGATGAGGATGAGTGGATATGGGAGATAGTGGATGCATGAAGGAGGAAGCGAGGACTCAAGCATCTAGTTCCATGGATGGTATCCCTTAGTATTGCTTTGAACTCAAGGTATGCTCATAGACGTTGGTAACAATAATTGGGGAGATGAAATGGATAGGGGGTGGAAGAGAAGGATTTGCCAAGGATTAGACTAACAAAATGGGATTGTGAAAAATGGATGGTGGATAATGGATGAGGTTTTGAAAATTTTGTGGAAGATCAACATTGGCACACACCTTGAAGGGTGGTGGAGTAGTGGAGGAGAGTGTTTTGAATTAGATGGAGGATAAAGTGTGGATTTTGTGACATGAAGACCCAAAATAGAAGAAGGGGGTGATGGAGTTGGGATGGTGGATTTTGGGACATAAGGACCCCAAATGGATTTTGAAGATGGAGGAGTGTTAGATGGAGGATTGGAGGACTTATGAATGGAGGGATATTTTGGATTAGAAAGTTTGGATGCCAATTTTGATTATTCTGCTTCTAGAAGTATCTTAGGAATCCACATTATTTTTTATTTTTTCTTTTGGGGCCTTTGTGGCTTATTGGATTGTCCTTTATTTCGGATCATATTTTTCTTTTGAGCATGTCATTTTGAGAAGACATGTTAATCCTTTGATTTTTCTAGATTTTGAGCTTTATGCTTTTTAGATTGGGCATCCAAATTGCTTCCAATAGCAATGGGATGGTGCATGAGGATGAAGGGTTGATGGATTTTATGGATGGGATGGTGGAAGGCATTAAAGGATGTATGTTGTTGTTGATATCGCTTAGGGATAGTGGATGGAAGGATGTAAGGACCCAAAATGGATGGAAGGAATGGAGCATTTAGTTTTGGAACATAGGGTCCCGAAATGGATGTGGAAGATGAGGGATGGCAGGATTTTGATTTGCATGAAGGACATTTGGATTTAGGAGGAATAGAGGATGTACCAACATCTTGAGCATTATCTTGAGGACCCTTATTATTTTGGAAACAAGATGCTAGTCCATTTTGAGGGGGATGAGATGTGGAAGGAGTTGTAGGCGCTTGAAGATAGCCAACTTGGATGGGAGTGATGGGATCTAGAGGAGGATTAGGTTCATGTAGGGGATCGAGATTATGTAGAGGATTGGGATTATGTGGAGGATTAGGAGTGTGAGATGGACTAGGATCATGATATGGAGATGAAGGGATATTTTGATCTTGAGTAGGGAGGGTATCATGAGATGGAGTGGGAGGGGTGATGGATCATGAGATGGAAGAGGATAATGTGATGGAGGGAGAAGGTTGGATAGAGGAATAATATGATCATGAGAGGAAGTGGAGGGGATGGGATCATT
The DNA here is from genome assembly GCF_030272615.1 of Cryptomeria japonica. Taxonomy (NCBI): domain Eukaryota; kingdom Viridiplantae; phylum Streptophyta; class Pinopsida; order Cupressales; family Cupressaceae; genus Cryptomeria; species Cryptomeria japonica. Next base: position 316,955,792 of record NC_081409.1, on the reverse strand, counting down.
TGATGGAGTGGAGGGTAGACATGGAATTTGAGATGGAGAGGAATCATGAGATGGAGGGATTCTTTCATCTTGAGGTGAAGATCAATCTATGCTAGCATGCATTGGAACAAGCTCTTAGCATATTTGTAGTTGTGGGGATGGTGTGATGGAGAAAGATATGCAAGCTTTGATGTGAGTAGATGGAGGAATGGGGGTATCATGAAGTGTGGGGGATTGGGATTTTCTTTGAGGTGGAGTTGATTAAGGTGGATGAAGGACTTGAGGAGATTTGGCAACTTCGCTTTGATGTAGGGATTTTGTCTCCTTTGCTAGAATGTCTTAGATAAGATTATGGATGATGGATATGGAGGACATGGAATATACGGATTTTGGAGGATTAGGATTAGATGCAGGATGGGGATTGGATGGAGAATTAGGATAATGGATTGGGGAATTAGGATTAATTCTTGGAGGACTATGGAGTAAAGGCTTTGGAAGGGGAGTAGAGGTAATGAATGTATTGTAAAAGGATGGGGATTGGGATGTAGATGGGAGGAGAGATGAAGGTATATATGTGGATGAGGGATAATATGGAGATACATATGGGGAATAAGATGGATTTCCCTTGTCAAAGGTGTAGGAAGGATAAGAGATATGATATGGATTGGGATTAGGTGCAATGTGTTGAGGTGAGATGGATGAAGGTATGATAGGTGGATGAGATACTATGAGATTGATTTGGTAGGCGGGTTGAGGTGGTTCATGAACTTCCATGAGCATCTACTCATACCAAGCTTTTAAATTTTAAGTAGTCATGTTTAGAATGACGGATTAGATATGAATTGGATGAATATGAGGATTAGGACTTGGATTTGAATGATGATGGGTCATATTTGATTGGATTTTGATTGGATTTGATTTGGATTGGACTTGATTTGATTGGATTGGTCCTTGGATTAGGACTTGATTTGATTTGATTGGTCCTTGGATTAGGACTTGATTGGATTGAATTGAGTTGGATTGGATTGGATTGAATTAGATTTGATTGAATTGGATTGGATTAGATTGGATTAGATTGGATGATTGATCGATGAGGGATTGGATAACTGGATTAGAAAGATGGATTGATTTGATTGATTGGAATTTTGGAGATTTTATTGGATTAGATAAGAATAATAAAGGGGGAGGCTACGCAAAGTCATATGAATGATTTGGAAAAAAATATTGGTTGAGGAAGTATGATTGTTTGAATGGATGAAAGTGGATTGGGGATTGGAGAATTATTTGGATAGATAGAAATGGATTAAAGATTTGATGATGACAAGATGGAATTTGTAAAGAGGGAGGATTGATTAGTTGGAGGAATGATGGACTTGGCAAGATATATCAAGCAATGAATACACATTGACCACCGATTCACATAGAGAATCGAAACACAACATTCTATCCTAGGAAGATGGATGAGGAGGAAAACCTTTGCTTGCTGAATCAGGTACACACCCAATAGCTAATCAAAATACAGTCACTGAGTCTCACACAATGGATTCTCAATGCCATATTAGCCGACTCCAAACACTAATGGGGGCACGAAATGACAAGTGTCTTGGGGGAGTTACTATCTCCCTTGTACAAATATTATCCACCTTTCAGAGGTAAATCAGGTGGCTTCTAATCCTAGAGATTTTAGTATGGATTTTTGTTCGAATACTACTTCTTGTAGTCGCATAAGCGTGATTGAGGCCTATAGACCTACAAAGTGCTCGATATGAGAGTGAACTCTCAAATAGCTCCATCCTCCAAGATTTTCATCTCAAAAGGCCTATTTACTATAGTGAGTTGGAATGCTTGGGTTTTAGCCATACGCACTTGGGTCGTTCCCCTCTCACCAAATCAGGAGGGCAGGCCCGGTAAGGGTATACATGCAACAAACTAGAAAAGGTTTGAGGTTTTGGATTTTTTATTGTCTATCTAGACAAGAGCACACTCTCCTACCTCTAAAATTTTCTCAAACATGTTGTTCTTTTACCTCTAATTAGATCTAAATGCCTAAGAAAATGATTAAAAGGAAAACATGATGTTTGCTTGTATCTCCTTAGACAACCTGCAAAAAATGATGGATTTGTAGTTTTTGTGATAATCAATCTTGGTCATTCAAAAAAAAAGAAGTTGCAAACACAAGATGATCAACCCAAAAAAGTTTGCAAAATTAGTTTTCTTATGAATTTTTAACTAATTTCAAAAAAAAGTTTGATAAAAACTTGATTTTATATGCTAAAATTATGAAAATCTAAAGTCCAAAAATAAGGGTTGAATTTTCACATGCTAAACTAATTTTTGAAAAAATATATGAAAAATATAAAGACAACACATTTTAGATCTCTGAATCCCCTTTCTAACGCATTTTGAATTTTTTAAATCCAACGCCCGAGCAAAACGTTATGGTCGTTTTACTAAAACTGGTTTTTAACCTAAACGCATACGTTGATGTGCAAACACACGCGTTGATTCAGTGCACTCACGCTAAAGCGCATATGCAGGTGCTTATTAAGACTTTATAATGATTTTTTTACTCAGCGCTCACATTTTGACGCTTGTGTAGGCGTTGTTTTGCCTGTGTACGCTCTATTTGACAGTTTTAATGAAAAAAATCAGATTTTTTTACCAACTGTACGCACTGATTTGCAGTCGGATGCGTTGATTGACCAAAAAATGCTAAAAAGGCACCAGAAAATTTAAATTTTGAACTATTCGCATTGTTTGATAGCGAACGCACTAAACCAGTGAGGCGGACGTACTGTTGTGCAGACGGGCGCCTTGAACCGATAATCTGCGATCTAAAATCACAAAAAACTCATAAAACATTAAATTAAGGGATGTGGGTCCCAACGAGCATGCTAGAATGAAGAGGGGAAAAATACAAAAGAATAATGAAGGGAAAAAAAAGGTTAGAATGTAAAGAAATAAAATAAGACACACTATAAATGCAAACAACCAATTTTATACCTTGTCTTTCACCTCTCCCTCAGATTGGGCTTGATGAAGTGGAAGATGTGCCCCTTTGATGCTCCACTTGATTTTCTCTTTGCTTGATTTGGATGTGGATTTTTTCCCTTTTTTCAACAAGAGGGATTGGAATAGGATTTGGATTAATGGATTGAAGGATTATTGATGGATGAGAATTGAGGATTTGATTTGGATGAAGTATTAGGGGGACATTATGATGGCATAATAGGAGGAAGATAGAAGAGAAAAGGGCAACATGAGAATTCTATAGAGGAAGTGGATCCTTTTGTGAGGAGATGAGACTCCAATTTATAGATTGGAGGAGGCCAATGAAGGGCCAAGATTGATTTGGTTATGGAAGGTTGAGATTGATTTGAAATGGTGGACAGGGATCAAGGATGCCTTGAGAAAATAAACATGAATATAAAATTCCTTGGGGAAAGGGGGGAATGGAAATTTGAATTCCAAATGAGGATGCATGGGGGGTTCAAAGAAATTTGAGTTTCTTTGAGATGTTCAAGATTGATGTGACATGAGTGGGAATATAAAATTGGAGAATAATGATAAGCATGATTACAAGATATTCTAGAAGGATTAATTAGGTTGAGTAGGATTAGGAAAATTGATTTGTAGGAATCACATGAATATGTTAATTAATTAGAATTAATTAACTGAGTGGGTTTAGATGAAATAATTATTGGAGGGACTTTAGAAGAATAGGAGAATAATTAATTTATTTGATAAATTAATTATTGGACAATACTGACATGATTAATTTAATTAATACTAAGAAGAATAAGGATAACACAATTAAATCTATTAATTATGTTGAATAGCTTAAATTTATTAAATATTAATTTTAGGTATCTACAACAACCTTGGAATTCCTTTTATAAGAGCAAGGAATGCAACAAGCTTCAGGTTGTATACAATTGGCATGTTCTCATTTGACATATATTTGTTTTATACGCATGGAAATGATATATTCCCAATATGAAACCTACAATAGAACATGATAACTTATCAAACCATATGACTAAAACTATCATGGACCACAATGAAGAATAAAATACTATTGAAATTGAACTTCTTGAGTCACGCCACCATCGCATTGCTGAAACTTTATGGAAGCAAGATTCTAACTATAGAAACTAGAGAAGGAGTTTTACGGATATGAGATTATAGCTATAAAAACTAGTGGATGAGCTCCACAAAAACTATTGGATGAGCTCTAGAGATGGGTATTGTAATTAGAACAATGGTCCGACTTTAGTTATCAATTTTAACTAAATAGGCTCTTTGCTAGAGCTGACTCTTCCATGTCCTCATTGTTCTCCTCCCCGCTCCCTCTCGCTTTTAGGATTTAGGAGATGAGGGTGAAAATGTAGGCAGCCAGGGAAAGGCCATTTGCAGTTGCAGATGGCCTTTGAAAATACATTTAGCTACCTCCTCTGATTTGAAATTCCCTTTAGCTACAAAGCAATTTGTTGTGCTACTATAAACATAGCCTTCCTGAAATATTCTCCACCCGGTGTCATTAAACCTATATCTTATAAACACACAGGAAACATCTACATATGAGCATTCCATTTCTGATACTATTCTTGAACACGTGTAGAGAGAAATATTTATAATGCTCCTTGATCAACTCAACTGCAACCAATTTATGAAAAACCTCGAAGCTCTAAATTTAGAAGTTCTAAATATTCTTTTTCACCTTTTTGCCTTTCCAAAGAATCAGAACTCTCCATGCTAGCATGCAACTCTTCATGCCACCTAATGAAAGGATCAAAAATCATTAGTCTACTATAATCATTTAACTGCCAATTCAGTATTTTCTTCAAGAACAAGGTAACATCCATACCCATGCAACTCTTCATCAAAAAGACAAGCATAAAGTCCTCTAATAGGAGGAGTGTTTTCTATGCGAAAATATTGCTTAGAATCTGAGATGAAGATTTTATATGTGCTAAAAAGTACGTTTCTAATTCCAATGGATATGCAGTACACTTTCTATATGGGTTATTTTCCAAAAAAAATGTTAAAGATGCACCTCAATTGTTCCACATTTAATTGGACTTTGATTTTATTGTGAAAGATGTGCCTTAATTATTCTACATTTAATTGGACTTTGATTGTGAAGCCTGGAGTTGCACTCGAGCCTTTTAATAACCCTCTGGTTATCTTTGGCTATTTTAATAACCCTCTAGCTACAAGGTAAGTCATTAATTTTTTTACTTCATGGCATTTGCAAACCTTCGACCATATCTCCTTATGCCAGAATTCAGCTGCACCTTCTATGCACTTCATTTTAAAACCTCTGCAAGCAAAACAACAACACTTCCTAAAAACTTATCTCTAGAAAATGTTCATCTTCTACATTCTAAAATTCAACATGCGAATGATATAGCTTCTATCTTCTACATTCTAAAATGCAACATGCAAATAATGACCCTATTTCTTGATTTGTGAAGTGGCGGCAATTGATTATTAGGTCTACACTTTGGATTATTCCATATACTATATTAATCTGTGTGGGATGTACTTTTCTCTCATTCCACAAGAAATCTTTCATTCCAATAGTCCTAACACGTGTACATGAGTCACAAACCTCAACAAAGATTAATACTTGTAGCTTCTCATTGAATATTAAATATGTGTTATCCTCCGTATTTTTCTTCCTCTAAACACACAGTGTTTTGAGTTTTCTATGCAAAAGGATAGAAGAAAATCCTCGATCGAGATTTCATACATGCCAAAAAATGACTTTCTAAAATATTTCATATGGATATGCATGACACTTATAGCTAAGATGTGATGTGTTTGCTATATTAGTTTTTTTGTCCAATTAGTAATGGAAGATTAGCCTTAATTATTATTTTCCCCAAAAAATAATGAATGATTCGCCTTAATTTTTTCACATTTTTCATGCAATATGAACAAAATCCCTAATGTAATTATTATTTTTCCCCCAAAATAATGAAATATTCGCCTTAATTTTTCAAAAAAAATCACGCAAAAGAAAAATATTCACCAATAAAATTAATATTTTTTCCCCAAAAGAATGAAAAATTCGCCTTAATTTTCATACAATTCTTACGCAATTGAGAAAAATTCGCCAACAGAATTTAATATTTTTCCCCTATTTAAAAAAAAAAAATCGCCAAAAAAATTAATATTTTCCCCCAAAATATTGAAAGATTTGCCAGGATTTTACACCTTTACCCGGGGGGGATTCTTAAAGTTGTCCCTTTTAATAGACCCCCCCAATAACACCGTTTTCTCGCCCTTCTCAACTCACTTATTTTCTTTCCCCATCATTATTTTTCTTTTCTCTCCTTTCTTATGTCATTTTCTTATTTTTCGAGAATTTTCCCAAAAAAAATTTCCAAAATTTTTGGTTAAATTATCGAGGGGGCATATGTCACCCGTGTCTTCACGTTGGGGCATCCTTTTTCAGTCTTTTGCCAATCGCCAATTTTACCGCTACGTAAAAGAGGGGCAAATTATAGACATCCAAATTAATTAAATTAAAGATTTAATTAATTTTATTCTTTCTACGTAATTAATTGATTTAATTATGTTACCCCTTATTCTTCTTAGAATTAATTAAATTAAATTAAATTAATCCTATCACTATAGTACATATAATTAATTTATTCAATAAATTGATTATTCTTTATTCTTCTAAAGTTCTCAAATTAATTAATTCTTCTAAATCCCATTTTAGTTAATTAATGATAATTAATTAACTAAGTCATAAGAATCCTACAAATCACTTTCCCTAATTATTCATTAGCCTAATTAATTCTTCTAGAAGCCCACTTAACATTATTTCTTAAATTTTAATTCCTCTGCTCGTTCTCTCTCCTCTTGTCAAATCCTCCTACAAATCTCACTTGTCTCCTAATCCCTCTTCAATCCTACCTAATCATCTCCTTAGTCATTTGCTAATGGCTAATCCCTGTGGTTAGCCACCAAGTCAACTAATAGCCATAAATGGCTAAGTCCACTTGTCCCCTCCTCACCTTCCAACCTTAAATGTACCTAATTGGGTCATTTCAAGGAATTCAAAATCTCACACTCTCCCATGCCTCTCACCTTCCCAAGGAATTTTAAATTCCTTTTCCCATGCACTTCATTATTTGAGAATTTTTGATTCTCTTGTTCATCCCCCAAGGAATTTTTCATTCCTTCTTGTCTTCCCAATGTACTTGGGATATCTTGCCCATGTACATTGTGGAGTGTGGAGACAATAAGTGCCTTTATGGCAAATCTCTTGGTCTCCACACCTTTTCCTCTCATGTCCTCTCAATCCATGTGCTCCCTCTCCTTCAATCTCCACCCTTGATCCATCTTCAATCTTGACCGTCCATTCATCCTCCTTCAAATCTATAAATTGGGGTCTTCACCCCTTCATTTGATCATCTTCAATGTGTGCAATCTCATGTTGACCTTTAGCTTTAGAAATCATACTCCAAGCATCTCCATTATAGGAAAATTATCACTTAACATCCATGGCATCCATATCCTTCACTTGAGCTTTCATCCTCCATCCATCTCCATTATCATTTGTTGTGCAATTTGGGGAGCAACCCACATATCCATCTAGGACCAATCCAATCAAGTTGAGGAGGAGTGCATTCTTGGCTTCACCAAAGGTCCAATCGGAGGAACAAGAGAGCTCTCTTGCAAAGGTATAAAAGGTTGTTTTCAAATTTTTTATTTGAATGTTTTATGTTTATTTGGATTTGAACTAACCTCCTATCCTTGCAAATTTTTCCCTTGGTTCACAAGGAACCAAAGCTCTGATACCAATTATTGAATATCTAGGCAATTGAGAGGGGGGGTGAATCATTTGACAACAATAATTACTTTTTAGCTTAATTCTCAAATCCAGAGTTATTAGTAGAATTAATAAAACAGATAAACACCAAATCACATGCACATATCAGATCAGACACAAGAGACGCCATAATTTACATGGAAAAACCCAAGAAGGGAAAAACCACGAAGAATGCGAATTCTCAATATATAAACACCGATTAAGGTAATTTTTAAAAAGGGTGGCTCACTGCTGAGATGCTCACTGCCTAGAAAGGCTCACTGCAAAAGGGCTCATTGCCAAATAAGAAAGAAAGATACAAGAGAATCCACCACTGAAAACACAATTTGCACATCTAGAACTACTTTTGGTAACAATCTAGAACACAACTCTAATACATCGAATTGATTCCTCTAATCTCGCATGTCTTCAACACAAAATTCCATATCTCCACTCATCCAAAACAAACTCTATATATATTGTCTCTGGAAAAACATTATCCTCAATGTTGGCCAAGATATGGATCCAAAATAGGTCATCATTAATCATGCTGGTGGTGGAAAGGAATGAGAAGTAGATCTCATCACAATGTTCCTCATCAAACATATCAACACGCTACATGATTTCCCAAAGCCGGACCCTAAATATCATCCACATGCTATACAATAGTCCTAGCACAATCTTGACTTCCAGACCAAGATCTTGACTTCCGGGTTAAACCAGACCCAAGAATAACATCGAATAATATTAGCAACACATCTTTCAAAAAGCCAAGTCATTCAGGAATTCTGGAAAACCTCCAAACACATAACATCATCTCATACATATGTTGCTTCCTAACATACCACATCCAGACCTAATCCGGACCATGGGATTTGAAATCAATGACAACACATAATATAAAGTTAACAAACATGGCACCAGAATTGGAGTTTAAGACATTGAATGGACCCGAAAAGGAGATGAGAGGGAGACAAGCTAAAGTAGGGGCACAAACATGAGGTCTAAATTGGCCTAGTGATAATTTGGGATGCTACATTTATCCCCTAATTTAATAGGAGTATGAGCCTTTGCAAATACTCACAATAAAGTAGATGAAAGAGATTAAGAGAGGATAAATTAGGAGCATAATCACAAGGAGTATAAGACATTGCTAACTTCAAGGAACCAAGCCCCCAATCTTAGGATATTAACTCACTGCATGCAAGGGCATGCAAAACAAGACAAAAACAAAAAGGCAAACAAAATAAAACAAAGGTAAAATGCAAAAGACACACACAAAAGGATAAAAACAAAAACCAAGAACTCAAGTCAACCAGCTGAAGAGACCTCGATATAAAAATGTCTCAACCACTAATATCACTCTTGAAAAATGCCATCTCAAGAACACAAGTGATGATATAAAAGAGAAAGAGCACACATCATCCATGAAATAAATAAAGCAAAGCTATGAGCTCATGAGAAGAAAGAAGCATGTATACACATTCTAGATGTTTTTTTCAAGGTGATCCATGAGAATAATGAGAGAGGACCCCCTTTAATAATTTTACATTCAATTGAACATATTTAAAATAATACATTCGATCGAATCATTTTTTGGGTTTGATCGAACATGACATTTGATCGAAAGTGATGAAAATTATGTTTTGGACAAATGAGTGCAATTTCTTCTTCCAAAAAAGTGTAACCCACTATTGTGGGTTCACCCGGATACACATTCTAGATGTTTTTTTCTAGGTGATCCATGTTGGGGAGGAGAATATGAATAGTCCAGCTATGTTTTGCTAGTTTCACTCATCCTTGTGCATGTGTGCAAGTGATGCCTGGTTTCAAGTGTATAACATCTCGTATAAGAGTTTGTTTTCTTTGGTTTTGAGAATGTGTAGCCTTGTTTAAGACATATATATGCTTGGTTTTGAGGACATCCCATGTAAGAGTTTGTTTTCTCTGGTTTCAATAATGTGCACCCCATATAAGATATATATCAATGTTGCATCTAATCTCGGGCATGAAGCATCTTGTATAAGAGTTTGTTCTCTCTAATTTTGAGAATGAACACCTTGTTTAAGACATGCAAAAATATAGTGCAAATAGGCCAATATGTATGCACCTCCCTTAAGATGTCAACATAACCCTATGTTGATATCTTAAGGAATTCAATAACAATTATACACACCTTCAAAATCGAGGAGATATTCTTTAGGCCACAATGTTCATAAATCCAAGCTAAAGAGGTAATACTCTTCAATCTATGATAATATAGTTGAAAAGGAGATATCTTGCAACAAGTATAAAGAGGATCCTTGGAGGAGAAGAGGATTTTTCTCAAAAGATATCTGCCTCCAAGAGGAGTTCTTGAACAAACATAGCATCATCTACCAATAGAAAGGAAGGAGAACAAGAATGCATACCTTCCTCCTATTTATAGGTGAAAGGGATTCTTGTTGAAGGATGACACACTTTTGACCCAATGTAAGGGGTAAGTTTATAATAGATATACATTTCCAAGTGAAAAAGAGGTTGTAGTCAAGGATACACACCTCTTGTATAAAAGAGTATCCTTGAGCAAACAACAACTTCACACAAGGAATGACATCAAATCATAACAAAACATGACTCAACAAAGGATAAGTGGATCCTTAGAAAGGATAAGAAACAGAAATCATTGCCCCCCAAGTGTAAGAAAAATGAGAAGAATTACACAACCTCTGAGGAGAGATTAGAGATAAGAAAATGGACAATGTACTCACATGAAGAAATATTCAATGCAATAAAAGACATTAATACATTTAAACTGCAACTCTAAAGAAGAGGTAATATTCAAAGAGAAAGGAAGAAAACTAGAATGAAGTATCACATACTCCCCTAAGGAGAGAATATTTATAAGAGACATACTATTATATGCAAGAAAGGACATCAAAGTATGGAAAATGCAACCCCTAAAGGGAATGGTGAAACCTTAGATAGAGAGAAGAGATAGGATAAGAAGAAAGAATAATTTTTGTTGCTGCCCCAAGATAAATGTAAATGAAATAGCATTACCTCTTATGACAAAGAGCCCCCAATGAAGTTAACTACTTGTGTCATAGGGTGAGGAGCAACATGGAAGAATAAATGGAGTGCTAATGCACTATCTATTCACCAAGAAAGAGTGCAAGATCGGTTGTAAGAACTATGCAAGCCCTATCATATTGTTCTTGAACAAATGTTTTAAATGCTTTACACTTTCCAAGATAATGAGAATAACTATGATGAAAAAGAAAATGTTCATCACCTTTCTTATGCTCAAAATTGTTATTAATTTTAATGAAAGGAAAGACAACATGTTTATTATACTCCAATCGCCAAAAGATTCTAGTATCTAATTTCTCTTGATCATCAATAGGATTTTGTCTTGTCTCATTTGATTTAGGACAAGGGTTTTTATAAAAGGATGGATTGTCGTCTATGATTTTAGCAATTCCATTATCAACTAGTTCTTCCATACTCTTTTGAAAATATGAACAATCAACATGAGTTTGATGATATGAACAAAAAAGAGTGTTTTAAGAAGAAGAACCCTTACATGGATGATAACTCTTATGTCTTACAAGATAATCCTTAAAATTTTGAATTCTAAGGAGATCATCCATAGGAGAATCATGATAATTTCCTAGACCTTTGGTACTAGTTTGTGTAGGAGGTTTTATAGGGACTCTAATTCCTTGTTCAAATTGTTCAAGTCCTTGTCCTCTAAAACCTTGTTTTGATATGATGTTATAGCTACTCTTATAAGAATTTATTAATTAAGAAGGAGGAACATCATAATGAATCTCTTTAAAATTTGTAGTGTAAGTGTATCTAGAAGGAGCAAAGGGAAAAGTAGATGAAGAAGGAATATCTTGTGTAGGGGGATTTTCATTTCTATCATCATGCATATCCTCTTTGATGGGTTGAGAAGAAAGATCCTTGTCATATAAGGCCTCATCTTTACTTAATGTTATGTTGGGAGATAAATCATGAATTAAATGCATAACATCATCTTCTCTACAAATATTTTTATGATTAAGATAGTCTCTAGGAGAATAAGGGGGATCTAGAGAGATTGAAACACTGATATTTTGATCTTGTCCCCCTTGCGCTAGGGTATGTGTATGAGAAGAATATAGTGGCATATTTATCTTCAATGCTTTCTCTCCATTAGAGGGTTTATGTATACAAGTATTAGTTTTTTCTTCATTCATATTAGATACCCTAGGAGAGGTACAAGTATTAGATTTTCCATTAGCATCTCTAGGATTAGGATCTACAAAAGATTTGATGATGTCTACATATGTAATGCATTTGCCTCAAAATGTTATTATAAAACAACATGCACTATGGATAAATGCTTTGAGATTTAATTGATGAATAGGAAGCAATTTGGAAATTCTAAAAATGCAATATGTCAAAGTGCCATGAATGAAAAGATGCAATGTGAAGTGAAAAAAACCGTTATCCAACACATGATTATGATAAATATAAGTGAAAAGAAATGTAATCATATGTGAAATAGAAAATAAATTAGTTCTATTAAGTGTCATTATGAATCTTCAAAATCAGATATGAAAAATAAATTTGAAAAATTATACAATCCCCAAATCAAATTAACCAAAATAAAATAGGGTTTTTGTGAATTAAACCTCTCAATTTATGTAATTTGATTAAAAATCTATAGATGCAAAATTGAAAATTTAAATGTTCACAAATCATATCTGAGACAATTAATCCAAATTAGACAACCCACAAACTCAATTTAAAAATTTAAAAATTAAGGTTTTTGTGAAATTAACCTCTAAATTTAGATAATTCGATTGGATATTAAACTTGTGAATGTAAATTTGAATTTTAAATTGCATAAACACTCAGATTTGAGAACATAAACCAGAAATAAAGGTGTAAGGAATTGGGTTCACCAAAATGTAATGGGTGAAAAATATTAGGGTTTCACCCAATGATGTAGTAAAACCAATAATATTTTTCTTAGGCACCACTTTATTAAAGAGGGGTGAACCCAATAGATCAACAAGGATAGTGTTGAGAATTTTTATTGGATTAACCGGATTGATGATTGATACCCTCTTTTAAGTTGAATTGTAAAATTTTGAAATTAAGGTAATGTGTTGAAATTGAAGTAAAAACACGTAAATAGTGGGCTATAGTCATCAGATCGAGCCACAAACCTAGATCTGAGTAATAGGGGAGTGTTTGGATCTGTTCCTAGAAGGAGGTCCTAATTTGTTGGGACCAAAATTCTCGTCGCTCTAGTCCTCTACACTCTTCGTTGTCTAAAGGGGAACTTGTTCATCTCTATGAATAATGTTGATCTTGAGAATCACAGCTTCGCACCTATTTCCTACACACAAAAAAAAGGGAGAAATTGTTGGGAATAGGGGTTTGCCTAAGTCAAACTCCGGTTTAGGAATTTAACCTTGAATTAAATATTGTGAATACTAAAATAAATAATGGAACTTGGTATACCTCAGATCTGCAATTGTTGATAATGATGCTTTGCTTCTTGAATGTAATGCCATTGTTGTATGAAATGGCATGGACATGACAAAACCCTAATCACACACACATGTTTCCATATGATTGATGTAATTTTTCTCCACGATGATTGAATGAAGAATATGCAACCTTCAAGATCTCTAAAAATGCTTGATGAATGCTTCACGAATGCCTTAGGTTGAATATTTATGATGCTTGGAGACTTAGTTAAAAATGAACTGATCAAATGTATTTATATAGGGGTATTTGGGTCATTTACCGATAATTGGGCCGACCTCCAAAGGTCATGTAGAGCCACAAATTTCATTTCCCACTAGAGAGATAGGGCCCATCCACCGCTTCAAAATAGGGCCCAACTAAGGGGGACTAGGGCACTAGCGCCCTAGTCCTCCTTAGTCGAGGACCATGGTTTAGCCCCAGGAGAAGGACAAAACTTCAGGAAATAAAATGGCAAGTGTACATGGCACCAATATTGGAGTTTAAGGCAATGAATAGACCCAGATAGGAGATGAGAGGGAGAGACACTAAGGTAGGGGCACAAACATGAGGGGTAAATTAGCCTAGTGATAATTTATTCCGCTACAATAGCAAACTTATTCATCATTTCATATGATGTTAATTGTTCATTAACTCTCAATCTCAATAAATTTCAAATGAGTTAACTCATTAAGTTAACTTTAGAATGTTATTGGTAAAATAAATTATATTGTTAGAATTATTAATTTTCAGCAAAATAGGTCTATCCCAATTTAGGGACATTATAATAAATGGATGACTAAGATTAATATTGGATTGCATGGATTGTGGAGTGAATATGGAGAGGTCACTCAATCATGGAAGAGTTGAGAATTATTTTAAAATAATGATGTTTATTAACTAAATTTAATGCATGAATTCAAAGAAGTTAATTATTTACATGGAATAGTTAACTAAGTGCATGGAAGAATTGATTGATTATATAAGGTGTGTAATTGACTTTTCATGAAGAAGAAAAGAATTTCATGTGAAGATAATTAATCATAATTAGTTAATATTATATACATGGAATTATTTAAAAAATGCATTCAAGAAAATAATTAATTAATTTTTTTCAATTAAAGATGAGATGGATTACATCCAATGTTATAGTGAGTGCAAAGAATTTTGTTGTTTCTAATAAATTGAGTGATGTCGGAAATATCATTGAAGGAAATAAAGGCAAAAAATTATTTCAAATTAAATTACCTTGTCACATAGAAATTAACTATTATGATGTATATAATAGTGTTCATATGAATTAGAATCATTAGTAGACTTGAAATTTAATTTAATGAATTAAATGTATTAGATTAGATGTGTACTTTAAAAAAATATTAAAAATAATTGATTTTTATATTGACTATTCCCAACATGAACCAATAGAAGGAAAGATAATAAAATTTTATAATTATTCAAAATGGAAAATTAAATGAAGACTATAAGATTGTTCGTCATGTTTTTGAAATTTTATATGATCATTGGGTAAACTAATAAAATAAATTAAACATATTAGGTGGATTTAAAACACATACAAAATAGAATAAAAATAAAATTGTTTAATTAACCTTTATTACATCGTTTCTCAAGTATTGTTAATTTAAAACAAAATTAAACTGATAGATGTAAATTTTAATTATTTATATTCTTAATTATTTTAATCACAATTTCTCATATTTTTTCTATTTCACATTTTCAATAAATTAAAATGGACTGTACAACCTGAGTTGGCCTAGTGGTGGAGAGCTTGTGCTCTTGAATTAGAAGTCACAAGTTCAAATCTTACAAAGGGGGTAGGGTGCGTACACCTCATCGGCTTTGGCCCATTACCTATCAAAAAAGAAAAAAAATTAAAATGGACTCAAATACAATAAAATAAATAAATTGTATTCATTGGCCCACCCACAACCTTTAACCTTTATTACATTGTTTCTCTCATTATTAATTTAAAACATAATTAACCCTCATTAATGGGGTTAGGAAGGTTGATCTTCCCATCAATCTAAGGGATGGTGTGAGTTGGAATGTTCCAGACACTAGATGGTTCAAAATAAACTTTGATGGGGCCTCAAAAGGCAATCCCAAACCAAGTGGGTTCAACTGCATTGCTCAAGATCACAATGGAAATATCATTTTCTAAAGATTAGTTTATCTCGGGAAGGTCACAAACAATCTTGTTGAATTCAAGGTTGCTTTGCTTGGTTTGGGATTGGGTGGGTAGTTGAAGGTGAGTCAACTTCACCTTCAATAAGTTGCCATGATATCATTAAGTGGAAGTTGGTGGCTTGGAAATTTGATGGACAAATTGCCCTCTCCTATTTATCTTGCATGATGGTCCTCAATCACTCACCTTTTCTATCTTGGTTTAATAAGTGTTTAGAACTAAATATGGATAAACCCATTAGACTAATCTGAAACAAAAGACAAATGCCATATTTAGGGGAGGTGAAATAAAAAAGGCTCAAGGCCATCCTCAACTAATCACATAGGCTAGTTATCCATGCAATTAAGACAATTTTAGGGGAAGATTTCCTAAAATATTGCCACATACATTGAGTAAACATAGATGTCTCCACCATGTTTTTGGTGATTGTGTTAGTGTGGGGGAGTTGAAAGATAGGGTGAAGCTTTTATGCCAAAATATTTTTCAAGCTTACTTGTGGAATTGGAGATTGTTTTGGCAAATGTAGATGAGAATTTGAGGGTTCCTCTCTTGCAATACTATTTTGTAGTTCGCTGTTGAGGGAAAGAGGTACCCAAGATGCCAATACTTTTCACCTTTGAGTTGGAGGTCTTTGAAAACCACAAGCCAACAGTAACCCTAATGGGGTTTTCTAAGGTTTAACTGAGTGAATGTAAATTCATTTAAGATTTATCTTTTTTAGATTATCAATCCAAGGGGGATTACCCGCCCCTTGGATTTTAACTTCCAAATCATAAACGTTGTTGTTGCAGCTTTATTAGGTGTTAAGTGCAATAGTTTAACACGATGACATTACTCGTAAGTGTGACCCAAAAACACCATAGATAACGAACGCCGCTAAGGTTTTTGGTTTCAACTCCTCTTGTTTAGTTGTCTATCTAATAATCTAACTTGAATTTATGAAAACATAAACATAGCAATATACTAATACAACTTTAAAAAGAAACTATTATATACAAGCAATTATTGCTCAAAATTAAAAATGAAAGGAACATAACAAATCAACTACTTTAGAAAAGTATTTTCTTTGAAGGAAATTTGTGATAATAATTAAAACTTTGAAACTTGAACTAAATACATGAAAGTACTAATTGCTTGGAAACTATGATACTTTTAAAGATAACTTATTAAAATGATTTGAATTACTTGCAAGATATAATTGTTTTGGAACAAACCATTATACTTTAAGTATGAATCCTAATACTTGAAAGGTACTAATTTGCTTAAAAGAAAATTAAATTATTGAATATCATGACTTTGGAAATGAATTTAACATCTACTTGTTTGAAGGGAAAAACTATTTAATAATAAGCTCAACTAATTCTTTCATATGAAGTAACATAAATTTCATTTACAAATGATAAAATTACTTTAAATGTGAATCCTAATACTTGAAAGGTACTAAATTCTTGAAATAAAATTAAATCATCAAATAATAATACTCTGGAAATGAATTTAATACTCATTGGTTTGAAGGGGAAAAAACTATTCAACAATAAGCTTCAAAACAACCACATTATTCTTAATTACTAATTGTTTGAAAATGAGATTAGAAAAGAGTCTAAACACTTTCTAGTTTACCAAGGTAAATAATACTAAGTCTCCTAATAAGCAATTCTAATCAATCTACTTTTAGTTGCTTTTGAGCTAATGCCAAATCATTTGCAAAAATTATGACTAACTTTTACTTTCACTTGAATTAATGTTAACTTTATCCTTAGGTATTTTCTACAAATATTAACCCTTTCAATTTCAAATTTTTAAAAGTGAGCTAATGCTTACTCCCAAAATTTACTCCAATTTAATTCCCTAAGTGATCATGGAATAGATTTCTTCAAAACTCATTTGCTTGATAAGGATAAGGACTCAATAATCTAGAACAATGAATTTATAATCTTATTTCATCTTTGAAACTAAGTTCCATAAGACATTTATAAAGAATATGAGTACCTGATTTGAGGTTCACAAGATAAGTCAAGTCTCATGTTAAAAAGATTTCAGATTTGGTATAACTATTTGGTTTCGAATAAAGTTTTCTTGAAATCCTAATTAATACTATGTTCTTACAAAGTAGATTATAAAATTTGAAAGTTAACAAGTTCATCTACGTTGAATTGCTTTGCTATTTAAATGTGACCACTCCTTATACTAGTTTTAAGTGCTTTTAAAGCTTGACTATTCTCAATAGCCTTATATTCTCTATATCTTGAAATTTAACCTTGCCCAATCAAATATTCAACTTCTTGAATTGAGGGAAAACCTGAAACACATAAAAAGATAAGTAAGGATCTAAACACTTTTACTTGGGAGGTAAATCCCTTTAATCTTTAATACTTGCATTAATTAAATATTTGAAAAGTATTGAATGCCTTGAAGGAAATCTACTTACTAGTAGAATTTATTTGAGGTTAACAAGTGATACTTGATGAAAAAAATCCAATACTTTGGGATAAATTCATTTATTTTTAACTTGTGCAAAAACTTTCCAAGGTGTAATATCATTTCTCATTCATTTGGTTTCATAATTCAAACTAATCTATCTAATAAGGATATTTAACTATTATCCTAAGAAAAACTATTAATGTAGTGGATCTCACGATGTTTGGTTATCCATCTCAATTTCATATATTAATTGTCTACCAGTTTCTTGTGATTTTTAACCATTTAAAATCCTAGGAGCTCCTTCCCCATCATTAAATAAATAATAATCGCTTTGGAAATAAGATATTTTCTAAAGGAAAAGTCCAAATTTGCAACTTGATTAAACTCCAAATGAGTTATTCATAGATAAATTTACTATTCATTAAGAATAAAATTTTTTGTGACCTTAGAAAATAAATTTTAATAATGTATTAATTCTATCAATATATTAAATTTTATTATTAAATGTGAAATAACTTTTAATGATACAAATAGATTTAATTACTTTAACAACTTAAAATATAAATTGGTTCAATTATTTGAATAACCTAAATATGAATTATTATTATTATTATCTTTTTTTAATAAAACAGATCAATTTTAAATATAACAACATTTTAATTTTAATAAAACAAATTTAAATTAATAACTTCAAAATATAAACAAAATAATTTTATAGTATAATAAAATTTAACTATTCTTAACTACTAAAATAAAAATTTATTTTAGTTAACTAAATTATATTTCAATTAAAAAAATGTGCCTTTTTGGTAGGAGGCGTAGGAAAAGTTGGTTAGTGGGAGTCGAACCCCAACATGGAAAAGTTGGCTAGTGGGTTAGTTGAACCCCAACCACCCAACATTTAACCTTCCTCTCCACCAACAAGCCACGTGGGCTCAATGCTATTTTTACGAGGTTTACTTTATTTAAAAATCAAACAAATCTATATCAGGGGTGGATTGCATGGAAAAGTTGGCTAGTGGGTTAGTTGAACCCCAACCACCCAACACTTAACCTTCCTCTCCACCAACAAGCCATGTGGGCTCCCTACTATTAATACGGGATTTATTTTATTTAAAAATCGAACAAATCTATATCAGGGATGGGCAACCAACTTTCCTTCATCATTCCCGGCCATATACATAAATTTAAAAATTAAAAGAAAGGCCTGCCCAAAGTTAATTGAAAATTTTGATTTTTTTTTTTGTAAATTAATTTATTCAATATTAACATTATTTTTAAATACATTTAATTGTGATATATATATATATATATATATATAATTTAACCTTAAATAAATAACTTAAATCTACAAATCAATTTAGAATATAATTCTAACAAAATACATAATTTTTTTAATTCTTAATTAATTATTTAATTTTTATTCTTAACTAACAAAAGTAAATATATATATATTTTAAAAAAACATATAAAATAAGAAAGAAGGAGGGTTTTCCCAAATGTGAATTTAAGTAGTATGTACATTTGAATATACCCCCCTTATTTTACTACTAATTTATAAATTTAAAAGAAAGAAATTATACACATGTATTTGTTAAGGCATTCTTAGATTCATACTTTTTTTTCTATCAAAAATCTGAAAACATAGAGGAGATACTCTTTTTTTGAGATATGATAAATGAATCTATTATTCTATTTAACCCATATTCTATTAGAATAAACAAAATAACTATATCTTTTAAAAATACTTTAATCCTCTAAATTTTTCCCAAAGAAATTATAACCCATGCAAAATAAAAATACATGTCCCTTTTTTTTTCAAGCAAATTATGCAAGTGAATATGGAAGAGGGGAACTTGTTTTCTACATGTCGAATGAAGACTTTGTTGATGATTCACCCTTTGTTTCCTGCTATCCTTCCTCAATCCTTACTTTGTAGCTCGGTGAAGATCCTCCAAATCCTCGAAGTAATGAAAAATCCTGCAATATTCCTACAAAATTCTTCCTACAACTAACATAAATTTGAAACTAATTTCTTAACAATTCAAAGACCTATTTATCACATAGAAACAAAAAAATGAACTCCCCTCTTTCAAAAATCTAGTAGTCAATATATAGAAAAAGAGAACCATTTCCCACTACCAAAAGAATTAATTGATTTTCCATATTCTTTTCCCAAAATAATTCCATGCAAAATGACTAATTGTCATAGTGGGGGTTACATGCAAAAAACTGAATTGAGATTCTCTTCTAGAACCTTCACATTTCCTCCTACAACATGTGCTAAATTGTCATATTGAGAAAATAGGTGTTGGAGTTATCTTTTATTAGCTAAGAATTATTTATTTAATTATTAGTCTACTATACTCTATGCTTAAGCTAAACTTATGAATCTTATTATTCTTTAGAGTTTTTCTCCTTTAGGGTTTCGAGTATCCTCTTATAAGGATTCTTTCTTTGTATTTTCATTAACAACTGTAATTATTGAATTGCATTCTTGTTGCACAATCAATATGACTCCTCTTTTCCGGATCTCTGAATTCTGGCCTCCATAGTTGTTTTGCTTCTCTCCTTTTGTGACAGGTTTGCATGCAGGTGATCTTTGGGAGTTGTAGAGTTGATTTTACCTTAATTCCAATATGGTATTAGAGCTTCAGATTTGCATTCCCCTGTTCTCTTCATGAGAGATTTTGGGCCTTGTTCATAAGATTTTTGTATTCGAGAGTTTGTGCAGCTATTTTTTTCCATTTCTAGGGGTAGTTGATTTTTTGGTACATTTTGGTGCCAAAAGGACCTCACAGTTGGATTCAAGAGGCCATTTCCACAAATTTTGATATAAAATTTGACATATTTTGGTGTCAGGTTTTCTAGAGGCAAAAAAAATATTTAAGCCCAGGTTGTACACCCTCAGGCGTGCAGTTCGAGAAAAAAAATTGGGTGTAATTTAACAGCTTGCCCTGGCTGACAGGGTCAACATGGACCGTCGACGATCACCACCTGATGATCTCACCCAACGGTCTTTACACCGCCTACCAGGAGCTGTCGCTGCCGCCGCTCGAGTCCTGTTGTCGTTGCTCGGGTCCTGCCACCACTGCCACCTGGGAGTTGTCGCTCCGTCGCCTGCCGTCTACTCTGCCCGACCCCCACCTAGCCCAGTCCAGCCTAACCATCACCACCTACTCCGCTTGGGCAACCGGTCCTTCCCACCCACTGGATGCTCGCCCTCTACCTGCTCAACCCTACTGATGCCCGACTGCCACCCAGACACCACCTCCCTACCACTAGCGGGGGTTTTTTTTTTCTTGAAGTGTTTTTTGGCAAGCTATTGGTTTTTTTGCCATAACTTGGGCAAGCAAAGTCATTTTTTGCAAAACCTTACATCATCGGAAAACTCTTTCCAAGCTCTATCTAGATCTGGAGGTTTGAATTTTTATTTTGCGTTTTTTAATGATGTTTTTTACTATCAAATCCAGAGATTCATTTTTGCACTTTGGGAGACATAACTTGAGCATCCGAACTTCTTTCTTTGAAAAAATTATATCGTTGGAAATCTTGTTCTATGTTCTTTCCATTCATATGAGTTTTCTTTACAGATTCTTCTCTAGGTATATTTTATTCAGTTTTTTGCTTTTCAGCACTCTAGTGAATATCTTGGATGTTTCAGGTCCTGGGATCTCTTTCTTTGAGTAGGATGTCTCGTCTTTGGTTGTTCTTTCAGCTTCTAGTCTTCTATCTCTTCTGATCATTATAGCATTTTATTTATGCAAACACACTAAGATAAAGTGCCACCATGCATTGTATATTTGGGATCTTGCACATCTTGTGCCTTATTGTACATGCACTGCTTATAAAGTGTCATGGGGGGTTGATGTTTGCCTTGTTTTCCATCTACCTTTGTCAAGTGAGTGTTCCTTCTATAACATTAGCCTCATGATGTGTGTCAAGTGAGTGTTCCATCCATGAAACTATGTACTTTCTCTGCACCTTTGATGTTCCTGGTTCTTCGTCATGCAGTTCTTATTGATCATTTTTTCAGTGTACTTGTCCCTCTCCCTTTTCAGCATTATGGGGAGGTTTGTCTAGTTGTTCTAATGCTTCCTTGGTTTGATTGATCAGCTCTCCAGGCTTTGGTGTTTCATGCCATCTGTATCTTCGAGTTTAGTTGTTTGCCTTTGTTTGCCATCTGATTCGAGTAGTGTCATTTGAGGGAACTCATGTAGATTACAGTCTTCTCTACTTGGTCATGTTCTATTTCAGAGGAGATTCTTCAGATCAGCAGTTACTCTTCGACAGTGTTTGCAGCTATTTCATGGTTCAATGGTGTTCTTCATGCTTTTTTTGTTCCTATCTTCTGGAACACTCTTTTTTGGAAGCTTCTTAAGCATTCACCTGAGCTTTCATCACTTCTTGGAGAGGATTTTTGTTCCCACAGGGTTTTCTCCTTTTTCTCTACTTTACAAATATTTTATTGTACTCGGGTACCCCATCAAGCCTAGCTGTCAGGACCCATTGTTGCTTTCCTGCATTTTTTACGTGGTTTTTTAGTCTTTAGTTATTTTTTAGCTACTTCCTAAGTTCATCTTAAGGGAGGGTGTTGGAGTTATCTTTTATTAGATAATAATTATTTATTTAATTATTAGTCTATTATACTCTATGCTTAAGCTAAACTTAGGAATCTTATAATTCTTTAGGGTTTTTCTCTTTTAGGGTTTCGAGTATCCTCTTATAAAGATTCTCTCTTTGTATTTTCATTAACAACTATAATTATTAAATTGCATTCTTGTTGCACAATCAATATGACTCCTCTTTTCTGGATCTCTGAATTATGGCCTCCATAGCTTTTTTGCTTCTCTCCTTCTGTGACAGGTTTGCATGCAGGTGATCTTTGGGAGCTGTAGAATTGATTTTTCCTCAACTCCAATAATAAGTAATTTCAAAATTAATTTCATGCAAAAATGATTATTGGGGGTTACACTTGACCATGCATTCAAAATTTGAATTTGAGATTCGGGTATGTGCACAAAGATGGTGGTCAAAAAAGTGGACACCACCCAAAACAAACATGGAAAAACAAGTAGCACGTACGCGGTTTTAAAATTTGAAATTCCCACGTACGCGCTTAGGTTTGTTCTTCTCGAGCCTAGAGAGGATAGCACATACGCGCTTTTTTTAGGAAAATGAGCGCGTATGTGCTGCTCATAGGAAAATGAGCACATACACGCTACTCATAGGAAAATGAGTGCGTACGCGCTGCTCATAGGAAAATGAGCACGTACACGCTGCTCATAGGAAAATGAGCGCGTACACGCTAATAATCTAAATATAACCACGTATGTGGTGCCTAGTAAAAAAAGTTTTTAAAAAAAACTGGGTCTCATTTACCCGTGAATAACGCGTTTTTTACTTCATTTTTTACCCATTTCTTCTCCTAAACTGCGAATGCGGTGCTATATTTGTCCTCCAAGTTATGGATCAAGGTTAGTTTTTGTTTATTTTTATCTTTCTTTCCCGTTTGTTCAATTTGTTTTACATTTTGAATTTAATTTCATTAATTTTGATTAGGTTTTTTTATTTTTTGTTTCAAAGACCAGATTCTTCTAATCCAAAACAAGAACAACCAAATGCACCTCTTGAAAACCCACAAGAACAACCAAATGCACCTCCTGAAAACACACAAGAACAACCCCCAATTCCTCCTTTTGACCGCACACCCGAAACACAGGAGCAATTAATTAATCGGTTAGGACAAAATACGTCTAAAATCAATAGACTGATTGTTAAATTGAAAACTTCTGAACTTGAGCATCATCAATCCCTAGCCACTAGCCTAGAAACATTAGCTAGTGGTGTCATAGTTGTTTCCACACAAATTACCAAATGGGGAAGCTTTAGGGATAGGTGTCGTCAATTCAATGCCGATGGGCTATCATACGATGGAGTAAAAAATAGAAATATTAGCAGATAATAAATACGTGCCCTTTTCGTTGATCCCAAATCTGGTCAGTCATTACCTCCTAATGCAAAGATGTTTCCCATATATTAGTGTACCAATGTGCAGATGAAGAATCTTTTTTGGCAGAGGTGGTGGATGGTCTTTGATGATCCACCTTGTAATAATTATGAGGTGCCATTATATTTTTTGAGAAAAGTATATTGTGAGTTTGTGCTCAATGTGCGCCCAAACTATTTTGACATGAGAGAGTTCCATGGTAGAGATGGTGGCTCTGCCCAAGCTAGACCTGGACCCCATAGGCGATTACCCACGGAGAGTCGTCGCCCCCTAGCACCCAAACCCAAGGTGCATCAGGTTGTCCCAGTAGAGCTGAAAGAGTCGATGGAGCTACAAACTCTTTAGGCGGCCACAACATTGACTGGTGCCATCATCCAGCATGGAACATTATTAGCACACCCTATTGTATTGGATGATGAGCCATTAAGTGGCGACAAAGAGCCCATCCAACATATGTGTGTCAGTTACTCGATAATATGCTGGGGAGTAGATGATGTAGTCGGTGCAGATGGATCCTCATCTCATCTATGCACAATTTGTGGGAGTAGATGTTAGGCCCACATGGTTGAGGATTTCGCATTGATAGATGAGTTGATGGACATGGTGTTTGACCATGAGCCACAGACACAAGTGTGTTGATTTGAATTCATAGCATTTTATTTATCAGTCACTTTAAATTTGTAATTACATAAATGAATTTTTATTTATACATCGATTTAAATTGAGACAAATAATATGCATTTCAGGATGCAACAGTGATATCCCATACTCCTCCCCTAGTTACTATAGCTACAACTTCGATGCCTGAGGTATAAATTTTGTAACATGTTAAAATAGAATAGTACACCTTGAATTCAAAAAAATACAATATATACTAACTATCTTTAATGCTTGGTCCAATTTCTAGTTTGTAGGTGTTGACAGGGGACGAAATGTCCCAGATTGATGACATCATGCTCTCAGCGATCGATTTTGGCCTACAAGGCTATACGGTATCATATTTTGTACAACCCTTTTAATGTATTGTTTTGATGGAATATGCAAGTCATTTCATTTTATATTTTTAAAATTATGTTTAATTTATTATCTGTACTAATATATCATGTTAATTTTGTTTTTTTAGGGTACCCCCTGCGCATCTAGGGCGCGTCCTAAGAAAAAGGATTCCTCGAAGACGCCAAAACATAGGAAGAAGGTAATTGAACACATTTTTAGTTGTACAATTGTTTGAAAATGTTGAAATCAAGTATTAGGTGGGGTTTGTAGATTGATTAGTGTTTTTTTGTCTATTTTACATGTACAACGACCATTGAGCTATGTGTATTTGTTGAATGCACCTAATTCACCCGTGGAACAAGAGAGGGCGGAGGTATGTATCTCTACTTTATTTTCTTGATTTCATGATTATATGCATGCCACTTGTACATTCGGAGCTGATTTCCAACGGCCGTTTGTCGGATTTTCGATGAATTTTTGTCGGAGTGTCAACAAAATCCACCGTCAAAAACTCGGCGTCGGATTGGTTGACGATGCCATGCCCGTCGAAAATTCGACAATCCAATGGACTCTGCTGACAGTCAAAGAAGTCGTCGGTCGAAAGCTTGGTATTCATCATAATTCCGACGATGATCATTTTTATAAAAATAAATAAATATAAAAGAGCCATCGAAGGAAGGAAGTTCTTTCAATTTGTTTTAAATCCTAAGGGGTTCAGGGTTTAGGTTTTAAGTCGCTTCAATACTTGAGAAAAGCCCTTTTGGTTTCTAATTCGGCGTTACTTTATTCACTTAAGCGATGGGTCCATTTATCATGAAAGTGTTCTCCCCTTGTCATTTACCTAGGTGGTCCCTTTAAATATTTTATTCTTGTTCGCTTTTAATCTGCCTTTTCTAATGTCCGTCGGGCCTTATAAGTATCATGCGATTTTCTGTTGATCTGACGGCCCGCATTGATTCACGACCAAAAAGTGCTCGAAACTTAATTTTCGTGAAGTAGCAAAAGGCAAAGGTGGACCCAACATATAGGTTTGGACCAAAGCTAAACACCGATCAAGTTTCATCTAATCGGACGGACAACGTGGTTTCGTGAGATCAAGCTTAACGTGTTTTAACCTTCGCGAAGTGGCAAAAGGGTTTGGCGGGTCCCAGAGATAAGCGGTCTTCTTTGGTTAAAGAATGATCAGGTTGGAAAAAGATCAATGGTTTCTCGTTGTTTCGTGGCTGAGAGATGCACAAGCTATACCTTCAGCGAGATAGCGAAAAGGTGGAGGGTCCCACTAAGAGTGTTAGTAAATGTGGTAACCCTAGTTGGCAATGACATGGTGGTGACAAGGCACTCAGTTGGCGGTATGCAGTGGGTCCAGGCAAGGTTGTCATAAAAAGAGTAAACAACGAGCAAGTTCTTGAGATCTAACGGCTCGCGTGAATTCGCGAAGATAAGATGCTAGTAAGTTAGTCATTGTGAAGTAGCGAAAAGGCCGATGGGCCCAAGGGATAGGCATGGCATGAAGTTAAAAGCAGATCAGGTCTGTTTTGATCTAACGGTTCTCATGGTTTCATGCCTGCAAGCCAAATGAAGAATAATATTCGCGAAGTCGTGAAAGATAGGTGGAAATCACATGGAGGAGTGACATGGCATAACAACTGTCGCTTTTTGTAGAGCTTGGAAAAAGATCAATGGCTTCTCATTGTTTCATGGCCGGGAGATGCACGAGCTATACCTTTAGTAAAATAGCGAAAAGGTGGAGGGTCCCACTAAGAGTGGTAGTAAATGTGGTAACCCCAGTTGGCAATGACATGGTGGTGACAAGGCACTTAGTTGGCGGTATGCAGTGGGTCCAGGCAAGGTTGTCATAAAAACAGTAAACAACGAGCAAGTTCTTGAGATCTAATGGCTCGCATGAATTCGCGAAGATAAGATGCTAGCAAGTTATTCATTATGAAGTAGCGAAAAGGCCGATGGGCCCAAGGGACAGGCATGGTATGAAGTTAAAAGCAGATCAGGTCTGTTTTGATCTAACAGTTCTTGTGGTTTCGTGGTTGCAAGCCAAACAAAGAATAATGTTCGCGAAGTCACGAAAGACAGGTGGAAATCACACGGAGGAGTAACGTGACACATGGTTTAAAAAGGTGGTTGAGGGCCCGCATAGGTGTAACCGATGGTTATGTGGGAATAGTAAAAGGGAACACGTGGCGGATTAAGGGTGGAACCAAAAGGAGTTTCCAAGGCTAATGGTCGACTGCCATGTGGTGTTTATTAATCGGATAACAAGTGGGGTAAGTAATTCCCGAATAAATGGCCCACTTAAAAGGCATTCATCTCAAGTTTGATCCAACGCTTCTCGTTGTTTCGTGACCCGAAGATGCCCGCAGCTTAACCTCAGTGAAATGGCGAAAACCGTTAGTCGTCAAGATGAGGCGGGGTTAGTTAAAAGGATTGACGGTCCCGGTTGGAGTTAAAGGCCGAGTGATTTGATTTTGATCTAACGCTTGGCGCGGCCTCGCGAAGGAAAAGTGCACGACTATTAAACTCCACGAAGTGGCGAAAAGGAGGTAGGGCCCGACACTAAAGCAAAGAGATTAAATGAAGATAAAGGCAATGTAAGTTCTCAAGATCCAACGGCCAGTGTTGTTTCACGAAAGAAAAGAGAACGAGTTTTATGTTCTACAAAGTAGCGAAAGAGCGAAATAGAGGAAAGACTTAGATAAATTATGACCCGTTGGAGCCAGTTTTGAATTTGATTTGGCAAATTTAATTCTGAAAAGAAAGCCGAAGCATGCAGAGTTAATTTCTAAAAACTTAAATGCCAACTTGCCCTTTTCAGTCCGCATCAACTTGATTGCTAAGTATTGTTTCATCGAAGTTTGTTGCAGAGCGAATTGTTGCAGAGCGATTTTCTTTAGGCGAATAATCAAGTTTCTTGTGCTTTTCTTGATAACTCTTGGTTTGTTCTCAAATACTGTTGTGTGAATTACTTCATTAGAGGTCTATGCTAGCTTCTAGTGGTATAATTGTTTGACCAGAATGGCACCCAGAAGAGAATTTACAGGGAAAGTGAATTACCAGGACCGAAATATCTGTGATGATTTTTTAGAGCAATTAACCATGTCCACCAATGCTGGGGCTAAGGCCAAAGAGCTAGTACCTTAGAACCCTCGTCTAAAAATTGGAGATGGCCTTTATGATAAGGGTAATTGGTTTAGGGACCCTGAAATAGGATTATCAGGCTTAGGACTCTTCAAAGTTGGTTTTGGGCAGAGGAATTCCCCAACTCCTTTGAATGGCATATGGGAGCAGGATGTAGGAAAGCGTGTGGTCCTAGGTGTTTTTATGGATGTAGATCTATTAGCCTTGATTGCACAGAATTATGACTCTATGGCAAGATGCATCAGGAACATAAAGGGATCAGTCTTGATTGAGATAAATGAAGATGAATTTAGGAAAGTGTTTAAACTCAATGAGTCCTCCAATTTGTTAGAACCTATTGACTTTGAGTCGTTAGCCCAATTTTACAACACACAAAGGGATCATCTTAGAAGTGGCCCATTGAAAGAATTATTTGTAAAGATAGGGGGGTTAACAGTTGTAGGCTCTAGCACAATGGAACCATTCTCTCTCAACCTATTCACTTTGAGAGCTAAGGGTATGTATTGGGCATTATGCCAGATTTTTGGAGAGGATGCTGAAAAGAATATGCCAACCCATTATATGTTAATGATTGCACAAATTCTAAACCCCTCCCTAGCAATAACATTTGATTATGCCTCATACCTTGCTAATGCAATTCATAAAGGGCTAGTAGGAATCAAAAATGGTAAGGTGGATAGGCCATTTGGATGGTACTCCATGTTAATGCATATGTTTCTGTTCAAAGGGGCTGATTATTTTGGAAAGGAGATGGACTTGATTAAGGTCAAGGATAAAGAGGAGATGCCAGTGCAATTGTGGAGTATTGTTCTATCTTGGGATAGAGAATATGCAAGTTATTTAAAGTTTGATAGATGCTTTGCATCCAAAATTAGGATTCTTTTATGTAGAGAAAACCCTAGAATTCCTAAGGCTCTTTTGAAGTTTCTCAGACCAAAGGAGTTTGCAGAGGATATCAAGATTGTTCACAATTGGGGAGACATATATTTGTACCCCGTGTCTACTATTTTTAGAGTGTTTGGATTTAGAGGCACCCCCTTTTTACTACCCTATCAGGTCCCATTGAAGATAGGGATTGCAGAAGTCCTGAGACAAATTGGGGGAGTACAAGAAGCAAAGCTAACCAATAGAGGTAAAGGGACTATTTTCCCAACTATTACCATGGCTCACCATTTTGTGATCACTAAGGGTGGATGGAGATTTTTTGAACAATTCTTTAAGCCATATAGGTTGTCTACTGCAGTGTCAAGATGTGCAAACCCCAAGGATTTTTTCAATGGCATGTTCGGAAAAAGAGCAGTGTGCATAGGTAGGCCACATCAATTTCAGTTCCTAGAAGATCTGATTAGAAATGAATTCAACTTAGATGAGCAAGAACTGAGGAAGGAGAAGTGGGTGGCATATAAGAAAGCCCTTGATTTTATCCATCAATTTGACACTAGCTATGACCCCCTTTCTAGCTTCAATCCATTTGAGGAGAAAATAAAATTCCTGATTCTTTATTTTGAAGATCTCATCCAGACCTTAAAAGAAAAGAGGGAGGCCATAATGCAAAATGAGCCTGATAAGGCTAAGATGGTATTGGCTAAGCCTGCCTTTGCTAGAGCTATCCCATGTGGTGACTATGTAATGCACAAAAGGTCAAAGTACATTGTGATAATGTCAGTGATAGGTGAGCCTTCCACTTCAAAAGGGAAGAGGAAAATTGAAGATGTCATTGACATCCAGGATTCCCCTAAGAAGAAGAGAGTGGGAAAGGAAATTGAAATTGATGAGCCTCAATATTCTCCATCTCAGTCTCCTATCCACATTGGAGATGAACAAGCTGTGGCTGAACAATTATTGCAGTTAGGGAGTCTCGATGAGATTGCCTATACCTATGAGGAGACCCAAGAGGGGATGCCCGAAGAGCCACCTAATGCTGAATGGATTTGACTGATGGTGAGTTAAAGGGCCAAGAAATGGACCTTACTATTAAGCAAGCTAGTGAAGAATTCCTAGTTGACAGTAATTTTGTCACATCAGAAGCTTTTATATAGTTTCTATGGAAGCAAAATATTGATCAATTCAAGACTAGATGTGAATGGAGGAAAAGTGAATAGCCTCTTAAAAATACAACTCAGGTAGAAGAAGAGGTTAAGCAAGAAATGATGGAGGAGTTCAAAGCAATCACCCCTGAGAAAGGAAGAGAAATGGTAGTAAAGGCTGGTGTGTTGATTCTCCCTAAATGGGATATAGCTGATGCCTTAGTGCTTGATGCAGTGAGGAAAGAAACAAAGCCTATGGAAGGAGTGACATTCAGCAAAGATAATGCTTCTCTTGTCATGTGGTCTTTAAAGAAGGATGAAAACAAAAGAAGGAAGGATGCATCAGATTCTAGCCTCTTAGGAGGCATGATAGTTAAAAGAGTCCAAGACACAGGGGTAGTGGAAGCTACAAGCACAGTCCTAGAGACTGTAAGATTCAGTGTTGCGGTGGCAGAGAAAGAGGCACAAGAAAAGGCTAATCTCCAATTGAAGTTGGAGACTATTTTAAAATCTTACAATGATGCTAAAGAAGGAATAGCCAACAGAGACAACATAATTGCTAGACTCCAGAGTCAACTGGCAGGTCAATATCATCTCGGTGAATCTAATCTTCTACACTCATGATAGCCTCCTCTCCAGCAAGACCCCCTCCTACTAGTCCCATCATTGAATACCCCCCTTCTCCTATGCCTTCTAGTTCCCAATTACCTGAAAATGTCAAACATGAGTTAGAAAAATTGAAACAAGCTCAGACATTGTATGAAACAAATATGAGGAGAAGGTGAAAGCCACCATCTTGAAGTTTGCTAACTCAGTCAAAACCTCCAGTGTATACATAAATATGAAGAGGATTCTTGAGATTTTGATAAAATTGAGAGAAGAAGAAGCCACTTTGGAACCAATCCTGAATAAGTGGGTGCCTAGAGGTAAAAAGTTAGAGCTCGTGTGTTCTTCCCATGCAGATGCAAAAGAGAATGACAATCTAAGGTCCACATGTGAGTTTACAAAAGAGATGAATATTCTTTTAGTGGAAGGAGCGGGTATAAAAAGAAAAGCCCAACTTTATAGGAAAGAATATTCAAATCATAAAGTTGAAATGTTTCCAGGAGGTTTCATTGGTCCTGTCCAGCTAAAGGAAGAGAAGACTTGGTTAAAGGAGGTGGACCACGATTTGTCCCTAAGGATCAATCAGATTATTAGTACTGATGACACATCCTTATTTGTCCAAACAATTGAGGAAATTGAAAAAGTGAAATCTCATTATGGTTTCATAGAAACAGAGATTGGGCATGTACGAGTCACTTGGAAGCGGCTAGAAGATATGAAACAGAAGATTGCTAGTTTTACTTGGCCTAGTGATGATGTGTATCAAGAGTGGAAAGATAAGTATATGGGATAGAAAGAAGATGCTCGGGAGCAATTACAGGAGGTTGCAACTAAACAACAAGTAGCGGAAGCCGTAGATGCTGAAAAGGACTTATAACCGCTTCTTGAAAATGACCGGTTGTTTGTAACAAACTTTCTTTTGAAGGGTCCAAAGCTTGTATGCATCCATACTATTATAAATGGATACCAGGACTCCTAAAAAAATGATTGCAAGTAATTGTAAGAAAACACTGTAGAAATTTATCTGAGCTTTTTTCTAGTCTTATGGAGAATACTCTGAGTTTTGTAATATTTTCTCAAAATTAATATCAATATACAGACTAGAAATAGTGTATATACATAAATGTGCATAGCAGTCATAGGGCAACTCATGTCAAATGTGCAACTCAATACAATAAATAATCTTTGTTTGTAGCCCTATAGCATCATAATGCAATCCTTGACCAAGTATGCATACAAGAAACATCTAGTTCTATTAAGGCACAAGCATCAAAGTCAGAGGTTATGACAACTAGTGAAAAACATCAAGAACAAAAAGTTTAGTCTCAAGAATTAGGAGTTGTAATAAAAAAACTTACAAGGATGAGGCATATTCATAACTTTTGCAGTCCCACCTTGGATATCAACACTAGAAGCAACTCATATTGTTCGTGTAAAGACAAGACAATATGGGAGTTTATTATACCCAGCAACTCGTGGTGTTGTTGTTCGTGTTGGCTCTATTGGACCCTGCAATTAAGATTCAATATACATTATTCAATAAGATTAACTGTGCAACATAATGAAATATTGAAAAGTGTGTTACCTTGTTGAGCTTCGCTTGGTTTCGAGAATAGTTTAATATTCTCTACTTAACAAGGCCAACCACGTGAAGGTGGAAGCTCATTTGGCCCCTCCCCCCGCCTAACATCACTCTAAATTCCCCGTTAACATCTTATAACATTCATTCATTAATTCTTTCTACCATTAATAAAATATAGCATTCATTAATTAATATCACATAACGTTCATTAACACATAACATTGATTAACATTAATTAACATGCAACATTCATCAATATTAATTAACACATATCATCCATAATCATTAATTAGCACTTAATTACATTCACTAACACATAAAAATTAGTCATTATCAAATAAGTTAGATTACAATCATTTCTTTATTTGTTTTTTCTTTGAAGCTATGAAAAGACTAAGTGGAACATCGGTGTCTTCATCATTTCCCCCCTCTGTAGATGTTCTGCCAACTGCTCGTGATCTCAATGTATGCCTAGTCCTATACTGAGGACGAGGACACTGAAGTGAAGGGGGGTCCTCTGCAATAACAAAGAAATGGGTTAAATTCAAAAAAAAAAATTATTATTGTTACAAGTATTTCATTAATTTAGAGAACATAATTGTTGTGCTCTTTACCTGATGGGGCCACATCATTTTGTGTAGCCTCAACCTCAACATGCTAAACACCACGGTCCTCTTTGCCTAAGTGGAGAACATCACGTTCTTGAGGTTGTGTACCCAGATCATGCTCCACTTGCTCACCACCGACTACATGCTCTAAAATATTAACAAGAAAGGTTGCATTAATTACTACTCTAATTACAAATTAAGATGTTTAATTGTATTAATAGCTAAATAAATAAATTTGAATAGCACATGAATACCTCCACTACTGGGATGCACATCTGGACCTTCATGTGCAGTTGGTGTTTCACAATTAGCAGGCTGCATTCCAATGACATGCACATTGTTATCATTGCTTGCTTATTTAAAACAAATATAGTCACTTTATGTTGGAACTCAACATCAATTAGATTATTGGTAAAGTATTCAATTTGAAACAACTTCCATTTACCATATTTACCTGTGTGACCGATGCACTCGAATGTTGTGTATGCCCACTCAATTCTCGTAGTCGATCAGCCATAGCTGAATAGCCTTGCTGGTAGGCAATTCTCTTGTCATCTTCTATGGGTGCTCTATTGAATTCAAAGCCCTACATTTTTGCTTGGTACCATGAATTTTGCTTGCATTGTTTGATAAAAAAAAATGTTTGCAATTTATTAATATTTTGAGACAATATGGGAGTTTACATGAGATACTTACAATTCCTGCAGCAAGTTTCATGTAACCACCAGAGCCGAGTTTGTGTTGCCCATGCTTTTCTTGCCTTGCCTTGGTTGCCTTTGACGTGTCACTCAGTCTATAAAAAGTTTGAAATATGTTAGATTATATAAATATAAAGAGTAATTAATTTGTACATAATTACATTCTTAATAGTATCTCGTACCTTCTTCTAGCGTCTACTAGTGTTTTTTCCTTTTTCCTTTCAATTATCTCCTTGGCATCCAAAATCAGGTCCTTCCACTCCCTCTCTAGAATCATGGGGGGACGCTCGTACTTTAGGTTCCTCTCCAAATGGGTCCTGTATTGGTCCCTCACATACTTTAGATATGTGCCAGCTTTTTCAAGGAGCTTGGTTTTGTCAAAGGTGTCATTTCCAAACTACTCAACCATTTGGTTTGTCAATTCATCTTTTAACCTTTTTTCTTGGTCATTCCACCTTTTAAAGCAAAAACAAACCTATTAGATTCAAAAATGAACTGAAGCTACATTTATTACACTTCAAGAAATGGATCAAAGGAAAAGTATTCTAGCAATGATATGAAGTCAAAAGTGGATAAGGGTTAGTTCACATATGATGTACCACCTTTTACTTATGGTGGGCCCAAATATCTGCAATGCAATGTCACTAAGATGTTTATAGAAAATAACATTGCCTGCAAAAAATTCATGGGATCGATATTAGTCCAAAACGAGTGATCATAAAGTAAATTACAATTAGAGTATATATAATAATAATTTTAAAGTACCTAGAACCTTTTGTATCTTTAAGGGAAGCATTTCTTCGTCACTCACAATGAATGTGGCCTGCAATGTTCCCATACTAGCAATACGAGAAGATCCAGGAAACGATGCTATGTTATTAGCAGTAGTCTCCTGTGGCACATCCTCATGTGCATCTCCTCCTACAAAAAATGAATCCACTATGAAATGGCATTAGAATTCAAGAAAGAACGCTTGAAGGGAAATAAACATATGATAGAAGATAGAGAAAAAGAGAGATCTACCAACAGTGGGCGGGCCAATATGACGTGCACTAGAGGATGTCTGCATGCTACGTGTTGCCAACATTGCAGTCGGCAATATAGGTGAGGGTGACCTCTAATGAGGCAACGTCGACATTTGCACAGTAACATTGATAGCACCTAAAGAATAATATATTAAATATATCAAACATTAAATATATGAAAAGTGCAAGAATTGTAAACAAGGATGAACCTTTATTTTGAAAATTGACAATATCAAGTATGATGTGTTTTGGGTACTCAGAGTGATAAGCCAAGCAAGTGATAATACAAGAAAATCGTCATCACCTGATCCTGCAACACCCTGATCGTAGGAACGACTTTCATGAGGGCAGATAAATTGCTATAAAAACAATACGTACATATTTTAGTTAATGACATAAAAAGAGAATAAAATATAAACCATTATTGAACTTTTGTTATAATTAAAGCTTTCATTACTACTTACTTGCAAGTTTTCTGCTGTCTTATACAATAATTCCACCCTTTGTCATATCTCATCAGTGGTAGGATGCACGGCTGCCAAAGCAACAATCTCTTTTCTAATTTTTATAAGAGGCATTTTAAAGAATTCACAAGGTCTGTGGGATCTTTAGGGTCATTGCTTAACCCTAATGATTCCACAACCATAGAAAGGTGCTCAAGTACTGCAACTCCCTTTCCCTTTCCCCGAACATCTGTCTATGTCAAGAATATCATTAACAATTACAAAATTAGTATAAATCACTAAAAAAAAGAACATAATAATGTAACAGTTTTCTTCTACCTAATTTATACAATTACAATGAGGTTTACCTACTCGGTAGAAGTGTCGCAAGGTACATCTCTGTCTGCGATATGTGATGGATCCATGTCAGCCTGTGACAAAGAAAAAATATAAAAAACGTTAGCGAAATTACATCATACACAATATGAACAACATGAACTTTGTAGACAAAAAGAGTATTAAATAATAAAAAGATGTTGTCATCAAAATCATTGTAAATTTTGTAATTCCTTACCTTTACTTTATGTAGACTATGCAGGATCCTCAACTAAATGGTCACATAAATAGTCACATAGCGAAGAAACAATCCAATTTCCATAAATAAACACAGTTTAAAAATTGTCACATAAATAGTCACACCCCCTATCTCCATCTCCATATTAAAAGGTGCATCATGAATTAATTATGTAATGGCATTAGAATTCAAAACAGAATGAATTAATTATGTAAAAAAAATTCTATCAAGAAGTCAATATTCAATAGATAATATACTAATCGCATTCCTCATACATTTCATTCCTCATCATCATGAACATCAAGGTCATCATCGCCATCATCATCATCATCATCACCATCATCATCATCATCATCATCATCATCATCATCATCATCATCATCGTCGTCGTCGTCGTCATCGTCATCGTCTTCGTCGTCGTCGTCATCATCATCATCATCATCATCATCATCATCATCATCATCATCAACATCTTTGCCATCATCATCGTCATCATCATCATCATCATCAACGTCTTCGCCATCATCATCACCATCATCACCATCACCATCATCATCACCATCATCATCTTCTTCTTCTTCTTCTTCTTCATCATCATCATTGTGAAACTGTCGATCATGATCATCATCCACTTCATCTTCTACTTCTTTGGTATCTTCTTCTTCCATCACATTATACTTTATCGGCCTTCCTCTTGGATCATGTCTAACAACAAATGACCAACCCGGTTTATGTGGAACCTCTGAGTAAAATACTTGCTCACATTGGCTTGGAAGAACATAGGGCTCATCCCCAACTGGTTCAAATGACCTTGTATTTAGCATTATAAAACCATTATCATGTTTAATAACAGTTCTATCAGGATCATTTTTATTCAATCGTAGCCTGTACCATTTGACGATGAACAAAACTAATTTGAAGGAATTAAAGTCACACTCAAGTATATCATCCAAAATGCCATAGTATCGATTTTGAGATTGTTGAGGATGAATGTCATTTCTCGATGAAATATTTGTCACCTCAAAGACTACAGTGATGCCAGAATCACAAGTTTTCTTTGTGTCATCCAACTTTTTTATGCAAAATTTATGACCATTGCAGCACATAGCGTTGTGATGTTTGACCTGTGATATGTCAAACATGTAAAATTTATTGCATTGTGAGTTGATAAACATATGGGTGATTAATAAATTTATACGTACCTGTTTATCTCTTAAACCATATGCTAAATCAATTTCCCTTTGCGTAACATTGGAAGCTCCATTACGATATGCTTCTTTAACCAATGAAGCCACATCTTCCCATGTTAACGTGCGTCCAGAATGTTGACAACGTTCAATCCATACCGTCATCCAATCAAGATTGTTTGCAATATACAAATGTAGTGCATCCCACTCTCGACCAACTGTACAAAAAATAAATAGACATCTTACAATCGATTTATTTTGAAGATTAAGAATTAATTAACTACAATAACATCTTATAATTACCTCTCACTTTCCTCAATCTACCTTTCCCTGTCAAGTACTCCCCTTCGAATTTGTTAATGGTGTTGGGATCCCAAATGCGATCCACATGGATCTTTGCTGCAAACTTAGGAAGATATTCAGAAATGTACACCATATATCCCTCCACCATAGAACCCTCAGGATGTGCTCTTTGTCGAACCAAAGCCTACCAAAATTTCAAGTGCCTCTCAACCAACCACATTGACCCAGTGTGTACAGGTCCACATAATTCAATCTCCTCTACTTGGTGTATGAGGTAGTGTTCTTGTGCATTGAAAAAAGATGGAGGTAAACACTTTTGCATTTCACACATTAAATGAGGAATTTTTCTCTTCCAATATTTTATATCGTCTTTATGGATTTCTTTACATGACAACCACCTACAAGGTATTCAAGATGCAAAAAAAATATATTACATAAGAAGTAAAACAAATCGCAAATATAATATCTATACAATGAACTAAACAAATATCACTACTTACCTTATGTATTTTCCAAGATCATATATGACTTGCTTGACATTATTGTCGAAGTCATCTGGGAGAATATAGGTAGAACGTACTACAACAATTATAAAATTATCTTTTCATTTTTTTGTAACATAATGAAAAGTACACGTACGCTCAGTACTTAAATACATACTAAAAACACAAGAACATGAATTACCTTAATGAAGGTATGTCATTCATGCGTTTTCATCCCTGGCCCAAATTCACTTTTCTTTGATATGAGATTGTTTATGTTTGCAGCAAATCCTGTGGGAAATCAATTTTTTTGTATGACTTCTTTTATAGCATTGCTTTGCTGGTCCGTTAATAACCAATGAAAGCTCACTTATATTAATCTGGTCTCCATGGCTATTTGATTGAATGACATTTATTATTGCATGATTGGAATCCTGAATGTCACTACATATTTTGACAATTTTTTCTTTGTCACGCCTTCCATCCAATATTTTCCATAATGTCTCTGTTATATTCTTTCCAATATGCATAGTATCAAACAAATGAACAATTTGTAACTGCTCGTAGTAGGGCAACCTACTAAATTGTCGGGGATAACTTTTTATTCCCTTAGGAAGGTGGTCATTTATGCCTTCACGACCTTCATGATCATCAATCACATCATCAGTAAACTAAACAAAATAGAAAAGATGTTTTATGACAAACCAATAGATGGAATGGCCTTACCTTGACGATTAATTCTATTATATTCCAACTTCCACAGGTGAGGTGTCATTCTTCGCGGCTTTGATGTATTCTCTTCTTTCCCATTGAAAAGATGTTTTTCAGTATTTCAATACATATGATTTTTGTGGAGAAAGTGCCTATACTCATCAAACATCTGCTTTCCTAAACTTTTTGAATGATGAGATTTCATCTTTGGACCACAAACAGGACATGTAAATTTTCCCTTTGTTTGAAGACCTACAAGATAATGTATAATTGGATTAAATATGATAATTTTTTGAATTATAATGTTCATGCACAACTTAAACACTATAACATACCACAAAAATGTGTTAGCCTCGGGGCATCGTGTATTGTCCATAGAAGCATCGCATGGAATTGAAATTGTCTTTGTCCTATTGGTCTAGAGATGTCATACATAGTGACACCATTCCATAACTCTAGCAACTCGTCAATAAGAGGCTCGATAAATACATTCATATCTTTAACTTGGTACTTACCTAATTGAATGAACAAAAACATTACATAATTATTATGACCATTTTATTGCAATATTTATAATTAAATTTTGACGACTATATTTAAATGATAAAATACCTGGAACAATCATTGACAACATTATGTGCTCCCTCTTTATTGACATCCATGGAGGAATGTTATTGTTGATAACAAAAACAGACCACACTGAGTAAACAGATGTCATCTCTCCAAATGGATTGACACCGTCTGCTGCCAATGAAAGCCTGAGATTACGAGGTTCTTCTTTAAAGTGTGGCCACTTTCCCTCTATGTCCATAAATGTTGAACCATCCGCAGGCATTCGAATAATGTCATATCGACTTCTATTGCATGCATGGTAATCCATAAATTGTGCCAAGCTAGTGCACTTGAATAATCGTTGCAAACGTGGAATAATGGGAATATAGTGAAGAACCTTGCGAGGAACCCTTTTTGTTATTTGATCTGTTCAATATCTACTGATATGACATTCAAGGCATTCAGTTTGAAATTCATGTTGTTTGTGATATATAATATGATCATTGGGACAAGCATCTATTGCTTGATACTCCATTCCAATATCTTTCATAACGGCAGATAATTCTCGGTATGAGCGAGGTAGAATATTTGATGGTGGTAACAAAAACTCACCTATAAATCTACAACAATAAAATATAATTTGTTATAATAAAGAATATTAATGGTACAACATGATTCATAGTTTATTATGACATATATGACATGCCTTAACATACGTGACATTGTTATGTTGGATAAACCATTCATAACCTTCAAGTTCACCAACAACAATACAATGGAGAGAAGAGTTGCCTGTGAGCCTTCATAAAGGGCCTCAGATGCCTTCTCAAGTAGAGGGACATCATG
Source organism: Cryptomeria japonica (assembly GCF_030272615.1). Classification (NCBI taxonomy): domain Eukaryota; kingdom Viridiplantae; phylum Streptophyta; class Pinopsida; order Cupressales; family Cupressaceae; genus Cryptomeria; species Cryptomeria japonica. Next base: position 316,916,056 of record NC_081409.1, on the reverse strand, counting down.
AACAACATCAAGGTCATCTTCATCATCATGATCAGCTACGCGAGTACTAAATGAGTCATGGATCAATGTATTTGTACCATCATCTTCAATTATGTTTTATGGCTCATGATCATCATCTTCCATGGGATCATTATCTTCAGCTTCGATATTCACACCTCCATGTTCGTCCACTTTGAAAACCATATTCTTAGGGTTGTGTTGATCCATAATATGTGAACTAGGGTGCTCGACCTATATAAAATTGATATACATAAATAAACCGTGATCATGATCTCATCATCACGTGATTTATTATGTATATAAATTGTCAAAACGATATAATGAAAAACTTACCAATGGATGATAATCATGTCCACCTTCAATGTGACCATGCAGCCTACAATGTTTCTTCATTGTTTTGATTAGAAGTCTTCTAGTCTTTAACCCCTTACAAATTTTGCATGGACAAGAACATTTTCCATCACCTTTTCTTTTCAAGTTAGACCACAATCTAGCAATTGTCTCCTTATTTTGTTGTTCGTTGATATTGTCTGACATGGTCTTTCTTCATAGGCAAGAAAATAGAAATTATTGTCTGACATGGTCTTTCCCTTAGGAGCTGGTAGATCCTACTTCCATACTTTAGTTCTATTTTCTCAAAGGAAAATCCTAAAATCCATGCATTGCAAACAACTTTTTACACCTTTGTTGGTTGTGGTGGCGTCACGGAGAGTTTACATCAATAAATGAAGAACATGCCAATGCTTTTAATGCAGCATTAGAAGTTTGTCTCTTATTCAATATCTCTAGTGAAACCCCCATGATCTTTTGTTGGAGTAGAATTTGTTATATTCTAGAAAGGGTCTTGTCCTTTGTTGATGGGATATTCATCTACCTCAAGAAATAACTGTTCTTATCTCCAACAAGAAGTGGAACTAAATGAAGATCTAGCACCATGAAATTAATCCTCAAAAGGATTACTATAGTTAGTTTTAGTAGATAATGATCTGGGTAAAATACTAATGTGGCTTTACGAAACATTATGTACTAGCTTAGCATACTCTAACAACTTTGGTGCGACATGCTACATCCAATTAAGTCTCCATCGGTATCTCTATTTTGTTTATGGATTGGGATTCAATGTACTCTTTTTATACACAGATTTTACTTTCAATTGAGGAGGTTTGTATGTACTTACTTGTCTTTTGATTGTATCCCTATTTCAAGAATTTCTTCTATCAACAAATCATTTGTTGTAAGTTGTACAAGTGGAAGCTTGAACATGCCTTCCATGCTAGCCTTGATACGTTCAACACCATCTTGTGCAACAAATCTTTAGAACTCCATTTTTCTAAATTGAAGAGTGAGTAATAGGGACAATCTAGGACACTTACAGAGGCTTTGCAAGAGAGATAAATAGACCTAAATATTATGGCTTAATAATGATCAATAGGTAAACAGATAAGAAACTCTCAATATCAAAATGACTTTCTCAATTGTCTTTACTAGAAATGGATAGATCTGTTAATAATGGCTTTATGACTGTATGTCAACTTTAGACTCAATCCAAGAAGAGCTATAACTAATATGCGATATCTAGATTTATGATCTCTATAATATAACAATCCCATAATTATGTTTCCATGCATCTATACCACAATACAAACATCACGCTAGTGTTCAGCCATAGCAATTGATATCCTAATTATAGAATGTGAAATATGCACATAACTATGAATAAAGATTAAGAAAAACAAAGAAAGATGCTTATTGCAAACATAAATGACTAATGGACAAGAATTGAATTCATTGTAGATAGTTTTGAATATCAAATTCACTTATTTGTGTGCATTTAGTAACTCATGTACTTGTGGCCAACCATTTATCTCTTTCATAAATTAAACACTTATTAATAACATTAAATGGTTGAGTAATTATGTTTTAGTTGAAATTGAAAATAAAATATTTTATTTCAGGACAGCTCACACTATTCCCTATCATATTTTAGACTCTCAGTTTTGTTAGTAGTGGTTTGATGTCTTTGGAGCTGATCATTGCATTTCTTTAGTTACGTTTGCCAGCCTACTCCCAGCCTGTGCCAAAATGGGAGCTTTGGAACAGGGTATGGACATCCATCAAAGCATAAAAGATAGAGGAATTTTGTCAGATGTAGTTGCAACTGCACAAAATGGATTTGTTGAGAAGGCTTTAGAAACTTTCAAGCAAATGCAATCGGCAAGTGTAAAGCCAAATTCCACGACCATTGCTACTATCCTCCTTGCCTGTGCCAAAATGGGAGATTTGGAACAGGGTATGGACATTCATTGAAGCATAAAGGATAGAGAAATTTTGTCAGATGTTGTAGTTGTAACTGCCTTAGTAAACATTTATGCAAAATGTGGAAGCATAGACAAGGCACATTAACTATTTGATAGAATGCCTGAAAGAAATGTTGTCGCGTGGACTGCAACGATTGCTGGATATGCACAAAATGGATTTGTCAAAAAGGCTTTAGACACTTTCAAGAAAATGAAATTGGAAGGCATAAAGCCAAATTCCACAACCTTTGCTAGCATCCTCCTTGCCTGTGCAAAAATGGGAGCTTTGGAACAGGGTATGCACATCCATCAAAGAATACAGATAGAGGAATTTTGTTATGTGTTGTACTTGCAAATACCTTGCTTGACATGAATGCAAAATGTGGAAACATGGACAAGGCTCATGAATTGTTTGATATGATGCCACAAAGAGATGTGATCTCATGTGAACAATCAACACGCGCGTATATGGGAGGAAGGGATTGCTGATACAAAATTGAACGCTCACTCCTCAATCACAGTTCTATGGTTTTACGAGATTAAACTAGGACAATCAACCACCACATGTATATTTTCTGCAACATCAAATTAAAAACTAGGGCAATTTGAATCTACCTCTTGCGTGGGATTGCCTTCAACATGGGTTTGATGTTCTTGGGGGTTGAAGTCGCCACAGACACCTACACAGGATTGCAATTCACAAATGAATTCCCCGCCTCTTTTTTATTTTGTAATAGTTGTTGTCGTCGGTATTATGATGAACTCGAGCACTTTTTTGAAAAAAAAAAATTCTCATTGCTAATGCCTTCTTCATTGAAACCAAATGGGTAATTTATGTCGGAATTATGACGAATGTGGGCATTTTTTCAAAAAAAAATCAAATTTGGCCACAATATACCTTCTCCATCGGAAACCTCAGTCGAAAATCTAGTCCAAATGTATTAGTGTGCGTACATGTGAACTTGTGATATAAATTATAATCTTATTTTTTTTCATACAGGAAATATCCATACCTATTTCATCAATGGTGAACCCTCCTCCTTGCACTGGAGAAGCATCTTGATGGGTTGGTGCTTGGGATAGACTAACCTAGTCTATTCTCTTTGATCCTTTCCTTGGATCACCTGGTGTTCTCCTCACACCCTAGGGTCTTTATGACTTCCTTTTCTTGAGGAATCCCCTGACCTTGCCCAATCCACCCACCAATGAGTTGCTATGCTGCTCCTAAGGTCTCACCTACTCATGAGACTCAAAACCCCTTACTATGGCTAATAAGGGCTAGGCTTGTTACACACCTTCCAAGGTCTTAGCAAGGTTATAACAAGTCTATTTCATGGTCTTTCCACCCATTCATGTGCCCCCAAGAGGTTTCAAGCCTTCAACCCCTTACCGATTTCACCATTTTGTGTTTTTTGCCTTCAAATAGGGCTACAAGGATTAGGACCAATTAGGCCTCCTACCTGATCTTTTAGGGCTCCCTCTCACAAACGATGCACAAACAACCCTAACTCCCAAAATGGACTGCCATTCATTTGGCAAGGACTTAAGGATTTTCTAGGTTTAAGGCCACCAAGTGTCCGTACACTGTCCTAGGTGGATTTTAAGGTTTTCAAGGGTTTTTGTGAGGGTTTTTGGGGTCTGCCTGGGTCACAGTGAAGGTTTTGTGTTTTAGCCACCTTGTTTGGATTGGTGGAGGCTCCTCCTTCACACTAGTGATGCTTCACACACTCCTCTGCACCTCCTCCAAAGGGTGCACTCTCCTCTGACCAACCTTGCTCTCCAAGACCTCTGCAATTTGACCTCTCCTAACCGAGCACTATCCAGTCTCACCTAGGAGTAGGTCTTTGCTTGGCCTTCCTACATTTTTAAGGGCCTTTCTTGCATGGGACTATAGTACAGGGTCTTCACTTTCATTCCCCATGGTTTCATGGTGATTCCACAATGGGGAATGGAGTTATGACTTCATTTGCTCAAACCAGTCCAAAACTAGATAGTGAGACTGCAAATTACAAACTATTTACAAACACACTCAACCGGTAAACAAAAACCTAAACTAATCACTCACAATGAAAGTATTTACACCATAGAAGACATTTCACATAGTTTTTCATGCAGTTCAATCCATTTACTTGCTTGGTAACTTCATTCAATCTTATTGGTAACCAACAAACAGTCACAGTCAATCTCTTCTTGCTTGGGCCGTACAATCTCTGACATCCAACCCATTCATTTAGGGTTGCAAATACTTATACCACCTTGGCCTTGATCTGTGTGCCCATATTAGGGTTTTCCACACCAAAATAAATATTTTGACCTCCTGGTCGAAAAGTTGCTTAACTTTTAAAAGTTGTCATGCAACTTTTGCAACTTTTGAGCAACTTTCTCAATGTTGCTTTTCATGACTCCTAAACCCACATTGGGCCAACCTAAGGACACCACCATGTTATAAAGGACCCCTAAACACCACAAAGACACACATACCCTCCATTTTCAAGAAAATCACAATCTTGACTTATGACCCCTAAGATCTCCACTAGGACCCTAACTAGGACCTATGAGCACATGGCTCATTATTTTATGTACAATGGCTTCATAAGAAGCATAACACCAACAAAACAAGAAGGAGGGAGAGCTTGAAAGGGTACTCCTGCACCATACTCCCCCTCTGCACATAGCTAAGAAAAAGAAGAAGAAATGAGAGTCGGGTCTATTCCAAGTGTCTTAAACCTGCTCTCCTCCACCCATGTAGCTTCAGATACTGGTTGATCTACCCATTTCACTAAGTGCTCCATGTAGACCTAGTGTCTAGTAGACTTCTTCACCCTTGATTCCAAGATCTCCTCTGCTTTAGGCTTCTTCACTTAAGGTAAGGTATTTACATCCAAGTCTTGTAATACCTTAGCTTGGTTCCCAGTCTGCCCTACTATCTCTCCCTTGTACATTACCAGATCAGCAACATTAAAGACTGGTGAAATGGCTAAGTCTGAAGGTAAATCAACCTTATAGGCATTCTCACCATATTTTGCCAAAATTTTACAAGGTCCTACTCTCTTCATCTGTAGTTTGGTAGGCTTACCACTTTGCATCTTGGCTTTGCTCAAATGTACCATCACATAGTCACCTACCTTGAACTAAACTTCTCTCCTTCCCTCATCCACGTTGGCCTTCAGTTTTTGAGTGGATTCAAGGATGTCCTTCTTAACTTGCTCTTGAACTTCCTTGATGGTTTGAGTGAAGTCCTCTTCTTGCCTGCTCTTCATCTCCAAAGTACTAAGGTCTCTCAACTCACATACTCCCCTTGGATGTCTGCCATACACAACCTCAAAAGGGCTTCTACCAATGGTCCTATTCACACTGTCATTATATGCATACTCAGCTTGAGGAATGATTAGGTCCCATGTCTGACCATATTCCTTAGTTAGACACCTCAACAAATTGCCTAACACCCTATTGATGACTTCAGTTTGACCATCTATTTGTGGATGGTAAGCTGAGCTAAATGACAAGTTAGTTCCTAGTCTCCTCCATAATGTTTGCCAAAAATGACCCATGAACTTGCTATCCCTGTCTGAAATAATGCTTAAAGGGATTCCATGAATCCTAACAATCTCTTTGAAGAAGAGATGTGTAACATAGCTAGCATCATGTGTAGTCTTAAATGGTATGAAATGACTCATCTTGGAAAATCTATCTACTACTACATAGATGATGTCCATACCTATTTTATTCTTGGGAAGTCCTACTACAAAGTCCATGCTTATACATTCCCAAGGTCTGTTAGGGACTGGTAATGGTTGATAAAGACCAGCATTGCTTGATCCTCCTTTTGCTCTTTGACACACTCCACATTGCTCTACATACCTCTTTACATCTCTTGGCAACTTTGGCCAATAGTAGTACCTCTGTACTAAATCCAAGGTTTTGTTGACTCCAAAGTGGCCACTTAAACTGCCATTATGTTTTTCTTGGATGAGGTTCTCCCTTATGGATCCTCTAGGTACACACAACTAGTTACCCTTGAACAAGAGACCATTTTGGAGAGTGTAATTTGCATACTCACCATGGAAATGGTTCTCAAACTCTTTGCAAACCTTGTAAGCTGATGAGAAGTCTTTATCTCCTTCATAGAGGTCTTTGAAACCTTCTATGCCTATGCTCTACAACTATAACTCTTGAACTGTCAACAACTTCCTGCTTAAGGCATCTGCCACCTTATTAAGTTGCCCCTTCTTATGCTTGATGGTGAAGGTGAAGGATTGGAGGTATTCCATCCATTTCAGATGTCTATTGCTAAGCTTCTCTTGAGTGTTAATGTAACTCAATGCCTGGTTGTCTGTGAACACTACAAATTCCTTTGGGAGTAGGTAATGCCTCCATTTCTTTAGTGACTACACTAATGCATACAACTCTAGGTCATAGGTTGAGTACTTCTTCTTTGCTTCATTAAGCTTCTCACTGAAAAATGTCACAGGTCTTCCCTCTTGACTCAACACACCACCTACTGCAATTCCACTTGCATCACACTCCAAAGTGAATAGCTTATCAAACGTAGGTAGGAGAAGGATAGGTTTTATGGCTACTTCCTGTTTCAACAATTGAAATGCTTTGTCAGCCTGCTCAGTCCATTTAAACTTAGTTTTAAGGCCTCCTTTGATGGTGTTAAGGACTGGTGCACATATGCCACTAACGTTCCTCACAAACTTCCTATAGAATTGAGCTAATCCATGGAAAATTCTAACCTCAGTCCTTGTTTTAGGTGTAGGCCAATTCAAGATTGCCTCCACTTGTCTTGGATCCATCTTCAAGGTTCCTTTAGACACCACAAATCCTAAGTAGACTAGCTCTTGCTTCAAGAAGTCACACTTCTCTAGGTTGATGGATAGCTTCTCCTCATGCAACCTCTCTAAGACTAACCTCAAATGCTCAAGGTGCTCCTCTTTGGTTCTGCTATAGATGAGAATGTCATCTAGGTACACCACCACAAATCTGCCAGTGAAATCCTTCAACACTTCATTCATCAACCTCGTGAAGGTGCTTAGAGCATTGGTGAGTCCAAATGGCATCACAAGCCATTCATACAATCCTTCTGTGGTTTTAAAAGCAGTCTTCCACCCATCACCCTCCTTAATTCTTATCTGGTGATAACCACTTTTAAGGTCTAGCTTGGTGAAATACATAGCCCCTCCTAAACAGTCCATTAGATCCTCTATCCTAGGAATAGGAAACCTATACCTTATGGTAATCCTATTGATTTCTCTTGAGTCAGTGCAAAGTCTCCACTTACCTCCTTTTTTTGATGCTAGCACTATCAGGACTGCACATGGGCTGATGCTCTTCTTAATTAGTCCTTGTTCAATAACTCCTACACTTGCCTTGCTACCTCCTTATTTTGATCAGGTGTAAGCTTATATGCAGCCTTGTTAGGTAAGGATGCACCGGGAACAAAATCTATTTGATGACTTATAGACCTTCTTGGTGGGAGTGTTGCAAGTGCTCCTTCACTCACTATGTCCTTATACTCTTGCAACATGTGCTTCACCTCCTTGGGTATCTCTACCTGCAACTTGTCTTCTTCCTCCTTTGGCTTCACAAAGATGGCACACTTCACTATCTCCTCCTCATGTAGCAAGTTTAAAAACTCTTTACCGGTAGCCAATAAAACACTAGGTGTTCTTGAAGTTCCCTCTTCATTCTCTGTCAAAGACTGAATCTTGAAGGTCTTGCTATCCTTCTTAAAGGAAATGGAGTTCTCCTCTCCATCATAGATCAGCTTCCTATCAAATTGCCAGGGTCTTCCTAGCAATAAGTGACATGCATCCATAGGTAACACATCACAAAGGATCTTATCCTTGTATCCTCCAATATAAAACTCTACCCAAGTCTGCTCATTGACTAGCACACTCTGCTCATGATTCAACCATGTCACCTTGTATGGGTTAGTGTGGGGTATCCTTGTGAGTTTCAACTTCCTAACTGCCTCTTGTGATATGATGTTGTCAGTTGAGCCTGAATCAACTATCACCTTGCACACTTTACCAAGAACTTTGCACCTCACCCTAAACAATGCTCTCCTATGCTTAGGTTCATTCTTCTATGGTTGTCTTATCAAGACCCTATTGAACATCAGATTCCCTCCAATCTCTGATTCAATATGGCCCACCTCATGTGTCTTGCTGCTTGAAGAGTCTTCATATGCATATGCAACCCTCTTTCCACTGTTTGATGATGTAGGCTTGTCAGGGCATCTATATGTCGGGTGTCCCAATTGTCCACAATTGTAACACTTCATTGTTGCAAAATAGGAGTTACCTTTGCCGATACCTCAACCCCTATTTGGACCACCTTGTGCACCTCTTCCTCTAGAATGTCCTCCTCTGAGATTGGCTTCACTGCCATGCTCAGTCAACTTGGTTTCTCCTTGGTTCCTTTGCTCATTTTCCTTGCGTTGGTAACCACCTCAATGATTCACTTGTTCTCTACCTCTGCCTCTACCCATGTTATTGGAGTCTCCTTTCCTTTTGTTCCTCTCTTCTACCTTGGTAGCAAGTTGATGACATTTTTGGACAATAGTAGGAGTCCATAGGCTTATCTCCTCTTGAATGTTCCACTTTAGGCCGCTTAGATACCTAGCCACCTTAATAGATTCATCTTCTTGGAATTTGGATCTAAGACATAGCTTTTGAAACTCCTCTGTGTAGCAGGTCACATCAAGATCCTTCTGCTTCAATCCTTGTCTCTTCTTATGAAGTTGGACTTCATAATCCTCTGGTAAGTAGTTCTCCTCAATCTTACTCACCATAGCTTTCCAATTTGCAATAGGTAGCTTTCCCATACTAACTCTTTCTTCTTGCAGGTACTTCCACCATGTCAAAGCTACTCCCCTTAATCTTGATTTGGCAACTTTAACCTTTTGAGCCTCTATCACTCCCTCACACTCAAAGTGGTTTTCCATGCCCTCAATCCATTCCATAACAGTGTCTATGTCCATTCTTCCACTGAAATGTGGCAATCCTTCAAAGGCTTTGGTGTTCAAGGCCTTAATAGCCTTCACAAAAGGTTCTTCATTGAACAAGGGATCTGGTTCAGGGATAATGTCATCTATGTCTATAGTCTTCTTGCCTTTACCCTTGGTGTCTTCATCCCGAGGTCCTTGTGTCCTCTGATCCACCACTTCCTGCAATTTATCCCTTATCTCGCTCATAGTTTCTTCAAGGAGTCTATTCTTCTCCTTCTGTTCTTCCACCTCTCTAGCTAGCTCTACATTAGTGACCATTCTGCTCTCCCCTACTGATTCACCAGTATATAGAGACATACACAGTCCAACAAGTCTTTTACTTGCTCTGATACCAATCTGATGGGTTGGTGCTTGGGATAGACTAGCCTAGTCTATGCTCTTGGATCCTTTCCTTGGATCACCTGGTGTTCTCCTCACACCCTAGGGTCTCTAGGACTTCCTTTTCTTGAGGAATCCTCTGACCTTTCCCAATCCACCCACCAATGAGTTGCTATGCTTCTCCTAAGGTCTCACCTACTCATGAGACTCAAAACCCCTTACTATGGCTAATAAGGGCTAGGCTTGTTCCACACCTTCCAAGGTCTTAGCAAGGTTATAACAGGTCCATTTCATGGTCTTTCCACCCATTCATGTGCCCTCAAGAGGTTTCAAGCCTTCAACCCCTTACCGATTTCACCATTTTGTGTTTTTTGCCTTCAAATAGGGCTACAAGGATTAGGACCAATTAGGCCTCCTACTCGGTCTTTTAGGGATCCCTCTCACAAATGATGCACAAACAACCCTAACTCCCAAAATGGACTACCATTCATTTGGCAAGGACTCAAGGATTTTCTAGGTTTTAGGCCACCAAGTGTCCGTGCACTGTCCTAGGTGGATTTTAAGGTTTTCAAGGGTTTTTGTGAGGGTTTTTGGGGTCTGCCTAGGTCACAGTGAAGGTTTTGTGTTTTAGCCACCTTTTTTGGATTGGTGGAGGCTCCTCCTTCACACCAGTGATGCTTCACACACTCCTCTACACCTCCTCAAAAGGGTGCACTCTCCTCTGACCAACCTTGCTCTCCAAGACCTCTGCAATTTGACCTCTCTTAACCAAGCACTATCCAATCTCGCCTAGGAGTAGGTCTTTGCTTGGCCTTCCTGCATTTTTAAGGGTCCTACTTGCATGGGAGTATAGTACAGGGTCTTCACTTCCATTCCCCATGGTTTCATGGTGCTTCCACAATGGGGAATGGAGTTATGACTTCATTTGCTCAAACTAGTCCAAAACTAGACAGTGAGACTGCAAATTACAAACTATTTACAAACACACTCAACCAGTAAACAAAAACCTAAACTAATCACTCACAATGAAATTATTTACACCATAGAAGACATTTCACATAGTTTTTCATGTAGTTCAATCCATTTACTTGCCCTGTAACTTCATTCAATAAGACTGGTAACCAACATACAGTCACAGTCAAGCTCTTCTTGCTTGGGCCGTACAATCTCTGACATCCAACCTATTCATTTAGGGTTTTCAAATACTTATACCACCTCGGCCTTGATTTGTGTGCCCGTATTAGGGTTTTCCATGCCAAACTAAGGATTTTGACCTCCTGGTCGAAAAGTTGCTTGACAACTTTTAAAAGTTGTCATGCAACTTTTGCAAGTTTTGAGCAACTTTCTCAATGTTGCTTTTCATGACTCCTAAACTCACATTGGGCCAAAATAAGGACACCACCATGTTATAAAGGACCCCTAAACACCACAAAGACACACATACCCTCCATTTTCAAGAAAATCACAATCTTGACTTATGACCCCTAAGATCTCCACTAGGACCCTAACTAGGACCTATGAGCACATGGCTCATTATTTTATGTACAATGGCTTCATAAGAAGCATAACACCAACAAAACAAGAAGGAGGGAGAGCTTGAAAGGGTGCTCCTGCACCACATCTCAAGATCCAGTACAGTTTTGTTTGATATGTAAAATTAATTGTTTTTAACCTTCAATACTTATCATTATATTAATTGTATTTAGTATTTGAACATTTTTTGTATAGGTAATAGCGACAGTTTCTACATCGAATGTGATCCATCCTCAGTCCATTGGAGAAGCATCTCAAACACAGGTACATCATTTTTCTCTATATTATAGCTTTTAAGTGTTTTTGATATATTTATGTTAGTACATTGTATTAATTGTACATTTAATCTACAATAGACCCCTTCGCAGTACGACCATAATGTGGATCCATTTAAGTATGTCTTCAAGAAAACTCCTAAGAGTGACAAGGAGAGGAGAGCGAAGACATTAGCTCCTAGATCAGCCGATGAGGTAATCTAAATTTCAATTGCAAAGGAATTAAAGTTAAATGCATAGTTATGTTGTTAATTGTGAACTATTTTCTACAAAATAATTCTAACTTGGCTTTTGAATTATGGTTTTGCAACCATCTACAGAGCCACGCACTGCATTGAAGAGGCTTGATTTTGATGATCCACCACAAGTTTAGGATCATATAGTGTTAGTTTTGGTCATAGAATGACCAATACATGTAGATATATTCTACATTTTTATTGTATATCGATTTGGACATGGCATATGCCACATTTTTGTAATACTTGTATTGACTTGGCATACTTGCCTTTTTTTATATATATAAATATCGATATTCGATCCAATAAATGTGTACAGAGTTCATTATTTTGTATTCGTTATATTTTTTGGTTGTTCTTTTATAAATTTAAATGAATATTTGCATATGTAATCAACAATATGAATATAAACAACAAAAATATATGATATAAAATATTGCAATCGTGGAATATGATTTGATAAAATTTCTAAAATGTTGAATTAACCCTACAAAACTCCTTGGATTCAGTTCATTATTGTGTATTCGTTGTCTTTGGTAGCTGCCCTTGTATAAATTTAAATGAATATCTGCATATGTAATCAACAATATGAATATAAATAACAAAAATTGACAATATGAATATAAACAACAATATGTGTTTGGTGCGAGAGCACCCTCACGCTCGCAATGGTCAAATTTTGTTCGTCATGTGCACAAACTGACATCGCGAGCACGTCTGATTGGGCAGGTTTATGCTAGGCATTCCCCTATCATGCATCCCAAAGCGTCGGAACGTCGAGAGTCATACCATACCGGTGTGATCTCTCAATTGCCCTAAGTCCAAAAAATTGTCAAAACTTGACGGACTGTTTCTTCAATTCCAGGACACATGTGGTCAATCCGTTTGAACTCGTGGGGTCATGTGAGGCTCCTCTACAATGGCATATCTCAGTTTTTGACGACTCAGAGCCATTTTCAATTGGTAGCATTTTTTTGCCTACTGCAAAAATCGTCAATTGCATGCAATGCAAAGTTGTCAGATTGGCTAGAATTGATTTGATTCATCGTGTGCATAAACTGACATCACGAGAATGTTCGGGTGGGTAGGTTTACCCTAGGCATGCCCCTATTGTACATCCCAAAGCACCGAAACATCAAGAGTCATACCGTATCGGTGTGATCTCTCAAGTGCCCTAAGTCCAAAAAATTGTCAAATTTTGACATACTGTTTCTTCCAATCCATGACACATATGATCGATTTGTTTGAACCCGTGGGGTCTTGTGAGGCTCCTCTATAATGGCCTCTCTCCGTTTTTAATGAGTTGGAGCCATTTTCGATTGGTAGCATTTTTTTGCCTGCTGCAAAAACCATCAGTTGCATGCAATGCAAAGTTGCCAGATTGGCTAGAATTGATTCGGTTCGTCGTGTGCACAAACCGACATCATGAGCGTGTCCGGGTGGGAATTTTTATGCTAGGCATGCCCCTGTCATGCATCCCAAAGCACTGAAACATAGAGAGTCATAGCGTATCGATGCGATCTCTCAAGTGCCCTGAGTCCAAAAAATTGTCAAATTTTGACGGATTGTTTCTTCCAATCCAGGACACATATGGTCAATCAGTTTGAACTCATGGGGTCGCATGAGGCTCCTCTACAATGGTCTGTCTCGGTGTTTTATGAGTTGGAGCCATTTTTTGATTGGTAGCATTTTTTTGCCTACTGCAAAAAACTGTCAGTTGCAAGCAATGCAAAGTTGCCAGATTGGCTAGAATTGATTTGGTTCGTCGTGTGCACAAACCGACATCACGAGCGCATCTAGGTGGGAAGGTTTATGCTAGGCATGCTCCTGTCATGCATCCCAAAGCACCGAAATGTTGAGAGTCATACCGTACCGGTGCGATCTCTCAAGTGCCCTGAGTCCAAAAAATTATCAAATTTTGACAGATTGTTTCTTCCAATCCAAGACACATTTGGTCAATCTGTTTGAACTCGTGGGGTTGCGTGAGGCTCCTCTACAATGTCCTATCTCGGTTTTTGATGACTCGGAGCCATTTTCGATTGGTAGCATTTTTTCGCCTGCTGCAAAAACCGGCAGTTGCATGCAATGCAAAGTTGCCAGATTGGCTAGAATTGATTTGGTTCATCGTGTGCACAAACCGACGTCACGAGCGCATCCGGGTGGGCAAGTTTATGCTAGGCATGCCCCTATCGTGCATCCCAAAGCACCAAAACGTCAAGAGTCATACCCTACCAACACAATGTAGAAGTTGCTTGACAACTTTTTTGACAATTTTTTTGACAACAATGACATTTTTTGCTCAAATTGTATCTAGTCTCAATCTATGACCCCTATGACCCGATAATGACTCAAATAATTCTCCATGATTATAGAAGAATCTAGAATGTTCATGATTGACCAAGGACATATCACATATACTCAAAACATAGTCACAAAACATTGACACACAAAATAGTCACAAAACATTGTCACATATTATTCAAAAATTTGCCTCTAAATATGGTCAAATCAGCTCTTGGTTATTTGATTATACCAAAAAATGTCTTACAAATCATGTCATGGGCTTTTATATAAAATTTGGCTTTACAATATGTGCGATTCAACTCATCGCCATTTTAATATACAAATCATCTCATGGGCTTTTATACAAAATTTGGCATTATAATATGTGTGATTCAACTCATCGCCATTTTAATATACAAATCATCTCATGGGCTTTTATACAAAATTTGGCATTACAATGTGTGATTCGGCTCATCGTCATTTTAATATACAAAATTTGGCATGTACATATGTACAAATAAGCTCATTGCCATTTAAATATACAAAATTATGCCCCTAAACATGTAAAAATCAGGTCATGGGCATTTATATATACAAAAAATGAATATAGAACAATTCGTCGATGATTTATACAAAATTCTCAAAATCATTCTACTTTGAATCGTAGAATCAATCAAGCGAGCCTTTAGGATTGGTTCTAACTCGTATTGTGTCAATTATTGCCTCATGGTCAGATTCACAAACTTTCCATAAAATCTTGTTATGAGGTCTACCACAATACTTCATCAAATGAATATTTGTTGCAACAACAAGGTTATGTGTTTCAAAGTCCTCGAACAACCAAACATTAAAATTCTTGATAGGGTATCTCTGAAGCCATGTTCCTGTCACGACAACAGACCCTATTGGGTACTCAATACCCTCTCCGTCAATAATTGTGGTTGTCAATTTTCTTTTAGGCTTAACACAATGACACAAATAGTAATCTGTTACTTCTTCATTGTTCTCTTCTGCAACAACTGCATACACATGACCTGCATTTTATAAAGTGTTAATTAATACCAAAAATAAAGTATGATGTACAACAAAATGAACCAAAAAGAATACTTGCAAAAAAATTAACTCAAAAAATCACCTGAATCCACTAGGTTGGATACATGGTCAAAATCCACTGATGTCTACATCTGGCTCAATTGTAGTGCTTTAGGAATTTGATATCAATCAATGGGAACCAACGGTCTACAAGACCATTTGTCAACCCACTCTTGTGATTCACATTCTTCCCACAAACAATACATGCATGAAGAGAAAAAACATACCATCTGTCTCATATAAATTACTAGTGAACTTGAATTTGAACTCATAAATGAGTGCATGTCACTCGATCCTGCAATTGTACAAAATCTAGATAGTTTTCAATGTTAGATTCAGTGATCAACCAAAAATATCTACGAACCAATGATGTACCTGGATTACCTGGACCCATCGTAGACTTACACCATCGCACAATTGTTTCTACATCTATTAACTCAACACCACCTTCGTACTTCAATTCTTCCCTAGCTAGGGCTCTTTTCACACATGCTCCTGCACCATCGTGCTCTCCCTTACCATGTCCTGCCTCAGTGAAATTCCAAAAATGTTGTAGACCGCTTGTCACATGCATCCTTATCAACCAATAAAACATCCTTGCATTCTTGAATTGTGTGGTGCAATTATCTGACCATATTAAGTGTCGGTTGTATCGTATGTTCCTTTCCCTTAAACTATCATAGAAAACTTTAAAGCATCCTTGTACAAACTCCGATGAATGAGTATGATCATCATTTATGTAGAAGTGATACTCTCTTACAACCTTTCTATCCTCCTTTGTGCTATCATCTGCATGCATGAATGCTATGTGTAGAAAAATAGAAACTTGTGTAGAGTGATAATACATGGATTGCACTTCATTTTGAGGTTGTAGTGTATAATTTTCAGCGAAATCAATGATAGAGACAATGGTGCCAAGAGGAAATGTGTCCTCACATAACTTGAATTGCTCGTCTAGCCATCGAGCTCTATGTGTATGCATTATGTACTCATAAACTAGTTTCTCTTGAAACATTTTCATAAATTGAGCTACACATATATCATTTTTCACTAGCTCACATCTCTTCAAATCTTTTCCATCTTTAACTCCATATGTGACTGTCTTGTATTTTTCAAAAGAAACTAATTTCGTACCAATTTCATGTGTGCTCTCCAAATGTATGCATCTTGGTAAACATTGCAAACCACCACATATAGCACAAGAACCTTCCAAACAAGGCATCTTATAATAAATGCAACCATCATGTCTATTACATAGCACACTTGAAATAAATTCTCTTACCGACTTAAGAGGTGCTTGTATATTACATTCCTGCAAAACATCGTTAGTGTGCAAAGTAGAACAAATATGACGAAAAATATCATAATGCATGGAAAATTCAATATGCATCCTACAACAACACGTGGTGCATACATGATTAATCTTAATATAAAAAGGTTTTGTCATTTCAAAAAATCTTTGAGAAATTCTTATTTGAGGAAACTCCAAGCAAACAAACAACAAGGCTTTGCTAAAAAGAAAGTGTAAGAGCTTGACCTAACCCTAAGACTACTGCATAAGTTCTAAAACATATGATGCTATTAAATTTGCAAGGTTATAAGACTGGTCTCGATTGTGACTATAGGAATTACATACTTAATTTCTTTCATGGGTATGTATCGTTCCAAGCTGTTTGACAAGTGATTATCATCATCATATACTACCACTGTCATGCATACAACAAATTTTAATTTCTTTAGGTGATAGGTGTTGTGTAACAACATGGGAACTCTCGCATACCCACCACTATCATTCTACAGGACATCATCTGTGTTACTCTCCCTCTTTCTCTTCCTACCTGTTGTTTCCTTCTGAAAAACATATTGCAGGTACTCTGACTCATCATGTTGCTTTGTTGACACTATTTTCCACATCTATTCTGCTCATTAAAAACACATTCAAGAAGAATATTGCTACAGGTTTCTTTGTTTGTCACAGTAATACACCCGTGGTTCAATTTCAAACCCTATTCCTCCTATTCAATATACACACAAATCCATCAGTCAATTTTCTTAGGAGAGCATACATGATAAAAATCAAAGAGGAAGTTGCAGACAAGAAATAAATTCACTTACTTCTATAGAAGTGCAGACACAGTTGCAGTGGGGTATGGAGGGAGGGAGGGAGAGAAGAAGAGAAAGAGGGATGGGGTATGGAGGAAGGGAGAAGGGGAGAGAGCGAGAGAGAGAGAGGGATGGGGTATGGAGGAAGGGATAAGGGGAGAGAGGGAGGGATGGGGTGTGGAGGAAGGGAGAAGGGGAGAGAGAGAGAGAGAGAGAGAGAGAGAGAGAGGCACCTTGTATGCGTTTGAGAGGGGGAGACAATGCACTTACATGGGTATATATATGTTTAATATATTATATATTATATGTATATACACATTATATATATAATATCATATTATACACATATTATATATTATATATATTGTATGTATATACACATATTATATATAGAATATCATATTATGAAATAGCGTGTACACGCTGTATATAGTAAAAAGAGCGCGTACGTGCTGTTTATAGGAAAACAAGTGTGTACACGTTGCTTACACCATAAGTACCTCGTACACACTAAAACAAGCGTGTACGCGCTGCTTACACCATAAGTACCTCGTACACGCTTTTTAAACTTGTAGTACCCCGTATGCGCTTTTGACTGTTTAGGCTTGGAAATAGGCCTGAATGACAAAGCTACGGTTTGAAAGTTTGATTTCCCTCCATTTCTCTCATTTTTGACGTGTTTTATTTTATCAACTTGGTTTATCGACATTGTCATCATCAGGTTTACACTTCATCAAGTGAGTATTTCTAAAATTGCCACCATATTTTCACCCATCTTCTGAGCTTTCTAACCATATAATTTTTTTTCAATTTGAACAACAATAACATATTATTATTGAATTTTTTTAACCAGTGTTTCCATAGTTCTCACAGACATAGGTGCACTATTTTTTGAATAACTTTTGATATACTTATCCAAATTTTAAAAACTTTATATATTATTGTAATGCACTTGATTCTTTACAATTTAAAAAATAATAATTGTATTTTCAATTTATTTAGTGCAACTTATGCTTCGCGCACGAACAAGTACCTCATTTTCAGGATGTGCTCAATTGGAAAAATCATTTAAAAAAAAAATACTCAACAAAAAATTACAAAAAAATACACATCTTCTAGTGCTCGCTCTTAACTATCTTTCTACCAAAGGATTTGTCAAAATACTAAATCTAACTATGACGTTTTTGATGCGCACGTCAGACACTATATTATGTTTTAAAGAAAAAATCAGGGTTGGTTTTTCATGCGCGAAGGATTTGACCCCCTTAATCTTATCTAATTTTGAAAAAGTTTAGTAGTTTGGAAACTAGATTCAGAGTACTACAATATTTGTTCTTTGATTATCTTCATATTTTGAGTGGATGACTTTCAAATTTTGCCTCCAAGTTCAGGTTCACCTAATTTTAGAAAAAAAAAGTGTCCACTTATACCCCCTTTTGACCACCATCTTTGTGCACATACCCATTCTTCCCCGCCTTCCCCCCCCCCCCTCGCCCAAAAAAAAAAAAAAAAGAATATATTTTCATGCAAGACATATTCCTTACAACTTGTCATAGTGACGGTTACATTTGACCATGCATTTAAAATCTGAATTTGGATTCATTTCTAGAATCTTCGCTTTTCTCCTACACCATGTGCTCAATTTGAATATTGAGAATAAATAATTTATGACTTCACGTACAAGTCACCACTTATTAATTCTTCATTTTATTTAAAAACTTCAACTTCATTCAATTTATCTCTTCTATCTAACATTACTTATAAAATTAATAATATACTAGTAGTAGTAGTAGTAGTAATAGTAACAATAATAATAATAATAATAATAACAAGAGACGCATAGCATCATGTTCCTGCCGAGAGTTAGAAATGTAGAGAGTAGAAGAGAAAAGGAAAAATGGAAAATCAATAGAAAGATGGGATCAATAGATTGCAAAACATTAAGAACTAGATATTAGAAGCAGTAGGCATGAGAGATAAAAATAGTGCAAAATAGGGAATTAATTGGGAAAAAATTTCTATGTTTTATATTGTATGTGTAAAAGAATCAATTTTTTTTAAGTGCAAGCTTGATTCACAGTCTATTGCTATCATTATCAAATCTTGATTTTCAGAGTATGTGTAGAAGGATCCAAAAAAACATTAAGTGCAAACTTGATTCATATGAAGAGAGGAAATTTTGATACTAAAACATTAAATTTTTGTAATTAAATCCTTTTTCTGTTTATTGTTTAGAAATAAACATATTTTATGGGTTCTATCATTTTCCTTATGAAACAATAGTGTTGTACAATTCTTTCTCTAAGTTGTTTTCTGTAAGTTCTAAGAAGACATCTTACAAATTTTGCTATATTCTAGTAGCAAAAGCATAAAAAGCAAAGCAATTTAAAATTGTTAATCTTCTAAAATATGCATAACAAAGCTCATATAAACCAACAATTTACATTAAAATTTGGGGCAATGAATGGCATTTTGAGCAGTACATCGAATATACAGATATTTGAGTAGATCACAAGAAGTGTTAAAAGGATATTTATGCACAAGAAAGGAAAATAATTGCACCTTACTATTGAAGTAAGGCATTGAAATATTTTTGGTAGAGATTTTACGAAACACAGATATGAATTAGAAGCAAATCCAAGAAATAATTTAATTAACAATTTTTTTGCAAATTGCATATAGTTTGATGTGATATTTATTGTCATTGGACATGGGTATGCTAGAAGGTAAGCAAGAAAAGCTCCTTTAAGCACTTCCGGTACTCAATTTTTGTTACCATCCATATGTTTTGGAATTTAATGCAACGCTCTTTTAGGAATATAATGCAGTTTAATTTCTCAGCATGAGACTATGGGTATGTGCGTTACTTTTGTGACTGTAAACAAGAAGACTTTTTCTTACTTTAGGAGATTTGGTCTAAGTTAGCATTTGTGGGCTTTATGGTATCCAGACGTGAGACCAGCTACAGGAGAAGTGTTGGCTGATTCATCTTTATATCCTTCAGATGATGAAAGAGAATCAAAACAGTGGATAAAATATGAGGGAAAATAAAATATTCAGTTTTTATAAACTGTTTTTTGATATTTCCAACAGTTGATGTTCTAGATTGTTTAGTTTTCTAGAGGTTATTATATTTTTTATTTATTCTTACATTTTAGCACTGCTTGTGTATTATTTCATGTGTTTCAACAGTTCATTGAACTCACTGTTGTATAATGCACTTCTATGAAGATGGGTTTTCAACGAGAGAAATAATATTGACATTAGCTTCCCAAAATCGATTGAAACCTTTGTTTTACAGATTCTTATGGCAATGAATTGACAGTAGAAAAGGAATCATGCAAGAACAAAAATAAAGAAATTTATTTATTATTATTCCAAATCGCTTTCAGAGAATTGATCTGTTTTATTTGAATGCTGAGGCATAATAACTTTTAAAATTTCAATGTTAAAATTGGGCAAATCACAACTTTTGACTTGGTGGGTGCGAGATGGGTGTTTAAATTGGGGAAAAGAGCACACAGTACAATTTTAAAGACAATATTTAGCTACAAGCCTACAACCATTGTCACTAAATCTAGATGATTATGTTCATATCCAGATGGATCAGAAATATTTGTCTGATTTGGTCTAGACTTTATAAGTCTTATAGAAACTTTACAATTTTTTATTTTTTATTTTTCATTTTTAAACGTGGATATTTACATATTTTTTACCTCCAAAACAAATACAATTTTTCAAATCTGTTAACCATGGCTACAACCATAACCATTCTCTATAATTTAAATGTGGCCGCCATCTAAATTCTAAACCGCATAAATCAGCATACAACTAGCATTAGTCACCTCTTTATACAACGTCCTGAGAAAATCACATAGATTCTGAACTGCATCCCCAGCAAGGTCCTGAAAAGATGAATAGCAATCAAAAGACAACCCTCATAGAACATTGACATGAAATTAAAGACATAAAAATAGACCACATCAAACAGCAGTTTACCTGGTCATCAACACAACCAGTCTCATCATAAAGTTTTCTCTTCTCTGGATCTCCAAGTATTGACATTACTTTTTGCAATTTCTGGAACTTTTCATTGGCATTCTACAATTCCAAATTTAAGAGCAACAAAAATCAAGCAAACATATATCAGTAATGCCAAAGCATCTCCTATAACTGCAAATTCAATACTTCCACAAAGTCTCCTTCCATGTATAAAAGGAAAAACCAGCACATACCTCGTCATTTTGATTTTTGTCAGGATGCAGCTGTAATGCCAACCTGTGGTAGGCCTTTTTAATTTCCTGTTGAGATGCAATCCGCTCCACTCCAAGCACCTGCCATCCCCAGTGAATGCAATCATTCAAAAATGGCAAATCACATACCACTTTTTCACATGGAATGAGCCGTGCATAATAAAGTTTATGCAAGGATGGCATGATTCTAAAACAAACATCATCTTTGGCAAGAAAGATATCCTAAAACCAAATATTTCACACAAATAAAAACATTCTACCAGAACTTAAGTAATGGTTGACCAAACTATATAGTGATACAAAAGGTCCGTGTCAGTCACCAACTATCAATTACAAAAAACACAAAAGGTTGCAACTTAAGTCTTATTTGAATAGGCTAGCACACCAATCAAAGGGGTGTAATAGTATTTGAACTGGATGCAGCAAAAGAAGACACAATATCTAATTAAAGTTCAATTGCTCCAGTATATGAATATGTTAGATTCTTCTGGCATCAACTGCATAATGAGAACTTGTATAATACCTCTATTTTAAAAGGTCTAAAGTGCTATCCTTACAAGGGGCGACAAATACATTATACAGTTTATGCTGGTTTATATTAAGTTAATGTAGCAAAAAATCTTTCTTGACCTTATCTTCTACAAAGTTCATGGAGGTCTTTATAAGGAGGCTCAATGGGAGAAGTAAAGCATGCTTGATTTGATAAAAGATTTATGATTTCTGGAGACAGAAACCTTCAAGAGTTCAAAGAAGGGTTGGACAGAAACCTAGCTCTTCCTAATGGGTGGATTCATGACAGAGTCTACAATATTGCCAAATTTGTGAAGTCTTCTTTTGAAGACAAATTTGCAGAAATAAAAGATATTGCAGATCATAGGTCTGGCAAAATAATACAAAGCAGTGACTTGTAGTATCGCAGATCTAGAATCTGTTACCCCCATTTGGAGATTTAGTTGGATATAGCAGAAAAAAATTGCAATAATAAAACAGACCTAAACCTGGTTACCCAAAGAAGGGATGTGTTCATTCGATATGCCACAAAAGCACAAAGATTCATTAAGTGTCACAAATTAAAGAATACAGAGTCATTAAGTGTCCCAAGAAGTGTGTTTTTAAGTAATCCAAATAATATTTTTTAAAGAAAAATATAGAAACTGGTGCTGGAATAAAATCCAACCCAGACCCAGCAATCCAGAGAACGCATGCCTTTATTATCTCAAAAAATAAAAAGTTATACTTTAATAAAAAAAAATGAATAGGTGTATGGAATAAATCTAAACTGAACTGAACTACAGACACATTTTAACTAAGTATCTTCAAAGATTCGAAATAAAAATAGGTCCAAAGAGTTGTAGTCGAATGGCTTAAAATGCCTATTCATAAGAAGAGCAACTCAAGTTCAAATCACAATTCCACAATAAACAGACGAATAACTGCATGTAGCAAGCCTGACTATTATGTATTGGACTCTCAAATCAGATTAATTGACGTAAAAAAAGGTCCAGACAACTACTCTGAGAGGAGAGACAGGTAATCATTGTATGTATTAGAAATATAAAAGCTGAGACAAAATTATTGGTGAGCTTGGTAATGATTCACTTACCCTAAACCCGGATATTTAAAAATAAAATAAAATATAATAAGATATATGGGTGTTGCCAGTTACTCAATGAATGCCTCAAAAACATTGTTTGAAAAAAAAAAAAAACACTCAAACGAAACTAGTAATGGGTTCGGGAATGAATGATCAAAATTTAAACAAACTAATGGGTGTAGAAATTCAATACAACTAACCAGAGAAGGCAGGCATACTTACAAAGTGTACAAGCAAAAAATTAAAAATTAACGGCTATTCGATATAAATATGAATCTAACCTGATAAAGGCTGCCTTGTGTAGTATCAGGGGTGACGTTTTCAGGGTGTGAGCCACTTCCTTCCTCCTCTGAGGCCGCATTTTGCTGTCTATTACTATTCTTCGGCTTTGCCATTCTCTGAATGCAGCAATCAAATGCAAAACGCGCTGCAAAATGTGGAAATACCAAAGGCAATTTGAGAGAATTCCTTGTATGGCTCCTTCTAAATACTAAATGCATAGGAGCTCTTCCCGCGCTTTGGAGAGATGTTGGGCTTCATTCTTTCTCATTTCAGATTTTGAAAAAAAGGTTATTTGCCTCCAACATAGTGGAGAAGGATTTTGGATTGTAAAGGAGGGAGGGCGGTTTTGTATTGCATTTAAATGCCTATGCATATACCTCATTTATGTTTGTTTCACATAAGCGTTCATTATAGTAATTAGAATGGTTGCCAACATATACAGTTACCTGCTCATCAGTGGAAATAAATGGAGAGGCATAAGCAATATACGCTATAGACCAACTTCTCATTTAAGATTTTCTGATAAAATGCGCTTCCTCCGTATGTGAAAGCAAAAATCCAATCTTGTAAAATCCTCTGCGCAAACAGGACGATACTGACAAATGATGTGATACTACTGCAGGACAAATAACGCAACCCACCGTTACAAAACAGAACGAAAACGGGAAAGGCAAAAAAATAATTGACTGGTAAGACCTTAGTGTGCTACTTCAGCCAGCCCGTGAAGCAGGGGCATGAGGGCCACAACCAGAGTCAAGAAAACCCGTTTGCAGAACTTTCATAGTTTTCACTGAAAAAATTTAGACTTGTGTATGTCGGATGTTTCCAGAAACCTCTGCTATAAGCTTTTGTGTATGTCGAATGTTTCCAGAAACCTCTGCTATAAGCTTTGCATATATCAGATGTTTCCAGAAATCTAGTAGGAACTAAAATAAATAGGTAAAAAATACTGTAATCTGGCTGGATAACCAAGAAAAGTTTATTTTTTATAAAAAAATTTGCAGCATCCTCCAATCATAATTGGAAAAAATGATTTATTATTAATTATTAAAATGTTTTTAATATTGAAACATTAGAAAAAAAATAAAAAACTAAAAAATTCTCTAATGTGATTGGATAGCTATAAAAGCATTTTTGCATCCAACGATTGCGTTAGTTTCTGCCTGTCGGCAGGAACTAATAAGAAGAAGAAGAAGAAGAAGTCATATCAAGGTCCAAAAATAGGGTTATGACAATAATTAACTTAAAAGATATTTCTACCTACAATTTAACAATTTAAAATTATTTTGTTAATTGTTTTTCCATAGTAAGACCAAAAATGAATTTATTTTTAAATGATATTTCTTAAAGTAATTCATTTATCCAATGTCAATTGCATTTATGGCTTGAATGACATATTACTATTTCAGTAGTAGTAGTAGTAGTAATAACAATAATAATAATAATAATAATAATAATAATAATAATAATAATAGCAAGTCATATCAAGGTCCAAAAATAGGGTTATGACAATAATTAACTTAAAAGTTATTTCTACCTACAATTTAACAATTTGAAATTATTTTGTTAATTGTTTTTCCATAGTAAGACCAAAAATCAATTTACTTTTAAATGATATTTCTTAAAGTAATTCATTTATCCAATGTCAATTGCATTTATGGCTTGAATGACATATTACTATTGTATATGTCATATCTTGACTTTATTGTATTTTTTTTTTTGTTGCTTTTAGAAATTGTCATTTCAAAACTAGTTTGACATTCAATTTTTATAAAAAAGTTGTAATGCTTTGAATTTTGTGTTTAAATTGTTAACCATAATGTTTTTTTGTTTAATAGTGTTATAGATATGACATGGTGGCAAAATAATTTAATTTAAAAGTTATTTCTACATACAATTTAACAATTTGCAATTATTTTGTTAATTATTTTTCCATTTTATTTTTAATATATTTAATTAGTTTAGTTATATTTGTACTCTAATTTTTTTTTTCATATATGTATACTTTTCTTAGTGTATCATATTTTGAGATTTTGATATTCAAAAGTTAAAAACTTAAAAAATAAATATTTTATAATCTTTACATTATTTGAAAAAAGTAGTGATTTATAAGAAATTAGTAAGCAAATCCTTCTTTGAAGTCTTAACATGAATCTTTAATAGTATTAATTAGATCTTTAAACCAACACAAACAATCACACTCTTGACATGAATTTGATACAATGTGTCTCTTGCCGATTTGCGACAATTGATAACCTTTTGATAATATATTTTTCTTGGTTTATAAAACTAAATCAATGCACTTTTGATTTTGTCATTAAAAAAAAAAAAAAACACACAAAACAAAACAAAACAAAAAACAAAAAACCAAAAAAAACAACCATTTTATCATTTTTATATGGTGGAGACCATGTGACAATGACCTTTTTTTTGTGTAGAGATTTTCTTTTGTTCTACCCACGTGAAGACATTCAAAAGGAGAAGTGACAAAAATAAAATGGGGAAGAGGACGAGTTACAGGTAAGGTAGGGAAAAATAATTAACTATAAGAAAAAGGGGAAAGAGTAGGTGGATAGAATAGAGAAACAACAAAAAATGATAGAGGAGACTAGAGGGAAGGTAATGTGAAAAGGAAATAAATGTTATACTTAGTGATATACCTAGTAGAAGAAAAATGGAGGATAAAGTTGGAAGAGAAAAACAAGGGAATTCAAAGAAGAAATGAAGATGAATTAAAATAACAGTTTGTGATTATTTTATTGTAAGAATTTTAGATGATGAGGAAATATAATATTTAAGTACGAGGTGAGAAGAAGAAAATTGTGATCTAATATAAAATAGGATTGTAAAATATTTGTTATGGTAAATGAATTTTAAAAGGTGATGTAAATATGAATAGATTGTCATTAAAAAGGATTTAATTTTATGAAGTATTTTATTGATAGGAGACAAGTTCTTTTAGGTCAACCTCCAAAATGTGTATAAAAGTTCGAAGATAATAGATAAGGCCCTTGGAATGAGATAAGACCCTTGGAATGTAGTATGTAGATTTGTTACTTTTTAATGTACTAAATCTAAGTCTCTCACTATTGATGGATCCTTTGATTATCTAAACTGAGAGATAAAAACTTGTGTATTTGTTAGATATCTAAAATGAATGTAATTAAATATCTTTAAATTCTAGCACATAACATCAAAATGTATCAAATGTGTGCTTAATCACTTCAAGATAGGAAAATAAATAGAACATGCCACCAAAATTTAATTTTAAATTCTGAAAAAGAAATGATCAAGTGTGCAACCATGGATCAACCCCTTGAACATAAAAATGACCTGGGAGGGAAAAGAGTGAAATTTGGATATTTAATTAGTATATCTAAGTAGTTGTATACATAGATGCAATGAATATGTAGATAAAATGATTGTAATAGGATCTATGTATCTAAAGATAAGATAGGGATGAACTATCTAAGAACAATATGGAAATATATACTTATTTTGTTAATTTCAATAAAAATCTCTTCTCCTACTCAAATTGAAAGACTACATAAGATCATTGAAAGCATTAGAATGATGTTTTTCACCTTTGCATGCGCTGAGAACTACATAATGAATATTTTATTTGTATTTTAATATAATGGGAGTTATCCCCTTTAAAAGTATTTTACTTTTTTTTTTTCTTGAAAATAGAAACAATTCTAAATTAAATATTGTATGCGGGGAAAAGTGGGCGAATAAAACTTAATATGTGAAAATATTATAGAATACTAGTCCACACACACAGAGGACTTCTTGATGCAAGCTATGGAGTAACGTAGTGTTACTCAGCTTCCCAAGGAGGGTCCCATGGTTCTCTATCTCACAGTGTCCCTCAAACCAACGTTTTGCTCTCAGATTACTGAGCAAAATGGTTTAGGGATGGCAAATATGAGAACGAGAGATGCTTTTACTAAATTTAGTATGAAATAGATGTTAAGCTATGTATGATACTAAAATGCAATAAACTAGATGATAAGATGACAAGGTTAGTATGAACACTATCCTAGCATAATATATTTAGTCTATGATTGAACTAAAATGATAAAGAAAGTACTCTAATATGCATATTTAGTCTAATTCCTGATCTAAAAGAGGCTAAATGATGAGCATATATGAAATGAAAAAGCTTGAAAGTATTTGAGCATAAGTATAATGCTTCAAATTTGAAAGATGATTGTTCAGAATGGAGGAATGAGAGCTCTATTTATAGCATAAACAGGGCAATGGATGGTCAGGATTGAAAGGTTTAATCAAGGGCCAAGTTTGAAAGTTGGGGATCCATGTGCACAATTGGCACCAATGAAATGGTGACAAGTGTCAACATAGGGTTGGGTTAAGAGAAGAGGTTGGAGGCATTAAAGGCCTGAGAAGACCTCATGGTTATCTAAAGGCTAAGGGTCAAGTCTAAGTTAGGCTTACCCACTGCATTAAGAGTTAATCCAAGGATAAACCTTTGTGCAAATGATTAAGAGATAATCATGGTCAAAGCATTAATGGCCTGATGAGACCCTTGGGTTGGATAGAGGTTGAGTCAAAACAAATGTTTTAACCATGTGGGAGGGTTTGAATTAACCATTAATGGTTATTGGAGACTTTGGGGATTAAGTGGTTGAAGGTTGGAAGCCTTCAATGGTTTTCAAAGACTTTAAGGGTTTTGGTGGTTGAAGGTTGAAAACCTTTAATGGTTATCAAAGACTTTGAGCCATTTGAGAAGTGACTTCCCTTTGCTTAGGGATGTGACAAAGTTTAGAGGAGGGTTAGGTTAATTAGAAGTGATTAGAAGATTCTAGAAGGGATTAGAAAGGGGTTTGAGATTTTGCAAGTGGATGGAGAGATAATAGGATTTAATTGAATTAAATGATTTAATTCAATTTGGTTGTCATTTGGGGAAATTAAATAAATTAGATTTATTTAATTTTGGGATAACTATTTAATTAAATTTGAATTTAATTAAAAGTAGATAGGGGGATTTAATTGAATAAAATGATTTATTCATTAAATGGTATAGTGAATTTAATTTAAATAAATTGAATAATTTATTTAATTAAATAGAGGAATGTGGATAATTTAATTAAATTGGATTTAATTAAATAGAGAAATGAACATAAAATATTCATTGAGGAATATGGTCATTTTTATACGTCTACATTTTGCCCCTCTTTGAAGTGACGTGTGTGCACATGTTATTTCAAAGAAAATGATGTGTTTTTGTGATTTATGATCAAATGCAATTTTTGTGTCGTTCTTTTGATTTGCAAGTCGTGCCCCAGATTCGATGTGTGATGCCCCAGATTCGATGTGTGATGCCCCCTCGGGAGATGAATCAATTTTGAAAAAAATTTATTTAATTTGATGAAGTTCGTATGATGTGTATGATTTCGTGCAAGTAAAAAGTGTGCAGATTGATTCATCTCCCGATAAGTTACAACTGTTTTGGTATAGGGGAGATCGCGACCATATTACAGGTCCCTACGACTAACCCTAATTTCATTTTCCTCCTATAAAAGGGATTTAGGGGTTGATTTAGGTTCATTTGTGCTTTGTTGATTGTGAAGAAAGAGAATTTGCTCTGGAGAGAAAATGTCGATTCCCTATCATAGACACCGTTTCGAGCGCGTTCGGAGGTAC
This sequence comes from Cryptomeria japonica, assembly GCF_030272615.1. Lineage (NCBI taxonomy): Eukaryota > Viridiplantae > Streptophyta > Pinopsida > Cupressales > Cupressaceae > Cryptomeria > Cryptomeria japonica. The sequence goes on along the minus strand of NC_081409.1, from coordinate 316,887,108 downwards.
CGGAGGCCTGTAGCGCGTGGACCACCAGTAAGTCAACGTTTTTGACCCCTTTTTGATTTTTTGTTTTGTCGTTTTTGATCATTTTTTGAATTTCAAAGTTCGGGTGTCACGTTTTAGTGCGTCTAGGGTCAACAGTAGCGCATGCAAAGTGTGAAGTAGCGCATCAAGTTTAAATTTAGGGGTTGCGTCCGAAAACTGTAGGTTAGCGCATGAAACTTTTAGATTAGCGCGTGCACGGATAATAGCGCATGTAAGGTATTGGGTAGCGCTTCGCATCAACAGGGTAGCACATAGGTTTGACCTAGCGCATAAGGACCGCAGAGGGTCGCATAGGGAAGGGGGTTTAGCGCGTAGGACTAACCTAGCGCATAGGGCTACAAGGGTAGCGCTTGGGAAGGGTAGATTAGCGCGTAAGCAGAGCTTAGCGCATGGGATGGGTTAGGTAGAGCATTGGGTGAAATGTTTAGCGCGTAGACAGAGTCTAGCGCATAGGACAGGTAGATTAGCGCGTAGGAGAGACAGCCTAGCGCGTGGGGGTAATTTAGCGCATTGAAGATCTGTTTTAGCGCATCCGAAAAATTTCGCAGTTTTGCCTGAGTTGAAAATTTGTTTTGTCTGCCTGTCGTGGTTTGATGAATTTACCCAATATGAGTGTTTGTATAACTTGTTTTGATTTGTGAGTTTTCAAGTTATATATAGATATCAATCTATTGTTTTGATCAAAAATGATGTAGTTGTGTGTTCTGTTTCAAGGTCAATGTATGTGAAAGCCTGAGTTGTATTACAAGCCAATATGGGTTGGAGACTTGAGGTGTGTTACAAGCTGATATGGGTGGGAAACTTGAGTTGTTTTACAAGTTTATGTGATTGTGGTACTTGAGTTGTTTTACAAGTTTTGATATGGTTTTTGAGAACTTGAGTTGTGTTACAAGTTGATATGAAATGATAGGATATTGAACTTGATGTAGATGAGCAAATTGTTTCATGTTGTTGATGTAAGTTTGATTTTGAGATCTTTGTGTGGATGTGGAAACTGATATTGGATATGTTTTATTTGTTTTGACAGGAGCGATTGGGGGTTGTTCAGTCGAGGGAGAGATTTCCGAGACCGTGGACGTTGATATCAAGACTATCACAGGCAGATTTGGATATCATAGAGAGATGTGGATTGACCTCACTTCTAGATATGCCTCGGTTCACTTTGAACCAGGGGCTTTTGTCAGCATTAGCAGAGAGGTGGCATAGCGATACGAACACCTTTCATTTTGCCACAGGAGAGATGACAGTGACACCAGAGGATTGTTACTGGATTTTGCGGATTCTTGTAGTAGGGGCACTACTTCCCTATGAGCAGTCAGAGGAGGGTGGCACAGAGGCACTGCGCCGCATTTTTCAGGATGACACAGTTTGTGGGTATGAGATCCCTTGGCAGGAGTTTTTGGATTTGGGGTATGCACCGCTGCCATCTGTACTGGCAGGATTCATTGGGGGATTCCTTTGTCCTGATCGCAGGTCAAAGGGATTCTCGGTGGGATGAGGACTGGTTTTGGAGGAGATGGTTACGCAGGGGAGGAGATTTGCATGGGGGTCAGCGATGCTGGCTCATTTATATAAGAGTTTACACGAGGTAGTATACCTCGGTTACAGTAGCTTGTCAGTAGGAGTGACCTTATTACAGGTATGGTGCTGGGAGCACATTCCAGTAGCTAGGCCACTGGCAGACAGAGACAGGCCCGTAGGTGCAGCATATGCCTACGGTTATAGAGGTCTAGTTGTCCAGCGTAAGCTGGGCAAGCTAGAGCATTGGAGGAGGGTTTTCGATGATATAGATACGGTCACCTGGAGACCGTATACAGGTTGCGAGGTATGGGCAGAGGATGGGCTGGAGATGCCCTTTGTTTTTATGACCCGATATTTGATTGGGAGAACCCCATTCGTTATTGAGCGGTTTGTGGTGACCCGAGTTTTGCGACAGTTCGGACGCCAGCAGGGGATTCCTCAGGGAGTGTGCCTGTATGCACGGAGGCAGCAGGATGTGGCCGATTGGGGGCTGACTATTGACAGTGCGATGGCCGTGGAGGAGTTTGTGGGGATAGCTGGGCAAATCTGGGACTATGCACCAGAGATTCAGGACACCGGGATGACAGAGGAGTTCGCCTGTTTGTTTGTTGCGCGGGCAGTGGCAAGGATCTCAGATCCAAAGGAGATGAGGCCAGCGTTTGACTCGGATGGGGAGGAGGGAGACAGGGGAGATGATGGAGAGGATGGAGAGGATGGAGGAGCTAGAGGAGCTAGAGGGAGGCGGGGAGGTAGAGGTGTGGAGAGGGCGGTACGACAGGGGAGGATTGAGAGGGGGAGAGGAGGATTGGCTATCGGAGCCGGGAGAGAGGGGAGAGTGATGGAGGTGCTGGCTGCAGTAGGGGATGAGGAGGAGATGGTTAGACTAGCACAGAGGAGGAGGGTAGATATACTCCCACCTCCAGTACCGAGGACAGGGCGAGTGGGAGGGGTTCCTCCAGCACAGGTACCACTGCGGGTTCGAGTGCCAGGTCATGTGGAGGATGCACAGATCCGGACCCTGCAGATTACTGTTCAGCAGCTGCAGGCACAGATTTTGACCTATCAGCAGCAGATTTCTCAGTTGACCACTGAGAGAGATACTGAGATAGAGCGGCGAGGACGAACGGAGGAGGCCTTGGTGAGTGTGCAAAGAGCAGCGGCGGGTGGTCCAATGAGAGACACCCTGAGAGAGCTGACGCGGAGAGTGCAGGAGGTTGAGTATTATAGGCGACATTATGAGGCTGCAGTACCCAGAGATCGACGAGTGGAGAGCTTTGCACAGTCGAGATCGAGTCGATCTCGAACTGCTAGGACACGATCTGAGAACCAAGGTGTGATGGGGCCGGTGAGATAGGACCCTCCTGGAGATCCAGGGGCGAGTGTATCTGGAGCGAGACAGGACCCGCCTGGAGATCCAGGGGCAGGTGCAGCTGGAGCGAGACCATCTCCGTCAGGAGATAGTCATACTTGAGAGACAGGGTCTCTGTTGTATTTATGAGCAGTGTGTTATTTGTTGTACTGGACACAGTGTGTGGACACATTTTGTACATTTTGATCAGTTTTGAGATATATATATATATATATATATATATACGGTACCATTTTTGATCATGTGATGTGTTGATATGGATGCATTTATTGTATGTGATGATGCAATGCTTAAATATATGATGTAATGTTATGATGCAGGATGTATGCTTTTTATATGCTGTAAGATGTATCTTGAAAATGAGATGTATGATTTTAATATGCTGCTAAATGTATCGTAATATGTAAATGATTTTAAATGATATGGAATGATGTGTATGCAACTAATTGGAAAATGATATGCAACTATTTGTAGAATGATATGCAACTAATTGTAAAATGATATGCCACTAATTTATTTTGGAGCATCCCTCATTCTGTATTTGCCATCCAATATAACCATATTTTTGCTTTCTTTGTAAATATCATCACTGAGCATTGATTTGTTTAGGATATGTTGAAAATTTATACAAGCATAATGGTATAATTGAACCATAATGACCTGAGAAAAATTTACATGATATTTGATTTTGCAAGATAGCACAAGCGTCAAGGTATAATTGAACCATGACGACTTGAGTGCGTATTGCGTAAATAGACAAGATTTGATCATGTGTATGCGTGAAGTGGAATCAAGCCTTCAGTGATATTGGACGTATCACGTCTCGAGGCATGTATTCACATAGTACAAGTGATCGCCTCCTAGACAGAAGACTAAGAAAATATTGGAAGTTTCCCACGATCTCTAGCTGTGAATCATTTAGTGAGACAAGGAAGAGAATCCAATAATGCACAAAGTTCAAAATGCAAAACTAGTTTAAGATTTTATGCTATAGTGCAACATTCAGTACTTCAGATCATCATCCATCCATCCTTGGTAGTTTTTGTGTTTTGTGTAGTTTTTGTTTGGCAATGAAGCGTAGTTGTTTGTTGGATGTCATGCTGATGAGTTTTGCATTTAGTCTTGATGTCTTGAATGTTTGCAATATTGATACGATTTACATGCCCCTTGCTGAGTGTGCCTCTTGATGTGAATACATACAGTGATTCCAAGCCATGGTGTTTTAGTGGTAGGAGGATATTTATAGAGAAATCAGGATATTGACTACGCTAAGTATGTCCTGAATGGATATTTGCTAAATGTCGGGCGATGGCCGATAGTGTTTGTATGGACAACATGGTATGGAAATAAATAGAGGAGCCGTTCTTTCACAAGGGCACCTGTTTACCAGGTTTTCACCCTTTGTTTTTATTGTACTTTACTGGTTTTTTTTTATTTTTTTATTTTTTTTTTTTGGGGGGGGGGCTCTTTCCGTGCACTAGGCTACTTTAAGTATAGTACCTTTTCAGATGGATACTGTTAGTTGGTTCGTCAAGCACATCTCCTTCAGAATTTGTTAGCTGATAAGCACCTGATCCATAAACGGATATGATAACATAGGGACCCAACCAGTTAGGTTCAAATTTCCCTTTCTTTTCTCGATCTTGCTGATTTCTTGGATTTTCTTTAAGGACTAGGTCACCAACCTTGAAGTTGCGGGGAATGACCTTGTGATTGTAGCTCCTGCACATGCGTTGCTGATATGCTTTGAGATGAGTATAAGCATGTTGGCGTCGTTCATCCAATAGCTCAAGTTCTTGTAGACGATTAACTCGATACTCTTCATCTGGGATTAAGCCTTTCAAAGAGACTCTGAGAGATGGGATCTCTACCTACAGGGGTAAAATAGCCTCTGATCCATATACCAATGAATATGGTGTTGCTCCTGTGGGTGTGCGGATGTTGGTCCTGTATGCCCAAAGTGCTGGATTGAATTGTACATGTCAATCTTTGCCTGCATCATTCACTGTTTTCTTGAGGATTTTCAGTATTGTCTTGTTAGATGCTTCCGCTTGACCATTTTCCTGTGGGTAATATGGTGTAGAGAACCTATGGTGGATTTTGAATTTTTCACATAGTTCTTGGACATCTTGATTTTTGAAGGGCCGTCCATTATCTGTGATGATTGAACTTGGAATACCATATCTGTAGATCAGATAATTTAGGATAAAAGAGGCAATTTGTTTCCCGGTCACCGTGGTCATGGGAACTGCTTCTATCCATTTGGTAAAGTATTTTGTTGCTGTTATAATGAACTTGTGTCCATTTGAAGAGGATGGATGAATTTTGCCAACTAGGTCCAGTCCCCACTGACAAAAGGGCCATGATGTTGTAAAGGGTTGTAGTTCCTGTGCTGGTGCATGTATCAGATTGCCATGGATTTGGCATTTAGGACATTTCTTGGCAAAGTGATATGAATCTTTCTCCATTGTAGGCCAGTAGTATCCCATCCTTAGAAGTTTTTTAGCAAGAGTAGTGCCACTTGAATGTGTGCCACAAATACCTTCATAAAGCTCGTGTAAAGTCAAATCAGAATCATTACAATCAAGGCAACGAAGAAGAGTACCATCGAGACCTCGACGATATAAAGTATCAGCGGTAAGGGTATAACGGGCAGCTTGTCGAATAAAGTTACATTTTTTGTTACGGGATTGGTCAATGGGTAAGATATTGTGCTTGAGGTAGTCGTATATTGGTCCATATAACGGAGAATCTGAACCAGTCAAGGCATAGATAACATGGGATTCAGAGTGGTCATAGGCGGGGGAGAATAGTTGCTCTACCAGGAACTCATAATGACTATGTTGCTCTGGAATTTGTAGTAGCGAAGCGATTGTAGCCATTGCATCGGCTGCTTTGTTGTTCAACCTTGGTATTTGCTCAAAGGTGATGTGCACAAAATACTGTTTGAAGTCATCCACCATTTGTTTGTAGGGTAGTAGCTTGTCGTCCTTTGTCTGATAGTTGTTATTGATTTGATTAATGACCAGTTGTGAGTCTCCATAGACTTTTAACTCTGTGATTTTCCATTCTACAGCCATTTTGATGCCTATGACCAGTGCTTCATATTCAGCCACATTATTTGTGCATGGAAACATAAGTCTGTATGATTTGGGCATAGTGTGTCCTTCAGGAGTGATGAACAGAATGCCGGCACCTGAACCATGTTGAGTATAGGATCCGTCAAAGTATAGGGTCCATTGTTTAGTAGAAAGAGCAAGAACATCCCTGTTTGGAAATTCAACCTCCATGGTTTGTTTGCCTGGTAGCGGTGCTTCGGCCAACTGATCTGCAATTGCTTGTCCTTTGATGGCTCGTCTTTCTGTGTATTGGATGTCGAATTCACTGAGAATCATGACCCATTTAGCCAATCGGCCTGTAAGAGCTGCCTTACTGAGTAGATATTTGAGAGGATCAATTTTCGCCACTAGCTTGATGGTGTGTGCTAGCATGTAATGTCGGAACTTCTAAGATGCAAAGACCACTATTAGGCAAGCCTTTTCAATAAAGGTATAGTTGAGCTCATAGCCATTCAATGTTCTACTGATGTAGTATATGGCGCATTCCTTTCCTTGTTGATCTTCTTGTGCCAATAATGCCCCCAGTGAAATATCTGTTGTTGAGATATATAGAATAAGTGGCTTTCCGGCGACTGGTGGTACTAGAACTGGTGGATTCATTAGGTACTGTTTGATTTGATAAAAAGATTCTGCACACTTAGCCTCCCATTTGAATGGTACATTTTTGTGTAGCAAATGGTTAAATGGTAGACTTTTATCTGCTAGCTGAGCGATGAATCACCGGATTGATTGAAGTCGTCCCTGTAAAGATCTGAGTTGACTGATATTCTGTGGTGGTGGCATTTCCATAATGGCTTGTACCTTTGCTAAATCAACTTCAATACCCTTAGCTGAGACTATGTAGCCTAGTAACTTGCCTGATGTAACCCCGAAGACACATTTCTTAGGGTTAAGCCTGACTTGGAATTTCTCCAATTGATCAAAAATCTTTGTTAGGATGCCAAGATGTTCTACTCTGGTGAAGGATTTAGCTAATAAGTCATCCACATAGTCTTCCATAAATGTGTGCATCATGTCATGGAATATTGTGGTCATTGCTCTTTGATAAGTGGCCCCTGCATTCTTTAAGCCGAAAGGCATAACATTCCAACAGTACGTCCCCCAAGGACAGGTGAACGTTGTTTTATCTTGATCTTCAGGAGCTATCTTGATTTGGTTATAGCCTAAGAAACCATCCATTAGCGAAAGCATTGCATGGCCGGCTGTGAGATCTACAATTATGTCGATACTTGGTAGAGGAAAGTCATCTTTTGGACAAGTTTTGTTGACGTCTCTGAAGTCAGTGCATATTCTGATACTACCATCCGGTTTTGATACTGGAACGATATTGGATATCCATTCTGCATAGTCAATGGGTCGGATGAATCCGACGTCTAATAATTTCTTTAGTTCAGTTTTGACCATGAGTGCCACCTGTGGATTCATCTTTCGTAGCTTTTGCTTGGCTGGCTTAACTTCTATAGAGATGGACAAGTGATGCATGATTAAGTGTGGATCTACTCCGGGCATATCAGCATATGACCAAGCAAAGTTGATTTGCTGTTCTTTAAAGAAGATGATGAATGCTGATTTTTCTTCCTCTGTTAGAGATTATGCAAGATGTATATTTCTGGCTGCTTCTATGGTACCAATGTTGATTGATTGAGTGGGCTCAATCAATATGGGCGATCGCTCATGAAAGTGCTCAGGAAGAGTGTCAAGTCTCCCATCGTTAGGTGCCTCAAAAAGGTTTTCACCCTCTGATGCGTCCTTTATTTTTACTTTTTTATGATCTAGAGCTGCCATTGATTGGTTTTCAGCATTAGATTCTTTATTTGGTTCATTTTTGCGACTGAGAGACTTGGCACTCCCTGATTGACAGATATCATTATTTTGTTCACTAGTAGAGCCTGTTTCCGGATTTACGGTACATAGGTAATGGACAATAGATGCATCATTTGGGAAAATAGGTATATCATTTGTTTCAGGTTCGTCCCAGTCGATGAGGTCAGGAAAGACAAGTGGTAAGGAATCATTGGGTGGATCAAGTTTGGCTACCGTAAGTGTTAGGATAGAGTTTTCATCGTGATGGGTCTTGGGTTTAAAGAAGTTTAGGATTTCGTCGAGGTCCTCGATGGTATCATCTTCCACATAGACTTGTTCATAATGTTTCTGTTCACTTTCTTGAGCGTCATAGATATGTTGCGGTCCAAATTCAAGAGGTCTATCCTCTGCGTTATGTTCTTCCTGAGAAAGGGATATAGAATCAGTATCATCCAAGATATCAGTAGTAGCATTGGAGCAGGTACCCCATTCATATTCATTGGAATCTGTCTCATAAGCATCATCCCAGATTCTATCTGTGCTGTAAACAGGTGTGTTGTATGGTGAAAACAAATCTTTGATGATGGATACCATTTTGATGGTTTTTGTAGATTCTGTATCAGATCCGTCTTCTACTTGCTAGATTTGTTCATAGACTGTGCTTCCTCGGGGAGGAATAACGGTATTTGGAGATGACCTGATTTGTTCTTGAGATATTGGTGTTTGAATATGAGCTACTGCTGCAAATAGGGCCTTCTTATGACTAAGAAGTTTTTCCTGATGTAACTTCTGATCTTGACGTTCCCGTGCCTTGCAGATTGTTTCTGCTGATTCAAAAAGTGCTTCCTGCCAGGATTCTTCTTTGTATGGTGTCTTTACTTTCCATTGAGGTTTGATAGGTAGGTGAGGCGGCCGCTTCAATAGGAATGTGAGTTTAGAACCCAATCCTGCTTTGTTTCTGCTAGGTTGTGAAGGAAGATCTATAGGTTCAGTGACTCCTTCTTTGTGTTTGCCAATAGGTCCTTTACCGCCATATCCCATTTGTTTCATGATTAAGTAGCCTTTTCCATACATGTGTGTTGGTAGAATAATGTCCAGAGCAGCTGCTCTATGATTTTCTTCTTCATCTTTGTATAACCAACTAAGAACATCTTTGTCTTCTGATTCATGTGCTAGAGTACCTAATTGGATGAAGGTACCATCAAATTTAGTGATGGGCTGAGTAGCCAGTTATGTTGATGTAGTAGGCAAACTATGTGATCTAGGTGAGGTCGGCAATTTTGCCAAACATAAAGGCTCCAAAGAGTATTCTCCCATGCCTTGGTCTTTGATTTGTGTTTTCTGCTTGAAGTCTCCCCATAAGGAGTTGGATTTTGCTGTTTGTGGATCTGATGTTGAAGATTGCTGCTTTTCTCTATTATGAGGAACCAAACTGTCCTGGGCTACCCCCATTGTATTGCAATGTTGAAATGGATTGTGATCAGCAGATATGGAGATTTCTTGTCCATCATAAGGAAACTTGACACACTGGTGATATGTAGAAGGTACTGCTTGCATTTCATGTATCTAGGGTCGTCCTAACAAAATATTGTAGGTTAGATCAATATCTAAGACTTGACAAATAGTATCATTTTGTACTGGGCCTACTTGAATAGGTAATATCACTGTGCCTTTAGAGGACCTTTCCTCATCATCATATGCCTTTATGGTAATTTTCTTGCAAGGGTCAATAGATTCTTCTGAGAAGCCTAATGCACGAATAAACTTTAAAGTACATATATTAAGACCGGCTCCTCCATCTATTAGGACTCTTTTGACTCGGTGTTTGCAAACAATGACTTCAATATAGAGAGGAGTATTATGTGGATGACTCAAGGAAGTATTATCATGCTCGGAGAAGGTGAGGTTATGAGGTCCTGTCATATGGGCGACCATGGCTTGAAATCTGTCTGTATCTAGATTTTGAGGTACATTTGTTTCCAATAATGCTTGCTCCAATATGTCTTTGTGCTTGGGTGATAGTTTCAATAATTCCAGGATAGATATCTGAGCTGGAGTCTTGCGTAGTTGGCTAACCAAGTCATATTGGATTTTTGGTGTGGTAGTTGCAGGTGTAGTATGTCCCTTCAAGACATATTTCTGAGTGCGGGTTGTTACATTAACAGATTCATGATCACGCTGATCTCAGATGGTGACGACATTTACTTGATGATCTTCAGCTAATATATGGTTGATAGTGTTATTGTAGATGTGATTAATACGAGCTCCGCGTGTATCATTTGAAGTAGATGCTCCATCCTTGTTGTAATTTGGGAGAGGATTTTTAAAGGCTCCGTGATCACCATTTGTTTTGAGACCATCGACCGTTAAGTCACCTCGATCAATCATGTCCTAGACTATGTGTTTCAATCTCATGCATTCGTTTGTTCTATGACCCTTGTTGCGATGGAAATCACAATAGTGTGAATCATTCCACCAAGGTGGTTTGATTGGGGGTTCATAATTGTTGAGTGGCGGTAAAGAAAGAGTTTTGTTTGCCAAAAGTTCTCTAAATGCTGATTCTAGTGATTGTCCCAGTGGTGTGAAGATACGCTTTTGGAAATTGTTCGTGTTGTTGCGTGGATTGTTGTTAGGTCCTGGATTCATGTTTTTGCCTTGATTATCATTGGTGTTGTTTGTGTTGAATTGTCCTTGATCAGTGTTTTGCGCATATGTGTTAGCACTCGGAGTAGCATTTTTAGGATTTTTCGTGTTCTGAGGATTTCCAGATAATGCAAGCACTGGTTGTTTCGATTTAGGATCATGTGATTCATTGTTGCCTCCATTTTTGTTTCGAGTCCAAAATCGAGATTTGTCAAAGTTGGTGTTGTTTTGGTTATTGTAGTTTGATGAGTTTGTTCCTTCCTTGTAGAATTTGAGTGTTCCCTTTTTGACACATGCTTCCTCTACTTGAATGCCATTTTCAATCAATTTAGCGAAAGATGGTATGCATTGAAGTTTGAGTCTGTAACTCATTTCGCCATTCAAGTTATCAATGAAGATTTCCATTTTCTCTTTTTCAGGAATATCTCGAGGATATCTGGAGACCATGCATCTCCAGCGTTGAAGGAATGCCATAAATGTTTCATTGTTCTTTTGTTTGGTGTTGCAAACATCTAGCATGGTTATGGCATGTTGGATGTTGTAGGAATAGTGGGTGATGAATTTGTTAACCAACTCATCAAATGATCTAACAGGTGGCGAAATTTTGGATAACCATTCCATGGTTTGCCCTCCCAAGCTTCTGGGGAATAATCTCATCAAATAGGTGTCATCATGAGCAAATTCAAGGCTCAGTGTGCAAAATTCTCGAACATGATCCCGGGGATCACTTTTCCCATCATATTTATCAAATTTGGGAACGTCCGAGTTTGGAGGAAAAGGCACCATGTTCAAGCTTCTGTCAAATGGATAAGGACAGATTTCATTTAAAGAGTACCGCACTGTTGTCCCTTGTTGCATATCCTGTATTTCCCTTTGTAACATTTGCATTTGTTGAGTAAGAGCAATCAAGGGTGCATTGTCTTGCCGAGGAAAAAGTTCTTGCCTTGTATTGGTTCTCAGCTAAAAAGGAGTGGTAAATGGTATATGTTGCTCTGGTGTTTCTAGTTCAGGTATACGCATTTCTGGTATGCGTTGTTCTAGAATGTGTTGTTCAAAGTTATGTTGTTCAGGTATGTGAGTTTCTTCTTCTCGGTTTTGTTCTTGAGATGCATATTGCCGAGATCCGGTTTGAAAAATATTTGGGTCGAAATCTTCAGGAAGTTTAACACCCTTGCTTGTGAGCATCAACAGATATTTTTCTTTGTCATTTTCCATGAGCTTTTCGACAAGTTTTTGGAAGGCGAGATTTACTTAACATTCCCTAAGAAGGGCTTCAGTAATTTCAGGTTCTTCTACGGGTGGAACTTCAAAAGGATTTGATAATCTTCGATTCATACTGGACTCAGCGGGTGTCTCACTTTGTTTGTTGCTTTGAGAGCAAGTAACAGGCATTTTAGTAGAAGCTTTCAGTGATGAAAGGGACAAAAGCCTCCTCGATGTGTTGCTCGGGCATTGGTGGTTCTGGTCGAGATGTGTTATATGTGATGCACTCGTCAGGCAAGAATGCTGGATTGATTTTTCCACCGCGGTTTATGGTTTGATTAAAAGAAGACTTTTGACAGTATGCTCTTGTCTTCAAGGGTTCCTTGTCAAATTCGCTAGATTTGTTTTGGATATAGCGTTTGACGTGATGAAGGAATACTCGATGAGATTTGAAGAGTTGACGATTTATGTATAAAAACTTATTTCGCCTGATGAATTTGGAAAAACTAGGTTGTCGTTTCCTTAACGTGATGTTACGATAGAGGTTCTTTCTTCTCAGAATAAGGGGATTAGTCATGCAAGAGTGATCGATGATTTCCTTTGATTGGTTTGGATTCAGTTGATTCTTGTTTTGGAAATTTCAAATCTTACTTTATCAGAGTGAAGGTTGCCCCTTCACGATAAAGTGTGTCAAATGATATGGATAAAAGATTCCCGATCTGGAAACTGGATTTGACGATTTGAGAATTTTAAACAAGTATTTTGAGATAGAAATCTGTAAGATGGTAAAGGATTTTGATGACACTGATGATGAAAATTTTTCGGATTATGATAGGAGAGGCATCCTCTATCGTGCGATTTGTTTAGGATTCGGACAACTTTGTTTAACACAAATTGAGCTTGAGAAAAGTTTTTAATAGTTTGTTTTTGTCACTCTGGTTTGATAAAAGATGATTTTTGATGAAAAAAAGTCTTCTAAAATGTTTTTGAAATTTTCAAAATTTTTAGTTTTGGACTCTCTGTTTTTCGGCCTTAAATCACGCGCTAAAACAGAGCTTACATGCGCTACTGAATTTACCGGATGCGCTAAAGGAATGAGCCCACGCGCTAATCTGCCCCAAGATACGCGCTAAAGTTTGGTTTTTGGAAAAATTTTGTTTAACAGGTGAAAAATCTACGCGCTAGACTGGGCTTTAAATGCGCTAACTGTTAGAATAAATGCGCTAAAATATGGTTTCTAAGTGCTAAGCTGTTTCTTCCACGCGCTAAAGTTAGGACCAATGAAATTTGTTGTGGATTTTGTTTGAAAAAGCTACGCGCTACACTGGGTTTGATACGCGCTAACTTTTTGAGTGAATGCGCTAATGTATATATGCTACGCGCTAAGTTGTTGCTGCCACGCGCTGAAAGTAGGACTTTTGAAAATGGTTATTGAATTTTTTTTGAGAAAGTCACATGCTACACTGGACTTTAGAAGCGCTAACTGTTTTGTTTTATGCGCTAATACTTGGTTGTCACGCGCTAAGAGGTTGCTGCGAAGCGCTAGACTGTGTTGTGGATGCGCTAAAGGATGGTTACTATTTTTGCTTGAGGATAAAATGCTACTATTTTAATTTCACATGCTAATGTGAGGTTTGGATGCGTTAACAAAAGTCTTCCACGCACTAAGATGTTGTTCTTATGCGCTAGACTACCTTGATTTTTTCGTTTGGGTGATTTCTTGAGGTTTTTTATTTTTGTTGAGAAATTTTCAAGTGCGATGGATGATTTTCTGAAGTAATAACTGCAAGCACGACACAAAAAGTACAACCATTTTGCCTAATCTAACAAAAAGTGTATGTTCTGCGAGGATGTGTTCAAATCCTCAATGTTTTAACAGGTTGGGATACAAGTAATACACTTCAAAAAGACTCTTTATTCAAGGGTCATAAATAACATCATAGCCCACTAGTCTCGATACTCCGTCAGCTCAAACGGCCGTGTCACCCCTAGGGGGTGCCCATTTTTTTGCCTTTTGCCAGAAGTTAACCCAAAGTGAATTGCTTCACAGTTGAGTAGTTATCTTGGGAGATATATGGTGAGTAATCTTGGGGGCGGATTCTTCCCTACCCTTGCACTATGATGTTACAAATGTTTGATGACTGACTCAGCTCAAAGTTTCTAATGCTAAAGTTCGTAATCAGGCTTCCCATTCAGCCGTCAGTGATAAACTCCCTCAGGAGGCTTCCCAACCTTTAGAACAAAGGCTTTACGTATCTCGAGGATACTGGGGGAAGGCTAATCACTGCGCGCAACCGTTGAAAAGGATTTTCGTCACTTTCCACATTTGATTATAGTGGGTTGGAATTCTTGGCATCAAAGTCGTTCCCCACTTAGGTCGTTCCCTTCACACTGGCCATAAACGGCTTTAAGAGTTGATTGCAACTCCTTGGGAAGGCAGGCCTGCTAAAGGATTTATTGCTTGAATGAAATAAAGCTGTAAGAATGGTCTAGATTTTTGATCACCCAGTTAAGGGGAGAGCATATTCCTACCACTTTCGAGACAGAGCAATCAATTGTATTTTATCCTTTTAAATCAGTGATTTTGCTAAAATCTATGTGGAGATGTTGCTCCACAAAACATGATGTTCATTTTTATCTGGGCAAATCAATGATTTTCTAATTTATGAAAGGGAAATGGTCAACAAATCAAATGTTCGATTTTGAGGTCAACAAAAGAAATCGATTTACAAAAGAAAAGCGTCTCCGCTCCACCTGCAAGAAATTATCAGAGTCCTGTAAGCAAACCAAAAAATTGTTGGCTGATTTGGTGGACTTCCACAAGTCTAAAATTTCTTTTTCGGTTACAATTTTAAAATTTTCCTCTGTCTGTTATGCGCTACAGAATGGCTTTAACGCCCTACAATAGAGACAGGATGCGCTAAAACTATTTTCCTCTGCGCTACACTGTTCAATGAATGCGCTATTCTGCAAGTTCGAAGCGTTGTTCTGTGGGTTTGCTGAGACCTGCAGGAAAATTTTGAATTTGAGGCGCTAATGTTTGAATTGCACGCGCTGAATGATAGACTATAAGTGCTGAACTGTGGATCTTATGCGCTATTCTGGTTATTGTCTGCGCTATTCTGTGATTTGCCCGCGTCGAGACCTACAGGAAAATGTTAGAAAGAGTCATGCGCTAAGATAATGTCTTCTCGCGCTAAAGAACAGGGCTAACGCGCTAAACAGTGAGCTGGATGCGCTAGACTGTTGAGCAGATGCGCTATGGAATGTTACCGAAGCGCCGATTCTTGTTTCCTGCGGACCTGCTGTAGCGTCCTAAAATTGCGACACTTGCAATTTCGACTGCATTTGGGTCTTCACGATGGCAATGCAACACTGAACCTGAATGGAGACCCCGAAACCTGATTATGACACTGAAAACTACATTTTCTTGCACCCTGGCCTGAACCTCCTTTGCACCCTGTTGTCCCGGGAGGTGGGACCAGAGCGCCCAGCGCCCTGGTCCCTGGGTCCTATTTTGGGCCCGGTCTCTTTTGGACTTCGGGTCTTTATGTTTGCAAATTGGAAAATTATCTTTCCTGGTCGGCCTAAGGTCGGAAAAATCAGTCTTTTAACCCTAATTGGCAAGTATATAAACTACATTTTCCTCTCTCATTTGGACATATACATACATGAGGGAAAAAACGTGGAAACTATACTTAAGCATTCAAGCATTCAAGCATTCTTTCAAGCAATTGATCATTCTAAGTCTCCATTCAAGGCTAAGTGTTGCATTCAAGACAAGGATTCAACCATTGAACAGGAGATCACATACCACATGCTACATACAACATACAACAATACAACAAACAACAACATCTATACCTTCACACATAAGGATACAAACATCCTTACAACAAGGTATTAGTACTTGTTTTACATTACATACATTTACATCTACAGCATTTCTCATTTCTTGGTTAATTCCAAAACCGGGGTTTGACCTAAGGGCAAACCCCTAATCCCTAACCCCCCAATCGTCTTCGCTTTTCTGTGTGTAGGTTGCAGGTACGCGGCTGAAATTGAAGATCTGGAATCCTTGTGCAGAGACGAACAGATCCCCCTTCGTTTCGCGGATTTTTCGGAGGACCGTGGCGCCGGACGCCATCGTCCTGACAACTTTTGCTCAAATTTGCAGGACAACGCCGTATCGACATTTTACTACTAATTCCAGGTCCGCAGCTTCATCCTATATCCCTATCTCAGTTTATAAGCGAATCTTTGTCACTTTCTATGCATTCCTAGCTTAATTCCTCTATCAACATTCTTTACAAAAGAGGGTAGCCTTGCTGTCTTAACCCTTGAAACGCATTTAGCATCCAATCTTGCATTGTGTGGGATTGGATCTTGTGGGTTTCAACCCCTCTTTTGAATGTAAAGTCCCTCCTAAGTGAAAACCATCAACCCTAGAGTGAATCTCCCTTCTCTCTCCTTGGAGTTGGAAGAGGGGAGAGCAACTAGGGTTCAATCGCGATTTTTCGCTTTACATTTTGGTGAACCCAACGTGAACATCCTTTCTGATTATTCATAATTAGATCTGAAAATTGGATTCCTTGATTACATTTCCATGTTTGATCTTTTGCAAAATTTTAGAGGTTAATTGCATAAAAACCCTAAATTTTCTTTTTAAGTAATTAAACTTGTGAAATGTTTAATTGTTAATGCTTGTTTCAGATCTGCCCTTCTATTACAAATTATCAATTCATATTTGTACATTAATTTTGAAAATTAAGTGGTTAAGTGTCAAAACCCTAATTTTTGAAACCCTCTTGATTCAACCTTTGTCCGACAATTTCACTGATCAAAACATCTCCAAATCAGCTGTAACTTTGGATTCCGCAATAAAATCACAATATCTTTCATCCCTGAAAATTTGGAAAAAAGTTGCGAGGACCGTGTGCACTCCGAGCACCATCGTCCCCGACATTTTTTCTGAAATTTCGGGAGCTAGATCTTACTGTATTTTTCTGCTAAAATCCAGAATTTTGGCTGATTTTATCAATTACAACACTTTCAAAATTAAAGTCAAAGTTGGTCTTGTGATTGCTTGGATTGAGGCTTCTAATCATTCAAAAATTGTTGGAATTGAAATTTGTGTCAAAATTGTGTTTCTTACTGTCCTAAATCTGAAAAGTGTATTAGCATTCATTCGAAATTTCAATGCTTTATTCAAATTTTTGCAATTTGTGACTTTTGAAATTAAGTGCTTAATTACAACAGCTTTGATTTCCGCTTTCAAAATTGAATTTTGCGTGAAATTGAGTCAACTTTCAAATTTCAAAACTTGCATTGCTTTTGGTATTCCCTCTAAAATCATAAAATTCAAATTTTCAGTTTCCCTCTCTTTTTCAAAATTCAAATTTTGCATTTTTCGACAATCTTGGTAGGGTTCAATTTTGAGATTGCAACTTTAATTTGGCCTATCTACAGATCGTAAAATCACTCAATTTTTTCAGGTTAGCTGTAAAATCATCATAACTTTCATCCCTGCAAATTTTGAAAAAAGTTGCGAGGACCGTGTGCACTCCGAGCGCCACGGTCCCGGACATTTTTTCTGAAATTTCGGGAAATTGTCCTGATTGTATTTAACAGCTTAAATCTAGAAGATTGGCTGATTTTATTGAAATTTGCTACCTTTAAAATTCAAAATCTTCTCTCTCTCTTTAGTGCATGAGTTTTACAACAATAAGTCCTACTTACACTATTCCCGTTAGACGAAGCCTTAGAATTAAGTCCTTCCAAGGTTTAATTACTGAGGAGATGGAACCTAATTTGAATGGTCTTTTTAACGAGGACATGGGTAATTCCTCTAATCCCCTTAATGATGAAGAAGCTCTCCATGAGGTTTCTGTAGAACAACTTTCAAAATTGGATAACCAATTTGACGATTTTCGACAATGGATGTCTCAAGAATACCCTGATAGTCAAGCTCTTCCTTTAATTGAGGGTCTAAAACGTATGCTTCAAAGTGATAAGAATGGAATTGATATTTTGCGTGGTATTGCACACATTGTGGATTCAAATGTGATGCCTATGAAAAGTTGTGCCGAAACCTTAGGTTATACACAACCTCCTACTCAAGTCAATCATTCTATTCCTTTGACGACTTCTATTGCTAGCATACCTACTTTTACATCAAACATAATGACTACTTCAATACAAGACATTCCTCCTATGATCACTAATCATGGGGGCAATCCCTCTTCTTCAATCAACCCTCTTCCTTCATTCAATCCGACTTCTTCATTCATTCCTTCAATGAGTGTGCCTATTATATCACCACAAATGAACATGACGCAAGGGGGCAACTCGTTTAATCATTCCATTCCTCCTTGTAGTGTTCCTCCTGTCCAATCATCTCCTATGACTAACTATCATAGTGTCCCACCACCTTACTCTCTACCTTCTTTCAATAACACAACACCTCCATCACAATCTAACACGTCTAATATGAACTCTTCGACTGAAGCGACCATTAACAATCTTGCACAAACTGTCTCTTCTTTACAGCAACAAATTGCCTCTATGAATCAATCTAAGTTTAGTGTGCCCACATTTGATGTTGCGAGTCCACTCTCTTTTGACATTGTTCGAGCTATTCCCCCTAAACATGTTGAAATTCCGCATTTGGAGCTTTATAATGGTAAGGGTGATCCTCTAACACATGTTAAGACCTTTCAAACAATATGTACTGATTTTGCTTATGACCAAAGGTTGCTTGCAAAATTGTTTACTAGAACATTAAGAGACAAAGCCCTACAATGGTATTGCTTGCTGCCTTCCTATTCTATTACTTCTTTCGAACAACTTGCAAATGCTTTCATTCAACAATTTCAAAACAATATAAGTCCTAAAGTTACTTTGATTGATTTAATGCATTGTAAACAAGGTGTTAAAGAAAAAGTGACTGATTTCATTGGTAGATATAAGCATTTGTATGCTCAAATTTCTTTTCCAGTGCCTGACAATGATATTCAAAGAATCTTTATTTCTAATTTACAAAAAGACATTAGAGAAAAACTCTTGTTTTCTGAGTTTACTTCTTTCCAACAGTTGTGCGCAACTCTTCACAATTATCAACTGACTATTAGTCAAATGGAACAATCACATCCTATGGCTCCGAGTGATAAGGGTGATAGTAGTCAACAACCATTTGGGAAGTTTAAACCGAATAGAGAGTCCATTAAATTCAATGAAAACATCATCAACAACAATGTGAATGCAGCATCAGGTGTGTCTCCTATTTCTAAGTTTTTCAAGAGAGAAAGAAAGTTTACTCCTTTGAATGAATCATTGCATAGTATTATGAATAAGTTATTGGAACAAAATGTGCTTACTCTTCCTCCTATAAGGCAAATTGATCCTGCAAAGATTAATTCACCTTATTTTGATAACAAATCTTTTTGTCAATTTCATCGTCAACCTGGGCATGATACTGAAAAATGTTTTTCTTTAAAGGGGAAAATTCAAGATTTGATTGATAATAATACTATTTCTGTTTCTGGAGTGAATGATAAAGGCAACACATCTGTAGCTTCTCCTAACCAAAATCTTCAAATTTTCACTGATCCATTACCTTCTCATACCTCTAATGCGATTGATACTACTGATTCCTCTGTCTCACCTGATGATCTTGTGTCCATGACTCCGAATGTGATTAACTTTGTTGAGCACCAGAAAATCCCTAAAGAACCTTCTATCACATTTGATTCCAGTGAAACTATCAGGGCACCTGATGGTCCTTTATATATCATTGCAAAAGTCAAGAATACACCTTGCCGTGGAGTGCTTATTGATCCTTCTTGTATGGTTAATGTCATTACTGAAGAATTTCTTTTTACTTTGCAATTGAATCAAGTGATCTATGACAAAACAGATGTGATTGTGAAATTATTTGATACATTTTCTTCTCCTACAATTGGTTCTATTACATTACCTATTGAAGTTCATAACAAATCCCTTGATGTGGACTTTGCTATTATTCCATCGTCCGAACAATTTCGTGTGAAGCTTGGTTATCCTTGGCTGTCTTCCATGAAAGCTATTGCTTCTCCTATTCATAAGTGCTTGAAATTTCCCCATAATGGTGAAGTTGTTACTATCAATCATAGTCTCTTTAAACCAGCTGAAAGAATTCCTAGTGTTCCTATTGATTATTTTTGGCCTAAACAATTCCAATCTCTTCCTCCGCGAAGTGATCATCTTTTCAAATCTTATCAAAAGTGGAAAAAAGACACGATCCTATCTCTAAGTGAACCTAGAACACCCAAACTTGACATTCCTATCGTTCTTGAGAAGGAAGTTCTTCCTTTGAAAGATAAAACCAATGTCTTTCCTCAAGAAGATTCCCAACCCATCCCTATGGATGTGACTATGTCTATATCTAATAAACTTCCTAAAAGTAGACCTATCCCTCCTCGTCATGATGGACTTGGTCTCCTTCCTAAACCAAATATTCCTCCTTTATATGGAGCAGTTCCTCCTCCTTCCTCTTATGGAGAGAAGAGACCTTCCTTTTCTCCTATTGTTCAACCTAAGAGACCACAACCTAAACACCCAAGTGATAAGGATGAGAACATTCCTCCTCCTCAATCTTCTCCACTTCCTACTAAGACTAGACGAAATCGTTCTGCACGTGAACACCGGCGAAAGCGTCGTCTTAGAGCTCAAGCTTTGCAATCCCCAAAAACACCTTCAACAAGCATTATTCCATTTTCTCCTCAGCCGACGATTGAGCCGAAATCTCCTAAACATAAGATGCATGATGGTCTTGATCTTGTGCGAGTTAAAGATCCTATTTTTATAAATCTTGATGATGATATAGATGAAAATGTTATTCATGATGAAAATGCTACTTCTCCTGTTCATTCTGATAGTGAATATGAACTTGTTGATGTTGATAACCATCTATCTAACGAATTTTCTAAAGCACTTATCCTAGCTCCTAGACAAGAACACCGTGGCTTGGGATATGAACATAGCCCTTGTTTGGATCTTGTGATAGCTCCATCTGCTGTGTTGGATGTTCCTCCTCTAGCGTGTTCCCTACCTTCCCGAAACATTGATCAGCAAGATCGGGGGGTAGATGACGTGCTAGACTAGTTTCATTAGCATAGCAGATTCTCTCCTCCTCTCTTTTGTTACTTCTTCTATGTGTTATTCTCATTCTTCTATTTGTTGTCCTTAGTGTTGTCTACTTGAGGATGATGCAAACCATTGAGATCTCTTTTGGTCTCTCTCATGTTGACTCAAAAGACACATGTGTTCCCTTCTTCTAGGTGACCTTCCTTGATTGGGGAATGAAGAACAATTATGCATACATACATATGATATACATGAATTATCATACAACATACTAACCCCGAGGAAAGCAAAGTTACCTTGTGCTTTGTGTTTTGTGTTTATTATCCTTGGGCTTATCTCACACTTGGGGGCTAAATCCTTGTGATAACGTGCTCCTTTCCCTTCTCATTTCTTATATGTATCACTACCTTAAAGCAATCACCCTCGATGAGGCGTGTGCGATCGCTTTAACGTAGGGGGGCATACATCCCATTCATATCTTTTCAAGATACTTGAAAATTTCTTGACAAAGTTAGCTTTGCCTTGAAAATTTTTGATATCTTTCTTGCATGACTCATAGTGAGGGAACCTTACTACTGACAGTCATGGTTCTCCCTCGTGATCTTCCCTTTTACTTTGTCAATCGAAGTCGTAAGATCCTTAGTCCACTGGGGGCTTGGTGTATCTTGCCTCCTTGACATGGTGAAAGTCTTTCAATGTTGTTTCCTTGTACTTTACCGGAAGTATGAGCATACATACTCCCGCTAAAGTGGGGGCTAAATGTAGCGTCCTAAAATTGCGACACTTGCAATTTCGACTGCATTTGGGTCTTCACAATGGCGATGCAACACTGAACTTGAATGGAGACCTCGAAACCTGATTATGACACTGAAAACTGCATTTTCTTGCACCCTGGCCTGAACCTCCTTTGCACCCTGTTGTCCCGGGAGGTGGGACCAGAGCGCCCAGCGCCCTGGTCCCTGGGTCCTATTTTGGGCCCGGTCTCTTTTGGACTTCGGGTCTTTATGTTTGCAAATTGGAAAATTATCTTTCCTGGTCGGCCTAAGGTCGGAAAAATCAGTCTTTTAACCCTAATTGGCAAGTATATAAACTACATTTTCCTCTCTCATTTGGACATATACATACATGAGGGAAAAAACGTGGAAACTATACTTAAGCAATCAAGCATTCAAGCATTCTTTCAAGCAATTGATCATTCTAAGTCTCCATTCAAGGCTAAGTGTTGCATTCAAGACAAGGATTCAACCATTGAACAGGAGATCACATACTATATGCTACATACAACATACAACAATACAACAAACAACAACATCTATACCTTCGCACATAAGGATACAAACATCCTTACAACAAGGTATTAGTACTTGTTTTACATTACATACATTTACATCTACAACATTTCTCATTTCTTGGTTAATTCCAAAACTGAGGTTTGACCTAAGGGCAAACCCCTAATCCCTAACCCCCCAATCGTCTTCGCTTTTCTGTGTGTAGGTTGCAGGTACGCGGCTGAAATTGAAGATCTGGAATCCTTGTGCAGAGACGAACAGATCCCCCTTCGTTTCGCGGATTTTTCGGAGGACCGTGGCGTCGGGCGCCATCGTCCCGACAACTTTTGCTCAAATTTGCAGGACAGCGCCGTATCGACATTTTACTGCTAATTCTAGGTCCGCAACTTAATCCTATATCCCTATCTCAGTTTATAAGCGAATCTTTGTCACTTTCTATGCATTCCTAGCTTAATTCCTCTATCAACATTCTTTACAAAAGAGGGTAGCCTTGCTGTCTTAACCCTTGAAACGCATTTAGCATCCAATCTTGCATTGTGTGGGATTGGATCTTGTGGGTTTCAACCCCTCTTTTGAATGTAAAGTCCCTCCTAAGTGAAAACCATCAACCCTAGAGTGACTCTCCCTTCTCTCTCCTTGGAGTTGGAAGAGGGGAGAGCAACTAGGGTTCGATCGCGATTTTCCGCTTTACACCTGCAAAAGTTATTAATTTAAAAAACCGATTTGTTATTTGGGGTCGAGCCCCACGGTGGGCGCCAGAAATGTATGCGGAGAAAAGTGGGCGAATAAAACTTAATATGTGAAAATATTATAGAATACTAGTCCACACACACACACAGGACTTCTTGATGCAAGCTATGGAGTAACATAGTGTTACTCAGCTTCCCAAGGAGGGTCCCATGGTTCTCTATCTCACAATGTCCCTCAAACCAACGTTTTGCTCTCAGATTACTAAGCAAAATGGTTTAGGGATGGCAAATATGAGAACGAGAGATGCTTTTACTAAATTTAGTATGAAATAGATGTTAAGCTATGTATGATACTAAAATGCAATAAACTAGATGATAAGATGACAAGGTTAGTATGAACACTATCCTAGCATAATATATTTAGTCTATGATTGAACTAAAATGATAAAGAAAGTACTCTAATATGCATATTTAGTCTAATTCCTGATCTAAAAGAGGCTAAATGATGAGCATATATGAAATGAAAAAGCTTGAAAGTATTTGAGCATAAGTATAATGCTTCAAATTTGAAAGATGATTGCTCAGAATGGAGGAATGAGAGCTCTATTTATAGCATAAATAGGGCATTATGGATGGTCAGGATTGAAAGGTTTAATCAAGGGCCAAGTTTGAAAGTTGGGGATCCATGTGCACAATTGGCACCAATGAAATGGTGACAAGTGTCAACATAGGGTTGGGTTAAGAGAAGAGGTTGGAGGCATTAAAGGCCTGAGAAGACCTCATGGTTATCTAAAGGCTAAGGGTCAAGTCTAAGTTAGGCTTACCCACTGCATTAAGAGTTAATCCAAGGATAAACCTTTGTGCAAATGATTAAGAGATAATCATGGTCAAAGCATTAATGGCCTGATGAGACCCTTGCGTTGGATAGAGGTTGAGTCAAAACAAATGTTTTAACCATGTGGGAGGGTTTGAATTAACCATTAATGGTTATTGGAGACTTTGGGGATTAAGTGGTTGAAGGTTGGAAGCCTTCAATGGTTTTCAAATACTTTAAGGGTTTTGGTGGTTGAAGGTTGAAAACCTTTAATGGTTATCAAAGACTTTGAGCCATTTGAGAAGTGACTTCCCTTTGCTTAGGGATGTGACAAAGTTTAGAGGAGGGTTAGGTTAATTAGAAGTGATTAGAAGATTCTAGAAGGGATTAGAAAGGGGTTTGGGATTTTGCAAGTGGATGGAGAGATAATAGGATTTAATTGAATTAAATGATTTAATTCAATTTGGTTGTCATTTGGGGAAATTAAATAAATTAGATTTATTTAATTTTGGGATAACTATTTAATTAAATTTGAATTTAATTAAAAGTAGATAGGGGGATTTAATTGAATAAAATGATTTATTCATTAAATGGTATAATGAATTTAATTTAAATAAATTGAATAATTTATTTAATTAAATAGAGGAATGTGGATAATTTAATTAAATTGGATTTAATTAAATAGAGAAATGAACATAAAATATTCATTTAGGAATATGGTCATTTTTATACGTCTACAAATATGACATAACTATTATATTGAAATGTCTTTTAAATTTAACAAAACAAAAATATCAAAAAAAATTTAATGGTAAAACAAGTTTTGAAGGAACTTGAAATCCTTTTAACAAAATATTGGCAACAAAAATGACATAGCCAACCAACAAACAAAAAGAAACTAAACAACTAAAGCAAGAACATAAAGAAGCCCCATTGCATCTTCTTCAAGGTCTATGCCGCTTCTAATTCCTACTGATAAAAGTTCTTATGAAGGTTTGCCAAGCCTAGCAACTCCCTTTTTCGCCGCATCAAATTTTTTTTTTTGTTGCCTCTAGTCTAAGAACTTGAGCCTTTCTATTTAGTTTGAAGAACCTATTAAATTTGTCCTTCATGATTTGATCCTCATTCTTTTTACAAGTAGGGGTGGACTCCACAATGTGGTCCTCCTTCAATTCCTTAAGTTTTTCAATCAATATTTGATTACCCTCCACACTATTTTGTATAGTATAATGATTGATTTTTCACCAATTCCATTTTTAATGACATGCCTACTATTTTTTAAAGTTGAGTTGGAAAGAGGCCTCACTTGGGACTAAACTACATGCTAATATGATTGTTGATGGTGTTAGACATGTCATTTTGTTACATTTATGCAGAAATGGAGGTAAAATAGTCTTTAGCATTCATAACAGTCACCAAGAGGTTATATTTCTAGGGCTTTACTGTAATGTTTTCAATTGTCTTGTTTCTTTATTTTCCTATTTTTAGGCGAACACAATGAAGAATTTAAAGATGGAATTTCAAATTCAACAAGTTAAAATTCAAGTGGAGCATCTTTTGAGAAAAAAAAGGGTCTCTATAGCATTGGGACTAAAGTCCTCTTTGCAAAATTGATGGTTGTTTGTGATCTTTATTTTGGTTGGTTATTGCCTCTTTTTAGCTGTTTTAAATTTCCTATGTCAATGTTATTATCGGTCTTCTATAAATGAAGACATTGTTGGTAGTAGCAATCTACTTTATTGTGATGACATTGTTGATATAATTTTTGTCTATTATGTTTGAACAAACTACTCTTTGCTAATTTGTAATGTTATAAAAATATCTCTCTTTTGTAGTTGTTTACTGCAATCTAAATTTATAATTTGCATTTATTCAATAAAAAAAATGTATAAGACTTTTAAGAGATAAACAATCTTGTGATTATAGAAGGCTTTCGACACTCCACAGATAATTATAATATTTTTCCCTTGTTAAGTACTATCGAGGACTAAAATTATTCTTTTGAAATGCACTAAATTTATTTTTATGAGATAATTCTTGTTCTACAAATTTCGAAGAAAATAAGGAACATGTTTTTATGCATTTATTTATAGTTTGTTTATAATTAAGAAAGAAAGGAGGATTTTTTTTAATAAAAGATTATTTATCTTCTTTAGCTAAGAGCCACCGATAAAAGGTTATCAATTCCTTACCTCATCCCTCATAATATTAGAACCTTGCACTTAAGAAGACTTATCCCTAATAGACTCATTAAGGTCATTTCACTAACAAAGGTTCCACGACATTAGGGAAAATTTGGGGGCTCTAAAATTGGAAAGAGTAGGAGCTTTGAGATTTGTGACCAGGCATTCGAATTTTTAGTTTAGGGACGAGTTTCGTTGATATACTGAACTACATTGTGAGCAATGCAGTAGGCGATGGACTGAATGGTGATCATGGGGTTGATCCCCAATGCAGTGGGAAGAACACTCCCATCTGCAACATAAACTCCCTCCACTTCCCAACTCTCACCATTTTCATCAACCGCGCTCTCCCCGGAACTCACTCCCATTCTGCAACTCCCCATCTGATGCGCGCAATACAAGGGCGCGCCGCCTTTCTTCCCAACTCTGCTCACATACTCCTCAAAATCTTTATCATGAATACGACTGGAATCAGGACCAAGCTTAAAGCTTTCAAGATCCTGATGGTGTGACCCGACCTCAACGGCCCCTGCAGCCGCCAGCACGCGAAGCCCCTTCTCCACGCCTTCCCTGGCTCGCTCCTCGTCGTCTGGTTGAAGCTTGTACTTAATGTCCAGGCTGCCATCTGCCTTGGGCGCAACAGTTCCGCTGCCCCTGTCGCGAAGCAGAACAATGAAACTGCAAGTTCGAGAGAATTTGAGCATGGTTTGCTTGAAATGGGACCCGGATCGCCACGGTATAGCACCGGCGAAGGCCCCCGGGTGCAGAATTGGGGTTTGTAAGATCGCTCCGTAGCCCGTGGTGTCCCAGGCGGCGGTCTCGTTTGAGAAGGCCGTCATTATTCCGCCTTGGTAGCATGTCCCTTGTGCTGCAACACCCGGCGGGAAGTATCCCCACACAATTTGGACTGGATGCAGGTGAAGATTTTTGCCAATGTGAGGGTTTTCAAGGCCACTGGCATGGAGCAACGGAGGCGTACGCAGAGCGCCGGAGGAGACCACCGTGGCTCGGGCCCTGATGAACAGCTGTCTCTCGGTGCCTCCGATTTTGGCCACCACTCCAATTGCTTTTCTACCCTTGCGACCTGACATCAAAAAATTCAGTATGAGTCCCTAACTGTACTTTTGCTTGAGATCTAAAAGCTTGTGAATCGAGGGCTAATTTGATGAAAAAAACCTGAATTTGATGTGTGCAAAACCCTGTGCGCAGAACAACGGGTGAGTATGACGGCGCCGGCGTTAATGGCGTCGACGAGCCACGTCTCAGAAGTGGCCTGCTTCGTCCCTCTCCTGCACCCTAAGTTGCACCACCCACAGTAATGATCCGCCGTCGCATTTCTTGGAACATTTCCCACATGGTACCCTAATGCTTCACAGCCTTTCCGCAGCACAGCATTCTGGAAGCTTTCCTCTTCACAGTCCTCCTGCACGCCCAACCTATCGCAGACTCGATCCATGGCCTCGCGGTATCTAGGGCTCTGGAACATTTCGAGCCCTAGGGTTTGAGTCCACTCGCGGAGCACATGGTCGGGAGTTCGAAACGAGGCGGACCAGTTGATTGCGGAGCCGCCGCCTACAGTAGAGCCAGCGAAGATAACCATGTTCTGGTCCTCCGTCCTCAGTAAACCTTTCTCCTCGTACAGATCTCTCATCGACTCCGCCTCCAAGAGGTCCAAGTCATGGCGGGCTTTGTAACCCCCTTTTTCCAAGACAACGACTTTAAAGCCTGCTTTGGCAAGCACCGCTGCTGCGACTCCGCCGCCGGAGCCCGAGCCCACTATGACTACGTCGCATTCTATGGCGTGGTCTTTCGGCGAGCACTGCACATCTGCAAGAGCAGCGATTTCGGAAGGAC
Source organism: Cryptomeria japonica (assembly GCF_030272615.1). NCBI lineage: Eukaryota > Viridiplantae > Streptophyta > Pinopsida > Cupressales > Cupressaceae > Cryptomeria > Cryptomeria japonica. Next base: position 316,859,459 of record NC_081409.1, on the reverse strand, counting down.
TTGTTAATTTGCATCCATGGCTTTCCAGAGCCGACTCTAATTCATCTCCGTTTAAGGCTGATATGTCTAATACTGAGCTTTCCAGGGGCTTGGGGGAAAGTTGTGCGGTCATGGCCACTGGATCGGGTCCGCAGTAATTTATGGCTTTCCAGAAGGGGTTGTACCCCTTCTCATTGACCTGCCAGAGAAACATACGAAATCTGTCAGAGCTTTGAAGAGAAAACTAGAATTACATGAAAGGTTATAAGAATATTTCAGGGCCTAATTTCACTGTTTAGTTTGCAAATCTTGGAAAGAATGACTGTTTAGTTTGCAAATCTTGGGAAGAATGGATTAGCTATTTTGGTGTTTGCTTGCAAGTTCAGATAAAGGTTTAGGATCTCCTATTTTTAGAATGTTGTTCTAAAAAGTAATATTTTAGAAAAGATATCATCAGATAGGAAGCGTATTTTTTAACTAATTTTGTAATTTTATTCTTCCCCCAATTTAAAAGTAAAAGGTAAAGGTGAGTTATTAAAGGGTTTAGATTCTTTTATCAGTAAGTCACAAATAATTAAGAGATTTTAAATACAGCCAGCAATAAGGTTGCAAATGAGGAGTATGACAAACAACAAAAATTAGTTAAGATGACAGAAATAAGTATATCAATGTTTTAACAACTTTTCACTTTTTTTTTTTTTCAATTTTAATTGATCATCAATCATATCAATGCCATCTAACCTAAGACAACTATAATGTTTCTCTTTTGGGTGCTAGCTTTTTAACTATGACCAACTTCAATAATGCTTCCCTTCCATTTTAGCTAATGCAAATTGAACAATCCACAAAAAATTCTGTTAGAAATTGAACAAGTCATAACACAGGGCCATGCTGTTAAAAATTCTCAACTTCAATTTCCGATGTGCAATTTATATATGAAATCTCAGCTTCTATTTTCCATGTGCAAGTAGGTTTATGAAACCTGTAACTATGAAAACAAGCAAATTTGGAATCTTTCTCTATAAACTATATGAGCAACTAATTTTTTGGGAAAGATTGAGCCCGTTTGAGGAGGGAAATCCTGTAAATCTAGAATCTTTCTCCAGAAACTATGGCATATTTCTGGGAATCTTTGAGCTGGTGCTGGAAGAGGAAGCTGAGAATCTCTTGCAACAGTTGAGGTATCTATTCTGGAGAAACCTTAAGCCTGTGTGTGAAAAGGGGAGCTCAAAGTTTTCTATGTCGAGAAAAATTGGAAAACATCAATTCACCAAATAGCAGGTTTTATGTGGTTTAGTAGTTTTACAAATCTTCTTGGTGCAACTAATCAGTGTAAGGTTTTAAATCTTATATGGAATGAGCTCAATTTTCTTAAACATGGAGTCACTGGTTCACATCCCAAGAAGACTAAGATAAAGTGTTCCTAATTGGATAAAATATTAATCTAACTGGTTAGGTGTTGCCTACCCAAACACATAAGGTCAATAAATTTATGGAACACCTAGAGAAAAAAAATAATTACAGACAATGAAGTTACAATTACTGCTAGAAATTTCCAGCACATGCTGAAAGTTGTGCTGAAAGTTCTTAGAGAGTTTTATTATTAAGTGACAATATCTGGTGAGATTTCTCGCAAGTTTTAGCTTTTACAACAGTACTGGAAGAACATTTAATGGCACATAATATGTAGTGATATTTTTCTTAACATGCAAAAGCAGAATGGAAGATTGCTCTTTTATGAGACTACTACTACTCCAGATTGAAAATTGATCAAATAAAAAACGAAAGAAACATTGAAAGTTTCAAACAAAATCATCGGAAGGATTAATGCAGCAGAGTAGGAGATAGTCCACTTTCCATTACAACATTCCTGCTGCAAAATGCTTCCAAATTATTAGTAGGCTAAGAAAACACCAGAACCTCATGGAATCCTTTCCTTTATATTTTATCTAACATTATGGTGAATACGAGTCACATGAAATGTTAGATCTACCTTTGTTCTTTGTATAAGCAAGAAACAGGGATAAATATATAGTAACAAATATTTTTAAGCAATAGCATTGAAATCACCGTGAAAGCTAAATTACTTAGTTTTTTGAGTCCATAGGCAAAACAGTGCTGGTGAATTCATGGAGATGCTTGAGATGAGTAACCAGTTTCTTTCCGTGTTGTCAAGTTTTGGTTGACATTGCTCATTAGTTTGTGCCAGTGAGGACAAAAAGGAAGAGCATGTAAAGATTAAACACATAAAACACTGATTACTGGTCAATTAAATTTATCCACAATGAATGGCAGCTGCTAGGTAAGGTATCTGTACTGTGGCCTAATATTTATTTAGGCTAGAAGCAGGAGAATCTTTGATTCTCTCTGCTCCTGAATTCAAGGAATCCATCTCCTTGCATCATATGGAACAGCCATCCATAAGTGGATTGGCCCTGGTTCCTTACTAAGCGAAATGTTATTCTCTGTGCGTACTGCGTAGGGATGCAAGCAGCGCCTGTAATAATGTTGGAGAAGTTTCCACTGTTGCAGTGGATATTCCTGTTATTACATCCCACTCATATTCCTTAAAAAGTGGATTCCAGTTCTAAATTTTCATATAAATCCTCTGTTTCTTTTAGATAGAAATAGTTTACTAGTACTGATGAATAGTTGAAACTGTCTCTTCTATGTGTTTAGTTTGTCCCCTCCAAGCTGTTGATTCCACATAAAGCAAGGAATTCTATCTCAAAATCCTAAGGTTGTTCACAACTTCACAAGGATACGCAGAAGGGAAAAGGTAAAAGGGAATAAGAAAAGGAACAAAGAGCACAGGAAGAAGTGAACTTTTCAAGAGGAAATGATTACATAACCTTAGCTATCACTTCACATCACTTTTGAGGATATACTGGACGCTTACAGATATTGTTCTGGAATTTTCGCTATAAAATTCTTCTTGTTGTCCATTCATGACCATCGGCTTCACAAGTTTGTTCTATACAGGAGTACTGGTCGGGCCGTTAACAATGCTTGGGGTTGATACTGAGAATACAGGCAGTCATAGATCTTCTAATCCTAAGATTCAACGGATACAAACAACAAACTACAAGTGATGGACCATCTTATGTCTTGTTTCTCCTTCATTGCAGCCTATTTGCCTTAAGATTTTATCTAAAGGTCTTGTCGTTAGCACAACTTCTGTCTGTCCCATATATTTTACAGGATCTATAATATTCCAGTTCATTCAAAGCTGCCTAAAGCAATAAACTTATCAGATTGTTAAAAAAACAAAATCTTTGTGTATATTATCCATTTATCCACGCGACAGATCTACCGTAACAAAAATACTCTGTTCCTTTCTAAAATCATGTTTATTCCTTAGCTGAAACTTTTTAACTTACTCTGGTGAAATGGTTCCACATTAGGGTACCCTTGAAAACTTTGAAAATAACCCTGAAGAAGGAGAGCGAACTGGTAGACCAGTCAAGAAGCACTCTCTCTCGTTTCTCAACAGTCAAATCCCCAAACCTCTGAACAAACGGAAACTCTGTAGACAAAGACTGCCTTCCTGCAAGTAAAAACGTTCCTAAATATGTAGACAGCAACCACAAAACTTTCTTCAGGATCTTGAGGACCTCAGCGTTGAACAGATTCCTCATGGTTTCTGCGACCTGCCATAAGGTAATTAACTTTTCTCTCAGCATCTAAAATACATAAATTTTAAGAGTATCATCTTGTATAAAAAATTGTGACAGAGATCTTGATAAAATCAGCGTTTCTGATTATATTTAATCCTAACTCGTAGGGAGTGGCCTATCCAAAATGCAGATTTTACTTATATACATAACTCTGTTACACAATTTCATCTGTAACTAGGGAATCAAGTTCCATCTCATCATGTCAGGTATATCAATATTAAAATCAGATTTTTATAGAACTGTGACAAACATCCTATTAAAGATTAAAGGATCGGTTATCACACCAGAGTTACACAATTTCACCTTCTAAGCATAGACATAAGATTGAAATCTCTAACAGATTAAATTTGAGCTCAGAATAAGCTTACCTCAAAGGTACTCCATCCGTCGGGCAAAGAAGCCCTATAGAATTCCTCAACATCCTTACTGAAGTCAGAACCATCGAGTAAAAGACCACTAGCTTCTAAAGGCAGAGAGGGAAAGAAAGCATTACAGAGCGCTGTAAGGCTTGACATTTCGGCTGCACTAAAGCCTACAGTTGATGTCTTCAACATTCCATAATTATTTCCCTCAATTACAGCTTCTGTATTCAGAAGCCCATTGAAATTTCCGAGCTTTTCTTCTTCCATCTGCAAATTTGTTGCCTTTTCCTTTTCCGATTAACTGATTCCTAATGATGAAAATTCCTGAGATAAAGAATCAAACATCCATTTATACACGGCTCCAAAAAAGGTAATCTGATCTAGTGCCTCGTGGTTCACCTTTTCTTCAATAAAAAACTCAACCTCGAATTGTCTTATTTGAAAGTGCTATTACCCACCCTTCACGGTAAAAGGCATTTTTATATTGGAAGAGCGTGCGTTGAACTCTGAGTAACTTAAGATTCAATTTCAATTGCACTTAAGCTCTTATAGATGAGGCTCACAAAACTCTCACAAAGGGAACTGTAAAAACTTATTGTAATTGTACTCTCTTCTGTAAACAGAATTCTGCTGAGATTTTTTCGAATAGATTACTTCTACGAATGGTCAGTAATTTAATGTCTTGTATTCATATTCTAATCTTACTTAGCTCATAAAACTTGCCCATTTTGGTCTGTGCCTTCTGTGGCTGTTTGTATCACTGTGTTGTAATCCAATTATAAAACATGTCAACCGTCTTCTAGAACAGCTTACAAATAAGTCTTTCTATATATAAAAATATATACAAATTTCATTAATACACTTTATAGTAGGTTTTCTATACATATAAATACACAAATTATATTATTACACTTCATAGTAAGTTTTTTTAAAATATTATTACTAGAGTTTGTTTATTGTGAGATATTCCTCATCTGCTTAATCTACTTTTGACTATTACATTATCATTTTGTTAATATCTTTATTTTGTCAATCTAAAAGCAATTTTTAAGCTTATTTTTTCATATCTTTTGTTTATGCAATCAAGAAAGTGTGCTCAACTAAAAGTTTGTACAAACCAAATCAATGAGAATGAGATCTTTACTATACTCATAATGAGATCAATGAAGAGTATTGTCATGACACTCATTTGAAAAATCAAGGTTTTGAACCCAAATTGACTAATTTGGACAATGTGTAAAATCTTAATAGTTAATAGATATGTTTGTTAATAAATTGTATGGATTATAGACTTTGTAAGTGATTTTTGTTAATGTTACTCCATCTATTGTGACTAGTGCATCCACCTTCATCTATTCTTATACTATATTGTCTACCATTGCCACTTCCATTGTTACTCGTCACAATAGTACCATGGCCACTAGCCTTCTTGACCGTTGAGTACTTTCCTGTTTTCCACTTACCCTCCACCCTATGGCTTAGGTCCTTTTTATGCTCCTTTTACATCCATTGCCCAAATGATGTATAGTACTTCCACATCTCTTTCCTCCACGATCCCATTTAGCCATGACACTTACATACCACATACTACATTCCATACCTTAAATACCTTGAGGTACCCTTTCCCTTCCATGCCTTTATCCCAAACCTTTACCTTCCATACATACACTCGCACTCGTCATAGTGGTTGTCAATCTTTGCTATTTGGCATCCCTTCCTCAACACTAGATGAATAATTTTACACAATAAATCAAGTGGAAAAGGAGTGGATATAAAACCAAATGAACAAGAAAATGATGAGTTTAAGGATGCTAGACATACAACCCTTCTTTTGATATTATAATGTATCCATTACCTATGGGTTTGATGGTTCCTAGGATTTCAACCTATAATGCAAAAAGATGGCTCTAATATACATCTTATAACTTATATAGTTGTATATGAGATATTCTTGATGATAATTTATTAACAAAACTATTTATAAGCATGATATTGAATCTAATGTTCTCAATTTTTCAAAGATATATTCATTCATTTGATCTCACTAGAATATTCCTAACAAAATTCAATGTTAAAATGAATTATAAGAATAACAATTGCTAACTTATTTGAGAGCACAAAGATCTAATGAACACATTAGTGATTATGTTATTTGATTTCAAGCTTTGTGCTCTTTGAATCAATTTTTCTCTTACATGATTATGAAGCACATAATATGTTTATTAAAAGACTAACTAAACCAATTTAAAATAATGTATATTTGAACAATTTTATTTCTTTCATAAATTTATATACATATAATAAAATTATTGAATCCAAATCATTTGAATGTAATACTTTTGAATATATATTTATATCAAAATAATTCTTACCTTTCAAAAAAAAATAAAAAATAAAATATATATGAATCAAATACTTTGTTGTCATGTTTTTTTAAAAGAAAAATACTATATGAAAGTTTACAAAACTTCAAGAGTATATGGTTGATAAAGACTTCAAAGAGGTTGCATCTATGCAGTCCCTGTAATGCATATTTGATCGTAATTATTAATTATTAAATATAAAAATTATAATATATCTGTTTTTTAATTAATTAAAAAAGAAAGTCAAATGTATAGTAATTCAAATGTATAGTCTGAAAGTTTCATAGACAATTGCTCTAAAGATGACCTCATACTATCTTTGTGACCAACTCTTAATGAATGAATTTTCTATATCAGATATCTTTGAGCATTGAAAAATCTTTGAGAGGAAAACCACATTAAAAAGGAAAAATGAAAAATAAAAAATTTAAATATTTTTTTTTGGAGATTTTTTTTTTTGGTTGAAAATTATGCATGCTTGTTTGAAAGATTCAAAACATTTAAGTAAGTTTTGGAGAAAGCTACACTATTGGAAGGAATGCCATTTAAATTTAAAATTATTTTGAATATATAGGAATTTACGCCAAGTCAAATGTATCATTTAAACTTTCTACGTGAACGAATCATAGATGAGGGCCAATAATTGTAAAAGTTCGAAAAGGAAACTTTTGATTTATGTTTTTTAAAAATAATTTTCGTTATAGTTTCTCTTTAACTTGTTTTTTAATTTTTTGGGCTGATTTAATTTTGATTTTCTAGACATTAATATATAAATTAAATTAATCAGGAAAAATAAATTTTATTTAATATGTTAGAATAAATGTATATTTAAGTACGTCGAATTTTGATAGTGTAACATTATTTTATTCAGATAAAAGATAAATATTAGAAAATAATTAATTTAATTTATGTGTTAATGTATAAAAAATAGTTATTAAGTATATATATCTAAAAAAATATTGAAGAGTTGTGTTTCATTTGATTGAATACAAATGGTAAGGATGATGGTGTGTTGTTTGATTACACAATTTACCAAGGTTTAAATCTTTAGAGCTGTTGGATAAGGTTCGAATTTATTATTAGTTGGAAAAAGTTAAGTTGTGAATTAGATATCATTGGCTTTACACGCATATTACTCCTCATGTTTTTTATTAGAAAGCAACCAAAACCGGGCACTGACCCGAGAGAAACAGACAAACCATTACCAACACACACACCGCAGAAATGCGACAGTCAGCCAACCCCTACTCTAATAATCGAAAACAAAAACTGCTTGCCGCTATTGGATAAACCAAGATTGAAACCAATCTTGCCCAATAAGCGCCATAACCAGCAGTAACCCATCATAATGTCATAACAATAATAACTGTTAAGAGTAGCAGTATTACTATGGAAACCAGCGTTCCAGCGATAGAAACTAAAGCAAAAAGGAAGGAAAACAACCATACAACTTAATTATTAGCACCCATGTACTTGGAGAGCATGAGCCCAGTCCAGTCATCAGCCATGAACTGAAACAATTCCTTAGTGGTGTCGCTGCCCATCCCTTCCGGGTCCGCTTTGTCCTGGTGAAGCAAGCACAGAGAGGTAGCAGATGAGTGCATAACTCTGATGACGAATTTCCCAATCGTGTTGACATAGGACTCTAGGTGCTCCAGCTTTTTCTTAACACCCATAAGATCTTCAGAGATAGCCTTGCAACCCAAACAGTGCTCCTCTTTCTTCTCCCCTTCATCCACAGTAGTATTCTCGCCGTCAGAGTGTTTACCATCGTCCTTCGAGGTGTGGGGCAGGGGAGAGTTGGAATGAGGAGAGGTGTTCTTGATATCCTCCATGACGGTCTTCGAGTCAGGGATGTTGGTGCCTAAATTAGAGGGATCTGGAGGCCACGAATCTGAGTCCTTCGTGGCCTCCAGATCCTCCTCCCCCTTCTCACTTTCCGCTTTCTCAAAGTCCTCCTCATCGTCAGCATAATGCTTTCTCACAACCATTTGCTTCATCCTGGATTTGTTTATGTGGTATCTACGAGGGGTGATGCGCTCCTTAACATCAGACTCAACAAGGAGGATTTTGGGCTCCTTTTTTGGTTTCTTGGAGGTGGGTTTCGCAACAGAAGGGTTGCTTTTATTTTTTTCCCCAATTTTAAGGGGACCAGGGGGGCCTTGGTTAGGGGATTGAGAGGGAGTCATAGGCTTTTTCGAAGATTTCTTGGGTCCTTTTTTAGAGCCTTCAGGGGGACCCAGAATGGAAGGGGCAGGTTGAACCGATATAGGTTTAAGAGGGCAGAGGGCCTTATGAAAGTTGTAAAGCCTAAACATCAGCCCCTGGTGGAGGATGGTAAAATTACCCTCTTAGCTCATACAATTGCAGACATCTTTAACAATAGAATCAAGAGCATGCAGTAGAAAAAAAGGAAAAGAAATGGTGTCACGGTTACGAAAGTGGTTTAGCAGTGGAAAGTGATAATAGTAGAACACTCCATACCTTCCCTCGAGGGTGAAGTATTTCATTATGACTTTGCAACCTAATTCCATGGGTAGGGTAAACATTCCTTGTTGAAGCCTCCATGCATTCTGGTCGGTTCCTCACCTTTTTTGAAGAAGCGGTTCATGTTGTTTTTGTCCACAACCCTACTTGTTTTCTTCCATTTCCTTCCTTCAGTGGAGAGGCCTGTAGCCTGGGCGATAACTTCTTCATTAATTTCAAACGAAATGTCCCCCATGACCACCCTCCTATCCTTCCAACTATTGACAAATTGCATGGAGAGGTTTTCGTCGAATCCCTACATGGCTTCCATGAACAGGATGATTCCTCCTTCCTTGGCATACGTTCAGACACACAGGTTGTTGCGAAAATAATCGTCAATTATGTCCAACTCAACCCGGACTAAATCCCCTCCCATACCGGCTTCCTCTAGAGTGATGTTGAGATACAACGCAGACCTGATAGGAAAAATCCAGAGAGGAGAACCAGAGTTGAAGTTAAGAAAAAACAAACGGTAATTAGCCAAAATGAATTGCAAGGTGTAATAATGAATTTTGGTGCTGTTTCCCAAGGCTTGCGTCCACCAGCTCTGGGAAGCATGTGAAGGGACACCTCTAGAGATCTCCGCCAACTTGCAAAGATCGTCATTATGGCAAGTAGTAAAGTTCCAATTAATTTAATAATAAGGGTCCTTGTTGTTGTTAATGATCATGAGTTGACACTCCAACTCGTCGATAATGCAGGAATAGGTGGTCAGCCAAGTCAACATCGGGCAGAGAAGGTGGGGACCACAAGAAGCCAACAAGGCGAAGCCTGCCCAATTTGAATTCGAAATTCCTGCTAGCAGCATAGCATAGCCGCCGGCCCAAAGCAACCTATTGGAAAAAGGAAATTGGCACTTCATTGTTGATAGAGGCAATTTGATCATTCCTAATAAGGTCCTTCTACTTGTTAGTGAGAGAGACTAGGTGCTTCCAGCACCTCATTCCTTTTATCTCTAGCCCCGTCGCAGCCAAAGAGTCTGCCACCCCATTCCCCTCTCTGAAGGTATGCTAAATTTTAAAATCTTCCAGCCAGACAATCATTGACTAGATGTCTTTGATAACATTTTTGATTCTCCAGCAGATCCTTGAGGCGCCTTTAGTAGCCTCAATAATCGGTTTAGAATCCCCTTCAATAATCAGTTTCTTGGCTTTGGTACTCAGGGCCAGCTTTAGCCCCCAAAAAAGAGCAAGAGCCTCCGCCATGTTGCTCGAAACAAAGTCAAAATTCCCTGCATAGGCCAAGACCAGGTTACCTAGGCTATCTCTAATAATTCCACCCCCTGCCGCAAAACCACTATGAGCAGCACCATCAAAATTGAGCTTGAGCCAATGGGGGGGTGATGACCATCTGGTATTAAGCCTCTCCATCTTTTTTGAATTGTCATATCTGAGGAAGCTATCTGGAAACTTCCAATTTTGAATCCACCTCTGGTCCAGAGCCATAGGGCTGGCATTCAGGGTTCTCCACTTGCTGATGATGGTGTTTTCCCTGAGATAATTTTCAGCTAAGTTAGTCACCGTGTCAACTGAGCTACTGGTGTCACGGAAAATCCTATTATTTCTTTCCTTCCAGATATGCCAACAGACATGGGGAGGAATGAGTCTCCAAAAAAGAGTTATTGGTGGGTGAGCAGAAGGGCACTTCCAGTTGCTGACAAACTATTGCAAATCTTCTGAGAAAGTCCAAGCCAAATTGAATTTCTGAAGCACTTTGTGCTAGACCCCAGAAGCAAAAGGGCAATGGATAAAGAGGTGATTTATGCTTTCCTCCGCACCACTACACATAACACATTTGTTGGCAAGCATAAAACCCCCCTTCTTCAGATTGCCAATAGTAAGAACCTTCCCATGAAGGGTCGTCCACTAGAAGAAGTTAATTTTAGGAATGAGTTGAGAGTTCCAAACTTCATTCCAACTGCAACAGTCATTGAAGGAGGCAACCAAGAGATTGTAGGCCGATTTAATGTTGAAAGACCCCGAAGGATTCGCAGTCCAAACAAGTTTATCAGTGTCAGTGAAATAGGGAATCCTGTTCGGGATTCGCAGTCCAAACAAGTTTATCAGTGTCAGTGAAATAGGGAATCCTGATCCCCTGTAGGAGTGATTGCAGTTCTTCAGCTAGATGAATCCATTGGGGGTTATTTCCTAGATTGTCAACAATTCTTAACCAGCAGCGGGAGGGAGAGATGTAGTTGCTCACAAGGAGCCAATCGAATCCTTTAGAGGGATTAACAAGAAATTGAATCGGGAGGAGGCAGGGGGTTTGTCCCCAATCCAATTGTCCTCCCAAAATCTAATTTTCTGACCACTCCCAACTTGCCACTTTAGACCCTGCTTGAGAAGTTTCTTGTTCTTAAAAAAATTGTTCTAGATTTTAGATCCAGGAGGGAGCTCATTGGAAGATAGGAGGGAGGGGAAGGGGGTGTGGTTGAAGTACTTGGCCCTCATAATCATGCTCCAGTCAATTTTGCCCTTTATAAGGATCCATCCGATTTTGGTCAATAAGGCTTTATTTAGATCAGAGATTTTTCTAATCCCAAGGCCATCCATTCTCTTAGGTTTGCAAACCTTTTCCCAGTTAACTAAGCTGATTCTGGTCTTCTCCTCCAAACTCGTCCACAAAAAGCTTCTTTGGATTTGTAGTCACATAAATCTGTCCATTTTAATTAAATGAATATTTCGTATTTATTTGGTTAAAAATCCACTAGCCATCAATTAATTAAATTAATATTTAATTAATTCATCCCCAAACATTCTTCTATTAATTAAACAAATTATTCAATTTATTTTAATTAATTCATTAAATCAAATTTCAATCAATTAAATAAATAAAATCTATTTATTTAATTAAAATCCCCTTTTCCTCTTTTAAATAAATTAAATAAAACATTTATTTAAATCATTATCCTCCCCCACTTGCATTTTCCTAAAAATGCAACTTGCACACATTTATTAAAATAAATGAGTTTTTATTTTAATAAAATCCTATTTTCCCTCACCCACCAAATCCACTTGCAAAATCTAATCCCCTTCTAGATTCTTCTAACCCCTTCCTAATTAGCCTAATCCATCCCCTAATTATTGTCACATTCCTAAGCAAAATGGAGTCACTTCTCAAAGACTCCAAAGTCTTTGAAAAGCATTTAATGCTTTGTGTGTTCAACAAATTAACCCCCAAAGTCTTCCAAGACCACTAATGGCTCTTACATGACCATTTATGGCTCTTACATAACCATTTATGGTTATTTCAAACTTGTCTCCCCAAACATTTATTGTTTTGACCATATTCATCCATTTCACATTTGCACAAGAGTTTATCCATTGGATAAAAGCTTTATTCTTTGAATAAAGAGTTTATTCATTCAACCAACCTTGACTCTAAAATCCCAAGGTCATATCAGGCATTTAATGCTTATTCCCTCCCCTCTCAACCTATCTCACATTGACACTTGTCATCCTGGGATTGGGTTGAAAGCCCTCACATGGATTTGAATTCATTCAATCCTGACCCTTGTTGAGATTGCTCAATCCCAACCATCCATTGCTCCATTTTTCCTATAAATAGAGCCCATTCCTTCATAATCCAGATCCTGAAAACTTGTATGCATCTAAGCTATAGACATTTTAGAGAGCATTTTAGCATAAACAATCTAACATCTTATCTTTTTGGTTAAAATATATCATTTTAGCATTAGTATTAGCTTTTTATTTCACATTTAGAGCTATACTACAATCTCAATCCTCCATAAGCATCCATAGTGGAAAAAGCTGCTGAGAGCTACACTATTTTGGAACTTGGAGAGGAGAGGAACAAGGGAGAAGAAGTGAGAGCTACACTATTTTGGAACTTGGAGAGGAGAGGAACAAGGGAGAAGAAGCTAAGGCCATGCTAAGAGGCAGTTGGAGATGCCTCATAATCTTTGTTTTGTTTATTAGATATATTAGCATGCTTTTTAGTGTCTCTTTTGGTATGCCTTCATATGTTTAGTTTTAGATTAACTAACGCTAATGTTTTGTATGTTTTTGTGTTCTTTGATCTTAGACTAACCTTGTGCCATTTAGGAGGGCATCAGGATTCTCTTGAGTTTTTCAGCCATAGAATTGGAAATCTTGAAAAGAGATAGAAAGTAGATAGGGACACCTTGAAGGGAGGCCACCAGGAGCTGGAGTTTACCCGCACTACTCAGAGTTTTTCTAGACCAGCCCGCGAGTTTCTTTTGCATTCTTTCAAAGATAGATTCCCAAAAGAGGGGGGTGACCTCCTTTGTAGTGAGGGGGAGACCTAAGTAAGAATTAGGGAGATCAACAACACTACAACCCAGGATTTGGATGAGTTTACCCTGGAGGACTTTGTCCGTGTTAAAGAAGTAAACCTTGCTCTTGTAATAGTTAATCAGTTGACCAAAGTCTTGAGCATACTCTCCCAATAGATGCTTCCATGCTTTAGCCTCAATAACCGACGAAAGGCCGAACAGGAAGGTGTCATCCACAAATTGCTGCATAACCATAGGGGGGAGAGTGGAAGCAGCCTTAACCCCTAAGATTCTATTAGTCCTGACAAGATTGGAGAAATTATTACTTAAGACTTCAGCTACCATGATGAACAAATAAGGTGAGAGAGGGTCTCCCTAACAAAGCCCCTTCCCAGCCTTGAAGAAGCCCCATGGGGTGTCATTGATAATCACTGAATAGTGAACACTTTCCACTGCCATCCTGATAATGTTGATAAATCTTTCTTGGAACCCCATCTTAGAAAGGACTGCATACATGAATTTCCAATTAACCTTGTCATAAGCCTTAGAGATGTCAAGTTTGAGAGCCATACCTGGGTTGCGAATTTTTTCCATGGAGTGAATGACCTCATGAGTAGTAATGACAACATCAAGAATCTGTCTGCCTGGAAAAAAACCTCTTTGAGAGGGACTGATGCATTTATCAAGGAGGGGTTTGATTCTGTTGAGAATAACTTTAGAGAAGATTTTGTAAACAGAGTTACATAGGCTGATGGGCTGATAGTCAGAGATAAGTTTCGGATCAAGAACTTTGGGCACCAAAACAATGAAGGTGTTATTCAGTTTCTTTAGTAGTTTACTAGTGCAAATGAAGTCCCTATTAGCATTAGTGAGATCATACTTCACAGTTTCCCAAAAAGTCTGGAAAAAAGTCAAGGGGAAGTCGTCAGGGGGAAGCCGTAAAGGCAGCCATAGAAAAAAATCGTAGCTTTGACTTCCTCATCAGTCACACATCTTATTAACCGCTCATTATTAGCATCATCCAGGACTTGAGGAATGAGATCGAGGAGTCTATCGCTGATTTCAGTAGGTTCCCTGATCCTATCATTCGAGTAGGCATTAGCAAAGTGAAGAGAAGCCCATTGACCAATTTCATTATCCCCCACCACTTCCTCATTTTTTTCATTGAGGATGGACCTGATAGTGTTCCTCCTTTTATGCTTTGAGGTTGATCTATGAAAGAAAGAGGTATTACTATCCCCCTCAGCTAACCATTGGATCCTGGATCTTTGCTTCCAGTAAATTTCTTCAAGATTCATGATTTCTTTCCACTTGTGTCTCCATCCTTCTTCCTCCATATGGGTGATCCTAGAGGAAGTCCCCTCCGCAATGGTCTTCTGGAGGCAGTCCAACTTGGTTTCAGCCTCCTTTTTTCTCTTGAAGATATCCCCAAAGGAAGAGAGGCTCCAAGCTTTCGCCTCCCTTTTGATAATTTCCAACATTTTAGAAATTCTGAACATAGCCGATCCTTGAGCAGGGGAGTTCCACCAGTTTTGTATGCATTGTTTGAAATCTGGGTGGGAAAGCCACATAATCTCATACTTGAAGGGTGAGGGACCGAAGGTCAGCTTGTCAACCCAAGAGAAGAGGATCGGGGAGTGGCCTAAGATAGTGTGCGAGGAGAGATAACAACGAGGAACTAGATCCCAAGTTCCACTTGGCAGAAATCAGAAACCTATCTAGCCTGACCTGGATGAGATTGGAGCCTTTTCTATTGTTAGACCAGGTGAGTTGGTTCCCTTGGAGGTCAAGATCAAGTAATTCATTATTTCTGATGAAGTCAACTAAGTCAAGCATGCTCTCACTGTAGTCCGTTAGGCCTCCAATCTTCTCTGAAGGATAGAGGGGGTATTGAAATCCCCGACTAACATAACCAACTCCTCCTTATTGTTAGTTAACAAGGAAGTGATTTCCTCCCACATTCGAACCCTTCCATGTCTAGTATTGGGAGCATAGATATTAAAAAAGACCCAAGATATGTTATTCAAAGTGAACCTGCTGGAAAGAAAGTTATGAGAAGAGCCAACTGCAATACCATCCAGCTTTCTCTTATTCCAAAGGGTAGCAATTCTTCCAGAGGCACCATCCGCCTCTCCATAATGAAAGGCATCACTCGGCCATAAACTATCCACAAGCATATCAAAATTTTGGTAACTCATTTTCACCTCCTAGATAAGGATGATATCAACTCTATTGGTGAGTATGCATTATTTAAGAGCATACTGCTTTTGAGGGTTGTTTAAGCCTCTCAAGTTCCAAGAAAGGAACTTCATTTCTTTCTCTTCTGTGTTGTCTCCACTAGCAATTTCCTTCCACTAGTAATTTCCCTGGCCATTACCTTAGTTATGAGGGTCTTCTCAGAGGGTCTGCTTGGTTTAGAGTCGTTACCCACATCAGCCTTCTTATTTCCCCTAGTTTTTTTCTTTGGTTCCTGCCATTCCACAAATCTTTGTCTGCCAGTGAGGACTAGGTTGAACGACTACCAAAAGAAAGAGTAGTGATATCCCTAGAGGATCTAGTAGCAGACGAGGAGGAGGTTGGATCCAACCCGATCCCAACGGTGGGCGAAGCCCCCGTGCAAGTGCTCCAGATATTCCTCCCACAACTTCCCTTTGGGTTGGGTAGCAGGTTCATAGTTATTGGTGGAGTGGAGGTAATGAGATCTATCTTCTCCATGCCAGTCACCTCCGCCATGGGACCTTCTTGATCAAAATTTTCTTTGGGGATCTCTCCTTCTTCCAACTCCAGTCCCAAGCATCTGCTCAAGGGGCTAGGGGTCTTCTTGGAGTCAGGGGTAACTATCATGTTAAGAATACCAACCAAGAAGGGGTAGCCCTCCTCAGAGGTGTCTTGGGGGCCTGTCTTTTCTATCAGATCCTCGATCTGAGCCAAGGAGTTGTTGAAGCTAGGGGGTTGGATGGGTTACCAATATTAGCAGTCTCCCCACTAACAATACTCGGGGATGACAACTTCTCCTTCCACTTTTCCTCAGGCTGTTGAGGAGTTGGACAATCCGCAATAACATGGCCATGTTTACCGCATTTTTGACAATATAGAGAGGCGTTCTCATAGACTATTGCATGTGTCCATTTACCCCATTTGGATTTGAGGTTAATGAAGTTAGGGAGAGAATTGTTGACAGCCACATTCACACAAAGGCGAGCATACACCAGTCTAGATTTCTGCATTGTCACATTATCGACAGCAACAAGGTGACCGAATGAGTTACCAATCCACTTGAAGATGGTATCATCCCAAAATTCAAGGGGGAGGCCAGGGAGTCTGATCCACACCGGTGCCAGTCTAAGGAGGTCCGCACTTGGGTCAAACCCCGGCTTCCACTTGGAGAGAGTAAGGCAGTGCTTACCATAAGACCATGTACCAGACATAACATGAATGGAGTCTTCCTTTGTAGTGAATCTGAAAAGGAAAAGTTTGCCTAGCATGGCAGAGACAGAGACACTACCTTTGGATTTCCATCTAGAGCCCACCCATCTTCTAACCATATCTATAGTGGGTCTGAAGGTTAGGAACCTTCCAACCAGGAAAAGGTTGAGGGATGAAGCAATGTTATCCATGATTCCATCGAGGAGGCAAATCTCAGGCCCTCCTCACCAATAGTGACTTTTGGTTGCAACGTCTGACATTCTGGCTTGGAGTTCCCTAGAAGGGAACCTTTCTAGGAGTTCACTTGAGCTTTCCCAGACAAAAGGCCCACCTCATGAGTCTTAGGGTCCTTTTTGGAAGAATCCACATTGGGGGCCACCGGAGGAAGCTTCACAAGGCAGGGGACCTTGTGCAGGATCTCATTGCAAGCATCCACAAAGGGAGCCCACCCATCTCCTTGGGCTCGCAGCACAAGAGCTAGGTCTGGACAAATTTGCAAGTCAAAATGGAGTGTCTGGGTCCAGGGAGGACAGGCCCTCCCTAGCAGAAACGCCAGGCATTCAAAAAATTGCAGGGTGGGAATTCAAAAAATTGCAAAGTGGGAGAATTTGCATTCAATAAACTCCTCATCTTGAATGCCCTTAAAAAAAAGATATGAAGATTTAAATAAAATTATTTGATAATTTTTATCGACTAATTAGGATGGAAGAGATGGTTTTAGATCCACTTCTTGGTTAAAGTGTATATAACCCAAAGATAAGGGTGGATTGTGTATTTTAGGTCCCAAGATATAGGGGTATTGTTTATTAGCTAAATGGATATTAGAGTGGTGTCAAGAGAAGAATAGTGGAAAATTCTTGCTCGTCAATGAATTAATAGAGTGGCTACTAATGATAAATTGAAAGGTGTTGGGTGACTACACAAATTTTTGCTTACTCGTTTCTTTCATTTAAAAGCATTTTTTCCTTTACAAACCATTTAAAAAGCTTGACAATAAGTTTACAAATTATTAAATTGGAAAAAGAATTCTTTGCAACATGGTTTCAATTTCATGACTTCTTTTATTTAGTGGAACAAAGTCAATCAATATCACAACAACCTTTGGTTGTTTCTTTCCCAAAACAAGCTTATTATCTCTTCAAAAAATGGGTGTGACAGTTTGGGGATATTTGGGATTGCCTTGATTGGGCTAACCCAAAAAACACCTTGAAGCTCATTTAGTTTAAATAACACATCCAAGAGGTTTGTGGCTTTTGTGAAATCATTGGTTCTTGAGGATTTACCTATGAAGTTATGCACACCTTTATCATGTATTTAAAAAAAATAATAGTTGTGGCTTGCTAAGCACCCTTTTTTGTCTTCCATTTGAAAAAGATCTATTTGAATTTCCTTCCTAATATGCCACTTAACCCAATTTTGAACATAAACAAAGGTGTAAATTTCAAGAAAAAAAAGCATAGAAGAACTTGAATATCCAAATTTGGAGGTCCAAAGCTAAGGCTAATGCTCAAATTTTGACTTGAAAATTCTTTCACTACAAGTTTTGCTAGAAATTAGGATCATTGGATACTAATCACTATAAAAAAAAATTAAAAAATGAATGAGAACCATACAACCATAGATTTTACACATTGCACAAGATATACACGGAAACAACTTTTTCAAGTAAAAATTCATAAAGCATGATTTTATTAAAATGCTTACAAAAATAGTTTATTAAAAAGATAGACTAAACCTGGAGATGCTCAGCTACATATTTCCACATGGCCAATATTAGCTCATGTGCATAATGATATAATTCACTATAAAATCTCTAAATTCACTCTCAAATGAGAGAGAGCCTCCTTAAATATATGAGAAAGAATGGAAAAATATCTAAAGGGGTATTAGTCACACCTACTCAAAGCAACCATTCATATATAACTAATATTTTATTTATTAATTTATTAATTATTAAATGGTATATATGCTTCATAACATAAATTGTTATAAACTTATACTATAAAAATATATAAATTTATAAGGGCATGATCCCTAGTAAAATTATGTTCTAATGCTTTTCCTTAATGTTAGTAGGTGGCATCACATGCCAATTTATACAAAAGAAAAAAATGAAGTACCCATAGGTCTTCTTTGGCAATGATCAACATGGACACAAATATATGTCAAAATGAAAACCATGTATTCTAGACTACATTAAAGTCGTCTTGTCATAATTTATAATCCCACCGTTTAAAAAATATTCTATATATGAGGTCGTATAAAGATTTTTATTGGAGCGTGTACAATACTTAGAGTTCATATTATGCTTGTTAAGTCTTACATCTAGTATTTATCCATGAGGTGGTTTCATGCACACTCCCCCTCAATGGTGCCACCTAACGTCAATCACTACATACAAATTTGATATGTGATGGCTAAGATTCTAATCTATTTCTTCTTGATCATAGTATGCCATTAGATATTAAAATGAATAAAATTAAAGACGGTTTTATGATGTAACACTTTTACTTGAGTGAAGTGCCCATCATCTTCAATGTGATTTTCTCTCTCTTATTGTTGGAAATAAGAATCTTTGGTAAGAATAACTCTAGTTATCATATTGTAAGGTGACACTTTTACTAGTACCTAGATGAAACTCTACCATAGATTTTTGAAGCCACATTGATTTTTCTAGAGTTATTTTTGTATTTAGCCATTTGATCAAAAAAACATAAAAGATAGTATTTTTTAAGTATTACTTCATCTATGGATTAACACTTTCACTATTTATTTTGAAGACATAGTCTAAAACTGAATCACCACTATGGTCAATAACATAATAGTCAAATATGGTTGATTCTTGAGTTTTTTGTTTTTTTTAATATATATTTTTCATTTGCGTGTAAGCATATATATTCCTCATAAATCTAGCAAATTGTCTAATAATCATCAACACGAAGATCATAAGAGATTTTCATGAGCATAAGGATGAATTATTTATCATTTTTATTTCAAGGAAAAAATAATCATGCTACTAATCATAGTAATGACCCATAAAAAATTTAAGCAACGAGTGAGCTATCCTTTCCATAATTGCTCCCAAATAGTTGATTAGTTTGATACCTGCCTACTTTAAGTAGGTGAATTATACACAAGAATTTTTAGAGGATGCATGGAACTCATACTAGTATAAGATGCATCAAATATTTGTAAACAAATCTCTTTACAACTAAATGAGTCCTATTCTAGTTGTGAATAGATTCATGAATCAAATTAATGAATTTTTGTGATAATCTTGTATTAATCCTCAAGGGAGGATATAATTAGGAGCTACAACTAATGCTTTGCTAGAAGATATTACTCTTCAAGAATTAAAGAAAAAGTTGTGCAATGTTAACTTTGAGGCATGCACATCGTCAATTACAATCTAAAATTGAGAAAACTATATTATGTCTAATATTTTGAGAAGGTTTGAGTGCAATGGATTTTTTTTGGGTATGCCCAAGTTGCTTATGAACTATTGGTGTGAATAAAGGTCTTGTACCTAGCTAATATAAGTTTATGTACCTAGCTAGTTCCTAGTTGGGACTTATTCGCATGACTTAAGTTTACCCGGATCCTAAATATCATTCTAGAAGCCATAGCCATCTAGATAAGATCTTATCATATCATATATTTATTTAATTCTAGTTACATAGTTCATTTAATATTTGTTTTGGTTAATTGTCTCACATCATAAGATTAAGACACATCTCTTCATCTTTTTTAGTCTTATGCTACACATGATTCTAAGTAGGTGGTATAGTTATAGATATTTGATAATGGTATTAGTTTTGATTGCAAAACAATTCTAGGATTGGATGTGATAATTAAAGTGTTATTTGTTTGGTGAAAAATCCTATGTATCATGCTCATACTAAGAATTTTGATGTTTAGTACATCATTTTGTGTGAAAAATGATTGAGAATAGGAAGGTCTTGATTGAGAAAGTTGACTCTTTGGATAATGTTTCAAATTCTTTTATTAATATTGTATACGGTGAAAATGGAAACAACAATATTGAAAGACTAAATGAATTCATCCACAAAAACCCTAACCTAACAACAACAAAGATCCACCATAACATATGAAGATTACCTAAGACAATGCAAATCAAATGAAATCACAAAGATTATACCATCACATGTCCAATAGGGTTTGGATCTCCATTCTTTCTATTTCCATTGATCTTGCTTGATATATTTGCTCTCAGATTTTATGTGCACAAGAGCTCAACAAAGAACGGAAATGTGGTTGCAAGTAGGATCGCATATAAAGGTGCAAAGCATAGTGTAGTCAATTGATCAAGTAATCTGTTAGTTAGGGTTTGATAATGAAGGAAGCATCTCCTTATATAGAAGACACTATAAGAAATGGAGGGATAAGATTGAGAGGTGTAAAAGATAAATGGTCGGCTATGATTAGAGGGTAGGTAAAAGAAATAATAAAATAATGAAAGGGGTAGGTAGTGTATGAATTAAGAGATGAATGACATGTGTCATGGGTAGAAAAGATTAATGAATTAATTAAATAAATAAAGATTTATTTAATTAATAGAAGAAGTGGGATCAATTAAATAAATAAGATATTTATTTAATTTAGAAAAATGACAATTTAAATAAATAAATGTATTTATTTAAATGAGAAATAAGGCTAGAAGAGGATAAATGAATGAATTAAATAAATTAAGATTCATTTAATTAATAGAAGAATTAGGCTAAGATAATTAAATTAATAAAATATTTATTTAATTAGACATGACAATTTTAGGTGTCTACATTTTGCCCCTCTTTGAGACAATGCAACTTGTCACGTTGTTTCAAAGAAGATAATATGAACAAATACAAAGTTGCCCCAAGATGGGAATGATATGCCCCCTCGAGAGATTGAATGAAAATATTTGTAAAGATCGCAGACAATCTCTCGATAAGAAAGAAAGGATAGAATGGACTGATTGGATAGGATAGAGTGACAGAGTCACGGGATAATAAAGACTAAATCGGGAAACGAGGGCTATAACTAGGGCTAGGGCAGTCTATAAGATAGACCACGAGGGGAATACATCCTCATTGTCATCCACACATCCAAGAGATTAGAGTGCAGAGAGAGAATAGAGCAGCAACAGTCAACAGCGATGGCATTGGTTCACAGATTCGATCGCGTTCGCCGATATTAGAGGCCAGCAGAGGCAGGAGAGTCGGTAAGTACCACAAAACCTCCTTGTACTTTGGTGCATTAATTGTTGTCATTAATGCATCTTAGGTAGTGCAATAAATGCACTTTAGGATAATGTCAAAAAATGTCAAAAATGTATAGGCGCATCTGCGTTGGTGTCAGGCGCATCTAGGTTGGCTAGGTGCGTCTGTGTTTGTGCCAGGTGCGTCTGCATTTGTGCTAGGCACGTCTATGAATTCAACAGTGTCTATGTCAAATGCAAACGTGAGTATGTTGTGCAGACACGTTTGTGAAATGTGGGTACGTCTGTGTAGGACAGGCGCGTCTGTGCAGAGCATAGGCACGTCTGTGTATTTCAGGCGTGTCTATGCAGAGCAAGCACGTTTGTGCAGTCTGCAAGTGCGTTTATGTCATGAAGGCGCATTTGTGTCTTCAAGGTCAAATTGATAGTTCTGTGATGAACATACGCTATCGATTTGATAAGCTGCTGAGAGGATACACTCAAGCAGGTCCTCTAGGGAAGACTAGGATAGCAGATAGGGCTAGGATTGACAATTCTGCGATAGAACATACGTTGCCAATTAGGAAACTACGTAAGAGGATACACTCAAGCAGAGGCCCTAGGATAGGATAGATCAAGGCACTTTGTGATGAACAGTGAGTACCAAGACATAGTACTTTGTGATGAACAGTGAGTACCAATAGGAGCAGGACTTTGTGATGAACAAGGAGTGCAAATATGAGCAGCACTTTGTGATGAATAGGGAGTGCAAATATGAGCAACACTTTGTGATGAACAGGGAGTGCAAAACACATAGTACTTTGTGATGAATGGGGAGTACCACTAGGATAGATAGCAACACTTTGTGATGAACAGTGAGTGTCACTAGGATAGATAGCAACACTTTGTGATGAACAGTGAGTGTCACTTTGACTGACATGATTGATTTGCTTGACTGTAGGAGTATTTGCCTATGCTAGAGTCACGAGAGAGATTCCCATCGACACAGAGATTATGACCAGAGTTGACATTCGAGGACCGAGCTGCTATTGAGGTTATGGGTCTACAATATATTTTGTATGTGCTTGAGTTTCGGGTGAACATGGGTTTGCTGACTGCACTTGTTGAGAGATGGCACTCTAAGACTTGTACATTTCATTTGTCGATGGGTGAGATGACAGTCACCTTGGAGGATGTTTACAGGATACTGCAGATATCGATTGATGTGGAGCTGATACCCTACGATGGAGATGGAGATAGGGAGGCCTTGAGATGAATGTTCTAGGATCTGGGACTGGAGATGAGAGCTGGACACGTGGCATGGGACACGATGACAGCGACAAGACTAGCACTACCAACAGTATTAGGAGGAGTGATCAGTGGGTTCCTATGTCCAGATAGGGCGACACGAGGGTTGGCTGTGGGCTGGGGGAGCACCTTGGAGACACTGGTTACATAGCATACCAGATATACCTGGGGACTATTTGTGCTGGCACACTTATATTATGAGCTACATCAATTTGTTTATCATGGATTCGTAGGATTGGGCTGCGGAGTTACATTGTTGCAGGTATGGGCATATGAGCATCTCCCTGTCACACGACCGATACATTTCAGAGGCAGGGGTCATGGAAGTAGTTTTGTTCATCTATATGATATGATTACATCACAGCCATGGATTGGCAGGTTGGAGCATTGGCGTCGAGTCTTGGATGAGATCGACACTGTGATATGGAGGTCGTACCATGAGTGCGAGCACTAGGAGGATGACATAGTGGATCTACCTTATACCTTCTAGAGCAGATATCTGATTGGGCGGACACCCTATGTATTGGAGAGACAACTGGTTGACAAGGTATGCAGGCAGTTTGGCCGTATTCAATGGATGCCACAGGGTTTCGGGATGTATGCTCGGACAGTCAGGGATCAAGCACACTTTGGGCCATTGTTATCGTATGATCAGGTCGTGATGCAACTGGTAGAGATGGTGCCTATGCCATGGGATATGTGGTCGGAGATTGAGGATGCATGTATGGATGCAGAGTACACTGCATATTGGGCTGAGCATCCCTTTCCACGATTGACAGACCCAGGGGAGCCTCTAGATGGAGATGGTGGTGGGGATGGGGATGATGATGGAGATGGTGGGGGGAGAGGTCGATGGAGGAGATGGGGTGCAGTTGGAGAGAGGAGGGTGGCTCCATGGAGAGAGGGTGGGGAGGAGAGACAGGCTTGGGTGGTGAGGGGTCGCGGTGGATTGCCACTACAGGTGCGAGCAGCACAGGGTCCTAGATAGGTGCAAGGACAGGGGCAGAGGTAGGTACAGGTATAGGCACAGGCACAGGCACAACTACCAATATAGGGGGAGCCACGAGAAGAGGCATAGGGGGCCGAGGAGGAGGAGGATGAGCTGCTTGAGCTGAGGGAGATCTACCAGGGACAGGCAAATGAGATCCAAGACCTGGAGAGGGAGACAACTAGGCTCAGGAGGTGACTGAGGAACATAGAGCATGAGCGGGATCAGGCTATCCAGCACTATACTGAGGCTGAGACAACACTGAGGGCTGGGAGGCAGGCGTCAAAGGACACATGGGCTGGATATGCCTATGTTCTGTAGGCAGGGGAGGAGATAGGTTACTGGCGAGACCTATACTATAGGGCAGTGCCACCAGAGCAGCAGGAGAGGAGCTTCCGCAGACCATCGCGGACAGCGACAACTACGGGAGGGAGCCAGAGGAGACAAGCGTCCAGCGGTGGGGCTATGGGTCCTCCACCACCACCAAATAGAGGGGCCAGGAGAGATGATCCTGGGGCAGGTCCTTCTAGGGCTCAGACTCCGTCGAGGCCAGGCGGCTCCGAGGGAGGGAGTTCATCATAGCCTTAGAGGGCTCCCTATGTATCAGTTTTGTACCATTTTGTATGATGATGTAGACACCTTCGGGTGATTTTGTAGCCATATGTATTTTGACATCATTGTATCATGACACTTTTGATTATATATATATGAGATGATTCATCTTTGCGGCAGCTATATGCATGTGTACCTATGTGATGAGATGTTTCATGATGTATGTTTCTATGTGATGAGATGTTTAATGATGTATGTTTCTATGTGATGGTTATGATATGGATGCAAATATGTACATAATAAAATGCAATATTTTTGTTCTTTTATGTTTTTATATGTTATGCATATGCAAATGTGAATGTATGAAATGCAAATGAATATGATAATGCAAATGACTATTTACATGATGAGAATGTAAAATGTGCTAACATGTGTTGTGTGCAGGATGTGATGCAATTGTAATTGTGATATCTATATGTATGTATGAAATGCTTATGTGTGGTAATGCAGGTGCAACTACATGAAATGCAAATGTTTTTGGTGTGTCATTATACTTAGTCATGTGATAGCGGGCTACGCGGACTTGAGAAAGACAATGGAGGTCAATCAAGAAAGGGGGATGGAAGATAGAAGATATGAAAGTGAAACGAGCTTCTTGTGCGTTATCATCATTGAGCTTTATTATGGCAAAATAGGTTATGACAATCGAGGCATATGTTTACCCAAAAAGTCATTGTACCTATTTGCATGGAGATAAGACAGTCATAAACAAGGAATGCCCTAGTTCACACTAGACTCATAGTGTCCTCATATCCTTGGACAAGTCATAGCATTACTACGAGACAATCCACAGACAACAAAGAAAAATAGGTGACAATACCCCATCCTCACCTTTCTAGTCAAAGACATCCTGGAGATAGAATCTCTAGTCAGAGACATCCCAGAAAAGCTAAAAGACATGTCACTAGAAAGAAAAAATCAAAAGAAAACCAAGACTTGACACCAACATCCACTGTAGTCCTCAAGTTTTAGTGTCTCTTGTCACTTGTATAAGTCTTATTTGATTGTGGTCACAATGTTTACTTTCACAAAAAGGATAGATAGCACTGAACCATAATGTTGTCTGAGTCTGTTGAAATATTTGATTTGTTGAAGCCCATTGTTGTTGTTGTGTCTCATCTGAAACTAGCTGAATACATGAAACTGATACTTTATTGCAGAGAAGATGCAACTTTATTGTGGATCGGCGATGCAAGTGTTGTTTTATTGCGGATTGTGCATGGATAGACTGAAGAAAACTGGAAAAAACTATACTCCTCGAAACATGTGATGTTCTTAGTTCCACACCCATCACTAGACATAGGATTTGCCTTAGCCACAGATAGGAGCTGATTTATTATGAGTGGAAAGGGATGAAAAGGAATGTTTATTATGAATGGCGAACCAATCTTAGGTAGATCAATGACAAGCCATGATGGGAATAGGTAAGTTTATTATGGATGAATAGGTTGTGAGTGTGTGCAAAGTGAAAGGATGAATCCTGAAGGAGGTAGGAGCAATGTCTCTACGCATGGCTCCAGTGACCCGGTTTTCACCATGGTACTTGCCCAAGGTGCCACCGAAGTGGTTTTCACCATTGGACGAAAATGTTTTTCTGTTTTTCCATTTTTTTTGTGTCACAAGGTGCCTGTTTGCCAAGTTTTCACCAAGTAACGATTTTTTATTTTTATGATTTTTTTTAATTTTTGAATTAGGATACTCTGAAGAGCTATGTGTAAAACCTGAGAAGGTGCATGCTGTTGATAGGATCCTCCAAGGATTCACCCTCTATGGTTGAGAGTTGATATGCACCAGATCCATATGCTGTTGTGATGATGTAAGGACCAAGCCAGTTTGGTTCAAATTTGCCCTTCTTCTCTCTGTCTAGTTGATTTTTAGGATTTTCTCTAAGAACCAAGTCACCTACCTCAAATGTGCGAGGCTTAACCTTATGATTGTAACTGCATTGTTCCTTGAGCGAATGATGTGTAGCTCAATTGTCTGTCTTCCTTGATAAAGGAACTAAGATAGAATTACTAATGTGTGGACTACACAAGCCCGTATGTGTATCACCTAAAGAAGTTTGGGCATCCTTGATAACAAAGTCCTTCGAGGAAGCTCCATTAAAGGTCCATGGTGTATCGCCAAAAAGGAAATGATGTGTGGAACAAGTGGATGAGTAATGAAGGCTTGTGATTGCGAAAAGAAGTGAAAGTAGGATAGCATGATAGAGACTTAGGATCAACAAGTGTGCTTTTTGACTTAAATTTTTAGAACTTTTGCCCCCAGTTATTTTGATATTAGGGGAGATCAACTCTTGTTCTTTTTCTTTCATAGGATTTTAATCCTTGAATTTGATTTTTGCAAAGTCCAATAGCTTTTGATTTTGATTTGGACTAAAGGACTTCTCTTTATTTTTTACTTTTAGATTTTTCTTTTCAAAACTTGATTTTTGATCCCCAATGAGTAAGGGCTTTTGTAATTCTTGTTGATCCAAGTCTAGAAGTGGAGTAGAAATGGAATGAGTGGATGAAATGGTAGAGCTATGTGAGTTCTCAAAAGGGTTGGTGATACGCTCAATAGATTCTTTGTTGGAACCACTCTTAGGACTATTAATATCAAGAGATGCTTGCACCCCTAGAGGAGATTTGCATTCGGACTTAGTAGCCACAACACTAGGTGGTTCACACCCAATTCCTTGGCATTGCAAATTGTTTGTAGTTTGTTCTTGTCGACTGAATATCTTAGCAAATAGTGGGAGTTGATCAACATGAAAGATATACTCACCACATCCCATGTCTTTAAACTTGAAATTTTCTTTGTGCTCTGCTTGTTTTGATGTAGAAGCTTTCAAGGATTCTGGATCCACATATGATGAAGATGGAATAGCCTCTCAATTGACTGGTATTGTTATTTCTGATTGAGGTCGTAGATTGTTGCAATATATGAATGGATTTGGATCCGCTTTGACGGTCACTTCAACTCCATTATGTGGAAACTTGATACATCGATGATATGTAGATGGGACTGCGCTCATCTCATGAATCCATGGACGTCCTAGCAATATGTTGTATGTGAGATCCAAGTCTAGGACTTGACAAACCACATCTTTTGTAACTAGCCCAACTTTGAGAGGTAAGGTGATTGTTCCCTTGGATGAGTGCTCTTTGTCATCATATGCCTTGATGGTAATTTTGTTTGTAGAATTCACAGCTTTATCAGAATATCCCAATTGTTTAATAGTACTCAATGTACAAATATTTAGACCTGCTCCTCCATCTATCAAGACTCGTTTTATTCGATATTTGTGTATGAAGGCTTCAATGTGTAAAGGTGCATTATGTGGCTGACTCACAGAGGCGTCGCCGACTTCTATGAATGTAAGGGAGTGTGGAATGGAAAGGTATCCCACCATGGCTTGAAATTGGTCCACGTTCAGATCAGTGGGGACAACAGTGTCTCTCAAGATTTTGTCAAGAATAGCTTTATGTGTGGGGGATATGCGTAAGAGCTCAAGGATTGAGATAAGCGCAGGTGTCTTCCCTAACTGTTCTACAAGGTCATACTCAGGTTTGGTTGATGAAGAAGCAGTGTTTTTATCTAGAGCACCCTGCAAAGTAAATTTACCTCAATGAGTTGTAACATGACATTCAGAGGTAGGTTCGGAAGAAGATCCAATTCCTTTCAGGACAATCTTGGGTCTTTGGGTAGAATTCTCAGATGTTTTGTCCTTGATGATAATGGTAGAGACATAATTATCCATCGAAATGTGATTGATGGTTGAAACATAATTGTAGGATGCTCTGGTATAGTTGGTTTGGTCATCTGTGGCTTTAGATTTTCCTTTGTCATGCTTTGGGAATGGTTCCTTAAACATCTCATGTTCTTGATTGGATGAGTGTCCTTCAATCTCAATGTCACCTCTATCAATAAGATCTTGTATGATGTTCTTCAGTTGATGGCAAATTCCTATTTTATGACCCTTGCTCTTGTGAAATTCGCAATACTCATCATCATTCCACCAATTTGGTTTGACCTTTGGCTCATATGGAGGAAAATCTGGAACTGTGATTATCTTGTTTGCCACTAGCTTCTTGAAAACGGACTCAAGTGGTTCTCCCAATGGAGTGTACTTCCTTCATGACCTGGAAGTTGTTTGAGTATTCACTTGATTATTTTTAGAGCTTGATCCCGAAAAAATGATTTTGGGTCGCACTGTATTGGCATCAACAACACCATCATTGACTGTGTTCTTGTTTTTGTTCCAAAATCTTGGCTTATCTTTTCCTTTAAAGTCATCTGTGTTTTCCTTGAATATCTTAATGACTCCTTGTTCAATTAGGACCTTCTCTGTTGCTAAGCCTTTTTCAATGACGTTCTTGAAGGTGGACAAATAAGCTTTTCTCAGGTCATAACCAATGTCTTTGTTAACATTTTGGGTGAACATTTCTACCATTTGTTTTTGTGGAATTTCACAAGAGCATCTGCTGGATAGATTCCTCCATCTTTGTAAAAATGATGAAAAAGATTCTCCATCCTTTTGCTTGGTGTTGCATAAAGTAGTGACTGATATGTCTGTCTCTATGTTGTATGAGAAATGTTGGATAAATTCCTCTGCTAAGTCACCCCATGACTTAATTCCAGGTGGAAGTTGGGAGAACCATTCTTGATCACCTAAGCTCTGTGGGAATAATCTCATCAAATATGTCTCTTCTGCTGCTACCTCAATACAAGCTGTGAAAAACTGTCTTATGTGTGCCTTAGGATCCCCTTTTCCTCTGTACTTATCAAACTTAGGTGTCACAAAGTGTGTAGGAAATGGAGGCATTGGAATGCTTTTATCAAATGGATAAGGACATATGTCTCTCATTGTGTATGTTGGCTTCGGTGTATTTATTTCCTCCATTTTCTTTTGTAAGTCCCTAATTTGTTGCTCCAAATTGTTCTTCGGTGGAGACCAGCTTCTTGGACCATACCCCATTCTTGAGGCACTATGAAGGAGGTCTATAATGATGCTGCGTATATGGACCACTTGGTATAGAGTCATGTTGAGGAACGACATATCTACTTTATCCATGTATACCATACTCTATAGGAATGTCATGAGTTTGTTCTAGTGTGTTGCCCCCAAATTTGATGTGGGGTTTCCTTGTGTCCAAATTTTGAACATGCCTTTGAGTATCCAATTGCTTTGGTGGTTGATCCTTAGCATTGGTATGTGATTGAGCATATTTTTTTGCATAAGACTTCCATAATGGTCTGCAAAGCTGAGTATCATATGCTTGACCATGTGTGTATGGGACCTCTAGTTTTTGAAACAAAGACAATGGTGATTCAGACACCATATGTGGTCCTTTATTGCCTCCACTATTAGGCCTCCTTTGATCCATGTTGAGGTGAGGTTGTTGCAAAGGTTGATTTTCCATTATTTGAGACATGTCAAAATCATGAGGGATCTTGGTTCCACTTTGTGCCATCACTTGTAAGAAGTATTGTCTATCTCTCCTCATTATTTCCTCAACCAATCTATTGAAATGGGGATTCATAATGGTGTCTTCCACTTCTGCTGAATGTATGGAGAAGTTGTCCATATTGCCATTGTGTGTATCATTGTTGTTTGTAGTGTCCATGTTCTCAACATTTGGAATGTTTCTATAAGCATCCATGTCAGGTAATGTAGTATGATCAGAATTGAAAAAGATATCATTGTCATACTCATAGGAACTCATGTTTGCGGACTCTTGAGCCTCTTTAGTTTCTCTCCTAGATTTTTGGGAACGGGTTTCAACCATGAACTAGGTATTGACCAAGATGTGTGAGACTAGATGAAAATGGAAAGAGTATGGAAGACCAAGAGTTGGATGGAATGTAAATGAATCTGAAGTGTACTTGCAATGTCCAAAGTGTAAGACCAAGTATGTATGTAGTAGAGTAGGTGTGGCTTCCAAAGAGATGATAGTTTCTCTTGATGAGGTAAGTTGACCTTGACTCTAAGTAAGACCAAATGAGACCCAAAGGTGATAGACCTTGATGAGGGACCACTTAGCAAAATGTTGTTGTATGTAGTGTGTTGACAAAGTATGATGAGGACAAGCAAGTGACCTTTTGACTCAAGTTTAGACAAATGTGAATGTAATGTAAGGTGTAAATCAATGATGGACTTTGTGAGACCCAAAGACAGGTTGAATGCTAGATGAAAACCCCAAAGAGATAACCTAGGAAGATCAATAAGTCTGAAACTGATTGTTCTTGTTTGCTGAATTATGAAAGTTTTCAATCTTGAACACAGATGTGCCTGTATACTTCACAGATGCGCTTAAATGACACATGCTATTTTGTCAGACACAGACGTGCTTAAATGACATAGACATGGTTCTGTCAAACACAGATGTGTTTCTAAAGATGCTGCAATGTTGCTCAAAAGACACAAACATGTTTAGATGATACAGACGTTGTTCTGTTAGACACAGACACGTTTTTGCAAACTTTGTGCAATTTTTCCAATCTGTGAAGTTATTTTGTTGTGACCAAATTTGAATGTTTTGACTGTTTTTCGTGACAAGAGGACGCAATGTTGATAAAGACTCAATGTTTGCAAGTGTTTAGACTCAAAATGACTCAAAGAAAAGTGTGTTGTTTGATGTAAAAAATTGTTTTGCATACACTTGAAGACACAAAAGACACAA
This sequence comes from Cryptomeria japonica, assembly GCF_030272615.1. NCBI lineage: Eukaryota > Viridiplantae > Streptophyta > Pinopsida > Cupressales > Cupressaceae > Cryptomeria > Cryptomeria japonica. Next base: position 316,828,101 of record NC_081409.1, on the reverse strand, counting down.
TGTTTTGTTGTTTGGTCTTGAATGTTTGATTGTTCAAAATAAGTCAAGCACAATTCTTATGGCTGGCCAAGACAATAGTTGTTGATCCCACATGGAGTTTCCCCCGAGGCTACGCTATTCAGAGTGGATACTTAGATGCTTGACCCCACTGGCTCCACCCTCGGCACTCACTTCTCGGGGCAACCAAGCATCAGTCCCCATGAAAAATCCTCGTGGCGAACTTTGTATCTCTACTAAGAACCGTATGTGTGTGGGCTGCTACCAGAGGTCCGACCTCCTACCCCAACAACTAGAAGGATTTTGGCTTCTAAAACAAAAAGGTGCTAGTAAGGGCATCCGCTCGTGAGGCCATACATGCGGCACTTTTAGCTCTATAAATATAGAAGGCTCCCAGCCCGTGGGGTTATGCCCTACAAATGATCAAATAAATTTGATCAAACGGGTTTATGGGGAGACATAGTGTCAATATGAACTAATCAACACACGTTATCCATAGTTTTCACCATGAATATAGTTATTTATAGTGGTTTGGAAGAAGATGGCTTTTCTTTTGCTACCACTTAGGTCGTTCTCTCCTCACTAGTAGTCCTAATGACCACACGGGGAGATAGGCACTCTAAAGATTAAACAAAAAGAGCCTATTGCTCAAGACACAAAAGACAATGGTTCAATTTTAGTGCACCAATTGAAGTGTTTGCTAGTCTATGAAAACAAGGCACACAATAAAAATAAAAAACCCTTGCCAAGGACCTACAACAAAGATTTATTAGTAGTTTGGATTGTTTGAAATAATCACCCCTTCCTGCAAGCACACAAGTTAGGTAAATTTTAGATCCAAAAGACTTTGTGAAATAGGATCCCTCAACAAAATGATTTTGCTTCCAAGACAAGCTGCACCACTTTTGTTAGCTAGATCTGAAAATGTTAGCCCCAAAATAAACCAGATTTGAAATCCGAATGATGAAAAATTGAATTAATGAAACCAAAAACACAACAACCGAACACAAACGCAGCTGTCACAGACACAGATGCTGCTAAAACACACAGACGCGCCTAAACCTGACACAGACGCGGCTCCTGAACGCAGACATGTTTGAAGACTTCATAGATGCGGCTGAGGAACACAAACACGTTTCTTGAAATCTGCAAAAAATAAAATAAAATATTGTCGAATATGCAGACGCGGTTCCAAGTTTCACAGACGCGGTAGAAAATCAAAAACACAATCTGAAAGTGCGCAGACGTGAAATATCAAAATGTTGTCGGAAATGTCAGATCTGCAACTTCAAAACAAAATCTGCAACAAAAGATATTAAATGCAAAAGGGACAAGAGTCCCACCAGGCATGCCAAAATGTATACGGTGAAAATGGAAACAACAATATTGAAAGACTAAATGAATTCAACCACAAAAACCCTAGCCTAACAACAACAAAGATCCACCATAACATATGAAGATTACCTAAGACAATGCAAATCAAATGAAATCACAAAGATTATACCATCACATGTCCAATAGGGTTTGGATCTCCATTCTTCCTATCTCCATTGATCTTGCTTGATATATTTGCTCTCAGATTTTATGTGCACAAGAGCTCAACAAAGAACGGAAATGTGGTTGCAAGTAGGATCACATATGAAGGTGCAAAGTGTAGTGTAGTCAGTTGATCAAGTAATCTGTTAGTTAGGGTTTGATAATGAACGAAGCATCTCCTTATATAGAAGATACTATAAGAAATGGAGGGATAAGATTGAGAGGTGTAAAAGATAAATGGTCGGCTATGATTAGAGGGTAGGTAAAAGAAATAATTAAATAATGAAAGGGGTAGGTAGTGTATGAATTAAGAGATGAATGACATATGTCATGGGTAGAAAAGATTAATGAATTAATTAAATAAATAAAGATTTATTTAATTAATAGAAGAAGTGGGATCAATTAAATAAATAAGATATTTATTTAATTTAGAAAAATGACAATTTAAATAAATAAATGTATTTATTTAAATGAGAAATAAGGCTAGAAGAGGATAAATGAATTAATTATATAAATAAAGATTCATTTAATTAATAGAAGAATTAGGCTAAGATAATTAAATTAATAAAATATTTATTTAATTAGACATGACAATTTTAGGTGTCTACAAATATAGTGACCAAAAATAAGTTCTCTTTGTGCAAAAAGGCAATGTGCCTTGATCACTATATTTGATTCCATTATTTATATCTCTTTCATGTAATTGCAATATATAATGTTAAGTGGGAGAATGTTAGGATAGGTAGCATTAACCTTGCATTTCGTCTCCACGCTCCTTGGAAAGTTGTCTAGGGGAGATGAGAGTGTTAAAATATTTAATATTTATTTCCAATGATAAATTATAATTGCATTTCAAATAAGTTAACACATGTCAGTGATGGTTGCAAGGAAAAATGGGATAAGATTCTTTCTAGGCGTCTTACTTTGGAAATATGAATAGTCATGAGTTGTGCACACAAAATTGGAATATGAAAGGTTGTCATATTATGTGACTGAAAGAGGCATTGTCATAGAGCTACAAAGAATTCAAGAAGATATAGAGTTAATTGGCTATAGGCTAGGCACCCATGTTGGAGCCATATGAAAAAATAATATTTTATTGTTGTGAAGTTATTGCTTGTCCATTATCCTAGGTATGGGATTTTGCAAGTAGGTTTTTGTCTTTTTTTTGGGTTACCACTATGGTTTTCCCTCCCATAATTTTTTATAAATTGGAGCCATTGGATAGTAGTTTATGATGAGTATTTTGCAAGTAACACAACATTGCTCTATTCATGAGAGAATAATAATGAAGTGTATTTTTGTGTATCTCTTTGTTAAGGATTAATAATATACTTGCCCTCTTTCTTGTGTGAAGTTATTTTGTTCAAAAGGGTTCCCCATGTAAATATAGCGTCTCTTATGGTTTGCTAATTTTTACATTAATTTTGAATGTGCAACACACATAATACTATTCAAGGTAATCTTATTTTCATAAATTTGCAAACACATTTTTAAGTTGTTATTGTAGTTTAGTTGTACCTTGTTATTAACAATGCATAACCACAAAGTCTTGCCACTTGAAAGATCCTTCATGTTATTTTGCCCATTAGTGCTCATTTAAATTTTATTTTCTCACTGCCAACTTGCTTATTTCACAATTCACGTTAGTTTATTAAGCACCTCTCTTAATTTTGCCCCCATGACTACAAGATTTGGTGTTATCTCATGTCTTTATTACTTGCCCCTTTAGTGATCTAGAAAATGAACACTCTTAAGCTTGTTGGTGTTTCATAAAGTTGTCTCTAGTACTAATGGTCATTTTATTTTAAAATGCATTTGGAAATTTCATTGTAATGTTACTTTCTCTTACTCTAACTTCTTTTTGGAAGTTGATGTCCAAATAATTAGTACTAATTTATTGTCCCAAATGACTAATTTGCCTACAATTCTCAAGGAATACTTGAAGATGAACAAAAATATCAAACAACACATACACCAACTTCAAACTTAATTCTATCTTGGAAGGAAATCATAAAAACTTGAACTTGAAGTTCTCTCAGCTTGCTAAGGAATCTAATATGCTTGAAAATATATCTCCTATTATCGATGAGCTTATACTTCATAATTATTTCTCTCTTTGGTGATTGCACACTCAATTTATTTTCTATTTCTTTTTGCACATTAGTGTATTAGTTACAATTATGAACCCTCTTTATAATTTTAGTAAAATTGGACAAGCACTTATAAATTGGTCTTGATTAATGATTATTTTTCCTAATATTAACAACACTGTGTCTTGAACAATTTATATACTAGACAATCATTTATTAACTATTTATTAAACAATTTATTTATTAGACAACCACTTATTAAGAAAACACAAATCGGAGAAAACTTACTTTATAAGTTAATATAAACATTTTAATATAACTTTAACCATAATTATTATTTGTCACCTTCAACTTCTTCCAATATAAAAAAAATAATTCTTAGATTTGTTTTCCAAGTGCATTTGTGGAAATCAAAGAAATAGTAAACTATCAAAGAAGAAGTGAGTTCCATGGGACCCTTGTTTAGCTTGAAGATTTTGTACGATATATTAAATTGTAGTTACCTTTCAATAGTTCTTGAATATTCTAGATCACCATAAGCAAGAAATAAAGACATACATACAGTTGGTCATAATCCACCATAGAAGTCATTGAAAATATGAAGGGAAGGTCACATCTAAGAAAATGTATAAAGTTTTTGTTAGAAGATGTGGATGATATGATTTTCTAACACTAAATGACTTTCTATGTCTATTATACATAATTAAAATTAATAAAATTGAATTTACAAAGATCAAATTAATAAAAAACAAATAAAAAGATTATGTTTAATAATAATATGATAATGAAATCTTTATAATAATTATTATAAATAAATCTTTTTTATCCTTACAAAATTATTTTATCTTAAAAATATTGTTTCCATTGCAATTCAACATCATTCAATAAACAAGTGCCACGTAGTGGCCAGTACGCTTCATATTCAAAATTATATTTTTTAATATATATTGTAGGCTAAATTTATATATATTGTAATTTGACTTTAATTTTGATTTTGAGAAATGAAGTTGAGTATTAGAAAGAATAAAATATATTGTAATATTAAACTACATGAGGATAATCCTAATCTAACTAAAATAATAAATATTATAAAAGATAACCCTAACTCTAATAACCCTAATTTAATAGTAACCCCAGTTGTAATTTAAGAAGAGTCTAATCATAACTCCAAACTCTAAATTAATTGCAATCATAAAAAATTATGTAATTTTGTAAAAGATCGTATTTTTTATTTTATAAATATTTTTTTGTAATTTTTTTTTACCTCCAAGAAAGTTGAAAGAAAGATCATGCCTAAATTTAATTTTTACTCTTAATTAATAAAGAACTTGTTCTCATGTATTTTACAATTTATGTTTTCTTATTTTATAAGAACAATAAATATCAATTGAAACATTATTTTAAAAATTCTAACTAATCAAAATAAAAATCCAAAATAGTACAAATCTTAATATTCATTAAATACTTTTATAATCAATTTACAGCAAAAAAAAAACACTTTAATAGTTTTTTATTATTTATTTTTATTAAAAGAACAAATACAAATATTATTTATCTAAAATCTATAAAAATGTTTTTTTAATCAATAAAAAATAAAAGAACCCTAATATTAATTTGATATTAAAATAAGCATAAAATAAAAGATTAAGCTCAACCCCTTGAACAAATTCATATCTTCTTTTAACTTCTTGCAAATTATCCATTTAAATCCATGTGACTATATTAAATTAATGAAAGAAAAAGCAAAACTTAAAATCCTAACCTGTCAAAAAAATAACTTTTCATTGTTGTTGGTCATTATAGGAATTTAATAACCACTACACAACAACTATTTGAGAAGAAAGAACCATCAAGTTGCAATTGATTTCAATTTTGAAAATATTTTCATATGAAAGAAAGTGTGATTATATGTAATTGTTTCAAATAATTATACTAGTTGCACAAATAATGATGGATGCAAGTGAATGAAATGAATATGAATAAACAATAGAATTCTTATAATATTATATTATCAATATAATAATTATATTATTTAATATTAAATTGCATAAAGTTTTATATATTTATTATTATGTTGTTTTTATTTATTTATTATTATAAATATGAGTTTTGTATTATTAATTTATTGCATGAGAATAATTAAAAATATATATATATATATATATATATATATATATATATATATATATATATATATATATATATATATATATATATAAATTGCCGCCATTGACTAATAAAATCTGAGAATATCTTGTAGACAGCTATCAATGGACTGTTTTTTCTGCTGACAAATTCAATATTTAATTTATAATGTAAATTTTTGTTTTATTAGTTAATTTTGACAAAGAACGAATTTTATTTAATATGGTAAAACAAGGACAATCTTAAACATAGAAATAACAGTTTTAAATAGAAAATCTTTTAGTTTCTATGCAACAAAATAATATTTTTAATTTATTGTAGATAATCAAGGAAATAAAATTATATCATCACTTTATCTAGATAAAAGATAGAGAAAATATTAATTTAAGTGTAAATATTTTGGAATCAGGTGTGATTTTAAAGTCAAGTGGTTTTATTTAAAAGTATTAAATGTTTTTTTTATGTGTTTTTAAAGAAAAAGTATCAAATGCCTTTATAAAAAAATTATTGGATATGATTTGAATTATTATATATTTTGGAAGTAGGCGTGATTTTTGAGGCAAGTAATTTTATTTATTTGAATACTATTTGAATATTGATTCAAAGTGGAGTAGATAAGAATGGAAAAAGTTATGTAGCAAGAAGGTGGAAGAGGACCAGCCATGTGTCCAATAGTGAAGGTTTGAAACGTTTCATCAGAAACAAGGAGGAGCTGATGAAATTGCAAGATGGTTTTGCCCGTGAAGAGCTAAAGCACCCCTGGAACCAAATTTGCCTGATGATAATGAAATACTTTATGCTAGAAGACCGCTTCAAGGTATTTTATTACTACCACCTTCATCTACTATATCACTTCCACAATAATGACCTGTTGTGTTTACCTTTCTTCTTATTGCATTCTCTAGAAACTTCTATTAGAGAAGCCTTGGACCCCAAGAATGGGGATAAGCTGCCTATTCTGCTTCACCAAGGCCTTATTTACAAGCTCTATGATTTCCATCGGTCTCTCTGCCTGCCTAGGAAGCTTATGTTGGTTCAAGCCTCTGCTACGACTTCGAACCCTTTCACGACCTTCTCTTATGGCCTTGCTTTTCCTAGGTTTTTCCAATTCACGCATGATGCCCTTGCGGCCACCCAATTTCCCTCGTATGTTTCTATCACTGAAATTACCCACTTTGTGCCCTCTTCCTCCACTAGTAAAGAGAAGTTTCATACTCCCCCCAAGGGCAAAGAGAAACATCTGGGGAAGCACAAAAGAATTGTTATTAATGACAACTCTTCATCGGATGATATGGAGGAGGAAAACCCCTCTCCAGACATGGAAGGAAGGAGGAGATCCCGCAGACTTGCATCTAAGGGCTCCTTGGAGAAAAAAATGAAAACCCAATGTGTCTCTGATACTGAGGAGGAACCTATTTATGACAAGGAGGGGGAAGATCTTAAGGATGTGGACACTTCTGGGGGCCCTATGGATGTTGGAAATGCAAAGATGGAAAGGGAACCTAAGGTCTTCATCAACCTAGTGGACCTAGAGGAGGTCATGAAAATGGTGGGCCTGGAGGATATGGGAGCCCAGGCAGTTAGTGCCCCTGCTAAGGATGCGGTGAATACAGTTGATATTATCAAGGAGGACACTGTGGATTTGGCTGCGAAGATTGTGCATAACCAAGAGCAGAATAGGGAGGGCAGTGTTGTCGAGACTGAAATCCCCCAGGGGATCCCTACCATGGAGCAAATCCAGAGCATCAGTACAGAGGTCATGACGATCCTGAATCGGATTGAAAGCCTAGTGTAGCCCCTGGATGTGAAGGCCATCATTGATGAGGTTAAAGAGTTGAACGCGGGATGGAGATCCGTGATACTCGAATTATCAGTGTTAATAAATTTTGTCTGCAGGTCCTTCACGGTTCGACTCTGATTCTCTCCCTTCGTAGGGAGCATACTACAAACCATGATGTTGATAAGGAGGAGGCCAGGGAACTGTATAAGTTCCTCTTTAATGAATGGATCAAGGACTTAGATATGACAGGGGTTTACAAATCGAGCCCTTAGGTCTTGCTTTGTAGGTCTTTGGTTGCGCTGGTGTCCCTTGTGTTTTATTGGTTCGAACGCTTTGTTGTTTTTTGGTTCTAAAAGACTTTAGCTTATAACTGTTTTTGTGTTGTTCTAGTGTTGTAATGGTGTTGTTGATAGTTCATGCTATGTAAAGGGTCAGTGCCCTAGTTCTCACTACTTTTATAATAAAAAACAATAATAAAATATAAAATTTAAAGATATAACTTGTTTAGTAAATTAAACTCTCATCACTAATTTTACAAGAGTAATATATATTGTCAAACATCAAACGAGAACAAAACAATCAATTGATAGCAAATATATCATCAATAATTTCTAGAAATGATAAATATTAAATATGAATTAGAATGTCAATAATTATGTGTAGACACTTAAAAATGTCTCATGATTAACATACTAATTATTTGTTTTTATTAATTAAATAATTCCAAATGAGTTTAACTAAATTGATCGATCAATGAATTGGATAGATGAGTCTGTTTGAAAAAGATGATTGATGAGTTAATTGAGTTAACTGAGGAGATGACTAAATTGATTGATCAATCAAGAAAAGGTGATGGATAGTTAGACCGAAAGTCAGTGCCAGTTAGGATTTTGTGGATAGATGAGTCTGTTCGAAAAAAGTTGATTGATGAGTTAACTGAGTAGATGATTGAATTGATTGATCAATCAGGAAAACGTGATTGATAGTTAGACTAAAAGTCGGTGCCAGTTAGGATTTTGATATGTGTTATAGGAAATTGTTATGAAATTGCATTTGATTTTCATTTAATTTGAATTTGGATTTTTGAAAACATGAAATGAAATTTACATTTATTTGAAATTAATTAAAATTAGCATTTGGGGAATTTTGAATTTTTGAATTTTAAATTAGAAAAACATGAGTTAAATAATTAAATAACTTAAAGAAATTATTTAATTATAGGAACTTAGAAATTGAATTTAATTAAATAATAAAGATAATTTAATTAAAGGTATTAGTTCAAAATTAATTAAATAATAAAATTATTTAATTAATATAAAGAAAAGGAGGTTGCATGATTAAATGATTTGAGGGAAACTGAATAATTAGAACTGACGAAATGTGATGATTAAATTAGTTTAGAAGAACAAAAATTAGAATAATTAAATAATTATTTAATTAATTAGGATGAATAATTAGCGTGTTAATAGCGAGATATTTTTAGGTGTCTACATTATGGATGTAGATGTGATTATTCTCTCACAAAGTGGCATGTTTAAGACATTATTACATACATAACATCATACAAAATATTGCGTACCTTCATGATAAGGGACACGACTATTCTTTCCACAAAACATGTCTAAGACATCATTACATACATAACACCATACAAAACACTACATACCCATAGACAAGTAATTTTGTTGTGATAGAAGATTGATGGAAGGGATGGAACAAATGATGACAACCATGTTTTAGCATGAAATGAGACATAGATGTGGATGCCTTATATTTTTGGGGTATTTCTTCTCGTTTAAACATAAAAGGCTTTTTTTTTGTAAAGCATTATGGGTTTCAAAGCTTTGTGTGTTTTGAAAATGTATGTTCTACTATTGAACAACTTATGATGTTTTAGCAATGTTGTTGTGACTGTCTAATCTATTGCCATCATGTCGTCATATAAAAGATAGAACATAATGTTTTAAAATACTAATTTTGTAGGAATAATAACTTCTCCCAATAAATATAACCATAAACATCATTTTAACAAATTCACAATCATTATTAAATTCATTAAATTGGATTTTAATAGTTTTTCATTTTTCAACACCAACCTTCAAAATAAATTAATACTAATAGTTTTTTAATATTAAATTAGACTAGTAGTTGGCCCTTATCCATCATGATCATTGAAAATATTAAGGGTGGGATATGCTAATGAGATTCCATTTTAACTTTGTTATTAAAAGTCACATCGAACTATGTTTAGAATTGATATTGTTTTTGTTTTTGTTAGAGGTGAAGTTGATTACTAAACAAATACGTAGTCCCATCATTGTGATTGAGGGTGAGATGACAAGTGAGTTATGGATTATATATATATATATATATATATATATCAGATTTTTAGTATTATAATGAGTTTAAAAGTATACGAGATCATAAATTAATTAAAAATTAAAATTTATGTATTAAAATAAGATGTTTAATATTATAAATCTTGATGTTTAAAGTTAATGATTTTTTTTTAAATTTGAATTTGATTAGTTATTAAATGTTTTATATTTATATTGAATATTAGATTTATTTGTAGTAACATTTAAATATTTGAAGATGAAAATAAAGATTTTTCAATTAATTTAATTTAAGATAATTAAATGAATGCATGTAAATTAGAACTAGCATATCTATCTTTAGAGAAATATATGTAAAGCATGTTAAGATATCTATGATTGAAATCTAACTTTTATTCTTAATTTATTTTATGTATTGTTTGCATACTATTACTATACTAAAATTTATATAGAATTATTTAATATATAAATTTTATCTTAAAAATTGAAACTAATATCTTGCGTTCTTTTAACTCAATCACACTCCTAAAATACTTTTTTTTTATATATAGAACACTTTTTAAACAATACAAATTTACACAACCTTTTAAAAAATATTGCATGGAGAAGTAAAAAAAATAGATGTATTTTTTTCACCCTTATACAATCCAAAAAACTCACATTTATAGGCCAAATCATATTTATAATTAAATTAAATTAAAATAAATTAAATTAAATTTCTTCTTGTGAATGCCTAAATGAGATGCCATTTTGAGGGAAAGCAAACATGATTGAAAATAAGTCCATGTAAATGAAAAACTTGCACTAAACTAATGATTTGGAAGGAGTATGGACATCCATAATTAATGATTAAAATGCAAGGCTACCATTCTAAGTAGCTAATTTGGCACAAAAAGTGAAAGGCATAAGAAAACACTAAAATTTATAAATAAGAATTAAATAGATTAAGTGAAAAGGCTTTACAAAAATTCTAGCAAATACAATTAGCATGCATAAATCTAATGCAATACCCAAATACTCCAAGCAGATCCATTTCTTGTGGTGTTAATTAGGATCCTAATTGCAACACTGATTGGGGATGATATAATAATGCAAAAGAATAGACAATTATTGAGAAGAGTTGCCTGTTTGGAATTAACTGCAATAGTGCTACACCCATTGCAATTCTTGGGAATATCTTGTATAGAGACACTATCCATAGAGCTTTCCATGCTCCTGTGTAGAGACATTATCCATAGGGGTTTTAATGCTCTCGTCAATAATTTTCAGAGCTTTATGCATGCAAACCACAAAAGAACCACGAATTAAAATAATTTTGTTGGCTTTTGTATAATTTGAAAACCATGCCCGTCAAATCATTTTTAGTAAAGAATTAAAATTCGACCAATTCAACACTATTAAATTTAAATCTTGAAATAATTAACAATAAATTCTATGCAATACTATTGTTTGTTCAGCACATATATGATTCTACTATGGCTACAAAAATATTGATTGCGATTTGATGTCACACCCATAAAAACAACAAACTAAGCACAAAAATGAAATATCAACTTGTAATTCCTAATTATAAAATTAATTTCTTTCATGTTGAAGATACGAGAAATGTTAAGCTAAGATTTGCAAGGTATATATTAGTGAGTGTTGCAACATTTACAAGTCTTGTTAAGGATTTGTTAAGATTGCATACATCACTCAAATTATAATTGCTTCAATTCTTTATCACCAAGTAGGTTCACTCCACAGGTTCATCCATGGTTCTTCTAATAGAGGCAAGCTAATGAACTATGCAAAAATTGTGATTATAATATATATTATACCCAAAAATGATTCATTTAATTACTTTTTTGGTAGAAACCATTAAAACACAAGTAAACAAGAGTCAAATAAGAAAAATATTTAAAGATGAGTACAATTTTTGTGGCAATGGTTAGACCCAATGGAGGAAGACTTGAAGTTCATATTATGGCAACCTTGGCTTTCTTAAACGACAACTCCATTCCCTCTTTCTTCACCATTTTGCTTGATCTCCATTTATGGAGAAGAAAGTGATGCTTTTGTTGCTGACACAATTCTATGATCAAAAAATCCTTTATGGCTAGCGATTGATACCCGATAGCTTTATAATAGCACGTAGATTTAAAATAGAAAATAATGCAAAAGAGAAGGAAGTTGCCATAATTATAAATAAAAAGTGATAAGGACATATATAAAAATATCAATATATATATTTAGAAAACATATATTTCATGTTAATATTATGATTTTTTTCATATATACAAAACTATAAATAAATTTTGATTAATTCTATAAAAATAGATTTAATTAATAATAACATTATAGTAAAAATAATAATTATAATAGTATAATAATATAAGATATTTAAAAAAAAAAAAATTATAAAAATAGAGAAAAATAAAAAAATAATATTAAAATTTATTTATAATGAAGTCATATAATAATTTAAAAATATTAAAAATTATAATATTATAATAATTAATTTATTATAACAATATTAATTAACTTATTATATTTTAATTATTATAATATATACAATTATTATAGTTAATATTAAGTTTAATTAATTTTCAATTAGAGTTAACTTATTACCCATTTTTTGGCCCCTCTTTTAGATTTGGGAGATCTAAGGGGTAGACACTACTTCTCCTTTGAGAAGTGTTTAAGCTATACCTTCCGTTGGATGACATTTATATTGTGGTTCTCTTTAGATATTTTGAAACTTTTCCAGCATCGAGTGACACGGTCAATAGATAGTTTGTAACAGCGGTTTTTGTTCGGCTTTGTGATGTTGACTCGTTCTTGTTATTACATGGTTGGGGTTCATTTGTAAAGATTTGATGTAAATTTTTTTTTGATATTTAATACAATCTTTCACAATTTTAGTTGCATTTTATGGAGCAAAAGATATTATAATATAATTGTCTATTTATATTTTAAAAAATATATGTAAAATATGTCGAGAGATTAATTTAAAGATAATTGTTAAAATATGTCAAAAAAATGTCAAATTTAAATTTTTTTAACATTCATAAATCAGAAATAATCACCAAATTTACTATTAAAAAATAGTCTATATAAAATGTTCTCATATGACAATTATCTAATTGTCATGTCTCAAAATAAAATCTTTAAAAAATTGCTTATTAATATCTCTTCTTTTACTATTTAAATATCAACATTTTAATTGTAGTTGAAACTTTACTTAAACAATAAAATAACCTAATTGAATCAATAAAAAGTCCTACGATTCATAATTTGCATGTATATTCCCAAATCACCTCCCTTTTTTGTTTTTTCAAATTTCCCACCTCTGAAACAATCCAATATTACTTAAGCCAAACAAGATAGTCATTAATGTATTCTACAAAGATTTTCAAAATTTAAATGTGGAAGTAGAGCCTACGGTGCTTGCTCAGGGTTTGAATAAAACAAAAATTCATAACTTGATGGTGAAGGGAACAATGCAAGAAACATTCTTGAACAAAAGATGAATCCTCTCGGTCCAAGCTTGGCTAACTTTTCTTTCTTGAAATCCTTCTAATTTTTTTGATCTTCTCTAAACTCTCTTCCCCGATGGACTCCTGCCTTCTCATTAATGTATATGCCCCCAATTTCAGATCGAGTAGATTGAATCTCTGGAACGACATAATTGCTCTAATACAAACTAATGCCAATGCCCACTGGTTGATCACAGGTGATTTCAACTCTCCTCTGATCCCCTCTGAGAAGTTGGGGGGCCTCCCAGAGTACTCTGACAGTATGACTGATCTTGTTGACTTCATTGGAAAGAATGGGTTAATGGATGTGGAACTAACAAGGCAAAAATTCACTTGGTTCAATCTTAGGAAGGGAAAGGATCTTATTCAAGTCAGACTTGACAAATTTCTCATCTCGGGCAATTGGGGAATTGGTCTCTCCTTGAAGCTCATTGCCCTCCCCAGAACGGTCTCGGACCACAACCCCCTACTCCTTTGGAATACCATGAATGTTGTAAGGAAAATTCATCCTTTTAGGTATGAAATTATGTGGAACTCTCATCCGAAGTTCAAGGAATGCATTAAAAGATGGTGGAGCACCTGCATCCCTGGCACACCTATGTTTTGGATTGCCCAGAAGCTTGATTTGGTCAAAAGGAATGTCTGGGGTTGGAATAAATATACCTTCGAGGACATATTCAGGCAAAAAAAGGAGCTCAATAGTAAACTGACTGCTATCCAAGAGCGCATTGATCAAGGTGACTCCCTTGAAGATACCCATATGGAGGAGGCTGTTCTTCGCAAAAAATGGAAGGAAAACTCCCACAAAGAAGAAGAAGAACTCTACTGGAAATAGAAATCTTGGGTTCAATGGCTCAAAGAGGGTGATAAGAATACGACTTCCTTTCACAAATTTTCTATTATCCAGAGGCGTAGAAACCACATCTCCTCCCTCTTGGATGATAACAATCTAGAGGTCAATGATGAGGATAGTTTGAGCAGACTGACTACTAACTATTTTGCCACTTTGTGTTAGAGAAGATGGTGACTCTGGGGCCACTGCTGGGAAGGATCTTCTCAACTGCCTCCCGCCACCCCTCTCGATGGAAGATAACAACCTCATTTTGGCCCTTGTTTCTGAGGAGGAAGTCAGGTCTGCTATTTTTGCCATGGGTTCCTTTAAAGCCCCGTGTCCTGATGGATTCCCCCTGACGTTTTTCCAATATTTCTAGGATGTGGTGGGCCCTGATGTTGTTCTGGCCATTAGGGATTTTTTCAGATCTAGAAGGATTCTCAACAAGCTCAATTACACCTTCATTTCCCTTGTCCCTAAAATTCAGGAGGCGTCCAGTCTCAAGGACTTCTGCCCTATCAGTCTCTGCAACACTATTTATAAAATCTTCAGCAAAGTTCTTGTTAATAGTCTCAAACCTTTCCTAGATTCTCTGATTAGCCCTTCCTAGAAAGGTCTTGTCCTGGGTAGACAAATTCTTGATGCAGCCATCTCTACTCATGAGATAATTCACTCCATGGACAAGTGTCATCAACTAGGGATGGTGCTCAAGCTTGACATCTCCAAGGCTTATGATAGAGTCAACTGGAACTTCCTTTTCAAAGTTCTCAAGACATTGCATTTTGGAGATAAACTCATCAAACTTATTAGGGAATACATATATACGGTCACCTACTATGTGCTTCTCAACGAGAGCCCCCTGGAGAAGTTTAGGGCCTCCAGAGGTCTGCTACAAGGGGATCCTCTCTCCCCTTACCTTTTCATCATCCTTGTTGAAGTGTTGGCTTCTAATTTGAACTCCATGGTTTGTAGGGGAGCTCTCCTAGGCATCAAACCTTCCTCTACGGTGCCTCCTAATGTTCTACAGCAGTTCGTCGACGACACTATTCTTTTTGGTACCTCCTCTATGTGGGAAGTTAAAGCTTGGAAATCCTTTCTCGACTCTTATGCTCTAGCCTCTAGCCAACACATTAACTATGAGAAGAGCAACATATACTTCTTTCACACTCATGTCTAACTCCAAGATAAAGTATGCAGAATCCTTGGTTGTCAAAGGACCTCCCTCCCTGGCACCTACCTTGGTCTCCCTTTAACTGTCAAAGATGTCTCTAATTCCTTTTGGATCTCTATTCTCAAAAGAATGCAGAAGAAGTTGGCTGGTTAGAAAGGTAGATTCCTCAGTAGTGCTAGGAAATTGTAGCTTCTCTCCTCCTCCCTCTAGGGGATCCCTGTGCACTTCCTCTCCCTGTTTAAGATTTATGCGGCTATGGTTGCGAAACTAGAGAATATCCAAAAGAATTTCCTTTGGATGGGAATGGAAGAAAAGAAGAGGCTCGCCTTGGTGGGCTGGGACAGAGTTTGTCTTTCGAAGGCCATGGGCGGATTGGGAACTCGCAAGATCTCCAGGTTCAATAAAGCCCTTATGACCAAAATTGTGTGGAAGATTTTGAATAAGGATGCGTATTGGAATAAGATCATCAGGGATAAATACTTGGGTAGTGGGGACATTTCCTTTGTTCTGAAAGAGGAGGGCCTCCCCAGGGGTTCCAAAATTTGGAACAACATCTTGAGCTGTACGGACCCTTTATCCCATGGTAGGGCTCTAGGATGTTGCCAAAAACTTCTTTGGAGAAAAGGTCAGTGATTATTTCAGCAATAGTACTTGGAGAGCTTTGGAGGACTATTGCATTGATCATCCCTTCCTCCTCCCCGCTGCTAGAGAGCTCCAGAAGCTTTTGGTTGGCACGTTCCTCCCCCTTTTCCTAGGGAAGATAGATTCATTTGGAAGTGGGACCCTTTTGGGGACTTCTCTATTAGAATTGCCTACAATAGCTTGCTAAGAGAACCTGATTACACTTGTATCTGGAAAGAGGTCTAGAGTCCCCAACTCATTCCCAAAGTTAATTTCTTTTGGTGGACTACTCTCCTCAACAAAATTTTGACCCAAGACAATTTGGTCAAGCAGGGATTCCAATTTCCTAATAGATGCATCCTATACAAAAATGATGAGGAAAGTCCTACTCATCTCTTCCTCCACCATGCCTTTACTCAGGAGCTCTAGGGGATGGTCTACAACAAGCTCAATATCTGTTGGATTATGAATGATAAT
The DNA here is from genome assembly GCF_030272615.1 of Cryptomeria japonica. Lineage (NCBI taxonomy): Eukaryota > Viridiplantae > Streptophyta > Pinopsida > Cupressales > Cupressaceae > Cryptomeria > Cryptomeria japonica. Next base: position 316,811,595 of record NC_081409.1, on the reverse strand, counting down.
TTGTTAAGTTTGTCCCAGGAGTTTCGAGGCCCCTCTTCCAACCCCCTTATCCAACAACTGTAGAAGTAGATCCCCCCTCATGTGAGCTGGAGTATCTGGAAGGAAACGAATGACATGATATTTAGAGACAAAGAGGCCTCTATGCAAACCGTGTTTGCTCGATTCCTTAAGTTGATTCTTAAGAATATCTCAGTTTCTAAAACCCAGCTGGCCTCCAAGCCCCCCTCTACCTGTGACTGGGAAATTGCTAGATGTTGGAAAATCCCCCCCTCGTTCTCTCTTGTTGACTACTCTAAGAGACTCCTAAGGCAAAGCACGGTCTTGTCCCCTCCGGCTACACATTTCAAACTCAATTTTGATGGGGCTTCCAGGGGGGTCTGGCTGTTGGTGGAGAGGTTATCAAAACCCATTTGGGGGCCCTTGTTGTTTCTTATGTGAGTAACCTTAATGGGCATTCCTCTAATCAGGATGAAACTATGGCCTTAGCCTGGGGAATTCGTCTCGCCCTCACCATGGGAATAAAAAATATGGACATCGAGGGTGACTCCAAGCTCATCATTGATATCGTCAAAGGGAGGAATAGGCTTAATTGGACCATTGAGGGAACCATTAGGGACACCCTGAGGCTTATCTTCGGGCTTGATTCGTTTAAAATTATGCATGTCTACAGGAAAGGCAACAGAGTGGCGGATGACCTGGAGGCCACTGGCCTAAATCTTTCAGGTTTGAGATGTTGGAGGAGCCATAATTCCCTTCCGGACCATGTTAACTTCCTTCTTCAGGAAGAGAAATCTAAAATTCCTACCAATGATTGAGCTGCTGCCAAGTGTTTTCCTTACTCTCCTCTCTTCCCTTGGGGTCATCTAGAGGTGTTGGTTTCATAATTCAAATCATGAGAATATCCCTTTGATCTATGTTGATGTGGTGGTTTGTTGTTCGGCCAGGCTGGCAGTGATGGACGTGCTACTTTGTTGGCAATTCCTTTGGGCTTACAACGTCATGATGAGGTACGATTGGACTGGTAACGTGGTGGTTGCCGCCGATATTTGCTAGCTCTTCATGCCTCATAACCAAGAAATCATTTATAAAAGCGATTTCAATTTTTCCCATGCACCCAACCTCATATCTCATTTAATGACGTCGGGATCACACACTTCCCATTGTCTTTTCTCGGCTTGCTTCTCGAAGGGTCTCTGCAACTTTCTTTGCGAATTTTTTTTCATGACTAAAGAAGCTCTGTTGGCGGAGGATATGGGGGGTCATAGAGATAGATACAAACCAGACAATCCAGATGATTTCAAAAATGACCCCCTAGTCTGGAATTTCTGCGTTGAAGGAGGGGTTGCCAATTTTTTGGAATGTTTGCAAGGCCACGATGAGCAGCTCTCGACTACTTTTGCCTCCTCCTGTTCTAGGAGGCATGTCTCGGTGGTTGGCATTTCTTTTGATGTCTTTGAGCAAACTATTGCCCAGGCTGCGAAGCTCGACCTTGATGGCCAACGTTGGAAGCACACCAGCCATGTTGCCAATAGTGAAGTTTTGAAATGCTTCTTCCGCAAACGCGAGGAACTTGTCAAACTCTAGGGTGGGTTTGTTCGGGAGGAGCTCAAACACCCGTGGAATATGACTTGCCTTATGATCATGAAGTACTTCACTCTCGAGGGAAGGCACAAAATATTTTACTACTATCATTTTCCCCTTCTGAATCATTTCCGCAATAATGATTTGCTCTATTTGCCCTTTTATTTACTACATTCCATTGAAAGCTCTGTTAAAGACACCATGGATCCCAAGCATGGGGATAAGCCACCCTGCCTCCTTCACCAAGGCCTTATTTATAGGCTGTACAAATTTCATGAGGCCCTTTGTCCCCCCTGGAACCTCTCGATCTCTTAGCCCCCATGCCTACTCCTCAACAACTTATCGCCCTGTCTACATGATGTGGAGCTTCAATGGACCCAAATCAAACTTAACAATACAAGACCCTTTGAGACTTTACAAATTTCCTCAATGCATTGACAAAGAAAAATCATTGCAAAACTACCACCTTGCTGCCATATTGATAGACCCTTACACAGTCACCCATAACTTTTGCAAATGAACAAATTTATTCGATCTCTCCGGTGAAATGATTCATAACTTGGTTATAAAAAACATATCCAAAACTCAGAAAAATCCAACGGTGGAAATGTGAGATATGGCCCCCATATTAGGACTGTATTTTCTGCAATAGTCTGCCCCTAAAATTTCAGACCTTTACTCCCACAATGCACATGCCACCTTGTGCATGGCCTCCTGAAACCAAATCTTATGAAAATATACAATATAATAAACCATCATACCCATTTGTGGGGTTAGGTCAATCTGGAAATAAAATATACAACATTTTCATGCTCACTATTAACCCTAGGGCAGGGATATGACTGTTTTCACAAGAAATTAGACAACTTCACCAAAACAAAACCAAATCACTTCAAATCAAAGCCAAAATAAAATTAGTTCATTATAGAGACATCTCCAACCATGAAGGAATGAAAACTAATTCATAAAAGAACTCAAAACAATGGAAAATCAGACTATTCTACGTGGAAACCTAGAAAATACACATGAAAATCAGATTTTTATTGCTTCAAAACTTCAAACCCGATCAAAAAACCTTTTCCCAACCACCACAAATAATTCAATTTCATCCATTTATAACACTCAAGGCATTCTAGGTCGAAATCCAACCTAAAACCAACTTATAACTAACTTATGACAACTTTTTGCATTCTTGACAACTTTTTGACAACAAAAAGTTGCTCCAAAGTTGTCAAGTTTGACAACTATGTATGTCAACTTGCCAAACCTATATCTAAACCTTCTAAAACATTAAAATGGTCATTAGATGACCTTATAAACATATTCTATCCACCTAAACACACTTCTACCCCCAAAACCCAATTTTAGCCTTTTCTAGGCCTAATTGCTCAAAATGGCAATTTTACACTTTTTGACCATTACATTGCATTTCAGTACATTTTATGGCTCGCATGGCCATGTTACATCACTTAAAGACCTTATAGGTCTTGTTTGTCTTCATTTTTCATCAAATCCTCCATAGGGCCTATCAATGACCTTGCTCCACCTTGTCTTCTTGGGTGCTGCTGCACCACTATGGCCTTCCCTAGATTTTTCCAGTATCCTCATGAAGGCTTCGCTACGGCCAACTTCTCCATGTCTCTCCCTTCTTATGCCTCTGTTGTTTCTTTATCTATGGTCTCCCCTAGTTTGACTTTGTCCACCTCTCCCAACTTTTCCCGCTCCATGTCTAAGGGCAAAGGCAAAACCCCTGTTAAATGCAAACGTAATGTCTTTGATGACAATTTGTCCTTTGAGGATGCAGAGAATGACAATCCTTCCCTTGATTTTGAGGTTAAAAGGAGATCCGCTAGATTGGCTTCCAAAAGCTTGCGCAAAAAGAAGACTCCTATGATAAAAAATATTGACTCGGAGGGGGACCCTATTGAGGACAAGGAGGGAGAGGACCCTAATACCACTATGGGGCCCCTACTGGGGATGTTGTGGATGTGGATATGACTAGGGATCCCATGGTTCTGATCATTGTTAGTGTTGCTGGCACGAGAAATTCTGAGATGCAAACCCCGGACTTTGTTGATGTTAAGGATAGGGCCCCTATGAACATGGGCACCGAGGGTGTCATGGGTTAGGAAAGTTTTGATAACAAAGCCTTGGACTCTGGTAAATTGGACTCGGATTTAAAGATGGCAAAATAGGTGATGAAATCTCTTCCCTTGATGGGCCTGGGCAATGATATTGACTGTTCCTCTTCTAAAGATGTGGCCAAGGCGATGGATAAGACTATGGATGACATGGCTACTGTGAACCCCCAGGGTGTCCCTACTCTGGAGCAAATAGAAAAGTTGTACATGAACGTGTTGGACATCTTGCAGAGGATTGAGAACTTGGGCCCTGTGCTTGAATTGTAGGCTATCATGGATGATGTCAATCGGCTTAAGAGAAAGATGGAGGCCAGGGATGCCCAAATTGCAGGCCTTAACAAATTTTATCTGTAGGTTTTACATAGCTCGACACTCACCCTCTCTCTGTCAAGGGAACGTATTGTGGACATAGAGGAGGATAAACATAAGGCTAGGGACCTATATAAGTTCCTATCCAATGAATGGAACAGTGCCATTGATGTCACTGGGGTGCAAAAGGTGCCCCTATAGTTTGTCTTTTTGTTTTCTGCTGTTGTTTTTTATTTTCTAAGACTTGGTCTGTTTTTGCTATTAGTTGTTGTTAATGTTGTTATAGTGTTGTTTTTGCACCATGGTCTCATTAATAGTTTTGCTATGTAAATGGTCAGTTCTCTAGTTCTCACTGCTTTTTTAATAAAAAATAATATATTTTATTAGTAGATTTCATATATTTTTTACTTTCACATTTTTGATCTCTGCCTCTTGTAAGTTTGAATAGATGCAAAGTTCATATGAGTGAATTCATAGGCAATAAGGATAGTTGATATTTTTAGAAAGATTTAACCTATTACCTACAATAGAAAGAACTTGTCAACAATAAAGAAGATGTGCTATGTGTAAAAGATAAAGCTTGCAAGAAAGACATTCTAGAAATTGACCCCATACAAGGAATTACATAAGTTGGAATTTTCTACCAGAAATAAATTCTAAAAATAGAGATTAGAAGATATAAATTTTATAAAAAAAATCGAAACAATGATAAAAAACCAAAAAAATTGGCACGTTGAAGAGATAACACAACCTGTGGAGAGTTTACATGGCGTCCAAAGTCAAATTTTCCTTCTTAGAACCTATGAATTCTACACATCTTCAACACAGCTCTAGAGGAGATCACCCCTTTTAGTCTACAAATAGGTAAATAAATATTTATTTGTTATTAGTTAAAAAAACTAAAGACTATTTTAAGTGAATAACTATCAATTTTCAACAAAAGAAAGAGAAGTATGAGAATCCATTACACCATGTCGCATGATAGAATATACTAAATAAAGGAACTCCATAACATTGGTACCCAAAATTCTATTAATGATCCCTAGATTAATTAAAATTTTCATTGGATTAGGTCCAAATCTATTAACTTAATCCAATTCATTTTCACACTAATGAGTTTTACACAATCACAATTACTTAACTACTGTGAGCTCCCTTTTCTAAGTGTTTGTGTTTAAAAAATACTCATTTTGAATATCAATTTATTTTCCAAATTAATTTAAAAAGATCATAGAATGCTTGGTAAGATGGTGGAAATTGAGGAAAATAACCAAATGCTAGACCAATAAATTTCAAGGAAGTGAGAGAAAATCCTAGCAAATCAAATCAATTTGAATACCGAGGAAGACATAAAAAAATAAATAGTTGTTCAAATAAGTGATGAAACTAGACAAATGTATAAATATTAACAATATGATTGGTAAAGTTCGATGTTACTAACCATGAAGAACAATCATAAATAGGACCAAGAAAATGATGTTTACATGATTTCTTACTATCATTGATTATTGATATACTTAATTCAACAAAAGTAGAAGGTAATTGAAATGGCAATAACAATGTTTGATGAAGAACAATAATAAATAAATAGTTTTAAAAATACTGATTTCAAATTAGTATAACATGAAACAATATTGGAGATGAGATTTAATCTAATATAGGTAAATAAATATTTGTAAAGAAAACATAAAAAAGCTAATTTATACGAGATCGTCGCCTCTAAACTTGGCACAAACGTGCCACCATTTTATCAAAACCTCTATACAATTACCTATCTAAACCACAAATTTGAGCTAATTTAATAGAATATTTAACAAAGAATTTGATTTTAACTTGATGTTGTTGTAATGGGAATCACAAGTCGAAAAATCAGATTGGATGGCCAATTCCAAAATAAAATTTTGAAAATTTCTACCAATGCCCTATATCTAGCCAAGCCCCAATTCTACTATATGCTTTCCAAAGTGTCATTTATAGAGATGTCTACCAATTTGATTCATTGCCTCCAAGATCATAAATTTTGAAACTCTATTTTGTGACAAGATTCTCGTGAACACTATCCCTACTACACAACACTCCATTTTAGCATGTACTGTGAGAAAAACCATTAATTGTTGTTGCAAGAATATTTTAAAAATTTAGTGATTGTAAGGTGATTTACACTTACCATGCAAAAACTTATGGCATGAACTAATTTCTCTTTTGAAGGGTTAGTACCTACTTCTACCCACTCTAAATTTTGATATATCTTGATGACTACAACTATAAAATAAAAAATAGAAATCTACCCAATACTCTAAACTAAATATAAAATTATAACAACTTGGAACTTAAAATAATCAACTACTAGTTGAGAAACAAAAAAATTATATTGCAATTATTTAAAAATGACACAGAAGACAAAAAAACATGCATGACTTACTACAACAATTTGGCTACATACTTAATCCTTTTACATTTAGCAACTTAAGTAAACTCCACATCTGTATATTAGACATACACAAAATTATGCTCCCTCAAATCTTATTTCAGGAAGGCATTGAAAGATCGAGAAGCTTACCAACTAATGCCAGCCACCTAGACCCTCGACCTTGTTCATAATGCCATGAAGCCCAATAATTAGACTTTGTCTTGTTATATCTTGTCACAACAACCTTTGTATGCCTTGGAAGCACAACAAACTCTTCATTTCCACTTTCTTCGTCAAAGAGAGATAAAGGGCTGTTTGTACACCTTATAGACTCAAAGTTTGATATCTTCAAATTTACTATTAAATCATAATAAAATTCACATACTAGCATTGAATTTTAACTACTTCAATAATTTCTCCTAGTTTTTTTATTTTTTGGTCTAAAATCATAATTGATAAGAAGTTGCATACTGGATTTAGATGTAAAAAGAACAATGATGAGAGGAGGTTCACATGCTCTAGGGCTTCACAACAGGGTCCCAAGGAATGGAAGATGGCGGCAAGATGCCAGTGCAGGATGGCAGGGTGTAGCAAGGCTTCAAAGCAGGGTTGCAAGAAACGGTAGATGGTGGCAAGGTTTCAGTGTCCCTCATCAGGCTTGCCAAGGACAGACAAAGGATGCCCTCATTTCGGCTAATACCCAAATTTTGACATCAATCCCTTCGCCAAAATCTTCAGGGACAAACCTTTTATCAAACCAGTTTTAGACTTACCTTCAGGGAATCGATGGTTGAATCGTTTCGCATGTCTACAAGACCAATTAGATAGCTCCGACACTTTTTTCAATCATCCTCTTGCTCAACCGGCCCACTCATTTCATTTTCATCCCCATAAAGTAGAAAGAAATCTGCATAATCATTTGAACTCCAACACCTACGTCCAGGGAGCTTCTCACAACCAAGGGGTGCGTAAGGACTCCAGAGGACACCCAGGCCACCGCCCACCTTTTCAAAAATCAGTCAAGCAAGAAAAAAAATTCAAAATTCATTTGGGTGGGAAAAAAAATTCAAAATTCATTTGGGTAGGAATTTTTTTTTCAAAACGCCGTCAAAAAGCTTCCACTTCTGAATGTGTTTCGATCAAAACACCAAAAGAAACAATCAATTTTTGACATCTGCAAAGCATCTCCATCCGCATCTCAACAATTCAAGGTTTGTCTCGCCGAAGGAGAAAGTGGAGCAGACCAACAAGGTGATCATGGAGACCCCCTCAAGTTGAAACCAACACACTTTGTGTGGAAAAGAAAATAGGCAAATTTTAAAGAGGCAGACTCCTCTTTTCCCATTCTGACTTGGGCTCTGGTTGAGAATGCTTCCACTATCAAGATAACCTTTCCCGACCACGTTCTCTCCCAGTCAGTCTCCTTTCTCCAAAAATCGGCTCTCATCAGTAAGTTTAGTTCTTTAATCCCTCTTCAAACTCTGCTTTCATGGGCAAATAGTCACTGGTTGGGTCTTCGTGACATTTTCTTCATTGATAGCCATTCGGGGTTTTCTATAACTTTATTTTCTTCATCTAAAGATAGAGATACAGTTCATAAAAACAAAGGTTGGTTTTGTCAAGGGGCTGGTCTTTTTACCTTATCCTGGATTCCAAATTTTAAACTAGATGCTAATCTTTGTAGATTTTACCCCCACTGGATCTCTTTTCCGTGTTTGCCTTTGGAATACAGAGATCTGGATATTGTGGAGACCTCGGCCAATCTGCTAGGCATCTTTATTTCTCATGATCTTATACCCTTTGAAACAATCCAAAGAGATGTTACAGTTTGCCTTCTCCTTGCCTCAGATAAAACCCTGCCAGGGCACTTAACCATTACATCAAAATGGGGTTTGTGGCATCAAGAAATTGTTTTGGATAATGCAAAGGTCATCTGCAAATATCAGTATCAACTTGGCCACTTCACTAATTGTTGTAGTGGTCATGAGTGCTCAGAGCTTTTAGTCTGTAAAAATCACTGCTCAGACCCTCTTCTGTGCACTACCCACTAGCGCGAGGTAGCTTTGTCTTTTGATCCTGTACAATCATGTAATAATCCCTCTGAACCTCAGGATGCCTTAAATTTTGAGCCATCCCACGTCCAGTGGATTAATCAGTTGACCCATTTTTTTATCATGTATAGCTGGATTCTTTATAGCTATAATTTTGCCTCCATGCCCACACCGGTTCTCCAATCATGTGACAAAACATCTGATGACAGAGAAGCTATAGTTTGAGACCTTATGTTCAATGAATCCCCAATTGATATTCAGAGTTTAATGTAGAATTTATCAGTTTCAGGGATAGTTGTCTCAAATAAGGAGGGTCATATCCAGGAAGTAGCAGATGATATCCTGTCCACTTTAGTTGCCACTATGATTGAGGAAATTGCAGAGGAGGAAGGTGTTAGCATTTTAAATGTAATGTGTCCCTTACGAAAAACAAGGTGTTGTTGTTCAACTATTGACCTCTTAGATAAAGGGGAACTCCCCTTGGAAATTAGGTAGGAAGAAATGGAAGCCCCCTCACAAGATCATGAGACAAAAAAAATTATTTTTGACTATGCACAATCCTTATCGGTTGAGTAGAGCCCCAGCTTGAAATCAGAAATGTATACGACCCCAAAAAAGAGTGGTAGGAAACTGAGCTTTGTGAAGATTCAAGAAAAAATAGAGGCAGGTCTGCAGAGTACTCTAAATGGAAAATTCAAGGCATCAAAAATAATTACAAGGAGTACAAAAGGTACTCCCGCTTCATAATGAAAATGATTTCTTGGAACGTCAAGGGCATTAATGCTCTTAACAAAAGAGGGAGAACCAAATCTCACCTTGATTCTTCAAAGGCTGACATCTTTATACTCCAAGAAACAAAGTTATCACAGGAAATGTATCACAAAACTGTGGCTAAATGGACACAATTTGGATCTGCCCACACGCAAGGTGTTGGGGCCTCGAGAGGATTACTTACATTATGGAATCCTAAAAAAGTTCAAGTTCAATTTATAGATCAAGGTCATAATTGGCAAATGTTGAAAGTAGTATGCTATGACATGACCATTATGGTATTTAATGTTTATGGCCCCACCCCCACTCAGGAAAAGAAAGACCTATGGGACAAACGAACTCTTTTACTCCAACAAGAAGAAGCACATAATTTTAAGTGAAAGAAGAAGGCAATAGTTTCAATTTTTTTTCTTCAAAATGTCAATAATACATGAAAACACAATGAGCATCTCAAGGGATGGATACTCAATATACCTTTCATACATGAAGAAAGAAAAGTGATAGCATCAATTCCTTGATAATAGTGTAGTCATAAAAGAATGTTCAACAAAGAAGAAAAACAAAGATTATTAAGGAGCAAAGCTTTGATGAGAATACAATCTTCATTCGTAGCATTAACAAAGTTTTTTAGACCATGGAAAGATCCAATGTAGAGGGTAGATCATGAAAACCATGAAGAGGAAAAGGTTTGTGACAAGGAGACAAGCTCTGGCAAAATAAAAATGACAATTATACAAACAATCTTAGAAGCTTATGTAAGAATAGAGAATATCAAATTAGAGCCACACAGTCAATATCCCACCTCACACTCAAAAATCATTGAGGAAAGAGCCTCCATATGGAAAATAATTTTTTTAAATTTTTGATAGTATATTCTAGAATGAGCTCCACATGGGAAAATTATAAGCCATGATAGTTAGAGGATAGGGCACTTTTAGAAAAATGGAGAATATTGTAAGGGTTTTTAGATCACAAATAGAAAAACATTCATTTGAAGGTAAAGAGAACTTGTAAGAATAAAGACAATGATATATTCATAGTCCAAAAGGCATCTATAGAGACATCAAATAGAGACAGTTTGAAAGTGTCAGTGTCAAAAGTTCAAGCCCCTTCACCAAGTTAGGAAAATAAGAGAAAGTAGCGAGATAAAATAAAATCCTCACAAGAACTGTCATGAGCAGCAAGCATCAAACACTGTCACCCAAATATATTGTTTGTAGTAAGCATAATAAAAAGACATTAAAATCCAATTTTACCTGGGCAACTAAATCTTCAATGCTTCTCTTTCCAAGAATTTGAAGGTGCCTTCATTCCCTTGATTGTTACTTCCTGCTGGGAGGACAAAACTTGATGCAGGGATGGTAGGCTGAGATCATGTTGGCGTTGAAGTCTTTTGGACTACCAACCAAGTAAGGCATACAAGATATTGGTTATGGCTGAATAGATTGTTGAAGCTGATGTTGTTGCAGTTGTGATGAGTTATGTTGTTGTGGATGAGATAATGTTGGTTGTTGTTGTTGTGAGGGTGGTGGGGGTGTTTGTTGTTGTAGTCAGGCTTGCTATTGTTGCCTTTGATGTTTTTGAAGTTGGTAGGAAGATGAAGCTGAAAGGAGTAAGCTGGACTGTTTCATCTTTGGCCATTGTGGTGTATGTGAACTTGAAACAGCATATTGCCCACCTTGGGAAAGGCCAGTTAATTGAGAATTCAAAGATCCTACAGATGGAACTCTAGACACAAAAATTTTGTGTCTGTATCTTCTGCAAATGAAATATAAGATAGTAAATTAATTCCATGACATGAAAAGCAATATATGTGGAATTGACTCTTTAGAGACTGTTTACACAATTAGATCAATGCAGTTAAATTCAACATACTATAAATCAAAAGCTTCCATTATTTTAAACATGCAACCCAGTAAGTATCTCACTTAAGTTTTAGAAAACCTCGAGTATCCACTAATTAAATAGAATACATGGATGGGACCATAATTTGTACGAAACGAACATAATGCTCCACCATACAATTATAGTATAGTGAAAATGGAACAATACTATTAAAAAATATGAAATACAAATTATAAATACATCACATTGATAAATAAAATATGAAAAAGATTATTTTTGTGATGTACACACTACAATTTATCTCTATAGTCAGACCTGAGGAAATCACAAATTAATTTTTGATGGACATATGTGGGAACCCCTGAACCATCTCATTCAATTCACTATATGCCACTCCGCTGGCAATGGCCATCAACATCCAAACCAACCCAAAACACAATCATAAACAAATTTAAATAATTCATTTTTTTTACATCACCAATAATAACTTAATTGACTTAAACCCTTTTATTTCGCTAACGCCTCATGTAATAATTTATAAGGATCATTGTCTTTCATCAATTTACAAAGTCATAGCCAAGAGTAGAGGAAAGAATACATACCCGCAGGCCCCGTAGCAGGTAGATGTTTCTCTTTTCTCTGAATAAGTTGTCTCCCAGATCATGGACATGCTCCTTGCAAAGTGAGTGATTATGGAAGTAATGTTTTTTCAGTAGAGAGAGCCTTGTAAAATAATTAGACAAAAATTTCACTTTCCGCCATCCCTTTGGCATTGTCGCCTAATATTAGAAAATGCATGTTCTTCTTTCATTTTTAATTTAAGACAACTAAAATATTTTTAATTTTTAATTCAAAATAATTAAATAATAATTAATTTATTTTTTTATAGTTAAAATGTAATTTTAAAACAAGAATTTTAACAAAAAGAAATATTCGTTTACTTTCTTACATTTGAACTTGAAATATTTTAAGACAAGAAATTTTTTTATGTTCCAACAATTAAATTTTATAATTCTAGCTTATGAACTTAGGTGGATTAAATGGAACCAAATGATTAAATATTTATAAGAAATTAGAAAATGATGATAGGAGTAATAGTATTTATTTAATCATTTTTATTTGTGTGACTAATTATTTAGTTGTGAACAATGATCAAACAATAAAGATTGATATGATTTTAGAAACACAAGTAGAGTTTGAGGGTTACCTTAACACACGAGCCTTCTTTGCCCTACTCTTCTTCTGTAGTTCAAAATTTTAAAAATTTTAATTTAAAAATATTTTTAATTTTGAAAATATTATTAATATATATATGCAAATATTTTATTATATATATATATATACATGTATATATACATATATGCACATATATGCATATATGTATAGATACACACACACACACACACACACACACACACACACACACACACACACACACACACACACACACACATATATATATATATATAGTTCAAGCATCAATATGACGTTTAGTTGTGTATTTTATCCGGTGATCAAATTAGTCATTTATTTAGTCATTTTTATTTGTCTGACTACTTACTCAGTTGTGTTTTCTTACCCAATGACCAAATTAGTCATTTATTTAGTCTTTTATAGTTGTGTTGCAAAAATGACTAGAATTTGGTCATTTTTACTTGTCATGACTAAAAGTTTTAGTTAACTAGTCATTTATTTGCCATATTTCTACTAGTGGTAAGAAAAACTCCCTTGATTGCTCGTAAGTCGACATGTCTATCAGGGTGTGGCTTGGCCCCTTCTTTGTGAGGATAGCATGCGATGACACTCTTTCCCTACATGTGTCCATGATCTTTATGCCTTGATTGTGTATTATGCCTCTAGTAGTTTATTGATTTATGTTTAGCCTTGTGATGTGATTTGGCTTATTGTTCTGGGTTGTTATCTCGTGGATGTCATGTTGAGTCCCTTGGTTGTTAGGTGTCAACCTAGGTCTAGAGTGTGAGTTGGAACCTCATGTCATCTCTTAGCACGAGGGGTGGTTCCTTATTTGGTTCCACATGGTCGGGTGGTTTGATGCCTTCTTCCATTGGGATGTTCTTCTTTGGATGTTAGCATGCATGGATATGGATCCTATGATTCTTCACTATGCAGATGGTTTATGGAGCTGATTTCTATGCATTGTAGAAAGTAATATTGTATCATGATGTCATTGTAAATGTAAAAGAGAATATGTACTCGTATGCTTGTATTCCTATGCATTAAGACATGATGTAGAAGATGAGATCTTGACTTGGTAATGTTATGAGATGATGCATCCATTGAATGGCTTAAGATGTAATTGGAATGTTCATTATGTAAGATAGATATTGATAATCCAAGTTGGATTAGGACTTGAATAGGTAACATATGTGTAATTTGGTATTAAATGGTTCATGTACCTAGTCTTGTAATATGGAATCCCATTTTGGAAAGAAATCAATATTTGTTGTTATGATTCTTGTATATGTGTGTGTGAGTAATTATCTTGATAAAAGGTAATATGATTCCTAAGGAAATGTTCTAGTTCTATTGTGAAAGATGGTTATTTAGATTATGATGTGATAGATGGATAATGAAAGAATGAAATGATCTAGGTGTATTTGGGATGCCTTGCATGGGAAAGATAATATCATATTAAATGGTTTAAAAGGGGAAATTAAGAATATTTGATTTGGTGCTTTAAAATGAACTTAAGGATAATGGGACATGTTAGAATATGCATATGATGTTAGTGATTATCATGGTTAATAAGAAAGTAACTGACTAGGAAATGATTGTATTATGTGCATATGATATTTTAGATGGAGATGTGTGTATGTGATAGAGTTGTTAAGTAGTGACATTGAGATACCCTAGGGAATTAATGAATAGATGAATGTATACAATAAAAGATAGTTAGTATGTTGTTATTTCCGCTTGCGTTATATGTTTCTATGGATATGGTTATGTTCATGATGTACTATGCATACATGTGATGTTAATATATGATATTGAAGTAATGATAGTTGTATTTTGTTTGTATATTAAAAGAAGCCAAAAATAGGGAGATGACCCAGATACAATCACATTAATAGTAGACGTGCAACCATTAGCAGAAAAACAACAAAATCACAGCCTCCTAAAACTTTCCTCTATCAAAAACTTTAAACATACTGCCCATATTAACAAAGTTTAAAAGAGTCATAGTAAACCGTAAAATGTGCCACATAGGGATAAAGATAACCAAGCCCAAGATTAACCAGCAAGGAATATAACCATACCTATAAATAGTAAGGCCAACAAGGCCATCCAAAAAATCAAAAAACCACCAAGTAGCTAACATCCCTACTTCTTTTTGCCTTGACTCATCTTGGGTAGGAGCCTCCTAGCCCATTATTTGGTGATAAATTAAAGAGCTCTTTGTTGTCCTCTTCCTCCTTCTTTTTTCCTTTCTGGGTGTTTTCCTGCAAAAGACACAAAGTGGTCGCAAAGATGTGCATGACTTTTAGCGTGAACCTGGTGACCTCATCTAGCCTTTTTTTGATAAAATTCGCTTTGCTAACAATTTCCTGTATTTTCTCGTTTAGGGCATCCAATTTATTCTCCAAATCCAACAACTTGCCCTCCACTTCCTCCACAATCACCATTTTTTCAAACCTGAGGGTATGGGATGGAGAATTGGCTCGAGATTTGGGTTCAACGTCCAAGTTCACAAAGATTTTAGGGCTCTCAAAGACATGAGTAGATCTATTAGTATGAGGGGCCGATGTGGAATGAGACGGAGCCGCATTATCAGAGGGGTTGGTATCCCCCATATCATGGGATGAGGAGGGGTCCTTTAAGGGTTTCTCTTTTTTAGATGGTTTGGACACCAGTCTCACAAAGTGATGGGGAGTGTTGGCTTCATCAATGATCTCCACATTGGAGTCAGTTTGCTAGATTTTCACTTTCTTAGACCCGAAGGGTTTTGAGTCCTCCGAATGATAGGAACTCTTTTTGTTTTTCTTGCTGGAGGAGCCACGTTCGAGCAGAAGAGTAGGTTTTTTTTCAGGGTTGGCAGCGGCCATGGGTGGGGACTGGTTTTCAGACACATTTTGGACCAAAATTATGTGGGGAGGGCAAAGGGCCAGATGGAAATTATATAGGCGAAGGATAAGGCCTTGATGGAGAATAGAATAATCCTTGTTTCTCTTATTAGCCTCAGCGACATCCCTCACATTAGCAACCATATAATGCAATATATAAAATAGAATAGAAATAAAATCCCAATTCCTAAGATGATTAAGAAAAGGGAGGTGGTAGTAATAGAAAACCCCATACTTCCCTTTGAGAGTAATATGTTTCATGATGATGTAGCACACCTCGTCCCATTGTGGCGGAAGCTCCTCACGATTGAATCCACTAGCCTACTTCACAGGGTTCTCACAATCGCAAAAGAATTGATTCAGACTAGTGGTGTCTGAGATACGACTCTGCTTTTTGCATTTTCGGCCTTCCATGGAAAGGCCCCTCGCTTGAGAAATAACATCCTAGTTCACTTCAAATGAAATTCCATCCATAGTGACCCTTCTATCCTCCCAAGAAGCCACAAACTGTTTAGACAGTCTCTCATCATTGCCTTTCATACTCTCCATGAACTTATCAATTCCTCCTTCCATGCACACAAACCAAACCACCGACCTGGCTTTGAAATCATCTATTTTATTCGGTTCAAGTCTCAGTCTATCAACCCCCATAATCACTTCCTCCAGCTTAGCAGTAGTAATGAGAAGCAGGGCAAAGAAAATATCGAGCCACTCAAGAGCCAAAGCAGAGTCTAGAAACAGACCTAGGAAATTTCAATATAAAACAATGCAATAATCATCATGATTATTGCAAGTCGTGTTTACACAGCTCTCCCAATCCTGAGATCTATTCTGCTCATGTGAACCATCAATCCACCCAATGTTACTTAGCTGAGACAAGCTATTTCCTTCATCAGTGCCAATGTCATTAATCCAGATGATTAAAAAATTATTGCCTTTCCTGATATCGATACTCCGCAAGTAGATAAAATCATTATTTAATCCCCTTAGATTATTTTGGGAATGATGACTAGTCCATATGCAACTATGTGGTATATCCATCCCACAATTGGTAGGTTCTAACTTCAAATTCAAAATTTGGTAATTTCTGGTCCTCATCAAATTACAACTGATTAAAAGGTAAAGCAGAGGGAGGGGAGTCATCATTAGAAATTAGTCTTTTATTTCTCCAAGATCTCCTTGGTGATCATTGGTAGCAGATCAGTACTCCTCCAACACCATAAGCCCTCTTACAACATGCTGACAACAACTATGGAGTCGACAGTCGCATTCCCTTTTCTGTAAATGTGGCGAATAGTGAAACTCTCAAGGTTAGCTAGAAGCACTTTGGCATCCCTCAAAATCGCTTCCACTTTCCAACCCGCCGCAATTCTACCATTGACAACCTCCACAATTATATTTGAATCCCCTTCAACTTCAAGTTGTCTGATAACTATAGCAGTAGCGAACTTCATTCCCCATAAAAGGACCATTCGCTCAACTTGGTTGATAGTATGATTCCTCAGGCTTCCCACAAAGTTTGTGATAAGACCACCTTGATGATATCATATCACACCACCTCCTGCTTGCCTATTATTGTGGGCTGCCCCATCAAAGTTTAGTTTGTGTCATGATGGACTTGGGGCTTCCCATTTGGTCCTTTTTCTGTTGATCTTTTTAGTGTTATTGAACAACTTAAACTCCAAGGAGAGTTTCCAATGTTCAACAATTCTCCAATCAATCGGGTTAGGGGGTTTGGAGGGGGTTTTCCATATAGTCACCGAGATATTAGCATAATCATCTTCAAGCAACTATTAAAAACATTGTTGGGGGAGATTTAAGCATCCCTGAAGATTCTGTTATTTCTTTCTTTCCAAACACTCCAGTATATATGAGGAGGGATATACTTCCATAATTGTATAATCAAGGGGTGGTGGGAAGGTGATGACCAATCATTCACAAATTGGTGTATGTCACCATGGAACACCCTTTGGAGACCACATTTTCATGGGTAATGGTCCACAAGTGTCTAGCAAAAGGGTAGTGGATAAAAGGATGGTTGATAGATTCCTCCTCTGATTTACAGAGGATACATCTGTTAGGTAATTGGAAGCCCCTTCTTCTCAAGTTATCCCGAGTTAATACTTTTCCATGCATAAGGGTCCATTAGAAATATATATATATATATATATATATATATATATATATATATATATATATATATATATATATATATATATATATATATATATATATATATATATATATATATATATATATATATATATATATATATATATATATATATATATATATATATATTGTTGGAATAAGTTGCGGGTTCTAGATCTTTTTCCAGCATTCCATATCTCCATTGAATCTCAAGAGCTTCCTATAGTAAGACCTGATAGAGAAATCCCTAGATTGAGTTCCCTTCCAGATGAATTTATCCTCATGGGAACATAGAGGTATCCATGACATGAGCATGAGGTCCTGGAGTTAAAGGATATTAGGCAATAGGTTAGGTCAATCAATAAAGACCAGAGAGATGTTTTACCACTTTCCTCTTCCTGGAACAATGTAGTCAGCAATATAACCATCAAAACGGTCCTTTAGTATGTTCATTAATTAGCAAAAGTGGGTTTCAACCAAAGGTTTATCTTCCATCCATGTATCTTCCCAAAATCTAATCTTTCTTCCATTTCCAATTTGCCACTTTAGTCCCTCTCTGATAATAGGTCTAAGCTTGAGAATGTTGTTCCATAATTTAGATCCAGGAGGTAGTCCAACGGAATTCAAGTTGAAGCAAAACTATTCCCTTTCCAGGTACTTAGCTCTGATAATGTTACACCAATCTGCCTCCCCTTTAGCTAGGTTCCAACCCACTTTGGAAATTAAGGCCTTGTTCAAGACATTTATCTTTCTGATACCTAGACCACCCATGGTCTTAGGCAAGCATACAATATCCCAATTAATCAGTGAGAGGTGTTTCTTTTCTTCCATACCCGTCCAAAGGAAATATCTTTGAATCTTCTCAAGCTTCTCCCCCATAGTGCCCGAAATTTTGAACAGGGAGAGGAAATAAATAGGGATACCCTGGAGGGAAGCAATAAGGGGTTGGATTTTCCCTGCACTACTAAGGAATTTACCCTTCCAACCCATAAGTTTCATATGTATTCTTTCAAGGATAGTATTCTAGAACACTAGAGTAACCTCTTTGAAAATGAGAGGGAGACCTAGGTAAATTGGCAGAATGACACCAAGGAATATTAATAATTTTAGTTTATAAGTCAATAGGGGCGTTGAAAAAGAAAAATTTACTTTTATTATAGTTGATACATTGACATGAAGCAGAGGCATAGTTAGTAATTAGGTTCTTCCAATGTTTAGCTTCTATCACAGAGGATTTACCAAATAGGAAGGTGTCATCCACAAATTGCTGGATCACAGAAGGGGGAATAGTAGAAGCAATTTTGACACCCTGCAATCTCCCATTGACCATCATATCTAGGAAATTTTTGCCCAAAACCTCAACAATCATAATAAAAAGATAAGGGGACAAGGGGTCCCCTTTTCTAATACCTTTTTTAGCTTTGAAGTAACCCCTAGGAACCCCATTGATCAAGACAACAAATTGAACTGTAGACACACACTCTCATTGATGAATACTAAGAGGGGGGTGAATTAGTATACCCAAAAACTTTAACAAAAACTTAAGCAATTTTAGTGCAGACCGGTATAGCCCTTTAAATAGTAAACCGGTTAATACACAAACAAGCCAAATAGCAAATAAAGCATTCACCCACAATAACACAATCACCATAACACACGATATTTTGACGTGGAAACCCAAATGGGAAAAACCACGGTGAGTAAAACTCACAAGTCTACTATTTGCAAAATAGCAACCAGACTGGTTAAGGCCTTACAATGTTCTTCACTAGAACATATTCTATTAGGAATCTTGATTTCTGTTAGGAGATAAGTCATGTTAAAGACTACCCTATTAAAAGATTTCAGATCCAAAACTGTGAACCACCTTGTTAGAGGATTTAGAACAGGCTTGACTGAGCCTACCCGGTTAAGGGTTTCTGACTTGTCAAAGAGATTAGTAATCAACAAGTGATCTAGAAATTAGCACAAAAATTCTTAGTTAGATCCTTGATAGCTCTCTATTAATGCATTGTAGCATTACTTCAGTTTTCTGATCAATCTCTATCGCAAGATACCTTTTCCGCAAAGACCTAATCTTCTTACGCAACACTTCACACACACACACATACAAAACCCTAGACATGATGTCCTCATATAGGAATCTGATTTCATGTTGGTCCAATGAGATTAGAGTACAATTTCCTAGGTATAATGCATCTAGACACAATTTGTAACACAACATAGAATCACCGCATTGGTGTCGGTGGATGATAATTCATTACACTTTACAAGTTTGTCGGTTAACAAAACACAATATACCGATTACCGGTTTATAACAAAGACTGGTAAACTGGAACATAGTGTTCCGATCTTAAAAAGATTGGTTGTCGCTTGGGGTCCTCGTACCGCTTGAGGTCCTTGGTCATGCTTTGACCGGTAAGCACCTTCTAGAAACACTAATAGTCTTCAACAAATAAAGACTATGCATTCAATGGCATATAATATCGATTTGAACAATACATCACATAGTACTAGTTGAGAATAAAAAATAAGTGTGTGTCTATCAATGACAATCACAACTAAGCATCATCAAAATGCCAACAATCTCCCCCTTTAGCATTGATGGCAACACTTAGGAAAATTTGACATCTAAGTGCTTACAAAACAAAAATGATGCCACAATCAAATTACTCCCCCTAAGCATATACACTACTCCCTTTGCCCAAAATAAAAGCATGTACTACTTCCATACCACTCCCCATAAAATTTTCAATTATTTTCAATTCAACATCACTCCCCCTTTGCCAACAATGACAAAGTAATGCAAACATACCAAAATCATATTGCATAACATGAAAATAGAGTATATGTTTATGACAATAATGAGTAAAACTTTTCAAAAATGAATTTAAAGTTTTTCAGAAATTCCTTCATATCTGTAGACCACTTATCTAGGAGTGAGGCAACAATTTCACTCAGAGTCTTCATCTAGAATGCTAACTCCTCCATGGCATCAATAGTTCACAATTCTTGAGTGACAATGATGGCGTCCATGTTTAGAAAGCACTTCTGAAGAATCTACAACTTAGGTAACAAAAGAAATTAAAGTTTCTGTAGATCTTGAGACCGCTTGCAGATCTCTGAATCAATCCTATCAATATATTGCCAATGAGTTTGTACAGTCTGCCCATACACTGTAAGGAATCATATGGCACTTTGAAGTTCGCTATATACTGCTTTAACTTCGATTGAATTTGACCCTTCTTCTTTAGAGCATCATCATAGAATAGATCGACTGGAAGATTTTGCTCAAAAGTTTTTGTCCTTCAGCCATTGCCAGATTGATATCATCTCTTTGATGGATCAGATTAGCTCTGTCTTCATTAAATTGCTTCACCAATGCAACTTTTAGTGCCTTTGCATTCTTTTTCTTTGCAGTAGCCTGGGCAACATCTTCCAATGATTGCACTTGATCACCCACTATTGTGCATAGAAGTTTCAACTGGGCCAGTGAAGAGTCGGTACGCGAAAGATCAATATCGGGGACTAAGGTTGAAAGAGTGTCAACAGCAAGTTGAATAACATCTTTTTATTTCTTCCTTCTTAGTTCCTCCAATTTTTCTTGAGCAAGTTGAATACTTCTCAAGAGCTCATTTTCATCTACCGATTTGGTGACACAAGCAAGAGTCAATTCATTGTGATCGGTGGGATCAACCTGTTTGGCTTGAACTTCGGTTTCCTTGGGAGTCTTAGAAGTCTATCCACCTTCCTTTTCTTTGATCTCCTCTTGTCTCTTCTTCTCCTTCTCTTCTTTCTCCTTAGCCTCCTTGTCGGCCTTCTCTTTTTCCTCTTTCTCCTTCTCTAGTTTCTCCTTCTCTACCTTCTCCTTCTCCACTTTCTCCTTCTTTGCTTTCTCCTTCTCCACTTTCTCTTCTCCTCTTTTTCCTTCTCCATTTTCTCCTTCTCTGCTTTCTCCTTCTCTTTCTCTTTCTCCTTTTTTTCCTTCTCCATTTTCTCCTTCTCCGCTTTCTCCTTCTCCTCTTTCTCCTTATCCATTTTCTCCTTCTCCTCTTTCTCTTTTTCCACTTTCTCTTTCTCCACTTTTTCTTTCTCCACTTTCTCCTTTTTAGCTGTCTCCTTATCAACTTTCTCCTTATCTGCTGTCTCCTTCTCAGCTACCTCCAGTTTAATACCTTCAACATCTAATGCATCCACATCAATAAGATCATTTTGCTCAGCTATTCTTTCTCCCTAATCATTGAAGGTTTCATTTGGTTTAGATTTTGATAGGTCAAGCTCTTGCTCAGCCTGTCGATTTTCTTCAGATACCTTCTGCATCTTGACAACTGCTTTATCCTGTAGATGAGTGTCTTTTTCTACTTTAGATATTTTACCTCCAAGTAATTGAAGTCTTCTCTTTCTCATGAAAAATATGCCTCTGTACCGATCAAGAAGCTCAAACAATTCAGAATTGGAAGCATTTGGAAAATATTGAGCAAAAATTTTCTCTCTAATTGTTTGCTCCTTTTCAATGGCAATGCGCCATTTATTATCCAAAGAATTAGAAACAATGGGTTTAATATCAATTAGAGATCGATCATTATCACATAAATACTTAATGAGTTCTTTCTCTACCTCCTGCTTTTCAATATCACTAAGATCATCAAAATAGTCTTTTAGATCATCAAGAATTTTCCTTTTAATGTTCTTTATAATCCTTTGATAATGTGTCATAGGATTGTAAGAAGAAACATGTATATTTACCTGGTGTAGAGGTTGTAGGTACATTACCGGTTAGCTTGGTCTTCTTACTTGACTGCTTCACCTTCTTTATTTCATCTTCCGATTTAGTGTCTACTGAATCTCGTGTTTTGTTCTTGGTTTTCCTCTTCCTCTCAAATACCCTTGGCGGAATAGCCTCCAGTTTCTTCTTGGCCAATGACCTCTTGGTCACTTTTGGACTGACAGCAGATGTAACCAGTGTTGATGCCAATGGCACAACTTTCCTCTTCTTTTTCTTCAGTACTTCAATAGGATTAACCCTCTCAGAGTAGGTACTGACCCTCTTCTTCTTTGGATCAAGCAGTGAAGCAAGTAGGGTAGAGGCATACCCAATGAGTATATCATTCACCACTTCATAGCCCATAGGCTCAACTTCATCTTCTCTTGGCTCAACCACTTCCATTATGCAATGATCCACTTTGATCATGAAACAGATGTCATCTTCATATTTCTTAACCAGGTCACCCGATAGCCTTGTTCTCTAGTTCATCTTCAATCTAAACTCATCAAAATACTTGTTCAAAATCTCTGGATAGGTAGATCCCACTGCTTGCAAACTCTCCTTGATTTGTCTAGTAACTGGTAGGTCACTTGACCATTGAACATCACCAAATTCCAGAAAATACCCTTGAAAGTAGAAAAACAACCCAACAAGTAGTTGACCGAACTTGAACCTAATTGCCTTGTCCTCTTTGATGGATTTCAAATTCTCCATGAGTTGTTTTTGCATGTAGGTACACAAGTCGTACTCTGCATCTTCCTTAATCATTCGATAAGTGGCATGCACCGTAGCTGTAGGAACATAATTCATTCTACTGGCATAGAATACTCTATATCTGATCACCATGCACACATACTTCACCAAGTCATCTTCAATGGTGTTGACAGTCATTGCCCTCTTGTCGCTCACAAAACCGGTGAGCTCTATCACTTTGGTTTTTGTGATCTTACGAAGAACAGGGACTTCTCCAATATTTTAGAAACTGGTCACGACATGGATTGCCTCTAGTGTGATATCATGGGTTCGATCAAGATACTTCTTGTCACCATGAACCCTACTAAGAATAATTCTTATATGATTTGTGAATTCTTCAAGAAAATATACTGCATTGTGGAATTTCTTCTTCTCGATCACGCTATGTTCTGGTTTTATATTCTTATCTTTTCTATAGAATAAACTCAACTAGGAGTGAATCACTAGATGCCCTAGGTCTTCTAGTTTGCAATCAATATAACCAGAAACATCCCCTTTGACAATGACTCCAGTGGGAATTTGAGATAGGGCATTGTATTTCACCTTCTTCCTAAGAGATTCAGATGACTCCTCAGGTGCAGAAGAACTAGAAGAGACTTTGGATGTAGAAGCCATGTCTAAATAATTTTGAATGATAAGAGTGATTTGATGAAAAATACCTTTTCACTCTGAACTAGTGTTCGCCAATGTTGAGCACAACACACTTCTCCAAGAGCTTGCTTTACCACTCTGACCTCCACTCTGTATAACTTGAAATGTCTGCTAGGTCTTGCACAAGATTTCTTTCTGGATTTCTTTGAATGCAAGATTGATCACTTGTTTTGCTCTGCACAAGTTAGAAAAATGCTTCTTCGAAAATAGGTAAGTAAAAATGACTACAAGAATCGCCTTTATACATGCTCCTACCTACCAAATAAATGCATCATCATTAGGGTACAAACCCTAATTTTACCTTTTATCCCTTCATTTCTTCTATCGGTCGACAGGTAACCAATACCGATAAAAGCACTTTATCGATATACTATGGTGTTCCCCCTTAAGATTTTCAAAGCTCAACTTGCCAATTCAGGGGTCTCCACACTGGGTGCAGAAACTGGTACATCTTGTGGCTTCTCTTCAAATTTCTTTTTCCAAATTTTATCCATATCGACATGAATGGTTTCAACATCAACCTTTCCTTTCCCTTCTAGGTTGACCAGTTTGTCTTCCGATGGATTCTGTCTTAGCCTGCATGCTCTGACAAGATGTCTTAGTTTGTTACAATGATAGAATACCATACCAGGTGCTCTCCATGGTCTGGTGTTCACCTTTCCATTCTTTCTCCTACATGTTGCAGCAATGTAACCGCTACCACGATAGATCACAAAAGTTGCTCTCCAACCATTTGTCGCTCCATAACCATTTGACCTATGGTCATAGCTTCTATATCGGTTTGGGTTTCGGTTCATAAGAGGTTCTTGGACAACTCCTTTCTATCTGTACTCAAAAGATCTATGCCCAAACTTGTTGCATGCATAACAGTGACCATTAAATCTACTAGTTCTAGCCTTGTGTTCATACACATTGTTTTGCATGTAAGGGAAATGATTATAAGTCTTGCTCCTACATAGATTGGCAGTATGTCCTTCCTTATGGCAGTTAAAGCATATAGGGTTGAACTTTGTCTTACCTTCGCTTTTTCTACTTTTCTCAGATACTGGTTGCTCTTTTGGTGCATCAATCTTGGTTCCAGATGATTCATCTTCCTCACATGTAGAGAAACCAAGTGCAATGGTATCCTTTGATGGCTTCATTGATTCCGTCTTTTGGTCTAGCTTTGCAACACTCCGGTTGAACTTTGCAACTATATCCTTTGTCTCAGCAAGTTCTTTGGAAAGAGCTTCATTGGTCTTCATTAGGGTTTCATTATGAGAAATGGCTGCATTCAGTTCTGCTTGCATTTCTTCTTTCTCTTCCTTACCCTCTTGCAGATAAGTGGTAATGGTACCAATTTCTTGTTTCAACTTAAAGATCCCGTGCTCCTTGTCCTTCACTAGATTCTCAGCTTTTCTCCGGTTTTACAGTTCCTGACTCATCCTAACGGTCAGTCCTTCTAGCTCCATCCTCATATTAGTTTTGGACTCATTCAGTTTCTCCACTTCTTTGACTAGGGCATCCATGTCTACTTCATTAGAAGAGCTATTTTCAGTAATTTCCAGCATTTTCTCAGCAAGTTCTCTTCTTTTAGCTAAAGAGGCTTTATACTTTACCTCAAGTTCATCATAGGCTCTCTCAGATTGAGCTAGACGGTGAGGGAGTTCCCTCATGCTATATTCCCCCATATCTACTTTCAAGTGTTTAGACTTAAAGAAAGGTTGGCTCAGATACCAATTGATGAATAATAAGAGGGGGGTGAATTAGTATACCCAAAAAATTTAACAAACACTTAAGAAATTTTACTGTAGACCGGTATAGCCCTTTGAATAGTAAACTAGTTAATACACAAACAAGCCAAATAGCAATTAAAGCATTCAGCCACAATAACACAATCACCATAACACAAGATACTTTGATGTGGAAACCCAAATGGGAAAAACCACGGTGAGTAAAACTCACAAGTCTACTATCTACAGAATAGCAACCAAACCGGTTAAGGCCTTACAACGTTCTTCACCATAATAGATTCTATTAAGAATCCTGATCTTTGTTAGTAGATAAGTCCTGTTAATGACTACCCAGTCAAAGGATTTCAGATCCACAACTATGAACCACCTTGTTAGAGGATTTAGAATAGGCTTGACTGAGCCTACCCGGTTAAGGGTTTTTGACTTGTCAAAGAGATTAGTAATCAAAAAGTAAGTGATCTAGAAAGTAGCACAAAAATGCTTAGTTAGATCCTTGATAGCTCTTTGTTAATGCATTGTAGCATTACTTCAGTCTTCTAATCAATCTTTGTCACAAGATACCTTTTTTGCAAAGACCTAATCTTCTTACGCAATACTTCACACACACACACACATACAAAACCCTAGACATGATGTCCTCATATAGGAATCTGATTTCATGTCAGTCCAATGAGATTAGACTACAATTTCCAAGGTACAGTGCATCTAGACACAATTTGTAACACGGCACAGAATCATCGCATCGGTGTCAGTGTATGATAACTCATCACACTTTACAAGTTTGTCGGTTAACAAAACACAGTATACCGATTACTGGTTTACAAACAAAGACTTGTAAACTAGAACATAGTGTTTTGATCTTAAAAATATTGGCTGTCATTTGGGGTCCTTGTACCGCTTGAGGTCCTCGGTCATGCTTTGATCGGTAAGCACCTTCTGCAAACACCGATAGTCTTCAACAAACAAAGACTATGCATTCAATGGCATATAATATCGGCTTGAGCAATACATCACATAGTACCAGTTGAGAATAAAAAAAAAAGTGTGTGTCCATCAATGACAATCACAACTAAGAATCATCAAAATGCCAACACCCGTATCATATCAACAATTTTTGGATTAAAGCCTAGTTTTGAGAGAGTTTTAAATAGGAAACACCAGTTGACTTTATCATAAGCTTTTGAGATGTCCAATTTAAAATCCATACTTGGGGATCTTCTCTTGTCCATGGAATGGATAATTTCGTGAGTGGCAATGGGCGCATCCAAGATTTGATGACCTGGGACAAAGCCTTTTTGAGAGGGGCTGATAAACTTAGAAAGCAACAGTTTGATTCTGTTCACTAAGACCTTAGAGATGATGTTATAAATAATATTGCAGAGGCTTATATTCCAAAAATCCATGATGAATTAAGGGTCCTGAGACTTGGGAATGAGAAAAATGTAGGTGCTATTCAACTTTTTAAACAACTTACCAGTCCTAAAGAAATTCTTCACAGCTCTGGTGACATTAAAACTAACAATGTCCCAAAATTCCTAGAAAAAAGTTGGGGGGAAGTCATCCGGACCCAAGGTCTTGTAAGCATCCATCACAAAGATTGTCAAATGAACCTCCTCCAAGGAAATGGGTGAAAGAAGCTAATAGTTATCCTCCTTATCAATGGTAGTAGGTAATTTACTCAAAAGCCTATCCCAAAGGGCCTCACTTCCTCCTCCAAACTTAGTGTACATATAGATGAAGAAGTCAGTAACAATTTGACCAATTTGGGCTTCATCTGTGATCTCCTATCCATTGTCATCCTTTAGACATTTGATCATGTTTCTATTTTTGTGAATACTAGCTGAGCGGTGGAAGAAGGCAGAGTTCTTGTCTCCCTCCTTCAGCCATTGGTTTCTGGATCTTTCCTTCCAATAGATTTCCTCCTTAGATAGAATTTCCTTCCAATTCTTTCTGTAGTCTTCTTCTTCATTAAGGAGGGAGTGAGGAGGATCACCATAGGCCATAATGCTTTGTATCTTCTCTAGCCTAGGGCACATATCCTTCTTCTTGTTGAATATGTCACCAAAAGTTTCTTTATTCCATCCTTTCACTTTTTGTTGGATGAGGTTTAGTTTCTCAGCTATCTTGAACATAGCTATCCATTGAACAGGGGAGGCCCACCATCTCCTAACCATATCTCTAAAATCTAGGTGGGAGGCCCACATAATCTCATATCGGAAAGGAGGTGGACCCAAGGGGGGCCTCAACCCAATGGAGGAGGAGAGGGCAATTATCAGAAGTAGGCCTTGTGACGGTCCTTAGGTAGGAGTTGTGACCAATATCCCATTTAGTAGAGACTAAGAATTTGTCCAGTCTAACTTGGATTGGGTGGTTCCCTTTCCTATTATTAGACTAGGTGAAGGAGACACCCTGAAGGTCTAAATCAAAAAGACTAGTAGCATTTATAAGATTGGTTAGATCCCCCATAGTATCCAAACAATCCATAAGACCACTACATTTCACAGAAGGGTAGAGAGGGGTGTTGAAGTCACCAACCAACATGTAGTGAGAATTTTTATCCTCAAGGATGAAATTAACAATTTCCTCCCAAACCATGTGCCTTCCCATCTTAGAATTGAGGGCATATATATTGAACAAATGCTAGCAGAGATCACCAAATTGGAAAGTCACCACCAGATAGTTCTGTGAGCTTACATGAACGTTACCTTGGAGCTTGCAAGGGTTCCAAAGGGTAGCAATTCCACCAGACGCCTCCACTCATAGAAACACAACGTCCAGCCAAAGTTTGCCAGCAGCCATTGCAAAGGTTTGGTAGGACATTTTGACTTCTTGCAGTAAACAAATATCAATCTTCATCTCTAAGATATATTTTTTATAGCAAATTGATTTTGGGGACTATTGAGTCCCCTTATGTTCTAGGAGAGGAAATTCATTTCTTAGTTTTGTTATTTCCATCAAGGGTCAATTGTGGTCCCCTTGTAATATCCCTTGCCATAGCTTTCTACCTCAAAACTCTCAGTTGGTCTTCCAACTTTGTTATCAGTGCCCACATTTGCCTTCTTAGTCTTGGTTTTTTTCTTCTGTGTTAGCCATTCCTCATTATCCACAGAAGGAATACAGGGTGGGGAGGTCTTCACATTAGATGTCAATAGGAATGACTTCGACAAGTTCTCCAATATCACCGAACTGCTAGGGGACTGGGGTGGAGATGTAAGGCTTGGCTGATTTGGTCTCCCCAGAGAAGCTTTCTCATCATAGGTTTTTTGGGGGGATTGGGGAAGCAAGGGGTTGGCTTCACCAATGAGGCAAGGGGAGTGGTGAGAATCATCCTTATCCAATGAGGGGGAGGTAGAAGGATTAGGGGATAAACGTAGGCTAATCACTGGGGGAATTTCCCCATCTTCAAGAGTCTCCACTGGTCTCATTTTCTTCACCAGATCAATGGGAGTTTTGATTATATCAAGGATCTTGTCTATGTAGGGGTAGTCATCAGACATGGTACTGGGGTTAGTCAGTCCCATAGGGGCTGAAGATGAGGGTGCACTTGGGCTAATAGGGTCATTGTTAATAGTAATCATCTCATTAATAGTTGTATTTTGTTGCTTTAGTAGATGTTTGAAAAAAAAATCTCCATTTGTTAGTTAGTTTAGTTATTTTTTCTAGGGTATTTTGACAAGCATTACAAAACATTCCATATCAAAATAAAATAGAATGTTGCTTGTGAGTGTAATTCACCTCTTGATATAAATATAATATAATATAATATACTATAATGTAATCTAATCTAATCTAATATAGTATAGTATATTAATTAAGTAATATAATAATTATATTAGGAAAGATATCCTTATCCATTGAATGGTAATTTATTATTTAGTATTTTAAAGAAAATTCCTATTTTGGAATGATATATTTATCCATATCATTCTTATGCTTTTTAATCATATATAATTTTATTAATATTGATAAAATAATATAACATAATGTAATGCCCTGCTAGGGAACCCTAGAGGAATAACAACTAATAAACCAAAACACATAGAAAATTATTTATTTATTTTAAAAAAGGAATCATAATACATTGACCATCTCTTAAATCAATGGCATTTAAGGTAGGGTTTCAGGCTGCTTAGGGTAGGGTTTCAGGCGATGCTTCTGCAGTTCCTGGTGGGTCCCTTTTGGGTTCGCAGGGAACTGGCTCAAGATCCCCTGGATCTGCTGGCATTAAGGACAACCAGGGAGATGCATATTTTTTAGATGGTGGGGACCCAAAAATGGATTTATAGGTAGACCCAAGGGATGGGCATCCATCAATGGTTCCCCCTATGGATGTTCCTCGCGATATGTATTTGTCATGGGTTTCTCAGGTAGTTCAACCTATCACTGGGGCCATGAAATGTGCCTTTTTAGCTGGTGTCATGAATAATCGTTGGGCAACTTTGTTTGGGGTCAAGTTGACTGGAAAGTCTTCCTTTCCCACTGTCTCTGTCACTTGTGATAAGATGAGTGGTAAGGTTTCTCTTTATATTCCTAACCAGGTGATTGACCACAACATTGTTGTCATGTCGCTCACCCTTGTTGGAAAGTTCTCTGGGCCTAGACCCAACATTGACTCAGTGAGGATTTTTGTTAGTCAGAGGTGGAAGATTAAATGGCAAGTTGAGGTTTTGGCTCTCTCTCGAGGTTTTTTCTCCTTTGCGTTCTTTGTTAGAATCAATGACAGTCCCAATGACATTGAGAGGGAGGGGGGTGAATCAATGTCTAACCAGTTTGGAGAATATTTATACTTATTTAAAACTTTGCATCCCAAAATAGTGTACCGGTAAATAAGAATTAATGCAATAAATAAGAATAATAGAGACAACATAGAGAACACACCATAACACAAGATATTTAACGAGGAAAGTGGAAAAAACCTCGGTGGGATTTGTGACCCACAATATTCACTCACTAGCCAATGAATAAATTTTACTTACATGAGGGGCCTACACATGCAGGAAGGCCAACAACCTAGAGCTCACTGCTCAACTACAAAATAGAAGTCTCACTGACTTACAAAATGGATGATTAAATCCAATACAATGTACTGCTCAAATTAGTATCAACTATGCCAGGTTCAGTACTGGTTTAAGCTGAGTCTATAACCAAAACTTTGTTGTCCTTATACAAAATTCTTCTATCAATTTCGCATCATATTATTCCTCTTTCATCACTCACATCACTTACCAAAATGACCTACAAGACTTCATACATATATGAGTATTTTACAATATACCAAGTCGGCTTACAAAAAGATAATTATATTACAATAAAAGATATTTCCATGTCGTCTTGAGTGCTAGTATAATATTGCTGATGTAATCTAAATGATGGTGTAAGTGTTTGTCGGTGTCGGTGCTTGCTGGTGTATGTAGAAATCTTAATATCAGTGAATGCTAGTCAGTTGTCTATTAGTTTGTCAATCAGTTTGCCATCAATGACAATACAACCATTCTCATAAGAGTGTAGAATGCCAACAATCTCCCCCTTTGGCATTGATGGCAACACTCATGAGAAAAATAAAAAACTGTTATCCAAAATTTGATATCCAAAAAGATGTGCTCCCCCTGAGAAAGTGATCTCCTCTTTACAAGCATTTTTCTCCTTCCACTACTCCCCCTTTGACATCAATGACAAAGATTGTCAAAAATAGTCAAACGAGTGTAAGAATTTCACCTCAAGATTTGTAACGGGTTGGGTACAATCTGAAAAATATCTGCCAAAATTAAATTCAGACTCTGCATAAACCTTTTGCTATCATTCAAGGTTGCCTCAGTCTATTGGATCGTTTTGGTGAGATAGTGCATGTTTTCTTTTGGTGATCACTCTCCTTGAACTAAAGCCTTAGAGATTTTAATTCTCTGAGAGATAAGATTGTCCAACTTAGGACCAAGTTTATCTTTAAGTTCCCGGGCATTTGACCTTATCCTTGCCTTCTCTTTCTCAATTTTCTCTAATTTCTCCTCAAAACCTTCCATTTCTTGCTCAACAACTGATGTATGTCTAGATGAACCAATTATATTATCAGCTATGTCATCAATTTCTTTTTGTGTTTTACTAATCTCCTTATCTATGTCCTCTATCAAAAGGTGAGGTTTGCATGTTTCCCTATATAGCTCTTTGTACTCCAAAATTTTAGAGTTAAGTACCGGTAATAATGTATTCAAGTGTTCTGTACACTTCTTTATAGTGTCTTCAAAGAATTTGTTTTTCTCTTTTTCAACTCTCTCCTTAATTGTGTCATCATTCACCTTGTCAATAGTTATTATATTATCAACAATACATTTGGAAAATGTGTCCAATTTACCTAAAGAATCCTTAATATGATATATGTTACAATTTGGTGTAATCAACTTAAGAATAGGTAAGGTGTTGTCAATTGCCTTGTAGGCTAATGCATTGCAATCCGTTATCTTGATTGAATCCAAAAGTACCTTTGTAACATTGGTAGGTCTGAATTCACCTGTATATGTGTCGGATATTTGACCAATTATATTTATTACTTCTTTGCTTCCATCAGGTGTATCCATTTTTCTTGCATTTTCCTCTGGTGGATCAGTCTGGGTTTGCATCTCAACCTGCAAAGGTTTCTCAGATTGCTTTAATGTCTTTGTGATTGTCAGTTTCGTTGTTTATGTGTGTACCTCTACCTCAATTAATTTTTTTGAAAGGTCAACTATCGGTATCTCTCTCTTTGGTGGCCCTATGCAAGTACCTTTATCTTCAATGGGTTTTTCAGTCTTTGAGGGTTTCTCTGTTTGGGTTGGGATCTCAGCTTCCTGAGAGTCAACTGTTTGTGTTGGTACTTCTGAAATCTTTTCATTATCAACAATGTCTACTTTAACCTCTGAATTATCTTTATCCACAACAATGTTTACCTCTTGAGTATCCACATTCATGGTAAAGAGTATCTCTAATTCAGGATTAGTATCATCATGTGTAATACCTTCAGTGTTAATAACTAGTGGATCATCTGAGTGTACCGGTGCAGTATCCAAAGGTGGTGGTGGTAGATTGTCAGTAATCTTAATGTTTGGAACTACATCAATTTTTCCTTTGCCCTTGTCCTTGTCTTTCTGATACACTTTGAATGTCTTTTTAGGTCTGTTCATTTCCTCTTGTTTTTCTTTCTCCACAAAAAACATATCCCAATTATCTGCAGTCTCATCTGCAATCTCCTTCACTCTTCCTACCATCAAGCTCACTTGCCGGTGCCCACTGGCAAAAATGAACCAGTTTGCTTCAGATATCAATTCATCAATTTCTTCTCTTGAATTAACAGGATGTACAACTAGAAGTTTTTCAATTTTTAGTTTCTTATCCAGCTCCATTACTGTTATCCTTTTTGCTTCCAATCTTCTCTAAAGTTCATTCGGTAAATCATCCACAACTTCAATCAGAACCTTCTTATATATGTCCAAGTGTAAAATAACGCTTTCCTCAATACTCTGCCTGTCAGAATCATTAAATGTATTGTACAATTTATGCACATTAGTCAAATTGTCGTCTTTAGTTATTTCATTCAACAAATCGTTCAAAGAAGGGGTAATCGGTTGTTGTTTCTTCTTTGGTGTTAGTTTCTTGGGTAGTCCCCTTACTGTCTGTTGTTTCTTTCTCAAGGTCCTTGTTCTCTTAGGTAAAGGAGAGGGTATCGATGAAGGTTTTCTCTTCTTCCTTTCAACTCTTTCAAATTTTGCTGCCTTATCACTGTTAGTTCCAGAAGATGTCCTAACCGGTGACACATGTGCTTCCGGTTGTAATCCTTTAAGCTCACTGGCTGTTATAGCGCTTAAGTTCATGACATTTTCTTTTAACTCAGTTACCTTCTTAGAAGCATCTCTTATGTATTTTTCTCTCTTCTTTCTTTTCTTCAATAGATTTACATCACTCTCAATGGTCTTAGCACTACCAAAGAATTTTTCTGATGGTTCTCTCGGTGCAAAGCTTTAGCATATGTCTCCAAAATAGTAAGATCTACTTCATATCCCATCTAGGTGACCCAAATATTCCTAGGGAGTACTGCCTCCATCCATGTCTCATCTCTTTTGATAACAAAACAAATTTATTTGTTATATTTATCTACTATACTCTAAGGTAACCTTTCTCTAGCTCTCATCTTAGCTTTGAAAGTCTTGAAATACTCAGAAATGTTATTCTCATAGTCTGATCCCATACCGGTGAAAGCTTCTAGAATTTTCTTACCTACCGGGATGTCATATGCAAAGTCCTTGTGACCAATACTGGGTATTTCCTTAACAAAGTACAACATCAAACATACCAACAAATTTCCAAAACAAAATGTGCCTTTCTTGTCTCCTTTAATCTTTTTCAAGTTATCAATAAGCTCATCTTTCAACCATTCACAAACATCAATCATTGCATTGTTGTTTACCATCTCATAAGCATTGTGTATACAGAGACTAGAAACAAAATTTAGCCTATTTGCATGAGTGGTCTTGTATCCTAGCACCATACTTACAAATCTCACATTTGCATCCTTAATATCATTTACTCTAAGTGATCTACTGTTAGATGTTGCTCTGGTTAGGCTTGTCAGCATTTTGTTGGGAATCTTCTTTGTGTTATCAAGTCTACTACTCAATGAGGGTAAACTTGTAACTATGCTAATTGCTTCTTTGGTAATTTTGCAAATTGATTCCAGTCATATGAACTCTCCATGAACTCTACTTAATACAAGTATGACGACCTCCTTAGGGAATACAAGAAAGTTCAAAATATCAATAAAACCGAAGGTTTCCACAATCTCATGATCCAGTTTAATAACTCCTTGCTCATCAGTTATAACCTCATCATAAATTTTCTTCAAGTCCTCAGATCCTAGATCATCTATATTGCAATATATGTAAATCCCAGGGTCTTCAGAAAATGCTACACCTTTAGGAATTTTTGAAAATGCCCCGATAGAGTCATCTTGTTTAGCAATTTCGAGAATTACCTTAAACACGGGCCTAGGTCTCTTAATATTCTTGACAATGATAGGGTTTGCAATAAACTCAAGAATAGAAGAAGCCATTGAAAAATACCTTCTACTGCCTGAAAATATTCTGAATATCTGAAGAAATCACTTTGCACCTTTGCCTTGAATGCCTTCACTTAGTTTTCATTCTCTCTGATAATTTGAATGTTTCATGAGTCAAAAATGAGGGAAATCCGATGATTTATAATAACATATCTTCCACCAATCGCATTAAATGCTCACCGGTTAAGTGAAAACTTAACACATCTACTGGTAAAGAAGAAATCTATCTTCTCATCATCAACTGAGGGTAATTTGCACGATTTTCAACTTGCTGCAATACCCCCAAAGGGTTACTTCTTAGTTGAATGAATAATCTTCTACCGGTGGAGAATTACTCTGTTCTACCAGTGCAGAGACAGTTTCATCAACTTTCTGATCTCTCTTCTTAATCCATTGTTTTAAAAATTCTTGCTTTACTTCATCTACCTTTTCTTTGCCTTTCAAACTGGATCCTTTATTGTTAGCCGGTGAAGACTTGCTTCTACAAAATTTTGTAATATGTCCAATGTTGTTACAAGCATAGCAAGTTACATTATTCCTCTGAATAGCCTTTTCATATCCTATCCCAGTTTGTGTTTTGCATTGATTAGATAAGTGCCCAAATCTTCCACAAACATAGAATTTCACATTCATTCAACAATTTTCTGAATTATGACCAATTTTGTTGCATTTGGAACATTGACCAGTGGGTGCATTAATATTCTGATTATTTCTAAGTCTACATTGATTTTCTCTATGACCATACTTGTTACAGTTAAATCATTTCCCATTAAACTTATAAGCATTAGGTTGTCTTACTAGTTTACTGTGATCATGATTATTTACAATACCGGAACTTTCTCCAATCTCAAATCCAAGTCCATTAATATCTCCATTAGGCTCTTGACTCTTCAGCATTTTATCAAGCTCCTCTAAATTTTTCTTGAATTTGTCTTTGTGTTTGTTTGCAATAGCCAACTCATTTTCCAGAATTCCCATTTGTCTCATAAGCTCAGTTTTATCATGTTGCATGTGAATCAGATCTGTCTTTAGCATATCATTTTTATGACTAAGTCTCAAATTTTCATTTCCAGCATCATTAAGTCTCCTAGTCAAGTCTTCTTCATTCTTCTTCCTATCTTCAATATCTTTACATAACCTCATGGTCATATCTTGCATTTCATTCTTCATATTATTGTTTTCTTGTCTCAACTTGTTTGCATGTTCTCTAAGAGTTTCTTTTTCATCATCATCTTTTTGCATCTTCTCATGAAGTTCTTTTCTTTTATTTTGTGCTATAGCAAAGTTCTCGTGAAGTCCTTTAATGAATTCTAGTGCAGTCCTTAGATCATCTTCAAGTTTGATATTCTTCAATTTCTCTGCATCAAAATCTTCAAGAGCTCCTTCCAATTGTTTTCTTAAGTTCTCCATTTGTACCAGTGTCAAAATCTTCCTCAAGTTGTTAGGCTTTTTCAAATAGAGGACCAAGCTTTGATACCAATTGTTAGAATCAATGATAGTCCCAAAGACACTGAGAGTGGGGGTGAATCAGTGTCTAACCGGTTTGGAGAATTTTTATACTTATTTAAAACTTTGCATCCCAAAACAGTGTACTGGTAAATAAGAATTAATGCAGCAAATAAGAATAACAGAGACAACATAGAGAACACACCATAACACAAGATATTTAACGAGGAAACCCAGTGTGGGAAAAACCTTGGTGGGTTTTGTGACCCACAATATTAACTCATTGGCCAATGAATAAATATTACTTACATGAGGGGCTTGCACATGCAAGAAGGCCAACAACCTAGAGATCACTACTCAACTACAAAATAGAAGTCTCACTGACTTACAAAATGGATGATTAAATCCAATACAATGTACTGCTCAAGTCAGCATCAACTATGCCAGGTTCAGTATTGGTTTAAGCTCAGTCTATAACCAAAACCTTTCTGTCCTTATACAAAATTATTCTATCAATTTCGCATCATATCATTCCTCTTTCATCACTCACATCACTTACCAAAATGACCTACAAGACTTCATACATATGTGAGTCTTTTACAATATACCAAGTCGGCTTACAAAAAGATAATTATATTACAATAAAAGATATTTCCACGTTGGCTTGAGTGCCATTATACTATTGCCGATGTAATCTAAATGCCGATGTAAATGTCTGTCGGTGTCAGTGCTTGCCAGTGTATGTAAAAATCTTAATGTTGATGAATGCCAGTCGGTTGCCTATCAGTCTGTCAATCAGTTTTCCATAAATGACAATACAACCATTCTCATAAACCATTCTCATAAGAGTGTAGAATGCCAACATTCTCATGCATTGAGAATATTCCAACTATTCTCTGTGATGGCTTTTGGATTATGGGGAGGTCCTCCTTAACCCTTAAGAATTGGAGTCTGAATATGGACCTGTCTGATGCCTTTTTTGAAACCATTCTTATTTGGGTCAAGTTGTCAAGGCTTCCTCTGGAATATTGGCATGAAGATATTTTCAAGGGCATTGCTGGAGTGTTAAGGGAACTACTATCCATTGATCATATGATGGATGCTAGGAAAAGAATGGTCTATGCCAAGATTTGTGTGGGCGTGTCTAGATCTAATGATCTTCCTTCATTAGTTGAACTGGTGTCAAAGTTGGGAATGTTAGTTCAAACTATTGTGTTTGAATCGTTACCTTTTGTCTACTTCTTGTGCAAATGGGTCAGCCATTGGGGAAAGAAATGTCCTTAGAATACTAAGATAGATTCCAACAAAGGACCTATTGTTTGGAAACCCAAACTTATGGACACAGAAGCTCAAAACAAGAAGGATGTTTTGTGCACCAGAAAGGACTTGATGGGAGCCACAAAATCAATAAGGAAAATAATGTTCAACCATTCCAGAATAGTGAAGGGAAAGAAACAGATCAGGAGGAAGACAAGAGAGAGAGTATCCACAAAGACCAAAACCTTGAGGTTAAGGATATAGACTCGAAGATTACTCCCAAGGAGGCTCCTATTCAGGATGAAGAAGATATAGCTAAGGAGAATGTGGTTGTCGTAAATGAAGAAGAATAGGTATTTGTAGAGGAATTGGAGGATGGAGAACTTTCACCCTTGAACCACCACAGATTCAAGGATATGAAAGAATGTACCTTATAAGATCAACAATTTTCTCTGGTTCTTGGGTCATCATTCGGTAATCTTGGGTTTAGTGATTTGAAGAAGACCCTTGAGGATGACTCTTCTTCACAACACTCTATTTGTGACTTCCCTTACTTGGACCAGAATGTTGTTATTCTGGACACCTTACAGTCACCAAAGGTTGATGATGCTATTGGTTTGGAGGGAGTTGAATTTGACGAAGAAATGAGTTATACTAAGGTGGTGTCGAAGAAAAAGAACTCACAGTAGAAACCTGGAGTCACTACTCACAACAGAGGGAAGATAGACTACAGGCAACCCCGAAGTGTAGGGAGAAAATCTAACAGGTGACAAAGAGTGCAAGAGTGCACGTAGAACATAGAGATTGGATCACAGAAAACAATCCATGATACTCTGTTTAATTCTCATAGTAAGAAATGAAGATCCTTTCCTATAATATTAGGGGTCTTAACAATAGTCATAAATAGGACATAATCCGTAATATTGCTAGGGATCATAGACTTGATAGTTTACTTATTCAAGAAACTAAAATGTCAGCAAATAAGGTGGAGAAAATTAAGTTTTCTAAATTTTGTGAATCTCAAGGGAGCAGCTCTGATGAGGCTTTTGGGGGAGTTGTTACTCTTTGGAATACTCAGTTTATTCATGGCACTCCTATCTGTCATGATGGTAACCATGTGGCTACCTTGTTTAAAAATTCAAGGGATGGGTTCTCATGTATCCTATCCAATGTGTATGCTCCCAATAATAAAGTTTGTAGGGGTAAATTTTGGCTAAAGCTCTCTTCTTTTCGAAGCCATTATCCCAACACTCCTTGGTTGGTGATGGGAGAATTTAATACCCCTCTTATGGAATTTGAGAAAATTGGGGGATCCCAGATACAAAATGATAGCAAACTGGACTTAGTTGGCTTCATCAATGGTCAAGGTCTTATTGATTTGGACTTATCTGAAGTTTCCTTCACTTAGTCTAACCATTGTGTTGGAGCTGAGATGATTCAAGTTAGACTTGATAGGGCCTTGATTTCTATTTGTAGGATTTTGCCAAGATCAAGGGCACAATGAAAAGCATAGAAGAGACAATAGAATGACAAGAACAAACTGTATTCTCATCAATATGCAAAATGATCAACTGGATTAACCAATACAATGAATAGAGGCCTGCTTATATAGGCAAGGCCATATGGATGTATGAGCACACAAATATGACATGTGGCTCAATGAGAAACAAGGGTAGGTAAGAAATACTAAGGGTAGGTAGGAGAAATAATATAATATTCCACAAGAGGTGGATGACCCACCGAATGTGGAGTGTAACAGCAAAATAAGACCACAAAAGGTGGAATTTCTCCTACAAGCTCTATCCCTAAGTGCACACTTCCCTAAGTGTCTCAAATCCAAACTACGAAGAGATGCATTATCCTAAGTTAACTTAAGTAAGTGTAATAATATCCAAAATGAATATTTATTTACACCAACACCCCCCCTTAAGTGCAACTCAGGGGAATGAAGACTCAAGTCAACAATGCAAGATGGGTCCCGACTACGAGGCCATGATAGGTACCCATGTACAAGATGCAAATGCAATCAAAACTATGCAATGCAATCTCTCACAAATGGAGAAAGGGAGAAAACCTAGTGGGAAAAAACTCCCCCCCAAAAGAGAGATGAATGTACAAAAGAATCTCAAAGAAGAAGGACAAAACCTCAAAGAGGAAAAAGTCCCCCCCATAAGAGAGGAAGGAGAAGTCAGCTGACACCCCCTAATGACACATCTCGCACCCCCAAGAGAGCTCGCAACTGCTGGAACTTACTCTCAGTGAAAGGTTTGGTGAATATGTCAGCAACTTGCTCTACTGTAGGACAATACTACAAATCAATGACCTCCTCCTGGATGAGCTCTCGGATATAGTGCATATGAATCTCAATGTGTTTGGTTTGCTGGTGCTGGACTGGGTTCTTCAAGATGGCAATAGCACTCTAATTGTCGTAATGTAGGACTGTCGGCCATGGAGTAGTGAATCCAAACTCTGTGAGAATCTGCTGGAGCCAAATGTTCTCAATCGCTGCATTAACAGCGCCTTGATACTCAGCCTTAGTCGAAAAGAGAGCAATAGCATGTTGCTTCTTGCTCTGCCAACAAATGGGGCCTGAACCAAGGTGAAAACTGTAACCAGAAGTAGACTTATGATCAACTAGAACACCAGCCCAATCGGAGTCTGTGTAACCAACCAAGCAAAGTCTTGTGCCTGCTGCATAGTGAATCCCATAGTGATGTGTACCCTGGATGTAATGAAGGATGCGTTTGGCGGCTTTCCAATGAAGCTCATGTGGATCCTAAATGAAGCAGGAAACCATGCCAACTACAAATGAAATATCAGGGCGTGTATGAGTCAAGTAGATGAGACTACCCACAAGCTGACGATACAAAGTGGCATCAACTAGTGGAGAAGAACACTGAGCCTCAAGCTTGACTCCTGAAAGAAAGGGAGTCGGGGCAATCTTACAATCAGCCATATGAAAGTGTGTAAGTAGATCAAGAGCATACTTGGGCTATGATAGAGTAATCTTAGAAGGTGACTATGAAATCTCTATCCTGAGAAAGTAGTGCAAAAGACCCAAGTCAGTCATAGAAAATCTGTCATGCAAAGCAGATTTGACCCTGCTAATGATGGATGAAGTACTCCCTGTAATGATCAAGTCATCAACATAGAGCACAAGTATCAAGTGAGAGTCATCCTGTCACAAAATGTAGACATTCGGATCGGAATGACACCTGGTGAAACCTGCGGAGAGAAGAAAGGAATCCATCTTGGCATACTAAGCCCTGGGGGCCTGCTTAAGGCCATAGAGAGATTTCCTTAGTCTGCAAACCAAGGAAGTATCTTGGATGAAACCCTA
The DNA here is from genome assembly GCF_030272615.1 of Cryptomeria japonica. Lineage (NCBI taxonomy): Eukaryota > Viridiplantae > Streptophyta > Pinopsida > Cupressales > Cupressaceae > Cryptomeria > Cryptomeria japonica. The sequence continues at coordinate 316,771,230 of NC_081409.1, read as the reverse complement.
TGGCTGCTCCATATAAATCTCCTCATCAAGGTCACCATGAAGACATGCACTCTTCATATCCATCTGATGCACAGCCCAACCATGAGCTACAACAATAGCAAGTGTCAAACGAATGGAGTTCATCTTGGCTATGGGTGCAAAGGTCTCAGTATAGTCAACACCTGCAACCTACGAGAAACCTTTTGCAACAAGCTGAGCATTATACTTATCCACACTACCATCCGCTGCAAACTTGGTCCGATAGATCCACTTACATCGAACCATCTTTCTCCCCTTAGGGAGATGGACTAGATCCCATGTGTTGTTCCTCATCAAGGAACTATACTCTTCCTCCATAGCTTGGTCCCACTTAGGAACCCCTGATGCTTCCCTAAATGTCTGTGGATCGGAAGTGGTAGCAATGAATGCATGTGGAAGATCCTGATCTTGTGATCGAGTTCTTCGTGTATCCGAAGGATCCCCAACAAGAGAACCCATGGACTCAAGTGTCTATCGATCCCAACGAGGTCTAGGTGGAGGTGGAGAACGAGGCTCCTCAACTGCAAGTGGACCCTGCGGAGGTGTAACCCTGGGAGTCGGAGTTGAGGGAGTCTCATCATCTAAATCACTAACATCACTATCCATAATGGAGGAAGGTGGAGGAGGTAGAGAGGCTAAGCTAGGAGAGCTTTCCTCAAAGTGAACACTCCTCTCAATGAATACCTTATGTGTCTCTGGATCCATCAATCTGTATGCCTTAACACCCTCAGGATATCCAACAAATATGCAAGGCCGACTCTGTGGAGGTATGTGAGCCCATGCTGGACACCCAAAGACTCTGAAATGTCTCACAATCAGTTTTCTACCAGCCCAAACTTCAAAAGGAGTAATACCTTGCAAAGCTTTGTGAGGAACCCGATTCTGGATGTGTGTGGCACAACTGATAGCCTCTGCCCAAAAAGTAGGATCAAGAGAATGTGCATGTATCATATAGCTAGCCATTTCTTTGAGAGTTCGATTCTTGCATTCTGCAACCCCATTCTGCTATGGAGTATAAGTGGTAGAATGTTGAAGATCAATCCCCTCAAATGTACAAAATTCCTCAAGTCTCTTGTTCACATATTCGCTGCCATTATCTGTGCAAAGAATCTTGACCACTTTCCCTGATTGCTTCTCCACACGAGTCTTGAAGTCCTGAAATCTGTCAAATACTTCACTCTTATGAATGAGAAAGTAGACCCAAGTGAAGCGGGAGTAGTCATCAATGAAGGTAAGAACATAGCTGGCCTTACTGAATGAAGGTGCTGGAAATGGACCTGCTACATCGCTATGAATGAGTTGAAGAACTTCCAAAGCTCGCCAAGTTTTCCCTTTATCAAACTTCTCTTCAGGATGCTTGCCCATGGAACAAACTGAACATACACCCTCTGAAAAACTGATTCGAGGTATACCTGTGACCATGTCTTTAGTGCTTAGCTACTGAAGATAGCGGTAGTTGAGGTGACCAAACTGCTCATGCCATAGCTTACTTTCTGAATTTGAATGAGTAAGCAAGGCCCTAGAAGGTGAACTTGGCACAAAGTGGGAGAATGAATAAAGCCTGGAGTTGTCATTGACTTGTCCCACTACTACCAAGGCATCATCATCAAGTTCCTTTACCACAACTGAATCTGGTGTAAACTCAACCTTTTTCCCATTCCCATAGTGAGTGATTTGGTAGATGGAGAGAATGTTGGTAGACAAGTTAGGAACATAGAGAACATTCTCAAATGTTCCATCATCCATGTCAACTGAACCTTTCCCTTCAACCTCTACTTGTGTGTCATCACCTATGTAAATGTGAGGTACCTTAGATGGTTCCAATGAAGAAAACTGCTCTTTTGTAGAACCCATGTGATATGAGGCACTTGAGTCAAGTATCCATTGCTGTGAAGAACTTGTTTTAGCCACAAATGCTTGCCCTTTTCCCTTAGACTGTGAGGAAGAAGAAGGAGATGAATCCTTCTTTGTGTAGGCGGATGGCAAGTTGATGTTGTTTTTCTTGAGAAGATTGGTTAACTCATCAACTTGTTTTGCATGGCATCGATGCTCATCATGACCATACTTTTTGCAATATGCACAAGTTGGTTTATCCTTCTTAGGTGGTGTCCCCTTCTTGGAAGGGGATGAAAAATCGCCTTGTGATGGAGAGGATGATGGTCCCTTTTCCTGGTGTGGTTTAGACTTAGATTGCTTCTTCTTGTTGTTGGAATCTTTGCCTTGACTTCCTTGATTTCCTTGATTTGCTACCAAAGCCTTGGATTTTGAAGACTTGAGAAACCCCATGTTCAACAACTTAGTTTGTTCCAATATCAACATTTCTGTGAAAGCATCAAATGAAGGCATAACATAAGAACTCCCCACTATCAAACGATGAGTTTGGAAGCTAGACACAAATGCTGTATATTCTGGTGCAAGCTTATCCAACAAGTTGAATATCAATTGAGCATCCTTTTTGTCAATTCCACAATCCTTTAGCTTTGCTCTTAGCTCATTTGCTTTGGTGACATAATCTTGGATTGTATCAAAATTCTTGGGATCTAAGTTGGTGAGCTCATTGTCAATTTGATAGCCTCTAATTTCATCAACTTGTCCATACAATTTTTGAAACATATCCCAAGCCTCTTTGATTGTTTTACACTTCTCAATGTGAAAAATGAGGTCATCTGATACATACTTGTGTAAGGTTCCAAGAGCCATGCAATTCTTTGTGAGCCATTCTAATTGAGCATTTGGATCAACCTTAGGATCAGGTGGTGCTATTATTGTTCCATCCATGTAGTGTGTGAGACCCTTTTCCATTAGTTTACTCCATACTTTAATTTTCCATGATGCATAATTATGTGGAGTTAAAGGTGGAAATTTGTTAGGACTCATTGCAACAAGAATGGAAAGAGCACAAAGAGAGGTACAATCACACAAAGACACCCCTCCAAATTCACTCAATCAAAGAACCCCCCCCAAATGTGATGATTTTGGCACTTTATAAGTAGTGCGTATACAATGGGCCACTTGCAAAAAATGGCAAAGTGGACTTCTGATTTACAATTTTACAACTGCCTCAATAAGGCCAAAAGAGTCTCAAACTGATAATGCAAGAGATCTTACTAAGATCCAAGCAATTTACAAGTACCTAATAGGCCAAATAAGACCAATATCTGAAAGTACAATTTTCACTCAAAATCTCTGAAATCTGATCATAGATTCTGAAAGTAGATGAAAAAATAAGCACTTTCAAAAAAAATGACACCTGGAAAGGAGGTCGTATGAGCTCAAACGAGGCCTTTGAAGTTGCAGAATTGAGGATTGGATAGGTACAGCTAAGAGAATTCAAAAATTTTGAAAAAATTGTGCACCAAAATCAGAAAATAACCACACCACTGTGAAGATCACAAAATTTTAGCCCATTTCAAAAAAAATTGCACCAAAAAAGGAGCAAAAATGAGCAAGATATGGCCTTTCAAAGTTGGACTGCAAAACTGAAAAGCCCAATGGAGAGGGGTCAAAAAAATTTCAAAAAGTGCTGATGTGGCACTGATGTCAGCAAGTCACTATGTTAAATTTGACGGCTGTATGACCATCGCAAAAAACTTCGACTGACTATGCAAGTGACTATGCAGACTGTACGAATGACGTGGCACTATACGGATGACTGCGTGGCACAGTGACGTGGCTGTTGATTGGGCTGTCGTACAGAGCTGACGTGGCGGAGCAGTTGACTGTTTTCCTGTGGGCCAGTGGCCGCTTGCCATGTGGCGGACGTGGTAGCCGCTCGGGTTAGGTGGCCGCCGACGGTGGAGATGGGCGGAGTCGTGGACCGGCGGCGGCCGGGAGCTGCCAGAGCCGGTGGGCGGGGGAGGCGCTGGGAACCTGCGGGTGCCGGTGGTGGAAGATCTCAACATGGGCAGCGGTGGGAGGACCTGCACGGCGGTGGCGTGACATTCAGAGTGGCTCTGCAGGCATCGATAGTGTCAGGTACAGCGGCCCTGCCACTGCTCGGAGGTATGACGACCCTGCGAAACATGCAACACGCAGGTGCTGTGTACGGGGGGGTCTGCGGACCCCCAAACAAAAGGTTTTTTTTTTTTTCCAAAATTTTTCAAAATTTTTTTTTGTAAATTTTTTTTGAAATCCATACGAAAATAGCCAAGATGGGGAAAAAAAATTTCTCACCAAAATAGGTCGACTTTATAGTCGAAATTTATGGAAATGGCCTCCCGGATTCAACGATAATGTCCAAATCACTGTATGATACCCCCCAAAAATGAAGATCCCCAAATCCGAAAGTAGAAGCCTTCCACGATGTCTCCAAAAACTGATCAACGAAGCCCCAATAGCTCTGATACCATGTAGGATTTTGCCAAGATCAAGCGCACAATGAAAAACATAGAAGAGACAATAGAATGAAAAGAACAAACTATATTCTCATCAATATGCAAAATGATCAACTAGATTAACCAATACAATGAATAGAGGCTTGTTTATATAGGCAAGGCCATATGGATGTATGAGCACACAAATATGACATGTGGCTCAATGAGAAACAAGGGTAGGTAAGAAATACTAAGGGTAGGTAGGAGAAATAATATAATATTCCACAAGAGGTGGATGACCCACCGAATGTGGAGTGTAACAACAAAATAAGACCACAAAAGGTGGAATTTCTCCTACAAGCTCTATCCCTAAGTGCACACTTCCCTAAGTGTCTCAAATCCAAACTACGAAGAGATGCATTATCCTAAGTTAACTTAAGTAAGTGTAATAATATCCAAAATGAATATTTATTTACACCAACACTATTGACTAGATCTAGCACTATGTTTGTTCTTTGAATTCCATGGTTAGAATTGGATATGATTACTTACCTATATGTTTGATGCTTGAGCCTAAGAATAGCCCATGAAGGAGGGTTCGTTTTAAATTTGAGAAAATGTGGCTCTCCCACCCAAACCTTTCCAATAGTGTAAAGCGGAAAATCGCAAGCGAACCCTAAGTGTTCCCCCCACCACTCCGAGGAGAGGGGAAGGAGGTCACTTAGGATTGACGGTTTTCACTTAGGGGAGACTTTACATTCAAAAGAGGGGTTGAAACCCACAAGATCCAATCCCACACAATGCAAGATTGGATCCTAAATGAGTTTCAAGGGTTAAGACAGCAAGGCTACCCTCTTTTGTAAAGAATGTCGATAGAAGGATTAAGCTAGGAATGCATGAAAAGTGAGAAAGATCCACTTATAAACTGAGATAGGGATATAGGATGAAGCTGTGGACCTGGAATTAGCAGTAAAATGTCGAGACAGCGCTATCCTGCAAATTTGAGCGAAAGTTGACGGGACGATGGCGCCCGGCGTGCACACGGTCCTCCGAAAAATCCGCGAAACAAAGGGGGATCTGTTCGTCTCTGCACAAGGATTCCAGATCTTCAATTTCAGCCGCGTATCTGCAACCTACACACAAAAAAGCGAAGACGATTGGGGGGTTAGGGATTAGGGGTTTGCCCTTAGGTCAAACCCCGGTTTTGGAATTAACCAAGAAATGAGAAATGCTGTAAATGTAAATGATTGTAATGTAAAACAAGTACTAGTACCTTGTTGTAAGAATGTTTGTATTCTTACATGCGAAGGTGTAGATGTTGTTGTATGTTGTATGTTGTATGTGGTATGTGATCTCCTCTTCAATGGTTGAATCCTTGTCTTGAATGCAACACTTAGCCTTGAATGGAGACTTAGAATGATCAATTGCTTGAAGGAATGCTTGAATGCTTGAATATCGCTTCCACCTTTTTTCGATCTTCTTCTCAAATGAGAGAGGAAATGTAGTTTATATACTTGCCAATTAGGGTTGATAGACTGATTTGTCCGACCTTAGGCCGACCAGGAAAGATTATTTTCCAAATTGCAAACATAAAGACCTGAAGCCCCAAAAGAGACCAGGCCCAAAAATAGGGCCAGGGACCAGGGCGCTAGGCGCCCTAGTCCTGGGGGACCAGGGAGCTGGGCGCCCTAGTCCTGAAGGACCAGGGCACTGGGCACCATGGTCCCACATCCAGGGACAGCGGAGTGCAAGGAGGATCAGGCCAAGGTGCAAGAAAATGCAGTTTTTGATGTCATGGACAAGTTTCGGGGTCTCCATTCAGGTTCCGTGTTGCATCGCCATCGTGAAGACCCAAATACGGTCGAAATTGCAAGTGTTGCAATTTTAGGATGCTACATTTAGCCCCCACTTTAGCGGGAGTATAAGCATACGCCCATACTTCCGGTAAAGTACAAGGAAACAACATTGAAAAACTTTCACCACGTCAAGGAGGCAAGATACACCAAGCCCCCAGTGGACTAAGGATCTTACGACTTTGATTGACAAAGTAAAAGGGAAGATCACGAGGGAGAACCATGATTGTCAGTAGTAAGGTTCCCTCACTATGAGTCATGTAAGAGAAATACCGAAAATTTTCAAGGCAAAGCTAAGTTCACCAAGAAATTTTCAAGTATCCTGAAGGGATGGATGGGGTGTATGCCCCCCTACGTTAAAGCGATCACACACGCCTCAATGGGGGTGATTTCTTTAAGTTAGTGATACACATAAGAAATAAGAAGGGAAAGGAGCACGTTATCGCAAAGATTTAGCCCCCAAGCGTGAGATAAGCCCAAGGATAATAGACACAAAACACAAAGCACGGGGTGACTTCGCTTTCCTCGGGGTCAGTATGTTGTATGATAATTCATGTATATCATATGTATGTATGCATAATTGTTCTTCATTCCCCAATCAAGGAAGGTCACCTAGAAGAAGGGAACACGTGTCTTTTGAGTCAACATGAGAGAGACCAAAAGAGGTCACAATGCTTTGCATCATCCTCAAGTAGACAACATTAAGGACAACAAATAGAAGAATGAGAATAACACATAGAAGAAGTAACAAAAGAGAGGAGGAGAGAATCTGCTATGCTAATGAACTAGTCTAGCATGTCATCTACCCCTCGATCTTGCTAATCAATGTTTCGGGAAGGTAGGAAACACGCTAGAGGAGGAACATCCAACACAGTAGATGGAGCTATCAGAAGATCCAATCAAGGGCTATGTTCATGTTCCAAGCCACGTTGTTCTTGTCTAGGAGCTAGGATAAGTGCTTTAGAAAATTTGTTAGATAGATGGTTATCAATATCAACAAGTTCATATTCACTATCAGAAGCAAGAGAAGTAACATTTTCATCATGAATAACATTTTCATCTATATCATCATCAAGATTTATAAAAATAGGATCTTTAACTCGCACAGGATCAAGATCATCATGCATCATATGTTTAGGAGATTTTGGAGAAAATGGAATAATGCTTGTTGAAGGTGTTTTTGGGGATTGCAAAGTTTGAGAAGCAGCTGCCTGAGCTCTAAGACGATGCTTTCGTCGATGTTCACGCGCAGAACGATTTCATCTAGTCTTAGTAGGAAGTTGAGAAGATTGAGGAGGAGGAATGTTCTCATCCTTATTACTTGGGTGTTTAGGTTGTGGTCTCTTAGGCTGGATAATAGGAGAAGAGGAAGGTCTCTTCTCTCTATAAAAAGAAGGAGGAGGAACTGCTCCGTATAAAGGAGGAATATTTGGTTTAGGAAGGAGACCAAGTCCATCATGACGAGGAGGTATAGGTCTACTTTTAGAAAGTTTATTAGGCATAGACATAGTCACATCCATAGGAATGGATTGGGAATCTTCTTGAGGAAAGACATTAGTTTTATCTTTCAAAGGAAGGACTTCCTTCTCAAGAACGATAGGAATATCAAGTTTGGGTGTTCTAGGTTCACTTAGAGATAGGATCATATCTATTTTCCACTTTTGATAAGATTTGAAAAGATGATCACTTCGCGGAGGAAGAGATTGGAATTGTTTAGGCCAAAAATAATCAATAGGAACGCTAGAAGTTCTTTCAGCTGGTTTAAAGAAACTATGATTGACAGTAACAACTTCACCATTATGGGGAAATTTCAAACACTTGTGAATAGGAGAAGCAATAGCTTTCATGGAAGATAGCCAAGGATAGCCAAGCTTCACACGAAATTGTTCGGATGAAGGAATAATAGAAAAGTTCACATCAAGGGATTTGTTATGGACCTCAATAGGTAATGTAATAGAACCAATTGCAGGAGAAGAAAATGCATCAAATAATTTCACAATCACATCCATTTTGTCATAGATCACTTGATTCAATTGCAAAGTAAAAAGAAATTCTTTAGTAATAACATTAACCATGCACGAAGGATCAATAAGCACTCCACGACAAGGTGTATTCTTGACTTTTGCAACTATGTATAAAGGACCATCAGGTGCCCTAATGGTTTCACTAGAATCAAATGTGATGGAAGGTTCTTTAGGGTTTTCTTTCTGCTCTACAAAGTTAATCACATTCGGAGTCGTAGACACAAGACCATCAGATGAGAAAGAGGAATCATTAGTCTCAATCGCATTAGAGGTATGAGAAGGTAATGGATCAGTAAAAATCTGAAGATTTTGGTTAGGAGGAGCTACAGATGTGTTGCCTTTATCATTCACTCCAGAAATAGAGTAGTATTATTATCAATCAAATCTTGAATTTTACCCTTTAAAGCAAAACATTTTTCAGTATCATGCCCAGGTTGACGATGAAATTGACAAAAAGATTTGTTATCAAAATAGGGTGAATTAATCTTTGTAGGATCTATTTGCCTTATAGGAGGAAGAGTAAGCACATTTTGTTCCAATAACTTATTCATAATACTATGCAATGATTCATTCAAAGGAGTAAACTTTCTTTCTTTCCTGAAAAACTTAGAAATAGGAGGCACACCTGATGCTGCATTCACATTGTTGTTGATGATGTTTTCATTGAATTTGATGGATTCTCTGTTTGGTTTAAACTTCCCAAATGGTTGTTGACTACTATCACCCTTATCACTCGGAGCCATAGGATGCGATGGTTCCATTTGACTCACAGTCAGTTGATAATTGTGAAGAGTTGCACACAACTGTTGGAAAGAAGTAAACTCAGAAAATAGAAGTTTGTCTCGAATATCTTTTTGTAAATTAGAAATAAATATTCTTTGAATATCATTGTCAGGCACTGGAAAAGAAATTTGAGCATACAAATGCTTATATCTACCAATGAAATCAGTCACTTTTTCTTTAACACCTTGTTTACAATGCATTAAATCAATCAAAGTAACTTTAGGACTTATATTGTTTTGAAATTGTTGAATGAAAGCATTTGCAATTTGTTTGAAAGAAGTAATAGAATAGGAAGGCAACGAGCAATACCATTGTAGGGCTTTGTCTCTTAATGTTCTAGTAAACAGTTTTGCAAGCAACCTTTGGTCATAAGCAAAATCAGTACATATTGTTTGAAAAGTTTTAACATGTGTTAAAGGATCACCCTTACCATTATAAAGCTCCAAATGCAGAATTTCAACATGTTTAGGGGGAATAGCTCGAACAATGTCAAGAGAAAGTGGGCTCGCAACATCAAATGTGGGCACACTAAACTTAGATTGATTCATAGAGGCAATTTGTTGCTGTAAAGAAGAGACAGTTTGTGCAAGATTGTTAATGGTCGCTTCAGTCGAAGAGTTAGATTGTGATGGAGGTGTTATGTTATTGAAAGAAGGTAGAGAGTAAGGTGGTGGGACACTATGATAGTATGTCATAGGAGATGATTGGAAAGGAGGAACACTACAAGGAGGAATGGAATGATTAAATGAATTGCCCCCTTGCGCCAGGTTCATTTGCGGGGATGAAATAGGAACACTCATTGAAGGAATGAATGAAGAAGTCGGATTAAATGGAGGAAGAGGGTTAATTGAAGAAGAAGGATTGCCCCCATGACTAGTGATCATAGGAGGAATGTCTTGTATTGAAGTAGTCATTATGTTTGATGTGAAAGTAGGTATACTAGCAATAGAAGTTGTCAAAGGAATAGAATGATTGTCTTAAGTGGAAGGTTGTGTATAACCTAAAGTTTTGGCACAACTCTTCATAGGCATCACATTTGAATCCACAATGTGTGCAATACCACGCAAAATATCAATTCCATTCTTATCACTTTGAAGCATACATTTTAGACCCTCAATTAAAGGAAGAGCTTGACTATCGGGGTATTCTTGAGACATCCATTGTCGAAAATCGTCAAATTGGTTATCCAATTTTGAAAGTTGTTCTACAAAAACCTCATGGAGAGCTTCTTCATCATTAGGAGGATTAGAGGAATTACCCGTGTCCTCGTTAAAAAGGCTATTCAAATTAGGTTCCATCTCCTCGGTAATTAAACCTTGGAAAGACTTAATTCTATGGCTTCGTCTAACGGGAATAGTGTAAGTAGGCCTTATTGTTGTAAAACTCATGCACTAGAGAAGGAGAGAAGATTTTGAATTTTAGAGGTAGCAAATTTCAATAAAATCAGCCAATCTTCTGGATTTAAGCTGTTAAATGCAATTATAACAATCTCCTGAAATTTTGAGAAAAATGTCAGGGACCGTGGCGCTCGGAGTGCACACGGTCCTTGCAACTTTTTTCGAAATTTGCAGGGATGAAAGTTATCATGATTTTAGAGCTAATCTGAAAAAATTGAGTGATTTTACGATCTGTAGATGGGCCAAATTAAAGTTGCAATCTCAAAATTGAACCCTACCAAGATTGTTGAAAAATGCAAAATTTGAATTTTGAAAAAGAGGGGGAAACTAAAATTTTGAATTTTATGACTTTAGAGGGAATACCAAAAGCAATGCAAGTTTTGAATTTTGAAAGTTGACTCAATTTCACGCAAAATTCAATTTTGAAAGCGGAAATCAAAGTTGTTGTAATTAAGCACTTAATTTCAAAAGTCACAAATTGCAAAAATTTGAATAAAGTACTGAAATTTTGAATGAATGCCAACACACTTTTCAGATTTAGGATAGTAAGAACACAATTTTGACACAAAATTTCAATTTCAACAATTTTTGAATGATTAGAAGCCTTAATACAAGCAATCCCTAGACCAACTTTGACTTTAATTTTGAAAGTGTTGTAATTGATAAAATCAGCCAAAATTCTGGATTTTAGCAAAAAAATACAGTAAGATCTAGCTCCCGAAATTTCGGAAAAAATGTCGGGGACGATGGCACTCGGAGTGCACACGGTCCTCGCAACTTTTTTCCAAATTTTCAGGGATGAAAGATATTGTGATTTTATTGCGGAATCCAAAGTTACAGCTGATTTGGAGATGTTTTGATCAGAGAAATTATCAGTCAAAGGTTGAATCAAGAGGGTTTTAAAAATTAGGGTTTTGACACTTAACCACTTAATTTTCAAAATTAAAGCATAGATATGAATTGATAATTTGCAATAGAAGGGTAATTCTGAAACAAGCATTAATAATTAAACATTTCACAAGCTTAATTACTAAAAAGAAAATTTAGGGTTTTTATGCAATTAACCTCTAAAATTTGCAAAAGATCAAACATGGAAATGCAATTAAGGAATCCAATTTTCAGATCTAACCATGAATAATCAGAAAGGATGTTCACGTCAGGTTCACCAAAATGTAAAGGGAAAAATCGCGAGCGAACCCTAAGTGTTCCCCCCACCACTCCGAGGAGAGGGGAAGGAGGTCACTTAGGATTGACGGTTTTCACTTAGGGGAGACTTTACATTCAAAAGAGGGGTTGAAACCCACAAGATCCAATCCCACACAATGCAAGATTGGATTCTAAATGAGTTTCAAGGGTTAAGACAGCAAGGCTACCCTCTTTTGTAAAGAATGTCGATAGAAGGATTAAGCTAGGAATGCATGAAAAGTGAGAAAGATCCACTTATAAATTGAGATAGGGATATAGGATGAAGCTGCGGACCTGGAATTAGCAGTAAAATGTCGAGATGGTGCTATCCTGCAAATTTGAGCGAAAGTTCATGGGACGATGGCGTCCGGCGTGCACACGGTCCTCCGAAAAATCCGCGAAACAAAGGGGGATCTGTTCGTCTCTGCACAAGGATTCCAGATCTTCAATTTCAACAGCGTATTTGTAACCTACACATAGAAAAGCGAAGATGATTGGGGGGTTAGGGATTAGGGGTTTTCCCTTACGTCAAACCCTGGTTTTGGAATTAATCAAGAAATGAGAAATGCTGTAAATGTAAATGATTGTAATGTAAAACAAGTACTAGTACCTTGTTGTAAGAATGTTTGTATTCTTACATGCGAAGGTGTAGATGTTGTTGTATGTTGTATGTTGTATGTTGTATGTGGTATGTGATCTCCTCTTCAATGGTTGAATCCTTGTCTTGAATGCAACACTTAGCCTTGAATGGAGACATAGAATGATCAATTGCTTGAAGGAATGCTTGAATGCTTGAATACTTGAATGTTTGAATATCGCTTCCGCCTTTTTTCCATCTTCTTCTCAAATGAGAGAGGAAATGTAGTTTATATACTTGCCAATTAGGGTTGATAAACTGATTTTTCCGACCTTAGGCCGACCAGGAAAGATTATTTTCCAAATTGCAAACATAAAGACCCGAAGCTTCAAAAGAGACCAGGCCCAAAAATAGGGCCAGGGACCAGGGCACTGAGCGCCCTAGTCCTGGGGGACCAGGGCATTGGGCGCCATGGTCCCACCTCTAGGGATAGTGGAGTGCAAGGAGGATCAGGCCAGGGTGCAAGAAATTGCAGTTTTTGATGTCATGGACAAGTTTCGGGGTCTCCATTCAGGTTCCGTGTTGCATCACCATCGTGAAGACCCAAATGCGGTCGAAATTGCAAGTGTCGCAATTTTAGGACGCTACAAATAGCATGAAAGATTGGTGGAATGTTCAAGTGGATGGTTTTGCTATGTTTCGGGTTGCTAAAAAGTTAAGGCATGTTAAGGAGAAGTTTAAAAAGTGGAATAGAGAAGTCTTTGGGGACATATTCATTCAGAAATATTCTCTTCAGGAGGAGTTGAGCCTAATCCAGGATAAAGTCCAAAATGATGGTTATGTGAATAATAATTTTGGTAAGGAAAGTGAGGTTATGTCCAAATACCACAAAATTATAACTTGGGAAGAGACCTTTTGGAGGTAGAGATCTAGATCCTTATTGCTTAAGGATGGTGATAAAAACATAAGATTCTTCCAAATCTCTACCCTTAAACATGGGGCTGCAAATAGAATTGGCCACCTTGTGAAGAATGAGAGAATAATTGATAATGATGATGAAATAAGTGGAGCTGATGTTGAGTTATTTGTTGATCTTCTGAAGAAAGATACTTTATTAGACCCCGGAGGCTCAAAATATGTTGGTTGGTATCATACTTAAAGTCCTATCTGATAACCAAAATCATAATATGGCTACCATTCCTTCAAATGAGGAAATTAGGAGTGTTGTCTTTTCTTTTGATGGCAGTAAAGCTCCTGGCCTTGACGGATTTCCTATGTTCTGCTTTAAGCACTTTTGGGAAGTGTTGGAGAAAGATGTGTCCAATGTTGTTAAAGAGCTTTTTGGAGCTAGATCCCTTCTAAAGGAACTAAATGGTACTTTCATTTTCCTCATCTCTAAGAAGTAGGGGGTTGATTCTCTAGATGCTTTTAGGCCTATCATCTTGTGCAATCCTTTCTACAAAATTATCTCCAATGTCCTTACGTTGAGGATGCTGAATATTCTTCCTCTTCTGATTTCTCCTCAACAAAATGGCTTTATGCCAAGTAGATAGATTCTTGACTCCATCATCATTGTTCATGAAAACATCCATTCACTTTTGGAGGCAAAGTCTCAAGGCTTTATGTTGAAATTGGACTTTGCTAAGGCTTATGATAGGGTGGATTGGTGCTTCTTAAAAAAAGTTCTTCTTGCTTTTGGTTTCTCTAGCAAGGTCATCAGTCTGATTTGACAACTTATATCCACTGCTTCAACTACAATTATTGTCAATGGATCACCCTCCCATTTCTTTAGAACCTCGAGGGGACTAAGGCATGGTGATTCTATATCACCTATTTTGTTCACTATAATGGCATAAAGTTTGGGTAGATTCATTAATAAAAAGGTTTTGCAAGGATCTATGAAGGGCCTCAAGCCGTGCTCTGCCAATTTGATCTGCTCTCATCAACAATTTGTTGATGATACCATTTTAATGGGAAGCTCCTTTTTTGGGGAAGATAGAATCATCAAATTGATTCTCTACCTTTATGAAAAGGCTTCTAGACAGATGGTTAATAGAACCAAGAGTTTTATCTACTTCATTAACACTCCTGAGCAACGCCAAATGAAGATTGCTAACATTCTTGGCTGCCTCATAGGTAAGCTCCCCTCTACTTACCTGGGTCTCCCTCTGGGATCTAAACCTTCTGATTCCTTTTGAAAATCTTTAATTGATTGATTTAATAGGAAGTTGGCTGGGTGGAAAGGCACCCTTTTGAGTCAGGCTGGTAAAATTCAGTTGTTGAAAGATACTCTTTAGAACCTCCGGCCAGTGTATGCCCTCAGTTTGTTCAAGATTCCCTCTAAATTTGCTGAAATTATTGATAAAATTCATAAAAGATTCCTTTGGTCTAGGGTTGAGGAAAAGAAAAGAATCCCTCTAGTTGCCTGGGAGAATGCCTACAAGCCAAGGAGATATGGTGGATTGGGAATTAGAATCATTCAAACCTTTAACAATGCCCTTTTGGCTAAATAGGTCTAGAGGTACTATGACTGTAGAAGGGAATGTAACACCTTATGGCACAATAAATATCTCTATAATGTTCATTCTTTGCAGGATTTCTTGAGTTCTTCTCATATCCCCATTGGATCTCATTTTTGGAACAATATCCTTAAGGCTAGGGAAGTGGCTAGCTGGGGAATGGCAGAAGAATTTAGTTTTGAGATGATTGCTGGATTGGGAATCACTCGCTTGCTTCTGATCCTACTTTGGGATCTTTAAGGGATCTTTGTGTTGCTTCTTTTGGCTTAATGGTGGCTGACTATTGGAAGGAGGGTAAGTGGGTGAATCTTCATGTTGTTAATCCTTCTTTTACTCATTTGCAACTTTCCCTAAATTCTTCTGGTTTGGAGGATGATGTGGAAGATGAGCTTATTTGGAATTTCAATCCTAATGGGAACTTTTATGTTGCTTATGTGGATGGTTGTAATGAACCCCATGTGTCCTGGTATTCTAAGGTGTGGATCAAGGACCTTTCTCCTAAGGTCAATATGTTTTTTTGGCTCCTCTTTCTTAATAAAATCTTAACTATTGGCAATCTTGTCAAGAGAGGCTTTTCTATCCCAAACAGATGCTACTTGTGAATGAGGGATGTTGAATTTGTTGATCATCTATTTTTACACTACTCTTACACTTCTCAGATTTGGGGTCTAGTGCTTCAGAAATGGGATCTTTGTTGGACTCTCCTGGGGGCCATAAAGGATTTCGTCCACCAATGTAACCCACCTTCAAGAATTTTTTTCATTAAGAAGCTATGGTCCTTTTTGTTTCCTCACATGATGTGGGGTTATGGAAAGAATGTAATAATCATATTTTCAGGAATATCCATCTCCCTCCTGATATTATCTTCAAGAAAATTTCTAGAGCTATCTCTGATAATCTCTCAACTGTTAGCTCCAATGTTCTCTCTCAAAGTGGAATCCTTAAGGAGTATGAAGCCAATGTTGTCAAGGATTGGCATTTTGGTCATCAATTGCTCAAACCTAAGGTTAATCCTAGCGACAACATTAGTTGGAACTTTCCACCCCAAGGATGGGTGAAAATCAATTTTGATGGTGCGGCTAGAGGGAACCCTAGTCAAGCTAGTTGTGGAGGGGTGATACGGGATCACTATGGAAAATTCATTTCTACTATTGATCTCCCTCTTGGTAAACAAACTAATAATATTGCAGAAGCTATAGGAGGTTATCACGGTTTAAAGCTTGCTAAATAGAACAACTTTAAACTTGTTTGGATCGAGGGGGACTCAAAGAATATTACCAACTACCTAAAAGGAAAATCTACTCCGACTTGGAATGTTAATATTTGGATGAAGAAGGATAAAGATATTATTAAAACCTTTGATAGATGCATTATTGTTCATGTATATAGGCAAGCCAATGTGGCTAGTAACTTCCTTGCCAATAGGGGAGTGACATGTAAAGCCCAGCTTAGTTGGACCCATGGTGACAAGTTGGACTCAAAATTTGCTATGCATTTATTCCACAAGCGAAGTTAGGGGAGAAAATTTAATGATAACTTGTGCCATAATGATTTTGAGTGTTTCTATAATTACTGATACCTTCCTTTTTGAGACAGGTGGCCAAAGAGGATATGAGAATCGATGTGAACTTATTTTGCATGCTTTGTGGGTGATTTAAAATATTTTTTGGAGTCTTACTTTCACTCTGAAAATTCTTTGCAGAGGGTGTAACAGAGAGCAAGATAGAATGGGTGGTGTAAGAAAAAGAATCGAGCTGCCTAGCTGTGTGCAGTTAAAGAATGAAAAGAAGCTATGGTGGATTTTGGAGAAAGGGGGGTTCACTCCCTAGATTAAGAGGCTACAAGGGCGAAATCAGGATGCCACGAACTATTTTGCTCAGAACTGGAAGGATGGAATGATTTTTCTCCATGGTCGGAAGGTCCTGGTTGATGAAGCCCTTATTGCATAGGCCATAGGGTTATCTATGAAGGGTATGAATTATTATAGAGAGAGAGTGTATACTGACCGAGCTATGCATAATTTCCTCAAGAAGGAGGTGAAGTGGGCCAAAATTGTTAAAATGACGACCAACTACTATGACATTGCAGTCATTAAGTCTTTCTAGTAGAAGCTTATGAATTACCTGACTTTGGATGGTCATTATACTAGGGTGTATGGTCATCACTTTGTTATTTTGAATCATTTCCATGATGGTCTAAAGATGTCTTTCCCTTTCTATCTCATGTCAGCTGTTAGGGTTAATTTTAGTGACCACTGCAAGAACCCTTCCAAAGTTCCCATCTTGCACGAAGGCCTACTGGTCCTTATTGATACCCATATTCATGCTCTTCCTCCCCTTGATGATTATATCCACATTATTTTTGAGAATGATGAGAATAGTGCGGGCGACTCTGATAATGAAGCCTCTAGGTCTAGGTGTAAAGAGATTTCCCCTCCCTTGAAAAAAGATAAAATTGAAATACCCTCGAGTTCAAAACCTAAGGTGAGGAAGGGTATCAAAGGGTAGAAGAACATTGTTATGTCCTCCCCCTCTACTTTTGTTGATAATGGCTCCCCATCTTCTAGCGAGAAGGCAGAAGATGAGAAGGACCCTGAATGCCCTAATGTTCCGACCTCTCCTTCTTCCTATAAGGAGAATGGTAATGTGGGTGCGGTTGGTATTGAAGACCTTCATACCAAAAGTGATAAGCTTAACGATAAGAGGGAGGATTATGAAAATGTGTTGAGCATGGCTTGTGAGCATGCTATTAACACTTCAACATGTTCAAATGGTTGTTCCATGAACTTAAGGAGATAAGGATCAACCAAAGAGCCCTGGGAAGAAAAATGGAAGTGTTCCCTACAGGTTCTACTCAAGGTAATCCGAATAATGAAGGGTATTGGACTGAGGCTGAGAAGAAGTCTGTTATTGAGTGTATCAAGAAGATGGGTGAAGGGGTTGATCAACTGAAGAAAAGGCTGGAGGATCACATTAACCGTGTTGGGGAAGCCTATAACAAGATCCAAGACACCCTCAAGACTATTATGGTAAGTAGTCACAAAATTGTCAAATATTCTATAGTGGTTATGAACACTATGGTGAATAGTCTAGAACAATTGGATAGGGCTATTGTTATTATTGGGGATGATGATGAGGTGGCTCAGGGTGGAGAAGGACCCATGGGAACATGAAGAAAAAGGCAACTATTCAGAATGTGGATTACAAAGCTATGAAGACTGTTGTTGATACAATGAATGTCCTTGAGGCTGACGACACTGAGACCCTCAAAAGCATTATGTAACTGGGTCATTTTCTATTTCCTGGTTGATGGATTAGTCTGAGTTTGGGTTTGGTCTCTTTGCTGCCTTTTTGTGCCTAGTTGGGCTTTTCTTGTCTCTTTGGTTGCTATTTCTTATGTTTATCGTTGCAGCCCATTTTTTTTGGATGCTTTTATCTAATCCTATACCTCTTAGAATCATTTTGTAAAGGGTTTTGGGGCCCCTTCAAAACCTATTTTTGCCTTAATCCAAAACCATCTTTTAACTCAATACAACACTAAGTAAATTCATTACATAACATAAGTGAATCATAATGTCTAACGGAAGACTTAATCACTACTCATAACAATCCTCTAAGGGTTTTGTAATGTTTCTACTAAGCAACACTTACTAACATGTATTAAACACCACTAAGTCACTCATGTGAAGATACCTTTAATCCTTTACATATTCCAAATCACATAAACATTCCTAGTAGGATACATTGACTTAACTTAATCAAGTAAACTCCTAATCATTAATCATATTAATCATTATACAAATGCCTATGCTAAGCTCATTTTAAAGCACCAAATGAAACATTTCTATGATAACCTTAATCAAGAATAAGAACATACATATAATCCACATGAGTAGATTCACTTACAAGATCTCCATTAATATAAATTCATCTATCATAATAGTACTATTATAATACTTTCAACTAGGGGTATCCACTTACCAATATCCTTTCAATTATAAGTACAAATCTATAAATACTTATCCTTTTACATCACTTCTAGAAGATACATATCAAATATTTTTATGATGGTAGAACAATCTACATCTGAATGTGAAAACAATGGAATACAAGATAAGATGCATCCACCTGCAAACGAACAAGAACTCCAAAAATACCCTATGGATGGTAAACACAACCACCTGACCATGTGGAACCCAGAGGTCCACCCCCCATGCTGGAGATAGACACAAGGCCCCAAACAACAAGGAAAAGGGCTAGGGATAAAAAGAAACTGAACATACACCACAAACAAGATACACAAGAAACCATCGCACACAATAAGAAAGTAAGGATAACCAACCAAAGGGTTTCCAAAGAAATCCTACATGCTTCCACATAAAAGCTAGCACAAAAGGATACTAGGATACGTAAGGAGAGAGTTTCATCACATAGCCTCAACATGGGTTATCCTGGCAGCTTGACCCTCTCCTAACTCCAGACCATGACCCCCACGAAGAACTCATGTGCTACCATACAATCCTTTCCTAATGACAAGGTATTGCACAATCATGACAATTCTAAACATCTTTTCAAATGGATAGGCCTTCCCAATCTCATCCCCTGTCTATATGAGCACATCAATCCATGAAATGGGGCACAAAATATAATCTTATTAGTGTGTAAACCCAAACCAAAGTTTTATTAATGTTATCACTTATTAATCAACTCTCCTATGGGTTATCTTGGTTGCCAATTCAGGCCCTGAGCCCCATAGACAGTCACTCCCCCTTAATGCACCTAGATAGCCTATCCTTTATGACTCAAAATAAGAATCCTGAAATATATGATATACCAATAGGAAAATAAAGAATCCATATACATGAATGGATTGCACAATCTGCAATTAGGACTTCTAAACAAAGACCAATCACAAGGTCAAGTTTTGAAACTGAATCATAACCTCAAAATCATTGTTACTTTTCACAAGCCAAATTATGAAAGAGCATAAGAACACCAATCTAGCCAAATTTAATCCAATCAGACATGAAAATCCCAAATTAATAGGATATACAATCACCTTAAGTTTCTGGAACTGACTAGGAGTCAAAATTGACCAAAATTGCAAACCAAATCAAAACCCAAAAAACCTACACAATTGGTTTTCTTAACCTATGCAGTTGCTCGTAAAAGTAGAAAAATAAAGAAAAACATAAAATAAAACTTGGAAATGAATTCTAATAAATACCCATTTGAAAAGGCCTGATAACATCCCAAAAACATAAAAAACCAAACATAGGGAATCATATAGGGTTTTCAATCAAGCATAAAGCAAAACTGATCAACTGAAATAATCAATCCCCACACCCAATTTAAGCATATCACACTCTTTTTAAACTATGAATAAAGAACTAATTTTAGACAATAAATATAATCAAAACAACATTCACAATTCCCCCATAATAATCAATTTTACTTAAAACTATGATTAAAAGTGAAATAAAAACCGAGAGATAGAAACCTACTTGAAAACTTGTGAAGAAAGATAGAAAAGAAAGAGATAATTTGCAGATGAATCTCCAAAAAATGAATCCTCTTCCAATTAGCAATAAAATTTCAACAACCAAGTCCAAATAAATCCAAGCAAAGATCGAAGCTAAATTCAGAAAAGCGATCCTCCAATCAATACAAAAAAACTGCAAACCCTTCTCCAAAATTCACAACCCAAAATTCTCCTTCAAAATTCTACACAATTCACAATCATAATTCTTCTCCCAAAACTTCGTGAAAAAAAAAATGTAAAATAAAACTCTCATAAAGAGAATATATACAAAATTCAACTACAACCTAAATAAAGCCTCACAAAAACATGCACAAAAGAAAAGAAAAACCCTAATTCGAAAATCATAAAAAATATCACCTTAAAACATTAAATCAATAATATTAAATTAATTTCCAAATAAAAGTCCTCATAAAACAATCAAAAAATAATATTTAAATATTAATACACCAATTAAAAACTCCCCTAAAAATAGTTAACTCCCACTCAACAACATGTAAAGATAAAATAATAATTTCCAACTAAAAATATAACTATCCACCAAAATAGAACAATCAGTTCCACAATAAAGCAAAATTTTTACTCAAGATAACTCCCACACTAAAAATATTCACAAGCACAATAATAAGTCATTTAATAAATAATATCTAATAACACAAATATATTTATTAAATTAAAAACACAATTAAAGCAATAATAAATAATAATTAATTTATAACACTGAAGTCATAATTAAGATAACATAAAATCTCACACTCAAGTAAATTATAAAATAATATTAATATCAAAACAAGTCTTACCACAGACAACAAAGTGATAAGATATTCTCTATATGACAAATCTGACTGGATAAAAATAAAGACTAGAAAATTATCCCTAGGTTAGGACAATGGCTAGGGCTAGATACATTTTGAGCCTTGCATTATCTCTTGTACCACCATTGGGATTTAAAGAAATGCTTAGACTTGTGGGACCAGGTGGAGTCGATGTCTGGTACTTGCAACCTACACAAAATATTTTGCATACACACACACACACTCTCATCTAGTGAAAGGAAATAGTGACCTCGTATGGAGCTTACAAATGACAATACAAAATCATTTCTTTCACCCTAAACCCCAAGCAAACAATACAATAAAGATCTATTCTACACATAAAATAACATTTACAGTCAACATTCACATGTTGTTAAAAACAACAATTGCTAAAAATAGAAAGTTTGTCCAAATGCAAAATTAGGCCAATTGGAGACATAGTGAGATTTGCTAAAAATAACATTACTAAAAATAGACACTACTGAAAATAGACATTGCTACAAATTGACACTACTAAAAATAGTAAACTCATGAAAAACACCAAAATTTCACTAGTAATCTCTTTGAATAATTTCTTTTTCTACACCCAATCTTAGATTAACATCTCATAAAACATCATAATAAATTACCAATATATAATCCAAATGATAAGTATACCATCACTAACATCAATATGTCCATCTTAAATAAAGTATAACATCAATCATGTCTTGAAACATATAAGCATCATAAAATAGTCCATTTGTAATGCCCCGCTATGAGGCCCAGATGACTCAAACAATTTAGACAATGAAAATACGAATATTTTTTTTAATTATTAAAAGATATACCATATAATTGCATTTGGATACATGAAACATCATGAGAAGGAAAAGATGTACAAGAATAAACTAGCAAAGTCCTCAAGGCCCCACAATGATGTTAACCAAGGATAACATTAACCAAACACATAAAAGCATAGGAAACAACATAAATATGACAACACTATCCTTTACAAGGAATATGAATCAAAATACATCGCCATGGAAATACACATATGAACATCAATTAGATTACAAGGTATCCATAAGGATATAATCTCCATGAGAACAACAATGAAGTGAGTACAATAATATGGTACATAATGAAAGTCTTCAGTCTTTCCACGAGCCACCACAAACATGAAGCACGCCAAACCAAAACCTAACGGGTGCAAATAGCACTCCACCCAACCATGTAGTACCATCAGGTCCACCCCCTGTGCTGGGAGGTATCAGCCAAATCCAAGAGACAAAAGGAAGTACAAGAAGATACAAATGATTCACACAAGGCTCACAAGACTACTCTCACAAGAGACTCACAAAGCTATAATAATAGAATCTCAAAAGTAAAACAACCAATTTTCAGAGGCCCAAGCAATCCACAGAAGAAAAAATCCAAGAGAGACCACTAGGTATGCAATAGGGAAGAGTGTGATTAGTAGGTTGTCATGAGTTACCCTCGTGAGTCTTCACTAGGTCCCGACCTCCTTCTTGGGTTATCCCAGTGACCTCTCCTGACCCCCAACCCCCATAAAACTGTAACATGCTCAAAAGCCTAACCAAAGAATATGATTTTCATATCTTGATTTTTTTAAAATCAAACACATGTTGTAGTAATGTAATACATTTTTTTTTATTCACATTCAAATAAACAAATCAAATTACATTACCACAACTTGTGTTTGATTTTTAAAAAACACAGGATATGAAAATCTTACTCTTTTGTTAGGTTTGTGAGCATGTTACACGTGGTATCAGAGAACAAGGTTCAACACTAGGACCTATGAGCTCACTTTTAGCTAACAAAAAATATGACTTTCTATAACAGAATGGTCATATTTAAGCAAACAACAAGGAAATCAGTTGTTGGTAATCACATTTTCTTGAAGGCAAAGAAAGAGAAGATTGCTCTAATTAAAACAATTGAAGGAACCAACGACCACGATGAGGAATGGCTAGGTGATGAAGAGACCTTTAGCCACACTCTCTCTCAGATTAAGGAGCAAAAGAAGGAGCTAAAAGAGGTTGAGGAAACTGCAAAGGATATTATCGGTGCACCCCTAGTAGAGCCTATGAAGCCGGTAGAACCACCCCTTGATAGATATGTCCCAAGTGAGGGCAATCATACCAAGTCTTCAGTTAGACCAGTTGGACCAGGAGGGCATCGACATGTGCAACCACCTCCTGAAATAATAAATATAAGTTATGCTGACTCTAAGGGATACTCCCCTCTTAGTCATAATGAGTAGGAGCAATTATCACTAAGCTATGTAATAAGGATATAAAATATCCAAAAATAATAATAAATATAATAAAGAAAGGGATTCTTCTTTCATATCAATCGCATGTTGTGCCTTTTGTGTATGATTTCCAAAATAAAAATTTAAGTTAAAAAATTTTCTTTTACTCATATGTGAATGAAATCCTAATAAATCAAATTAATGGTTATTCAGGTGAATAGAAGTCTTAGATGGTGCGAACTAGAACAAACTTGGGGGGAAGCCAAGAGGATTCTCACCATTCAGAGAACCTTAATGAAAAATTAGATCTAATCCTTCAAAAGTTGAATCAAGCTACTAAAAGGATCGATACTCTGGAGCATAGACTAGAGGGTTAGGATCAATCTGATGGGGGTGCTCAACAGGATCAACAAGAAGTGTTGAGACAAGAAAAAGGTCAACACTCTAGGCACTTGTATCATAGAGAGCATCAAAGTGATCAGCAAGATGATGAGGGCCGCTTGTAAGACCAGTTGGCTTGGGAATTGGCTAGGGATATGAAGAAAATCGCTACCTCTAAATTTGATGGATCTATCAGTGGAGATACAATAGAAGCATGGCTCTTCGAGATGGAAAAATATTTTGAAGTTAGGAACTACTCAGAAGTTGCTAAGGCAACTTGGGGAGCATTTCAACTATCTGGAGAAGCCTGCACTTGGTGGATGAATATTAAGGCTGAAATGGGAATCAAAACCACAACATTGACTTGGGAGAAATTTGTGGTCATTTTCAGTCAACGATGGTTACCTCAATTATTCTTTGATCAAAAGCTAGCCGATTTTCAAAATTTGACTTAAGGGAACATGATGGTAATAGAATATTGGGAGAATTTCCCATGTTTGATTAAGTATGTACCCCAAATCTAGTCAGATGAAAGACTTAAGATAAAGAAGGTCTAAACACCTAGATTGGGGGCCATGTGGATGTTCTAGACCCTATAACAATGAACCAAGTCTACAAGAAATCTATTAAAAAGGAGCAGTTCTGAAATACTATGGCCACACAACGAGAAAAGGGATTCAAGAAATACAACTGGTCAAATTCCAATCAATCTTGTAAGAAAAAAGGAAATAAGACCGACTACAAAAGAATAGATGATAGAGGTTTCAAGGGGAACCATAGTGATAGTAAAAGTGGCAAGAAGGGAAATTTTAATGGAAAGAGGAGTGGAGACAATGGAGGTAAGGTTTTTGAGAAACGAGGACCTCCAAGAGGATGCTTTACATGTGGCAGTGATCACTATGCAGATCGTTGTCCGAATAGGAACCAGGGGTCTCCTTCATGGGACAAAACACTTCTTAGCCAACATGAAGCTTTTCAAAAAAGGATCCACACCACTCTCGGCAATCATCAAGTAGAATATCAAATCACTCCCATTGAGACATTAGGTACACTTTTCAAAATCCCTATTACTATTCTCTTTGATACTAGAGCAACAGAGAATTTCATAACACCTAGGGTTTTAAATAAGTTTCCTAGGAGAGTTGGATATATGGCAAACCCCTGGACTATAGAATATGCTAATAAATCGAAAGACAAGGTAGAGAAATGTTTGTTTTAAGACCCAGTTAACCTTCTAAACTTCTTGACTGAGGTCACTCTTTATGTAGCTCCCTTAGGGTCATATGATGTGGTCCTAGGAATGAAGTGGTTATGGAGACACAAGGCAAGGGTATATTGTTTCACCAAGGAAATATAATGCTTGGATGATTTGGGAAATATGGTGTACCTAAAGGGGATTTGGAGGGAAGTCCAGTTGAGACAAATATCAACTATGCAACTGAAAAGAGCAGAGCGAAGCGGATGTCGACTCTTTGTAATTAAATTAGAGAAGATTAAGGAGACATGTGAGAATTGTGTATTAGATGATTAGGTTTTCAATGATTCTCCTTTAATCCAAGGGATGGATGTAGAGAAATTTGATGAAAACAAGAAACCCTGCCTAGAAGACTATCCTTTCTTTCAAGACTATCGAGATGTTTTTCCATAGGAACTACCAGGAATGCCCCCAAAAAGAATCTTTTATTTTTCTATAGATCTTGCACCCGAGTCGGTACTTATCTCCAAGGAACCCTATAAAATGACCACTATAGAATCGATGGAGTTGAAGGCTCAGTTGTAGGAGTTATTGGGTAAAGGTTTCAGTAGACCCAATGTGTCGCCTTGGGGTGCTCTGGTCATCTTCATCAAGAAGTGTGTAACTTTGCGATTATGCATTGATTATCATATGCTCAATAAGGCAACGATAAATAACAAATACCCTTTACCTCAAATCGATGATCTTTTTGATCACATACGAGGGGCAACAAAGTTTTCAAAGATTGATCTTAGATCTGGTTACCATTAGTTGAGGATCAAAGAAGAGGATAGTCATAAAACAATTTTTAGAACTAGATATAGGCATTATGAGTTTATAGTATTACCTTTTGGTTTGACTAATGCCCCAACTGCTTTCATGATTCTGATGAACAACGTGTTTAGGGATTTCTTGGACAAGTTCATCTTGGTGTTCCTAGATGATATACTTATCTACTCAAAGAATGAGGAAGATCATGGTCAACATCTTCGACTTATTTTGCAATGTCTTAGAGAACATAAACTATATGCAAAGCTCTCAAAGTGCACATTCTTTCAGAGGGAGGTTCAATATTTGGGTCATATTATATCTGTTGAGGGTATAGCAGTGTATCCAGCAAATATTAAGGCAATTATGGAACGTCAAGCTCCTAGGAATGTGCATGAGGTTAGGATTTTTATGGGATTGGTGGTGTACCACTCCTGCCCTAATCAGATTTTAATTTCGGTTTGACCTTGGTTAGTTTATCATGTAATCATGTTATAGTAAGATGTTTTATTATTGTGTGTACATGTTAATGTGGTTTTCACATCAATTCATATGCAAGTTTATTAGTTCTCCTATTTCATGTTATTATCTTAGGCTAACACTTTCATTAAGTATATATGTATGCATGTATGACTCTTGGTTGCAGGAGATTTCAGGTACAGTACCACATGGGTGCGAGGTCCGTCTCTGCCATGATTCATAAGTTTGAGTGTACCTCTTTGGTCCTTAGATTTTGGATTAGGTGGTCGTAAGACCCTTGTTTGACCATAGTCGTGCTCAAGAGAGCGTCATCAATTGTCGTTGGTATTCTCTTTGGGTGGGTATGCAAGTCATCTGTTTGGTTGGCTTTCTTGGGTTGTGTGCTTTGCGTGTAGTAAAATTGAGTATTTAATTTGATTTAATGTGTTCTTTTACGCATTAGTAATTAAGGAACTAAATTAAATAGGCTTCTTTTATGTGATTAATCATTAATTAAAAATTGCTCTATTTATGTTTGTAGCAAGTTCAATTTAATGGTTAATTTTAAATAATGAATTTATTCAGTTTATGCATTTTGAAAGGAAAGATTTAAATTTATTCGAAATAGAAATAATTTAATCTGTTTTGCATTTTGGAATAGAAAGGTTAATTTCAATTATTTAAGAAAATCAATTTTAATTAGAAAAGCAAGTTTTATATATATATATATATATATATATATATATATATATTGTGTGTGTGTGTGTGTGTGTGTGTGTGTGTGTGTGTGTGTGTGTGTGTGTGTGTGTGTGTGTGTGTGTGTGAAAGATTGATTTTGGGATTTTATTTTAGTTATATAAATGTTAGTTTTGTAATATTGAGATAATTAGAAATTAAATGAGGAAAAGAAAGCATTTTGATTTTTCTAATTAGAAAATCAAGTTTAGAATATTTGAATAGTTTGAAGAGAATGATTTTTCATTTTATTTAAAAGAAAGTGTTTTAAATTCAAAGATAAGAGATTAGGTCAAATATTCTTCCATTTTAACCTAGGTTTGAAAATATTTTGGGGGATTTTTTTTGGAGAGCATTTTTGAAAACATTTTTGGAGGACTTTTGGGAGGAAAATTTTGCATTCCAAGATTTTTTTATTTTTTATTTAGTTTGGTTAAAGGATTTCTACAGTTGGGAAAATTGGTAGCTCTTTCCAAATTTTTATCCAGGAAAGCTTAACTGGTTTGGTTGAAGGATTTTTACAATTGGGAAAATTGGTAGCTCTTCCCAAACTTTCAAATAAAAATGGGAAATGTTATATTCTCTGTGAATTCTTGTTTGTTTCATTGTTTTGATTGTTTGAAGTTGTTCATTAAATCTGCCTGAGAATTAAAAAAATAAAAAAAATCCAACTAATATAACATATTTGGGGGTTTAAATTTAATTAGTTTCCATTTTTTTTAAATTTGGGGGAAAATGAAATGGACATGAAAACTTTTCATGATTTGGTTATTTGATTTCCAATTTTTGGTTGAATATAGTTTTGATTCATGTTTTCTTTCCATTAAATTTAAGTTGGAAGGAATTATTTTGGTTTAAAAATTCTTCCCTGGCATGTTGTTATGCTACCAAATTTTGTTCCAAAATGAAACCCCTGTAGAAGTTTTTATTATGCTATTTTAGAATGTCAACGATATCTCCAAATTTACACACTAGGTTACTACAAAAAAATTTGGGTTTCTTGGTGACTTTGCATTCTAACTTCTGTTTAAATTTCGTAAAAATCAAGTTCTAGGTTTTTGAGAAATGATAGAAACCTTGTGACTATGTTTATTTATATATATATTTTTTATATATAAGGACTTGAGATTTTTATATGGCTGATAGGAAATGAAATTTAAGTTGATATGATTTGTTTGAAATTTATAATGATATATGGATCTTATATTTAATTTTGCATTTATAGGCAATTTAGTCAATATGAGTTTATTGGGAAACCAAAATCTTTAATTAGATTAATTTATGGCATTTGACTATTATTTTTTTTGAAAAAAAAAAGGTTGTTTGGAAATCATAATGCTTATGAACCTGTCTTCAGTCAATTGTGAATTGAAAGCTATTTGGTTCAATTTTGTGTAAAAGAGGAAATTTTCTTGTATATGTTGTATGGATGTAACTGTCATTGTTTTGCAAGTTCAATAGAATAATTAGTGGTTTTTGGAATTATGTATTACTTTTATGTTTTTTTTTTTAAAAAGGGGATTGTTTGAGAAATTGATTTATGAACCAAAGATATCCTTTTTAAACGTAATAGTGTTTTCTGTTTCTTTATATTATGGGTTTTGTAAGCATGTCTTTTTGCTAGTCCTTTCGTGTATGTGATATTAGACCTTTTATGTCGGTTTCCCTTGTGGTCTTGTTTTGTGAGTAGGCCAAGTTAATTTTGTAACCCCAGTTGGTTAAACTTGAATGGTGGGGGTTGTGTCCCAAGTGATTTATTCAATTTTACATTTGAACTTCTTTTTTTTTTATGGCTTCCTGGTTATGCCTTGGAGTGCCCTTGGGGGATTTTTGTTTAGTGTCATAAGGGAGAGTGGCTTTTGAGTGGGGGTTGCGCCCAAAGTGGTAAGCAGGATAACCCATCGAAAGTTTGTCTAAGTGATAACTTAATAAATTAAGAAATGATTATCTATCTTAGTTTCTTTTAATGTGAATATTTCCTATTTTGGAAAGTGTAACTCAGTTTTGAATAAAGATAAGCTTAGATAAATTGTTTCGTTCAAGTATGGAATAATGATTTTATTTTGGAAATTAAATATCAAATTTTGGGTTAGTTAATATATATTTAATTATATCTTTATATGTGGTGCATATAATTACAATTATATTAATGTGTTATGGTTTGTAAACTCATGAGGAAGTATTCATGTTATTTATGATACAAATGAACTTAGTGAGTTAGAAAACCAGGAAAGACCTGTACCTAGACAAGGTAGACAAACTGCAAACAAATTAGATAAATTAGAAAATTGGGTCAATTGTTGTGTGTAAACAATAGGAAAGAAGATTGCCTTTTCCAATGTATGCCTATGCATGTTAAATTTTCTATATTCGCATTTGCTTAAGAAATGGCAAGTCCTTGATGGTGAATGTTGAGCATTGTCGCATGTTGATGTGGGTACCTGTTTATGTCCTTGATCTCGAGTATTTACTGTTTTCATGTGTTGGTGTTGTATCCAGTCATGTCCTGTTGTTTTTGCCGCCCTTGTGAGAACCTAATATCTATGTTAGACCATGGGTTGCGAAGACTTAGTTTTGCAGATCCACCAATCGATTATTGTATTTGTTTCTTATTATGTTCAGTTGGATCCTTTTCCTATTCAGGGATCATTCTTGTATTTAATGACCAATATGGTCGTATGTATTATTGGTTTAAGTACACCTTGATAGCAGGATGTAAATGATGTGAACCTTATATATTCTACACCCTATTGTTTTATTAGAGGGGTCTTGCAATTGAGCAGACCCGGAGATGTAGCCCACTAGGGGTGAACTGCGATATCATTTTGGTGTTATGTCCTTTTGTTTCCTCTTTAATTTAGCATGTATGGATGGCATTATGTTAAAATGTGTAATGAGGATTAGATGGAGTTAATCGTAAATGCATGTATGTAGTCATCTCATTAATGCAGTAATTTAGATCACGAAGAATGTAAATTCAAATAATTGGAATGTATTCATTTGTTGATGATGCAATTAAAATATGCTTGGAAAGCATTTGTTAGTTTATTATAAAATTAAAGTATGTAATGTATTAGATGCATGACTTATGTTTTAATAAAAGTTTGGGTGAGATGTATGGTTAAATTGTAATGAATGAACTCATCAAGTTATCTATATTTTAACCTTAATGGATGAACTCATCATGCTATCTATATTTTAACTTTAATGGATGAACTTAATTATGTTATTTATATTTGAACTTAATGGATACACTTCTCATGTTATCGATATTTTCAACCTTAATGGATGAACTCGTCTTGTTATCTATAATTTTAATTTATCGAACGAATTATATCCTTGATTAAAGTAATAACTGGTAATTAAGTAAATCAATTTAATTGGGTTAATTAGTGTGGGTTGAGTTAAGTGTTGAATCAAGTAATCACATTGGGAAACCCTTTAGGTGTTAGCTAAGTATTCCGCTGTGTGATCTGAGCTTATGATAACTCATTGTATTATTATGTTGTGTTTAAAAACTCTTAAATATATATATATATATATATATATTTGCACTCTATTCTTGAGTTTTAGCCTTATCCCTTCGAGGTTTCCTAGTGGGGCATTACAGGCGGGATATTATCTAGGAAGTTTGTGGCAAATTTTTCCAGAATTTTTTATCCTATTACCTCTCTCCAAAGGAAAGGAAAACGCTTTGAATGGACTGAGAAGTGCCAAAGAGCATTCAAGTTATTAAAAGATTTGTTGACAACTGTATACACTCAAATTTGGCTATGAATAATTAAATAAATATTTATTATTTATTTAATATTAATTCCTCTATTAAATAATTAAAATGACAAGTTTAATTATTTAATTCATTTTAATGCTTATTCCTCTATTAAATAATTAAATTGAAAAGTTTAATTCATTTAGTCATTCTTCAATATCAATCTTATTAAATATTTAATATTTAACCATGCACTATGCATTCTTATAAAGTCTCCATTAATTAAATAATTCCACAATTATTTAATCTTCTTTTCTAACTCACCTCATCTCCACATCACTCAATCTTGCCAACTCACAATTTAGTGACTAAACAAATTATTAATAGCCACATTTATCTTCAACTTCCATCTCCTAAATGAAATAATGTGTACGTACACACATTTTCAATTCTTCTATATTTTCTTCAACATCCCTACATTCTTGGAGGAAGTTGAGTCCACTTGCCTCAACATCCCTACATCTTCTCTAACCATCCTATATTCTCTGAAGTCTTCAACTCTAGTCAAGGTGAGCCTTCTAACACTTGGTCTCTCATTCCACCTTTTTCTCTCACATTCCAACCAATCTCTTCATAGCCATCAATCTTGCAAGATTTAATCTCAATCGTTGATCTCTGCCACATGTTATTTTTGCTCATAAAAATATATAAAAAGGGCATTTCCCAAGAATTTTGAATCTAATAGTCATCTAGAAGTTATCTTGCATTAATATGAGTTTTACCAATCAAGCATTTTAGCAATTTACAGTGTGCCTTTGACATTTTAGCCTAATCATTTTCATATTGTTTTGCACAATCATTTAGCTTTTATCAAATATCCAATTATCAGTCCATTCATCAAGTTGTCATCTTGGAAGCAACTACAATGCAGTCTGAGAGAAAATATCAGCAACCAAGTTCAAATGGTGATAGGACACAATGGGATAGTAAGTGAAGGTATAATGTTCTAAGTTTTTCAATCCTTTATTTGTTTCATTAGTAACTTTTGGAGTATTCTATAGGATTCTCTTGTTATTTGTGAAAACTAATCATTCTTGCAGGTTCAGTTTTGAAGTATATTTCCAAGTTACACATTTTGATGCTCACTGTGGGGTTGAGGCCTCACACTTTCTATCTTCTGTCTTTCATTCTTGCAGGTTTAGCAAATTCGTGCATTTACTCATTTTTCTAATGCACTTGTAAGCCTTTTTGGCACATTTGTGACTTTATATAGCACATTTGTTCTATTTTGCAGTGCATTTGTCATGCATGGTAGTGCATTTGTTAAGGTTTAGTGCATTTAACATGCAATTTATCACATTTACATTGCAGGGTAGCGCATTTGTTAGGTTTAGTAGGGAATTTGCATTTAGTTATAGTGCATTTGTTGTTTCAGCACATTTGTTTTGAGAGTTTGCAAAAAAATTCAAAATAGGTTGTTTGACTAACACTTGTAGCTTTTTCGACTATCGAAGATAAAATCTTTCAAATAACTAACTAGTGGTTTTGTAGGTGCTTTGCATGTATTTTCACATCTAGTTTAACTAGGGGCTCAGTAATTGACCATTTTTGCTTCACATAGCTTAAATAGGGGGTTAATTAACATCATACAACTTACATTTGTGTTTTATTTAAATAGTTACACTTAGACTAATTTATAGGGTTAATTAATTAAGTGTTCAATATGCTTGCAAAGTGGTAGGTTAGTATGCTCTCACCTTAACCAGGTGATCAAAAAACCAAACCCATTTTTAATGTGTAACCTTTAGAGGGACTGCATCTTGAGTTGCCAATAGGGCCAATGAGAGGGAATGACCCAAGTGGTAATGGGCTAAAGACAAGCTCTTTTGAACCACTATAAATAAATTGTGTTTGTAATGAAAATTATAGGCAATGAGTGTTGATTAGTTCATACTGACATTATGACTCCCCATAAACCCTACAGAGCGTAACCTCTATAGGCTCAGAGGCTTTCTTTAATGGAGTGTAACATGTCACATGTATGGCCACTTGACCAAATGCCCTTACTAAAAACTCTCTTCTATAGAAGCCAAAATCCTTCTAGTTGTTGGTACAGGAGGTCGGACCTTTGATGAGACTCACACATATATGGTTCTTAGTAGAGATACAAAGTTTTCCATGAGGATTTTTCATGGGAACTGATACTTGGCTACCCCAGAGAAGTGAGTGTCATGGAGTGGAGCCAGTGGGGTCAAGCATCTAAGTATCCACTTTGAATAGCATAGCCTCAGGGAAACCCATGTGAGATTCAATAACTATTGTCCTAGCCTACCATAAGAATTGTGCTTGTCTTTTCAGTTGTATTTTCCAAACATTGTGTCTGTTGTGTTTGTTACATTCTCAAATCAAAACAAAAAATTCATAACTTTCGAAAACAACAGAAAATTGAAAATTTGCAAAGAAAAACATAGAGTCACACATATAAGATGCAAAGTCACACATATACATAATTTATTAGTGCATTTGAGTAACAGTGCAACACATCTATTAAATCTTCTCACGCATTTGTGAAAGAGTGCAACACATTCATTCGGAAGTTGTACATTTACAACATATGACAATGCATTTAAACTATAGAGTCGCGCATACACTGAATAGTGCAGCGCATTTATCAAATCCTGCAACGCATTCACATAATCATGCAACACATTTATTTTAGCGCATTCAAAACAAAGGGCACTTCCACTAGTCACCAGAAAATTTTGAAAATAGATTTGGATACCCATTTTCGAGAAGATCTCATTTCAACTGTCACAAATTTCATAACTAGTCAAACAAATAGGTTTCTTGAAAAAATTTCACATAAAGCTAGATCACACTTAAGGTTTATACAAGTATTCATCTCAACAAATTTTTCATCCAACATTCTAAAGTGCATAATCGCTTATCTTTGATAAAATGATCTTACAAACATAGTTTCTCATCAGGATTTATCATCCTTTATCATGAAACTACAAAGTTTGATTAGATTAACCTTGTTCTTTGCATTGGATATATCGTTCCTCTTTGAACTTAGTTATATCAAAATTCCATAAAATTTTCACTCTCATTAGGATCAAAAAATTGCCAATTATCACAATACCTGGATGACCATTTTGTGTCGTCTCAAAAGAGGAAACTTAGTTATAAAGCACTCATGAAAAAGAGAAGGTTTCTATACATAAACCACAAACTTCTTTTAAGACATCACATATTCATACACCATTTTCGTAACTATCTACGTGGTCATGGAACGAAGTTTGACAAAGAAACCTTACAAGCACGTGCCTTTCAACAAAGAGATGCTTTATCTCAACATACCAATAGAGGTGGTATAATCAACTTAGCATATTTACCTGAACAATTGATCATCTATTGAGTCATATCAAAAATCAAAACATTCAATGCCAGTTTGGACTAGAGCTCAACACGAGCAATTGAAATGACAACAAGAAATGGAGGAAAATACTACTTACCATCAATTTGGGTACATAGATAAGGAAGAGGGAGAAATTAATGTGACCATTAGAGAACTTCAACAAGATCCTAAATTTGACAAAATTATCAAAAGAATGTTACAAACTCAAAAACAAAAATACTTCTTGATGTTAGAAAAATCGGGGGCTAAATTACCTCAAATTTTTTATCTAGAATTCCTAAGACAATATGCCAATCAATTCGTAATTAACACAACAATGACCAAGATGACAAAAACATAATTAAGGTGAATAATGAAGCTAGAGGAGACCATGGTTATACAACTAGAAACCATGAGGATATCACAAGGAACCAAGATGAAACAAGAAGAGATCATGGTGACACAAGAACTCATGGGGATACAAGGAGAACCCGTGTTGATAATCCTCTATTAACTCTCACTCAACAAATGCAAACTTTGCAACAACAAATAAAGTATATGCAGAATGGAACAAGTTCTAAAAGATACTCCTTGGAGGATATCTGTCCATATCCTTTTGACAAGATTTTGAATATGATACCATTCCCACAACATTGTGAGATCCCAAAATATGATAAATATGATGGGAAAGTAGATCCTGAAGATCACATTAGGGAATTTTGTACCATCAGTATGGAATTTGCGCATAATGAAACCTATCTCATGCGTTTATTTCCCAGAAGTTTGAGTGGACAATCAATGTAATGGTTCTCTTAATTACCACCTAGGATTAGATCATTTGAAGAGCTTGTGAACAAGTTCATTTCACAATACTCATATAATATATAACCTAAGATAACGATGTTGGATTTATGTAACATCAAGCAAAAGAATTGGGAATCTTTCATGGTCTTTCTACAGTGATGGAGATGATTGTTTAATAGATACCCTAGACCAGTACTAGATCAAGAGAAAATGGTCATCTTCATTGACAATCTTACTAGTGAAATGAGTTATGCACTCAAGTTACAATGTCCCCCTAGTTTTGCAAAGATGATTGAAAATGGTTAAAAATTAGAGGACGTTATGGTCAAGAAAGGAGAGTTGAAGTTGTACAAAGAGGGAAGTAATTCTTCTAACAACAACAATCACAACCATGATAATAAACCAAAATTTTGTATGAAGAACATAAATGTTGCTAATGAGGGAGTACCTAATAACAATGGTATTAAACTACAATAACCTATTTTCAATCTCTCAATTCGAGCACCAATGAATAACCAAGAGAATTATAAACCAAATCCTTTCTTTTCCAATGCTCGCAGAAAGTTTACCAACATTGGGGAACCATTAGAATCAACTTTAAAATCGCCTCTTGCAAACAAGTTAATCACATTACCAGAAGCAAGAGATTTCGAGCCCAAAATTAAACCTAGTTGGTGGAATGACAATCATTTTTGTGATTTTCATAGAAACAAGGGACATCAAACTAATGATTGTCAAAGGCTAAACCATCTTATATCCAAGATTTAATTGACAATGAGGTTGTCACAGTGGATGACCACAAAATGAATGAATCACATTTAGCCTTCAAACCTAACTATGAAAAGGGTAGAAGCTCAAATACAAAAGATGACAAAGGGAAAGCAAAGGTAAATTATGCGCACACCTATGACAATGCAGTAAATGTTATCATTGTTAAGGATAAAATACCCTCAGAAACAATGCATGCCATTACTTAGAGTAAGGCTAAGGTAACATTCCCGGGTGTAACAAATGAGACAACCTCTACCTTGAGGCAATATAACTTAGTAGATTAATTGAAGAAAACACCTGCATAGATATCAATCCTAGAGCTCCTAAAAATATCAACAATGCATAAAGAGATATTGAAAAGGCTCTAGTAGAAACAACAATCTCTAAAAATCTAGATGTTGATCAATTTAAAAATATGGTGGGACATATCATAGCCCCTCATTGCTTATCATTCACAAAACATGATGATGTATCATTGCAACATCCTCATAATGCTCTACTACACATTGAAGTTCTTATTCATAAAATGTGGGTCAAACGTGTTCTCATAGATGGAGGAGCGGGCTTGAATATTTGTGCATTGAGTTTAGTAAAAGCTTTGGGTTTTTTCTAAAAATGCAGTGAATCCTAGAAAGAGAATTAAAATCAAGGCTTATGATGAAGAAGAATGTTCTTCCAAAGGAACGGTGGTTTTACCAATCAGAATAGGATTGGTTCAAAAGGATACAGTTTGTCAAGTCTTGGACTTGAATTTATCCTATAACATTATTTTGGGAAGACCATGGATTCATGATATGCAAGCAGTTCCATCAACCTATCATCAATGTGTAAAATTTTCCTATGATGGACAAGAGATAACAATTACAACAGACTCAACTCAATATTGCAGCAATTTGAAGCCAGCTCAGGATACAACAGTGCCTTATAATGGAGAAGCAATCTCTCCTATTGTATCATCTTAGGAGGCATCATTCACATCAACCTTGGAAAGCTTTGATAAAAAGTTGAAATTGAATGATGAAGGAATGGGAAAATATTCTTTGCAAACTTTACCACTCTCTCCAAAATCTTGTGGAAAACCAACAAGTTCACAATCACAACACCCAAAAAAACCCCTTCAGATATTTGATGGAGCATTTGTCAAAGCTAGGACATTATCTGAAGAAACTAAAGACAAAGACATCCTTATTTGGTTATATAAGGATGAAGAAGAGATTAGAGAAGCAGCTTTAGAAGTCACTATTCCCACATAACAGAAAGAAGCTTTAGTAATGGATTTATAATCATGCAAAGAATGGGATATAAAGGAAAAGGCCCTATTGGAAAGCATCAAGAAGGCATCACAAAACCCATCCAACCTCACTCTCAATATACTTATGAAAAATATGTGTTAGGTCCCGGAGACAACTAAGAGGGGGGTGAATCAATTGTCAAATAAATTCAAAACAAAAACAACCGGTGAACCACTCTTTTATACCGGTGGACAGTTTTATCAGATAATTGCAATACCGGTAAAGATTAATGCATGAAACAAAAAACAAAGTCATTCACAACACTTAACACCAATATTTGTACATGGAAACCCTGTAAGGGGAAAAACCACGGTGGGAAACCTTACCCACAATCAGATGATACTACTGTAGATAGTAAGTGTATACAAATGGGGTCTGCACATGCAGAAAGGCCAAGCGCCTAGAGCTCACTGCTCAAACACAAAATAGGAGCCACACTGACTACAATTGGATGGTTAAATCCAATAAGGATGTACTGCTCAAAATAGCATCTTCATATGTTGGATTCAATACCGGTATAGTTCTGATATGCTTTCACAAAAACCTTGCTTCACCTTCAAATGATGTCTGCATGTATAGCTCTACGTAATCTTGCATATACCTTCACACAATTCTTCTTCGCATTCCACACCCGATCTTACAAATAAGATCTTACATTTATATCATAACCTAGGACCAATGTTATTAGGTCGGCTCTAAGAGATATTACAATAAAATCAATTTACAAATAAATTAATGCCTGATGTAATAACCGATTCAACATATTATCTTAATGCATTTACAACAATAATAAGTCATCTCCATAGCATGCCATGCTGATCTGGAAAAGATAAACCTGTCGGTGTATAACCTAGACCTATTTGCCGGTAACAACAAATATGCAAATACGAATATGCTAATAAATGATTTTCCAAGACAAAGTGTCCAAATGATGTCTTCAACATAACCAAGTGTTTTCCATGCCATTCCAAGTGCTGGTGATCATTATATCCTGCCGATGTACCAGATACCGGTGACTATGCATAAGTCATTTGCTTGCTGATGAATGTTGTTGATTCTCCAAAGTGCCAGAGTTGATAAGGTTTAGTAGGTGTTGACATCAATGATAAAACCATACCAAAATACCAACCTACACAAAATGAAGATTACCAACATCACCAATGGAAAAATAAAGCAACACAAAGAGAACAATCATCACAAGAAGTGGCGCATCAACAGGCAGTTGAAGAAAGCAGTCAGAAAAAAAAAGGAAGAAGAGTATGAACAACAACAAGAGGAACTTTCCATTAAAAGGGAAGAGTCTTCCTATAAACAAATCCAAAGAGTGCAAGAAAGTGCAAAACCTAAATCAAAACAGGCGACAAAACTAGTATCAATTATCAGCAAACTCTTCTCACCATATAACATCCCTGTCAAATATAGTGGCGTAATCTTAGAAAGTGATTCCAAAATAGACTCATGTGAATATGGGTGGGATCCAATCTCACAATCTAATTTGTCAGGAGAACAAAATGGAGATACAATAGGCTTAGGGAACAAGCAAGTAACTACAAAGAAGGAAACATCTTCCACCAATCAAAAAGATGAACATGCACTAGAAAACAAGAAGAAGAAAACAAGAGAAAACAAGAAGTAACAGAAGCAGTCAATAATCAGAAATCAGAAAAACAAAATGGTATGAAATCCAAATCAATTCCTAGTCAACAAGTACCAAAAATGTGAAGAAGTCAAGAGGAACTGATAGCGAGCCAAATAGAATAAACAATCAGTCTAGAGGAAGCCGAGTATGAGAGAAGAAAAAAAATGGCAAGAAAAGAAGCAGAATTTACCCAAATATGTAGATTACAAGCTAGTAATGAAATTGACTCAAATGTCGAGATATCTTCTGAAGGGGTTTATTACCCAAAATATATACATGTCGATATGATCCATTCGTTTGAGGGAAAACATCAACAAATAGACCACTTGAGGGTGAATCACAAATTACTCATTCTAACTTTACAAAGCTAATTGGAGAGAAATCGTGAGAGTATATCCTGAAGAGAGTGATATCCTTAACCCGACTAATACACCCACAAAATTTGACAACTACATGATGACCATTGAGACCTTTAAGACCAATCAAGCAGACGATTTACCCTTAGTCCATCCAGAACTTGTTGACTAGGATAATAATGAACTCATTGAAGTTGATACCCTCCCAAACAACCATGCCTTATCTATATACCTTAATGCTATTGAACTTGTAATAGAAAAGAGAGCTTCCACCAATAAATCAAATAATGTTTTTTATAGTCAGGAGGGTGCCAAATCTTTCAGTCGCAAAAGTGAAATAACAAAACAAAGAAGAAGGTCTAATGTTGAAAACCATCTTATGGAAACATTAGATTAGTCAAAAGATAAAATAAAGGACGTATCTGATGGTAAAAACCTCCTTTATGCACTAGAAGATGGAATATTTGACACTCTCCTAGAATATTTTCAAGAGAGATCGACTATTCGTATACAACCTACAGAGGTAGTTAATATTGGGACTCTAGAAAGTCCTAAAACTCTTCATCCTATTGCATCCTTATAAGAACAAGAGAGACATGACTTTACCAAGTTTTTCAAGAAAAGGCAAATCAACTTTGCTTGGGCATACGCTGATATGCCTAGAATTGACCCAGATCTCATCATGCATCATCTCAATCTCACTCTGGGAGTCAAACCAGTTAAACAAAAACTCAGAAAGATGCACCCTCATATTGCTCTTCTTGCCAAAGTAAAATTGAATAAACTATTAGATGTAGGATTCATACGACCATTCGCATATCCAGAATGGGTGTCAACTAATGTACCTATGTCAAAACTAGAAAAAAGTATATGAGTATGTATTGATTTCAAGGACTTGAACAAAGCATGCCCAAAGGATGACTTTCCACTACAAAGCATTTATATTATTGTAGATCTCATAGCAGGACATGAAATTTTCTCTTTGATGGATGGCTTCTCGGGATATAACCAAATCAAGATAGCCCCCGAGGATCAAGAGAAAATAGCCTTCACGTGCCCTTGGGGTACTTTCTATTGGAAATTCATACCATTTGGGCTCAAGAATGCTAGAAATACTTACTAGCGAGCTATGATTATTAGGACCTGGAAGGAAACTGAGAGGGGGAGTAAATCAGTTGACCATGAATTACAACCCAAATACAACTTAATCAAACTTGATACTTAATACCAGTTAACTAAACTTAATGTCAGTTAAGCAAATTAATTGTTAATATCAATATCGGTGAAACTTAATGCATAAAACTGAAAGACAAACATCATCCACAACACATAACACAAAGATTTGTACGTGGAAACCCTACAAGGGGAAAAACCAAGGTGGGAAACCTTACCCACAATCAAATGATACTACTACAGATAGTATGTGTATACAAATGGGGTCTACAGATGTAGAAAGGCCAACCACCTAGAGCTCACTACTCAATCACAAAATAGGAGCCACACTGACTACAATTGGATGGTTAAATCCAATGATAATGTATTGTACAAAGTAGCATCTCCAATGTTGGATTCAATATCGATTAAGCTCTGATAATCACCTTCAAACCTTCCGTGAACATTCTCTATGGTCTACTCATATGATCTTCAATATTCACACAATACCATGTTATAATACCATAACCTTACATACCATATGTCCTCTGCTTACATCTCATCAATTGAGATCTTACATATATACCAAAACCTAAGACCAAATGTGTAGGTCAGCTCACTAAGAATATTACAATAAAATCAATTACAAATAAGTCAAGATGTGATACATCATGTCATCTCAATACATTTACAACAATTTCCAATTAATAAATCATCTCCATAATGTGTCGTGCTGATCTGGAATAGATAATGCATACCGGTCCATAACCTAGACCAATTTGTCGGTAACAACAAATATGTCAACCTGATTAGACCATTAACCAAAACACTAAAACCAAGTATCCAAATTGTTTCTTCGACATAACCAAGTGATATCCAGATGATAACAAGTCATCCTCAGTTCGGTGAACAATATACCGGTGACTGTGCGTAAGTCACTGAACATGCCAGTGAACACAATGTGCTGGTTCAACACAACCAAGGATCTCCAGAAGGATAAGTGTTGACATCAATGACAAAACTAATGCAAGACATCCATAATACCATCAATCTAAGTATTGATGGCAACACAAGATGGAAAAACATCTAAGTGCCAAAACAAAATGCCAAAAACCAGAAACCAACAATCTCTAGAATAGATCAATACCAGAAATCAAAATCAAAATGAAAATCACTCTCTGCATTTTGATTAATCTCTCCCCCTAGGATAATGTTTCCTACATACAAATTTTTTCCATAGATATCTCTCCCCCTTTGACATCAAGTGCCAAAGCAATATAAATACCAGAACATACAACCAATTATAATAACCAACTACAATAACCAACTACTCCCCCTGAGAAGTAGCTCTCCTCCATCAAAGCCGGAAAAAGGTTCCTCTGTTATTTCTGCCAGTTTGATGTCAATCTTCAACTGTCTAAGTCTCTACTGGTGAGGGTATTACCCCAAGTTGCTCTTTGAGATATTCAAAGGTTTCCTTACGCAAAGGTTTTGTAAAGATATCTACAATCTGCTCTTTAGTATTTGTTAGGAATCCCACAGATACTGAGAGGGGGGGGGGGTGAATCAGTATCTAACCGGTAATTAGAATTGCTCAATTTAAAACATGCAGAACATATTATAACAGTGTACCGGTATACAAGAAATAATTTAATGAACAGAATTAAAATCATCCACATGAAAAGCACATCATAACACAAGGATTTAACGAGGAAACCCGGTGTGGGAAAAACCTCGATGGGATTTGTGACCCACAATATTCACTTACTGGCCAATAAGAGAATATTACTTACAAGAGGGGCCTGCATGCCTACACATGCAGGAAGGCCAACTGCCTAGAGCTCACTGCTCAATGGGAAGTCTCACTGACTTACAATATGGATTATACAAATGCAATAACTTGTACTACTTTACAATAGCATCTATAATGCCTGATTCAGTACCGATTGCTACTTTGCTTCTTGCATAAACCCTTTAACCTATATTTCGCATAATAGGTCTACCTTAATATTTTTCCTTTTTGCTTACATCACCTTTTTAACTTACTTCCTTACTTACAAAATGTCTATAATGATTTCTTTTATTTATAAGAGTCATTTTCCAATGATATCAAGTCAACTTACAAAGTTTTTACAATAATAAACAAAATATAATATAATAAAATCTTGTCGGTCTCTATGCCGGTAAAATTCCTTTCTTTGTGTCGGCGCCGGTGTCCTGAGTGCCGGTGTAGAGTGTGTTCGTTGATGCCGATGAACTATCTTGCCTATGTAAAGCCTTGCCAGTGTAATGCCTTGCTGGTGCCATAGGATTGTAAGGTTGCCAACATTGACAAAACCTTCAATCACCTACAATATCTCATTGGAGTGTGCATATGCCAAAAATCTCCCCCTTTGGCATTGATGGAAACACTCATGAGAAATTTCAAAAGTGTATCCAAAAATGTGAAGTCCAAAAATGTTACCAAAAATGTGTGTGCTACCCCTGAGCATATGATTCCTGTGATGTTGAATTTTGTCATCCCACTACTCCCCCTTTGGCATCAATGACAAAGGTTGTCAAGATGTCAGTAGAGTTTGTAGTTTCAACCTTGTAACTGGGTAGTTACAATTTGAAATAGATCCGCCAAAATCAAGTTTATACTCTCCATAAAAATTTTAATATATCTTATTGTTGTCTCTATCCTTTTAGTTGTATCGGTGAGATGTTGCAAATGCTCTACCGATGTTTTTAGTCCTTGTATTAGTGCCTTAGATATTTCCTTTCGCAATGATGCTAGATAGTTCAATCTTGGACTTAGTTTTAATCTCAAATCCTTTGCCTTATTCACTATTCTCTCCTTTTCTCTTTCCAATCTAAGTAATTCTTCTTCAAAATTTGTTATTTTCTATTCAAAAATTGATAATGTATCAGGTGAGTTAACAAAATTATCTGCAAGTTTATTGATTTCATCTTGTACCTTGCTCATCTTCTTATCTATATCTACAGTCAAAAAGTTTGTCTTACAGGTGTCTTTGTAGAGAGTTTTGTACTCTTTCAATAAATTACATAGTTCTAGTAGAAGTGTGTCAAAATCTCTAGTACACTTCTTTATCTGCTCATCAAAGAATCTTTGCTTTTCAATTTCCAATTTATCCTTCAGTGTCTCTTCCTTTATTTTCTCAATGTTTTCTATGATATATTTACACAAGGTATCAAGTTGTCCTAAAGAATATTTATTGTCTATATTAAAGTTAGGAGCAATTACCTTCAAAATTGGTATGGTGTCATCTATTGCCTTATAAGCTCGTGAGCTGTAGTCTGTTATCTTTTTAATTGAATCTAAGAGTACCTTAGTCACATTAGTTGATTTGCAGCCTGATGATGAGGAACCTACATTCTGAATACAGCCGGTGGAAGTAACCAAGCTTGTATTAACCTCTGGTAGGTCTGTTTGTGTTTGCATTTCCTTAAGCAATGGTTTGTGTACTTCACCAGTTGCCGGTGGTACTGTTTCCTCATGAACCTATTCCTATTTCTGTTGTTGTTCCTATTCCTGAGCCTTTTGCTCTTTTTGTTTCTCTATTTGTTGCATTGTCTTAGTTTGAGTCTGAGTCTCTACCTATTGGTCTTTGTCATTTGTCAGTTTCTCTTGTGTGTTTCCAATTTGCTCATCTACCGGAGGCTCACCTGCCATGTTAGTCTTATCAGCTATATCTTTATCTACCACAATGTTGATCTTTTGAGTATCAACATCCACTATATATAAGACTTCAGGATTAGGATTAACATCCTCTACATCCATACTTTCAACTGTCGGTTGATCTTTTGTTGTTGTTGTTGTTACCGGTGGAGTATTCAAAGGAGGCGGTGGGAATACATTATCTTTAACTTTTATACTCGGAAGTCCACCAACCTTTCCTTTACCCTTGTCTCTTTCCTTCTGATATACCTTTATTGGTTTGGGGTTCCAATATTCCTCCTGTTTTTCTTTTTCTACTAGGAAAATTTCTCATGCATTTTTTGTCTCTTCAGTCACCTCATTAACTCTTCCAACCATTAAAGCAATGTGCTAGTGTGTAGTAGAAAATACTAACCGGTTGGCTTCAACAATTAAGTCATCAATTTCTTTGGGTGAATTCACTGGATATACAACAAGTAGTTTTTCTATCTTGATTTTCTTGTCAAGTTCTATTACTGCTTGTCTCCTTGCTTCCAATCTTTTGAATAGTTCATCTGGTACTTCATCTACAACTTCCATCAAAAATTTCTTATACATGTCCATATGTAATATAACATTGTTTTCTACTTGTTCTTTTTCATCTGCTATCAGAGTGTCATATAGTTTCTCTATATTCTTCAATTTCCCTTCCTCTGTAATTTCATTCAACAGTATATCAAGAGGGGCCAAGTCCTTATTTGTACTCTTCTTCTTCTTGGGTGTCAATTTCTTCTTTTGTGGTGTAGCCTTTCTTACCGAAGATCTTCTGCTTGTTGTTTTTGTCTTGTCCTCCTAGGTGAAGGTGTGGTTTCCAGTGAGGGATCTCTTTTCCTTACAACTCTCTTGAAAGTTGCAAGCATGTCATTCTCTGAAGATGTGCCTACCAATGATAGGTGAGTTTCAGGTTGTCGAGCTGCTAACTCATCTTCTGTTATACTAGTTTGTTCCATTACTTTATCCTTGATTTCCTTTGCTTGCCTAGAACCTTTTCTTACAACTGCCTCAACCTTTTTCACTCTTTTCTTAGATTGTATTTGGCTTTCAATAGTTTATGCACTACCAAATACTTCTTCCTTAGGTTCTTTAGGGGCTTCCAGAA
Organism: Cryptomeria japonica; assembly: GCF_030272615.1. Lineage (NCBI taxonomy): Eukaryota > Viridiplantae > Streptophyta > Pinopsida > Cupressales > Cupressaceae > Cryptomeria > Cryptomeria japonica. The sequence goes on along the minus strand of NC_081409.1, from coordinate 316,726,452 downwards.
GTGCTTTACCATAAGTTTCAATTATATGATCATCTATTTCATAGCCCATCTCTGTTACCCAAACTATCCTAGGGATGACTACTTCCATCTAAATCTCATCCTTCTTGATTACAAAGTATATTTCATCTTTATATTTGTCAACAATCTTTTGTGATAATCTGATTCTTTTCTTCATTTTGGCCTTAAGTGCTTGAAAGAAATCATGGATGTTGTTTTCCTTATCTTCTCCCATATTATTGAATAGTTATGTTAGCTATTTACCTACCGGTATATCATATCCAAGTTCTTTGTAGCCTATACCAAGAACTTGTTTGGTTATATGTAGCATCATACATACTAGCAGACTTCCAAACCTAAAAGTTCCTTTCTTGTTCTTCTTAATCTTGCCTAAGTTGTCAATTAATTCGTCCTTCAACCACTAACATATATCAATCTTTGCATTATCTGTGACCATGTCATAAGCACTCTTAATGCACAGACTTGACACTGAATTGAGTCTGTTTGCATGAGTTGCCTTATATCCTAATATCATGCTGATAAATCTTACATTAGTATCTTTTACATCATTGACTCTTAAGGACCTTTTATCAGATGTGGCACCAGTTAACTGAGTAACTAGGTCATTGGAAACCTTCTTAGTTTTGTCTGGCCTTTTACCGGTGGTCGGTAACCCCATGACAGCTTTCACAGCTTCCTTGGTGATTTTGTGAATTGCATCTAACCAGAAAAATTCAGCATGTACCCTACTTAAGACTATCTTAATCACATCCTTGGGGAATTCAAGAATGCTAAGGATCTCTGTAAATCCTAGGGTTTCAATGATCTTATGTTCCAGTTTCACATTTCTAGAGTTATCACATATGACAGTTTTAAACATGGTTTTAATCTCTTCATCTCCTAGTTCCTCAATGTTGCTGTGAATGTAAATTCTGGGGTTTTCAGCATAAGCAACTCTTTTAGGAATTTGAGGAAAAGCACCTAAAGTATCATCTTTCTTTGCTATTTCGGGAACTAATTGAAATACGGGCCTAGGTCTTTTTATAACTTTGACAATAGTAGGATTTGATATATATTCAAGTGCAGAGGTGGATGCCATGATAAAATACCTTTTACTGCCTTTAGGATGGATGATTGCTTGAAATGTTCTTGCCTCTTGCTCAAAATGCCTTAGCTCAGAATCTTCGCGCTCTTCGTAGGTTTGAAATTTTGGTGAAATGAAATGGGGCCAAAACCTCAAATTTATAGTGTTACTTTGTCATCTACCACATTAAATGCATGCCGGTTAAGTATTCACTTAACATTGTCTATCGATAATAAGTAATTTCCAACTTCTCATCTCTAACCGAGGGAATAATAGCACATGTGTCATTAGATTGCCAAACCCTCAAGGAAACTTTCTTCAATTGGATGAAGAACTTCCTGCTGGTGGAGCACTACTCTGTCCTGCTAGTGAAGCATCACTCTATCCTGTCAGTGAAGCATTGATTGGTTCTATCGGTGGAGGAGTATTCCCAATATTTAGATCAGCTTTTCTAATCCATTGTTTTGAGAATTCTTGCTTAACCTCTTCAACTTTTTCTTTACCCTTCAAGCTAGAACTTTTGTTGTCTACCAGTAATCCTTTACTTCTATAGAATTTTGCAAGATGCCCAATCTTGTTACATGCATAATAAGTCACATTATTCTTTTGAATAGCTTTTCCATAACCTATGTCGGTTTGTGTTCTGCATTGATTAGATAAATGTCCAAATCTTCCACAAACATAACATCTCACATTCATTTTGCAATTTTCAGAGTTGTGACCAACTTTCTTGCATTTAGAACATTGACCGGTGGGTGTGTTGATATTCTGATAATTTCTAGATCTACATTCATTTTCTCTATGACCATACTTATTACAGTTAAAGAATTTTCCATTGAATTTATAAGCATTAGGTTACCTTACCGGTTTGCTATGATCCTGTGTGTTTGTAGTACCAGAGCTTTCTCCAACTTCAAAGCCAATTCCAGAAGTGTCACCTTTAGGTTTTTTATTCTTCAATAAGGTGCCAAGTTCCTATGAGCTTTTCTTGAATTTTTCTTTATGTTGATTTGCAGTTTCTAGTTCTCTTTCTAAGACTTCTTTTTGTCTCATCAGTTCATTTGAGTCATTCTGAGTGTGCATCAGATCTCTCTGCAACATGTCATTTTCATAGCTAAGTCTTGTGTTCTCATTTGCTACATCACTTAGTCTTCTGGTCAATTCTTCTTCATTCTTCTTCCTATCTTCAATCTCTTTGCAAAATCTCATAGTCATATCCTGCATCTCATTCTTTGTATTTATGTTCTCCAGTTTCAGCTTGCTTAACATATCATTAAGTGATTCCTTTTCATCATTTTCATTTTGCATCTTTTCACAAAGTTCTCTTCTCTTGTTTCTTGAAATAGTAAGATTCTCTTGGAGTGCCTGAATGATATTCTGAGCTGCTTTTAGATCATCTTCTAGTTTGATGTGTTTCAATTTCTCTGCATCATAGTCTGAAAGAGCTGCTCCAAGTTGCTTCATTAGATTTTCCATCTTTACCGGTGTCAAGATCTTCTTCAAGTTGTTAGGCTTCTGAAAATAGAGGACCAAGCTCTGATACCAATTGTTAGGAATCCCATGGATACTGAGAGGGGGGGGGGGGGGTGAATCAGTATCTAACTAGTAATTAGAATTGCTCAATTTAAAACATGCAGAACATATTATAACAGTGTACCGGTATACAAGAAATAATGTAATGAATAGAATTAAAAGCATCCACATGAAAAGCACACCATAACACAAGGATTTAACGAGGAAACCTGGTGTGGGAAAAACCTCGGTGGGATTTGCGACCCACAATATTCACTTACTAGCCAATAAGAGAATATTACTTACAAGAGGGGCCTGCACATGCAGGAAGGCCAACTGCCTAGAGCTCACTGTTCAATGAGAAGTCTCACTGACTTACAATGTGGATTATACAAATCCAATAACTTGTACTGCTTTACAATAGCATCTATAATGCCTGATTTAATACCGGTTGTTTCTCTGCTTCTTACATAAACCTTTTAACCTATATTTCGCATAATAGATCTACCTTAATATTTTTCCTTTCCACTTACATCACCTTTTTAACTTACTTTCTTACTTAAAAAATGTCTATAATGATCTCTTTTATATATAAGAGTCATTTTACAATGATATCAAGTTGGCTTACAAATTTTTTACAATAATAAACAAAATATAATATAACAAAATCTTGTCGGCCTCTATGCCAGTAAACTTCCTTTCTTTGTGCCAGTGTCGATGTCCTGAGTGTCGGTGTAGAGTGTGTTCGTTGATGCTAGTGAACTATCTTGCCGGTGTAATGCCTTGCCAGTGCCATAGGATTGTAAGGTTGCCATCAATGACAAAACCTTCAATCACCTACAATGTCTCATTTGAGTGTGCATATGCCAACAGTATTCACATAAACCAATCTTACTTCTTTTGTTTCAACATTCTCTTTCAAAAAATTATAATTGATAGAAACTGTTAAGTCCTGGAGACAATTGAGAGGGAGGGGGGGGGGGGTGAATCAGTTGTCTAATAAATTCAAATCAAAAACTTATTAACCAACTTAATACTTAATACCGGTAAACCAGTTTAGTATGTCGGTAGATAGTGTTAATAGTAAATTGTTATACCGGTGAGAATTAATGCATGAAACATAAACACAAAGTCATCCACAACACATGACACCAATATTTGTATGTGGAAACCCTGTAAGGGGAAAAACCACGATGGGAAACCTTACCCACAATCAAATGATACTACAGTAGATAGTAAGTGGACAAAAGGGGTGTGCACATGTAGAAAGGCCAACAGCCTAGAGCTCACTGCTCAATCACAAATGGGAGTCACACTGACTACAGTTGGATGGTTAAATCCAATAAGAATGTACTGCACAAAATCGCATCTTCATATGTTGAATTCAGTACCGGTGTAATGCTGATATGATTCTACAAAAACCTAACTTCTCCTTCAAATGATGTCTTCGTGTAAGCCTCTACTTTATCTCACATATACCTTCACTCAAATCTTTTTTGCATTCCACACTTGATCTTACAAATAAGATCTTACATTTATACCATACCCTAAGACCAATTTTAGTAGGTCAGCTCTACAAGATGTTACAATAAAAACATTTTACAAATAATATAATATCTGATGCAATAACTGATTAATCATGTCACCTTAATGCATTTACAACAATAATAAATCATCTTCATAGCGTGCCATGCTAATCTGGAAAAGATAAACCTGCCGGTGTAACCCTAGATAACCTAGACCTATTTGTCGGTAAAAGCAAATATGCAAATATGAATATACCAATGATTATTGCTTCAAAATAAAATGTCCACATGATGTCTTCGACATTACCAAGTGTCTTCCATGTTATTCTAGGTATCGATGAACATTATATCTTGTCGGTTAAACATATACTAGTAACTGTTGCACAGATTACTACTTGCCGGTGAATGTTGCTGGATCTCCAAAGTAGGTGTATTTAGTAGGTGTTGACATCAATGAAAAAACCATACCAAAATACCAACAATCTCCCCCTTTGTCATTAATGGCAACACAAGATGGAAAAACCATCACAGTACCAAAACAGAAATGCCAAAAACTAACAATCTTTCATACCAATTTCTTCTTAAATGAGTTTTTCCATAGATATCTCTCCCCCTTTGACATCAAATGCCAAAGTTAGAAAGGGTCAAGTTCATACAAAATACCAACCAATTAAATATACCAACTACTCCCCCTTTGAAGTAGCTTCCTCATCAAATACTAGAATAAAGATTTGCCCATTTAATTCTGCCGGTTGATGACAATCATTAGCTGTCTAAGTCTCTATCAGTGGTGGTATGACTCTGAGCTGATCTCTGAGATACTCAAAAGTTTCCTTAGGCAAAGGTTTTGTGAAAATATCTGCAAGCTATTTTTTAGTATTCACATAAACCAGTTTTATCTCTTTTTCTTCAACTTTTTCCCTTAGAAAATTCAATTTGATAGAAATATGTTTTGTTTTAGAATGTAATACCGGATTTTTATCAATTGCAGTAGTGTTATCATAGTATATAGTAATAGGTTCCTTTCATTTTACCTTTATGTCTTTCAACATTTGCTTAAGCCAAAGTACTTGTGTACAATTTGTTGCTGTTGCAACATATTTTGATTCTGCTATTGATAAAGATGTACAACTCTGTTTCTTACTCAACCAAGAGACTAATCTTTTTCCAAGAAAGAATGCTCCTTCGGTGGTTCTTTTCCTATCATCCACATCTCCTACCCAATTTGCATCTGTATATGCACATGGATCAAAATTTTCATCTTTAGGATACAATAATCCAAGATTTGTTGTGCCTTGTAAGTACCGAAAAATCCTTTTCACTGCTGATTCATGATTTTCCCTAGGATTACTCTGAAATCTAGAAACTATACATACTACATTCATAATATCAAGTCTGGTTTGTGTCAAATACAGTAAACCTCCTATCATAGATTTGTATCTAGTTGGATTAACAGGTATATATTCATCCCTTTGAGATAATTTGTCATTGGTAGTCATAGGTGTGCTTACCGGTTTAGAGTTTCCATCCCAAATTTCTTTATTAGTTCTTTCAAGTACTTAGATTGACTAAAAAATATACCTTTATCAGTCTGTAAGATCTGCAATCCTAAAAAGTATTTTATTTCTCCAATCATAAACATTTCAAATTCTTGCTGCATTTCAAGAGAAAATTCTTTGCATAATTCATCTTCTCCTCCAAAGATTATATCATCAACAAATACTTCAATAATCAAGATGTCATCATTAGTTACTTTGTAATATAAATTGCTATCTGCATTTCCTTTAGTAAAACCAATTTTTAAAAGATACTTATCCAATCTTGCATACCAAGCTCTTGGGGCTTGTTTTAATCCATATAGAGCTTTTCTTAATTTGCAAACCATATCATTGTCACCTGTCAAAGAAAATCCATCAGGTTGTTTAATATAGACTTCCTCTTCAAGATCTCCATTCAAAAATGCACATTTAATATCCATTTGATAAACTTTGTAATCCTTGTGAGCTACAAAAGCCAAGAATAATCTAACTGCCTCAATTCTGGCTACTGGTGCAAAGGTTTCATTGTAATCAACTCCTTCTTTCTGAGAGTATCCCTTACACACTAGTCTTGCTTTATTTCTGACAACCTTACCATCTTCATTAAGTTTGTTTCTAAATACCCATTTGGTTCCAATTACATTTTTATTTTTATGGCGGGGAACTAATGTCCAAGTATTATTTTTCTCAATTTGTCCTAATTCTTCTTCCATAGCTTTAATCCAAAATTTATCTTCACATGCCTCATTGATAGATAATGGTTCAATTTGAGAAATAAGACATACCTCTTCATTTTCCAATCTTCCTCTTATCATAACTCCTTTAAATTTGCTTCCAATTATTTGATCTTCAGAATGATTCAGTCTTACATACCGGCGTGTCTTAGTCTGTTGTTGTTCTTCAATTACTGTGGAATCCTCTGATGATACCAGAGTAACTGGATCATCATTATGTACCGGTGGATTTATTGTAGGTTCATTTGTCATAATTTCTATTTCTGGTTCAGAGTCTATATATCTTGAAGTTCCTCTGAATTGTTCATCAATCTTTACATTTGTACTCTCAACAATTTTCTATAATCTTTTATTAAAACATCTATATGCCTTACTCTTAGATGAATAACCAAGAAATATTCCTTCATCACTTCTAGGATCAAATTTGCCAATATAGTCATCTCTTCTAATATAACATTTACTTCCAAAAATTCTGAAATACTTAAGAGTAGGAATATTACCAAACCATATTTCATGAGGGGTCTTACTGGTTTCACCTTTGATGTGAACTTTGTTGAATGTATAGACAGCAGTGCTTACTACCTCTCTCGAGTACACATGTGGTAGATTTGCTTCTGATAACATACTTCTTGCTACATCCAATATAGTTATGTTTTTCCTTTCAACAACTCCATTCTGTTGTGGTGTCTGCGGTGCTGATAACTATCTTTTGATTCCATTCACTTCATAGAATGTATTGAAATCTTTAGATGTGAATTCTCCTCCTTGATATGATCTTAAACATTTGATTTTCTTACCAGTTTCATTTTCAACCATTTCTTTGAATAGTTTGAACTTCCCAAGTGCTTCTGATTTTTCTCTGAGAAAAGTAACCCAACACATTCTAGAGTAATCATCAATAATTAACATGAAATATCTATCACCTTGTAAGCTTTTAGTTCTAGCTGGACCACATAAATCAGTGTGAATTAAATCAAGAGCATTATTGGATTTTTCTGGAATACTTTTAAAACTAGCTCTAACTTGTTTTCCAAATTGACATTCCTTGCAAATTGTATTATGAGGTTTCACAATTTTAGGTAGATCTCTAACTGCCTTAGAAGTACTAATTTTTACCATGCAATCAAAATTTACATGACATAGTCTTTTATGCCATAACCAACTTTCATCTATATGTGCAATTAAGTATGCCTTTTTACTGTTATTCAAATGAAAGATATTACCTCTAGTCTGATTACCGGTTGCAATTTCCAAACCAGTTCTATTCATGATTTTGCATTTTCCATTTTTAAATTGTAACTGAAAACCTTTCTCAACTAATTGACCAACACTTAAAAGATTATGCTTTAATCCTTCAACATAGTAGACATTGTCAGTGTTATGTTTACCATCAAGAGATATTGAACCCTTACCTTTGATTGAACAGGCTTTGTCATCTCCAAATCTTACTAAACCTCCATTGTATTCTTGAAAGTTCAAGAATTTACCTTTGTCTCTGGTCATATGATGTGAGCATCTTGAGTCAATAATCCATTCATCCTTTGATTCAACTTTAGTTGCTAGGGCTTGTTCTACCGGTTGATCAGTAGGTACTGGTTGATATTCTGTTATAGCAATAAAAACCCATCCATTGTCTGTTGGATCCTCATTAGAATCATTAGTCACACCTTCATCAGCAATGTAACAAGATTTATCTTTGTTTTTCTTAAATCTATATCTCTGATATTCAGGATTAGGCTTGTATGTTTTTCTAGCTTCTTCTCTTAGTCTAGCATGTCTATTAGGGCATCTTCAAGCCATATGACCAATCTTATTGCAGTTAAAACATTTAAAAGGTGCTTTACCTTCATACTTACTTCCAATTGGACCTTTTGGCATTTTTCTTCCAAACAGTGCTTCAAGTTCTTCAAGCTCTTCATTCTCCTTCCTAGTTTCTTCAAGTTCTCTTGCATAAAAGGATCTCTAGTCTGATCTTCCATATCCCATAGTTGGTTCCATCAAGTTTAGGACTATCCTTCTTGAAATAATTAGTAGACATTGGATCTCCTCAAGTTGTTAAACTTCTGCAAAAAGAGGACTAAGCTCTGATACCATTTGTTAGGTCCCGGAGACAACTGAGAGGGGAGGGGTGAATCAGTTGTCTAATAAATTCAATTCAAAAACTTATTAACCAACTTAATACTTAATACCGGTAAACCAGTTTAGTATGTCGGTAGACAGTGTTAACAGTAAATTGCTATATCGGTAAGAATTAATGCATGAAACATAAACACAAAGTCATCCACAACACATGACACCAATATTTGTACGTGGAAACCCTGTAAGGGGAAAAACCACGGTGGGAAACCTTACCCACAATCAGATGATACTACTACAGATAGTAAGTGTACAAAAGGGGTGTGCACATGCAGAAAGGCCAACAACCTAGAGCTCACTGCTCAATCACAAATGGGAGTCACACTGACTATAGTTGGATGGTTAAATCTAATAAGAATGTACTGCACAAAATCGCATCTTCATATGCTGAATTCAATACCGATGTAATGCTGATATGCTTCTACAAAAACCTAACTTCTCCTTCAAATGATGTCTTCGTGTAAGCCTCTACTTTATCTCGCATATATCTTCACTCAAATCTTTTTCGCATTCCACACTTGATCTTACAAATAAGATCTTACATTTATACCATACCCTAAGACCAATTTTAGTAGGTCGGCTCTACAAGATGTTACAATAAAAATATTTTACAAATAATATAATATCTGATGCAATAACTGATTAATCATGTCGGCTTAATGCATTTACAACAATAATAAATCATCTCCATAGCATGCCATGCTGATTTGGAAAAGATAAACCTGTTGGTGTAACCCTAGATAACCTGGACCTATTTGCCGGTAAAAGCAAATATGCAAATATGAATATACCAATGATTATTGCTTCAAAATAAAGTGTCCACATGATGTCTTCGACATTACCAAGTGTCTTCCATGTCATTCCAGGTACCGGTGAACATTATATCCTACCGGTTAATTATATATCAATAATTGTTGCACAGATTACTACATGTCGGTGAATGTTGTTGGATCTCCAAACTAGGTGTATTTAGTAGGTGTTGACATCAATGACAAAACCATACAAAAATACCAATAGAAACATGTTTAGTTTTAGAGTGGAATACCGGATTCTTTGATATATCAATTGCTGTTGAATTATCACAATAAATGATTATTGGTTTTTTTCATTTTACCTTGATGTCCTTCAACATTTTCTTAATCCATAATACCTGAGTACAATTAGTTGTTTTTGCAACATATTTTGATTCTGCTGTTGATAATGATGTACAACTCTATTTCTTGCTCAACCATGAAATCGATCTTCTACCAAGAAAGAATGCTCCACTAGTGGTGCTTTTTCTGTCATCTACATCTCCTACCCAATTTGCATTGGTGTATGCACATAAATCAAAATTTTCATCTTTAGGATACCGTAAACCAATATTTGTTGTGCCTTGTAGATGCCGAGAAATCTTTTTTACAATTGATTCATGATTTTCTTTAGGATTACTCTAAAATCTTGATTTGTATCTTGTCGGATTAACAGGAGCTGAATCATCCTTCAATGTCAATTTGTCAGTTGTAGTCATAGGAGTACTTACCGGTTTTGAGTTTTCCATACCAAACTTCTTCAATAGTTCCTTCAAGTATTTTGTTTGACATATGAATATACCTTTATTAGTTTGTGAAATCTGCAATCCTAAAAAAAATTGTATCTCCCCAATCCTAGACATTTCAAGTTCTTCCTGCATCTTATTAGCAAAGTCTTTACATAATCCATCTTCTCCTCCAAAAATGATATTGATGCTCTACAAAAAAGGAAGGTTAGTCAATGATAACAAAACATGAACAAGAAGAAAATTCAAACTGTTAGTGTCAGAAATCACAAACAAAATACTTTCCTACACAAGCATATCAAAAGAGATATCAAAAGCATGACATAATATCTAACTAAGAAGGTAAATATGATGAGGCATCTCCAAATGCCTCCTAACATTCTCTTGGTTTCTTCTCCTTTGTTCCTCTCCTCTCCAAGTTCCAAAATAGTGTAGCTCTCAGCACCTTTTTGCACTATGGATGCTTATGGAGGTTTGAGATTGAAGTATTTGCTCTAAATATGAATAAAATGCTAATACTATACTATTGATACTAAAATGATTTATTTTATCAAAAATGACAAGATATGTGTTGATTATACTAAAATTCTCTCTCAAAATTCCTATAGCTTAAATGCATACAAGTTTTCAGGATCTGGATTATGAAAAAATGAGCTCTATTTATAGGAAAAATGGAGCAATGGTTGGTTGAGATTGAGCAATCTCAACAAGGGTCAGGATTGAATGATTTCAAATCCATGTGAGGGCTTTCAACACAATCCCAGGATGACAAGTGTCAATGTGAGATAGGTTGAGAGGAGAGGGAATAAGCATTAAATGCTTGACATGACCTTGGGAGTTAAGGTCAAGGTTAGTTGAATGAATAAACTCTTTATTCAAAGAATAAAGCTTTTATCCAATGGATAAACTCTTGTGCAAAGGAAAAAGGGATAAACATGGTCAAAGCAATAAATGCTTGAGGAAACACATGAGTGCAAGTTGAAATAACCATAAATGGTTATGTAAGAGCCATTAATGGTCATGTAAGAGCCATTAGTGGTTTTGGAAGACTTTGGAGGTTAAATTGTTGAACACACAAAGCATTTAATGCTTTTCAAAGACTTTGGAGTCTTTGAGAAGTGACTTAAAGTTGCTTAGGAATGTGACAATAATTAGGGAATGGATTAGGCTAATTAGGAAGGGGTTAGAAGAATCTAGAAGGGGGTTTAGGAATGCAATTGGATTTGGTGGGTGAGGGAAAATAGGATTTTTATTTAAAATAAATTATTTTATTTCAATAAATGTGTGCAAGTTGCATTTGTAGGAAAATGCAAGTGGGGGGGATAAATGATTTAAATAAATGTTTTATTTAATTTATTTAAAAGAGGAAAAAGGGAGATTTAATTAAATAAATAGATTTTATTCATTTAATTGATTGTTAATTTGGTTTAATGAATTAATTAAAATAAATTGAATAATTTATTTAATTAATAAGAGAATGCTTGAAGATGAATTAATTAAATATTAATTTAATTAACTGATGGCTAGTGGATTTTTAATCAAATAAATAGCAATTATTTATTTAATTAAGCTGGACAGATTTGTGTGACTACAAATATCATCAACAAAAACTTCAATAACCAATATGTCATCATTAGTCACTTTGAAATATAAGTTGTTGTCAGCATTACCTTTAGTGTATCCAAGATTCAAAAGATATTTGTCTAATCTAGCATACCAAGCTCTAGGAGCTTGCTTCAATCCATACAAAGATTTCCTTAATCTGCAAACTATATCTTCATTATTTGTCAATGAAAATCCATCAAGTTGTTCAATGTAAACTTCATCTTCAAGATCACCATTCAGAAATACATATTTTACATCCATCTAATATACTTTATAGTTCTTGTGAGCTACAAATGCAAGAAATAATCTAACTGCCTCAATTCTAGCTTCCGGTGCAAAGGTTTCATTATAATCAATTCCCTCTTTCTGTGAATATCCTTTACACACTAATCTTGCTTTGTTCCTGATTACCTTACCATCTTCATTAAGTTTATTTCTAAATACCCATTTAGTTCCAATTATATTTTTGTCTTTAGGTCGGGGAACTAATGTCCATGTATTGTTCTTTTCAATTTGTTCTAATTAATCTTCCATTGCTTTAATCCAATGTTTATCTTGACAGGCTTCAATAACAAATGATGGTTCAATTTGAGAAATTAAATATACCTCTTCATTTTCTAGTCTTCCTCTTGTCATAACTCCTTGATACTTATTCCCAATTATCTTATTTTCTGAGTGATTCAGTCTTACATACCTGGGTTTGTTCACATGTTGTTCTTCAGTCACTGTGGAATTCTTTGATGATACCGATGTGACTGGATCCACACTCTATATCGGTGCACTCTATATTAGTCATTTATGATCATCTCAACTGTCGGTTCAGAATCTATAGACCTTGAATTTCATCTAAATTGTTCATCTATCTTCACATTATCACTCTCAATAATTTTCCGCAATCTTTTATTAAAACATTTATATGCCTTGCTCTTAGATGAATAACCAAGAAATATTCCTTCATCACTTCTAGGATCAAATTTACCAATATACTCATCTCTCCTAATATAACATTTGCTTCCAAATATTCTGAAATATTTAAGAGTAGGAGTATTACCAAACCATAGTTCATAAGGGGTCTTACCGATTTCACCTTTGATGTGAACTCTACTAAAAGTGTAAACCGTTGTATTCACTTCTTCTCTCCAATATACATGAGGTAGATTTGCTTCCAATATCATGCTTCTAGCTGCATCCAGAATAATTATGTTCTTCCTTTCCACAATTCCATTTTGCTGAGGTGTTCAGGGTGTTGATAGTTGTCTTCTGATTCCATTCACTTCACAAAATGTATTAAACTCCTTAGATATAAATTCTTCTCCTTGATCTGATCTCAAACATTTGATTTTCTTACCGGTTTCATTCTCTACCATTGCCTTGAACAGTTTGAATTTTCCAAAAGCTTCTAATTTCTCCCGTAGAAAAGTAACCCAACACATTCTAGAATAATCATCAATGATTAGCATTAAGTATCTATCTCCCTATAGACTTCTTGTTCTTGTTACACCACACAAGTCAGTATGGATTAAATCAAGAACATTATTGGACTTCTCAGAAATACTCTTAAAAGTTGTTCTAACTTGTTTTCCCATTTGACATTCCTTACATACCGGATTATGAGGTTTCACAATCTTAGGTAAATCCCTTACTGCCTTAGTTGAACTGATCTTTACAATGCAATCAAAATTTACATGACAAAGTCTCTTATGCCATAACTAACTTTCATTAATATGTGCAATTAAGCATGTCTTTTCACTGTTATTCAAATGAAAGATATTACCTTTAGTTTGAGTACCGGTTGTAATCTCCATTCTAGTTTTGTTCATGATTTTGCATTTACCATTCTTGAACTGTAACTAAAAACCCTTTTCAACTAATTAACCAACACTCAAAAGATTATGCTTGAAAACTTTAACATAATAAATATTGTCAGTATCGTGCTTACCATACAAAGATATAGTGCATTTTCCTATGATCAAACAAGCTTTATCATCCCCAAATCTTACTAGACCTCCGCTATATTCCTAAAAAGATAAGAATTTACTTTTATCACCAGTGATATGATGTGAACATCCGGAATCTATAATTCATTCATCTTTTTCTTCAATTTTAGCTGCTAGGGCCTGCTTTACCGGTGGAACAGTAGGTGTCGGTTGATCTTCTTTTATTGAAACAAAATCCCATCCATTGTCTATCGATTCTTCATCAGAATCATCAGTAACTCCTTCATCAGCATAGTAACACAATTTGTCTCTATTCTCCTTGAATATGTATCTCTGATATTCAGGGTTAGGCTTATATGTTCTTTTAGCTTCCTCTCTCAATCTTGCATGTTTGTCAAGACATCTAGATGCCATATGACCAAATTTATTGCAGTTAAAACATTTAAATGGTGCTTTATCTTCTTACTTACTCCCAATTGGACCTTTAGGCATTTTTCTTGCAAATAGTGCTTCAAGTTCTTCCAGTTCTTCATTTTCTCTTATGATATCTTCAAGTTCTCTTGCATAAAGTGCATTCCAATCAGATTTGTCAGATGATGATGTAGATGATGATGCTTTGAAGGCCAAATCTATTTTAATTGTAGTAGCAGGACCAAATTCTTCAAGCTCAAATCCTGAAAGTTTTCCAACCAGGGTATCTCTAGATACTAATGTATTAGGCATTGTTCTCAACTCATTGATAGTAGTTACTTTCATTTTTTTTATGTCGATGGAAATGCTCTAAAAATTTTAGAAACAATTTCATCTTCATTTAAGGATCCTCCACAACATTGTACTCCCAAAAAAATTTCATTAACTCTTTCCATGAAAGCATAAATTTTTTAATCTTCCATTTTGAAATTTTCATACCTGACCCGAAAGCATTCCAATTTTGCAATTTTAATAGTGGTATCTCCTTCATTCAATGTCTCCAATTTATCCCAAATACCTTTAGCAGTAGATCGGTCTGATAATCCCATGATTTGTTGATATGATAATGCATTCAAAAGTGTTTCTCTTGCTTTGCAATCATTTTCTTGATCTTTACCCAATATTGGTGGATTAGGTTGATTCGGTGTAGGACCAACATAGCCATTCTTTGTAACATCCTATATGTCTCTTCCAATGCAATTTAGATGTGTCTCCATTCTGATCTTTCATATACCATAGTTAGTTCCATCAAGTTTCAGACTATCCTTTCTGAAAATGTTAGTTGACATAGGATCTCCTCAAGCTGTTAGGCTTCTACAAAAAGAGAACTAGGCTCTAATACCAATTTTTAGGACCCAAAATGAAACTGAGAGGGGGGGGGGGGTGAATCAGGTCACCATGAATTACAACCCAAATACAACTTAATCAAACTTGATACTTAATATCAGTAAACTAAACTTAATGTCGGTTAACAGATTAACAGTTAATATCAATACCGGTGAAACTTAATGCATAAAACAGAAAGAGAAATATCATCCACAACACATAACACAAAGATTTGTACATGGAAACCCTGTAAGGGGAAAAACCACGGTGGGAAACCTTACCCACAATCATATGATACTACTGCAGATAGTATGTGTATACAAATGGGGTCTGCACATGTAAAAAGGCCAATTGCCTAGAGCTCACTGCTCAATCACAAAATAGGAGTCACATTGACTACAATTGGATGGTTAAATCCAATGATAATGTACTGCACAAAGTAGCATCTCCAATGCTAGATTCAGCATCGATTAAGCTCTGATAATCACCTCCAAACCTTTGTTGAACCTTCTCTATGGTCCTCTGCTTACATCTCGTCAATTGAGATCTTACATATATACCAAAACCTAAAAACAAATGTGTAAGTCGGCTCACTGAGAATATTATAATAAAATCAATTACAAATAAGTCAAGATGTGATGCATCATGTCGGCTTAATACATTTACAACAATATCCAATTAATAAATCATCTCCATAACGTGTTGTGCTGATCTGGAATAGATAATGCATACCAGTCCATAACCTAGACCAATTTGCTGGTAACAACAAATATGTCAACCCGATTAGACCATTAACCAAAACACTAAAACCAAGTATCCAAACCAAGTGATCTCTAGATGATAACAAGTCATCCTCAGTGCCGGTGAACAATATAACCTGTCGGTGAACAATATACCGATGACAGTGCACAAGTCACTAAACATGTCAGTGAACACAATGTGTCGGTTCAACACAACCAAAGATCTCCAGAAGGATAAGTGTTGACAACAATGACAAAACTAATTCAACACATCCATAATACCAACAATGACAACTACTTTTCATGATATGATGCACACATTCATGGAAGATTATGTGGATGATATACTGGAAAAGTCACACAATAGAGAAGAGCGTTTGGAGATCCTAGATAATTTTTTTGACAAACTGGAATAATATAAGTTAAGATTGAACCTGAAGAAGTGTGCTTTTGGAGTTACATCAGGTAAACTCCTAGGGTATATCATATCTACTCGTGGCACAGAAGTTGATCTAGCAAAAGTACAAGGAAGGTTGCAATCAATAAGAAGGTTTGTATCTTAGTTAGCTGATCGATGTCATCCTTTTACTCACTTGTTACACTAAAAAGTTCCATTTAGATGGGATGCCAATTGTGAGGAAGTTTTCACAAAAATCGATGAATACCTTGTAAATCCCACCAGTACTAGCATCATTAATTAGAGGAAAACCATTATCGCTCTACATATCAGCTACAGATGTATCGTTAGGATCTCTCCTGGCACAACATAACATTGAAGGAAAAGAAATAATAATATACTATATCAACAAAACCCTAGTTGGCTATGAGTTAAATTATATAATAGTGGAGAAAACATGTTTGGTAGTGGTATTTGTAACCCAAGATTTGTGACATTATATGCTCATAGACTCTGTTAAGCTAATTGCAAAAATTGACCCTCTAAAATATCTACTCAGCAAGGCAACATTAACAGGTTGACTAGCTGAATGGGTCATGGTGCTAAGTGAGTTTGACATTGAGTATGTTGATCGAAAAGCCATAAAAGGACAAGTGATTGCAAATCAACTAGTTGAAGCACCCCTGCGTGATGATGCACCCTTACATATTGAGTTTCTTGATGCAGATGTTATCACTATCAACATGAATGTTGGGGAGTTGTTCTTTGATGGCTCCTACACACAACATGGATCAGGTGCAGGAATTTTATTCATAACATCTCAGGGTCACACTATTCCTAAATCATACAGGTTGTGGCTCCCATGTACAAACAATATTATAGAATATGAGGCATTGATCATTGGGATCAAGATGGCTATTGAATGGAATATTAAAGAGCTACATGTATATGGAGATTCACAACTAATTATCAACTAGATAAATGATGAATATCAAACTAAGGATGATAAGTTGACACCCTAAAAGAAACTGGTTGAAGATTTCAAGAAATAATTTACTAAAATCACATTTGTTCAGATTCCATAGAATGAGAATAAAGCAGAAGATGCCATGGCAGCAATAGCATCTCTTATACAAACTCAAGAGAATCAAGAACATTATGAATTCTTGGTGGAAAAATCTTTTATCTCACCCCTGATTCCCATAATGTCCAAATCATTTGCAATATATTTGGAACTAATGCCTCACTATATAGCCAAAGCTATATGTACTTAAGAGAAAATATCCTTCCCCCAAACTTATCCTAAAATCAGAAGCAAAACTTTATCCGGCAATCTGCTCATTATACCATTATTGTCAATATCCTCTATGGACAAGGTCTGGATAACACTCTCCTAAGGTTTCTTGAATGTGAAGAATCCAAAAAATCTCTAAAAGAAGTCCATGAGGGTATTGTGGCACACATTCAAGTGGTATTACGTTGGCCAAGAAACTCATTCGATTGGGTTATTATTGGCCTACTATGGAAAGAGATTCCTTCAAATACACTAAAAAGTGCAAACAAAATTAGATTCACGACAATCTTATCCATGCACCGGCACAAGAATTGCATCCTTTGGTAGGATCATGCTTGTTTTCTCATTGGGGACTAGAACTGGTGGGAAAGATAAATCCTTCATCTTCGAATGGATACAAGTTCATTTTGACTGCAACTGAATACTTCACTAAATGGATTGAAGTGGTACCTTTAACAATAGTGATAGGAAAACAAATTGCATCTTTCATCCTTAATTACATCATATGTTGCTATGGCATTCCCATGTCTATTATTACTAATAATGGAAGACCATTTAAAAATCAAGATGTGTAGGAACTATGTGAGAAATTCTAAATCCAACATAGGTTCTTGACACCATACTATCCTCAAGAGAATGGACAAGTTGAGGAATCCAATAAAACAATCCTCTAAATCTTGAATTAAACAGTTAATGAGGCTGGTAGGGACTGACATGTTGAGTTGAATCCTTCTCTATGGGCTTATCGCATTAGAATTCGTACACCAACTGGAGAAAATCCATATTGCCTTGTGTATGGATCATAAACAATCTTACCAATTATGTAGAGATACCCTCTCCACATGTGTCACTGAAGGGACTCATTCCGGATGAGGAATGAAGAGTATCAAGGTTGCAAGAACTTGAATTGCTACAAGAGTGTCACCAAAATGCTTCTGATCATTTAAAAGCATATCTGCAAAGAATGGCAAGAAGCTACAATCACAAAGTTAAGCCTCGAGTATTTCAGTTGTGAGATCTTGTTCTAAGGGAAAATCCATGCAACCAACAAGATAGAGAGAAAAAGGGGAAGTTTGAACCAAACTGGTTGGGTCCTTATATCATAGTAGTTGCGTATGGATTTGGAGCTTACATGTTGTCTACACTAGAGGGTGAATGGTTTGAAGAACCAATCAATACCATGCACCTAAAAAAGTCCTATGTTTGAAGTAACAGAAAATCAAAAAAAAGAAGTGAAAAAACAGAAAACACATAAAAAGCAGAAAAGAGGAAAATACAAAAAATAGTGAAAACAAAAATCAAATATAAGGAAAAATGCAATAAAAGTAGATGGTGAAAGACTAGCAACAGGCGCTATCTGTCTGCTAGCTCTTCTATTTATGAGTTCGCATTTATTTCCGCATCCATCCATCACATCTATGTATATTCATTAAAAAGACCTTTTGTACATAATCATGCATAGCTGTCTGACCATGTTTTGATCATCATTGTATATCCATAATAAAGTTTGTTTTTAGTTGGGGGCAACATTGAAAACTTGGAAAAGTAAAAACATTTGAAAATATTGAAAAACCAAAAACAATTTGGATTTTGAAAATAGACAACAAGCACTAAGACAACAAAGCCAAACAAAATTAGGATGTAGACAAAATGGAATCGTGAAACTCAAAATTTGGAGATTCCACAAGCAAGAAGCAATTCATATGAAGAATCATTAATCAAGACGATTATATCTATTTTTGACTAAGGGAACGTACATGTGGCATGCATGATTCAATGTGTGTATCTTGATTTTCATTAATCGTGTACCCTATGTAACTCGATGATGTCCACGACTAGAGGAGCTATGATGGGGCATGATTATTTTCTTTGTCTAGTGTTTGTGGTTTATCTCTTAGTAATATATGTACTTGTCTAAGGACATGATTGGCAAAAGGTCATCGAGGACATGCCAAGTTATACATGGAAGGGGATAATCCTTGTTTGTTATGAAAGAAGTACTCGAGATATCTTGGTTCATTATACCTAGATGCTTGTATTAACTTGCTAAATTAAAATCCATGTAAGAAATACTCAGGTCATCTTGGTGTAGTTGTACCTAGGTGCAAAATTGTATTTGTTAGTCCCAACCAGTGCTGAGAGGGGAGGGGTGAATCAACACAATCAAATTTTCACAATTTAGCTTTTAACTTAAATCTACATTCATCTAAAATCCAACAATATACTTAATCACTGAAGTAAAATATGCAAGCATGAAAAGTTGACAGTGACACCAAGAATTTATCTCGTGGAAACCCAAAAGGGAGAAAACCACAGTGTGAGTAGGAACTCACAACATTTGTACTCTTCTGAAGTACACCCTGCGAGGATTCATCCCTGTTAGAAGATTACAAGGACACTGTTAGGTGCCACCCGGTTAAGGAATTTTGATCAAGGTTGGTTAGTGCCTTTACCCTGTTAAAGGTAGCCTGATTAGAGGACTTAGAACATCAATTAAGATGTCACCCGATTAAGGGATTTTACAATAGGGGCCTGTTAAAGTCCACCCGGTTAAGGGATTTATGTTGCATTTGTTAGAAAGCAACATATGGATGATCTGCTGAATTAGCTACTGATAGCTTGATCAGATCTCAATATGCATCATACTCAATGCACATCAGTTGTGTCTTCTCTTCACAACATTGGTTTCCTTCTTACACCTTCGACTCTTCACTCAGCTGGTCACCTATCCCTCGATACTGCACTCTACTGATCCTCAGACCTTCGGCTCTGCACTCTATCGGTTCTGCGACCTTAGGCTCTGCACTCTGCCAGTCCTTTGATCTTTGGCTCTACACTTTGTTGGTTCACTATCTCTCAACTCTGTACTTAGGTGATATACATCAAACACACTCTATTGTGCTAATACCTTTTAGCACTTCCTCTCTCTCCTCTCTTCACTTTAGGTTGCCTTCAAAAAATACTCCTTGTTGCAAGTTTCACGATCAAAACTTTTTGAATGAACTTCAAGAACACTTTATACATTTTCTGCCAACATCTTCAGGCATTCCCTCAATCAAACCAATCATGGATTTTAGAAGATTTCAAATTCAAAATCTCCCACTCTTTCTCTATACGCCTTATAGAAATTTTTCCAAGTGTTCAACCAATTTTGCCAACGCATCTCCCAAAGATAGAAACTTCTGAGTTGTGTTCAACCAAATAAGTGCGAACCAAAAAATCCACATGTAATCATGCTTGACTACATGATAACTAAAATTTGACCTTACCAACATATGATTTGGCATAGACACAATCTCACCAACCCATCCTTTGTCACCGCAACTAAATACCCGATCACCACTCTAAGATTTATGGTGATCACATGTCTTCCTTATGTCATACCGATGTACTGGTATGCCACTGAACTTCTATATTATCGGTTCATCCTTTGATTGTCGGTTTGTTGTGCTAGCACCAAGTCTCTTCCCCTGTTTACCAATGAGTTATCGGTTTCTATAAACAAATAGGTTTTCTTGTCTGAGTCACCTTTTGTCACTTCACCATCATCAAAGTGACTAATCATCATCATCAAAGTAACCGATATTCCTGAATGATAGACCAGTTGGCTTAGTCTATCTTTTCTTTAGCTGATTGAATCTTTGATCATTCAATACCAAAGTTGTTTCCATGTGTACGTTAGGAAATAGGAAATCATCACAAGCAATATATAAAACTATTAATTAGCTCAATCACGAAAGCTCATTGCAATGAACTATCCTAAATACATTCAATGGAGACATAAAGATAAAACATTCAAAAAGATTATGCAAACCAGATGTAAATCCAAATGTTTCCTTCATGCAGCTCCATTGTTCTTCTTTCCTCTTCAAATAGTTTGGTTGTGGATCTCACCTACAAGTGCACATACATGATTGAAAGCAAGTAGACAAGATTATTAATCAAGAGTACTCGAAATGTGATTGATAAGAAATTCGATAATCTGATTAGGGGCCAGGGCTTTTGATTGAAGAAATTCATCCAATTTATAGACAAATTGGAGAAATAGATCAAATTAGCATGATAGAGATTCAAATGGAAATTGCAAATCAATATGACAAATTATGACAAATTATGACAAATTATGACAAATTATGCACTTTCTATGCAAAATTTGATTGATTGATAATTTATGACAAATTATGACAAATTTCTATGTCAAAATTGATTGATTGTCAATTATGACAAATTATGACAAATTGAAATGTCATTCCCATAGAATTAGGAGATGAAATAGGAGGAAATTGAAATTAGAAATTAGGAAATTAGAAAAATTGAAATTGATGAAAATTAGGAATTAAGAATTAGGTAAATTAAGTAAATTAATTAATAATTTGTCATTTATTAATTAATTCACAAAAAGAGGAATAATTAGCCAATTAAATGAATATTTAATTGCGATGAGAAGACTTTAGGATAAATAAATAAATTATTTAACCTAGAGTAAGAAATGAGACACAAGGTTTAATGATAAATCATGAAACCCTAGAAGATGAATTAGCAATGCAAGAATGACAATTAAGTCGTGATTGAAGATTGATTTGATGTCGATTCGATCATGATCATGATTTTGACTTGATAAATGACCAATGCGATAAATGATTCAATTGATTAACAAACTAACCGAGAATGATAAGGAGACCAAATTGATAGGCGCCAATTGACGAGGAACAATGACTAATTGATCCAAATTGACATGATTGAGAAGGATGATGATGATTGATGACAAATCGATTGCAAAATTGAAGAAATTGACAAGGAAAACGATCGATGACAAATTGATCGCAAAATGACAAGATTGACAAGAGGACAAGAATCGATGACAAAATAGATTGCGAGACGACAAAATTGGAAATGACCACGATCGATGACAAATCGATCGCAAAATGACAAGATCGAACAATGACAACAATTGATGACAAATCGATTGTAAAATGACAAGATTGAAAAGAGGACAAAACCCTAATTAGGATTGACGATGTCCAAAATGATAAGATTGATAAGAGGACAAAACCCTATTTAGGATTGACGATGTCCAAAATGATGACAAATGAGCACGCACATTGATGTGACAGGATAAAATTGATCAAAATCATGACTGGATAATGTTGTCGACAAGACCAAATTCGAATATGAGATGATTGAAGAATGTAGAAGAATGAATCGATGCTCGCAAATGATAAAGACCAAGTGCGAATCATAGGAGAAATGTTAGTGCGACGCAAAAACCTAAAATGAGGCAATGCGCAAATGTTAAAGTATGACTCCGCAAGCGTTGACCATTTTTAGGTGTCTACACCATGTATTGTAAGTCACAACTTTTGCTTAATAAAAAACAACACCACTCTACCTATACCACTTCACCGGTTAATGTGTTCATTGATAAGTGTTGGACATCAATGACAAAAACTTAGCACATATACCAGTTCTCTGGATTGACCGGTTTTGTCAATGCCAACAATCCAATAGTATTTTCTTACAATATTTGAAAGCTCAATGATGAATTGAAGCATTATTCCAAAATGCAAAAAAGATGGCAATATCATTTAGGTAGGTCTTTGCATTTGCATTTGCATTAAAAGAATTCATATCATTCATGATCAATGGTTGAAAAATAATGATGGAGTATAATTGGATGAACAAAAAACATTTGCATTAGGTTCATTGCATTTAAATTATTAGGTTCATTTTATCAATCATTTAGGTTCATTTATCATTGGTTTAGTTAATTGATTCGTTATCATATTCATTAAGCACATTTGCATTTATAGATAGCATAAACATCATTTCATCATTTCCTATCATCCTATCATCATCATATGCATATACATCCATAGCAATAAGACATCACGTGTGAATCATCAACATTATAAGCATTTCATTGTAATTATCATCATAAGCATATAATAAGACATTAAATCATCATTTTAGGTATGTATCATAGAATCATCAACACATCATATATAAAAGCATGACATCATAATCAAAGCATCATTCATATAATCAATGCGTGCAGAGAATAAAACATCAGCATATAGATCATGTATAATCATCATATAGATCATAATAAAATCATCACGACATCATCATGCATGAATAACAAAGTAAACATCATATAGAGTCCATCAATGTTTGCATATCATCATAAAACATAAAATGTCTATATACAATGATATAAAAAAAAAACATCATCAATAGTGTAAAAAGTCCCATGATACAATATCAAAGAAAATCAAGTCTAAAAGATACATCTTGTGGTACTGCCACTAGAATCTATATGCCTCTAACAATATGCTCTACTAGATGGTCCTACACCTAGATCTTGATCTTGGCGAAGTGGCCCCATAACTCCACCACTCTTAGTTTGTAGTCTAGATGGTCACTGTGTAGACACATAGTTGCTTGTTCTCGGACTGGGAGGAACCACACTCTCATATAATTTGTCCCAGTGGGAGATCTCCTTCCCAGTGTGTACCAACTCCCTAAGTGTATCTGCCAAGAGGGATCTAGAGTCAACCTCCTAAATATACCTCAGCATGCTCTCTGCCTACCCATATCTCTCGATAGCAGTATCCCTCTCATGCCTAGCGGTATCCCTCTCTAAGGTGAGTGTTTGGACCTGTGCAACTTGTGCTCTCAAATCACCTATATCATCATGTGCCTCTAGCACATCTTTCTGCACTGGCTCATCATCACTTCCCACCTATCCCTCTGCAAGGACATCCACCTGTTGTAACCTGGTGATCCTACACCTAATCAATGGTACCCCATCCTCTAAATCCTCCTTAGAACGCTCCACATCTAAGCCATCACGAGCTATTAGTACACCTAGATCAGGACCATCCTATCCAAAATTGAGAGGTGTACCTCTCCCCTCTCTCCCCCCTTGACCTCTATCATAACCACTCCCTCAGCCCCTAACTCTCCCTCCATGTCTCCTGCCACCTCTACCTAGACCAGGTAATAGTCATCCTTTATCCAATCCACTTCAACCTCCACCCCTGCCTACATCCTTGCCTCTAATAGGTGGTGGAAGACCTCTCCCTCTAAGCCCAAATGGTCCGCCTCGTACTCGAGCCCAACTGCCTCTCATTCCTCCTCCTCTCCCATCTCAACTGTCATCCCCCTCATCTCCACCCAAGCCTCAAGCTCTCTCTCATATCTGTCTCCTCCTCCTCTATCGAGGGTCATTATCATCATCATCCTCATCCCTGAAACTTGGTGGTGGATCTGCAGGATATGTAATACAGGGGAATTGATGAGATTCTAAGTATCGTGCATACTCCTCAGTGGTCCCAACATCTAAAATATGTGGTCGTAAATCATAAGGAACAAGTGGCATGGTTATAAATTTTGCATACAATGCATCAAAAGATAGAGAAGTCCCCCAATCTCACATGTCCTTGTATGTCTGTGCATACAAGGTGACACCCTGTGGCCTGCCGAACTGTCTAAGAACTCTCTGAATGAGTTTCCTCTCAATAAAAAATGGATTCCTTCTAGTTAAGTATCTAGTTTACATAATCATTGGTAGTATCATCCATCCATGGTTCACAATCTACATAAGGCCTCCATACAATTGAGTCCATGGAATCAAGAACCCATCGCCAGTACTCAAGCTTATCCAACTTGTGTTGGGTAATCATGCCATGGTATAAATAAATGTATGGATGTCCATCACCACACACCCTATCATGAACCAGCTGGCTGATAGCAATATGCTCCCAACACCACACCTGTAGGAGAGTGACACTTGAAGACAAATTGAGTACACCATGATATACAACCTAGTGAATATCATGGCATAAGTGAGCAAGCATACAAACTCTCCATGCAAATCTCATCTGATGTTACATCTTGCTCAATAGAATCATGCCCCAATGCATTGACAATCTGCATGATCTCCTATCTGGGCAAATGAAACCACCAACTAACCCAGTTAGAATGCAAGGGAGAGTATCACAATACATGAGCATGTCATCTCACCTCTGCACCATCAATAGACTCATCACCAAAAATGGTCCTAAATGCTACTGTCCCACCGATCTCATGGTGATCATGCTGGACGAGCTCACCGATGATTGAGATGCATAAAATCCTATATGCATCCTCCAGTGTAACACTGATCTCACTGGTTGGCAGATGGAAGGAGTTGTGGTCACTGTGCCACCTCTCTACAAGAGCTGTCAACAATCCCTTGTTTATCCTGATAGCAGACATATATAGGAGTTGTCTCAAACCACAAACATCAATATGTCTCAAAGCAACAACGTCTAACTCAGGAACTACTTGTGTTGCATAGAGGGAAACTGCTCTCGACACTAGAGAACATCTAGTTTCTCTCGTTTAACCAGACAAACTTCTCTAAGTCAATCATCATTTATCAATTCATCTATCGTATTTATCAAGGAATCCATGATCAAAATTGGTTGTTTAACCTATCAAGCTCTTCATTAGAGACTAAATCAGTCTCTGAAAGCATCTATCCAATCTAAAAACCATCAATCATGGTTATCAATCTATCAATCACATCTCAATCATCTCTTTATCAAAATCAGATAAAAAAAAATCAAAAATTGTACAAGGGAAAAATGTGAAAGCGCTAAACCATATCATAAATGCATGAAAAATTTATGTATTTGCGCTATTTAAAACAAAAGCACTACACAATATCATAAATGTGTGTCAAACAAGGCAAAAGCGCTAAAGAACAAAACAAATGCGCTAAAAAAAGGGTAGAAAAATCAAAATTTAAAAACCTACTCTAACATGCAGAAAAATCAAAAAAATTGGAAAAACAATGTACAAATCAAATGAAAGGCTAGTCCAAGGGTACCTACCGGGGGTTCATACATAGGTGGCCTCTAATACCACCGTACTCGCTTGAAATGGTGACTCACATAGTGAACCTAATAGTTCTGATACTTAATGTAAGTATAGATCCAATAGCCAACAAGATGAGAGGGGGGGGTGAATCATACAAAACATGCAAACTCAAAAGCATATAAACTTCATAAACCTCATAACACCAGATTTAACATGGAAACCCAAATAGGGAAAAACCACTATGGGATTTCGGACCCACTAAGAAATATACTCTTCTAGAGTATGCTCGGTTAAAAGCAAATCCTATTAAAGATTACAAACACATTGCTAGATGTGACCCGGTTAAGGGATTTCCCTCATATCTGTTAGGATCTTCACCTTGTTAGAAGTGACCTTGTTAAAGGATTTCAGACACTTAATCAGAATGTCACCTTGCTAGAGGGTTTTACAAATTAGACTGTTAAGTCCACTCGGTTAAGAGATTTTCTGTCACTTTCACAAAATAATAGTAATAAAAATCTATCTGCAACTTCACATCTAAAATGCTAAAGCAGATTCTTATTTGCTCAATACAATCTAGACATAGAACTAATCTTGTCCATTTGTTGGGCTTCTATACTCTATTATTCAAACAGGTCTTCAAGCTTCTGTGCTCGGTAATCACTATGTAGCATCCCTGTGCATACATTTGCCCGCATACACTGTTTATCAATAGTTCCCTATTTATAAACAATTAGCTAACGGCTTAATCTCCTTGATCACATTTCCCATGATCAATCATAGCCATCAGATCTTCAATCTTGTCTAGGTTCAATATATCCTTCAATCTGAAAAATGTTTTACCTCACCTAGGAACTTGCATACATTTCTTGTAACTTGTGCTAGGGTATTGCAGTTCAATCTGAGCTGTAGATCTTCATGCTGATTTTCCTTTGCCATAGATTCATTAACAAACTTTATGCATGGCATACCAATCATCTAATCAATTCCAGCTCATTAGCTTCTTTCATTAAATAATGCATGTAACCATTTAATGTATTCTGTTATAGCTCAGTTACAACTCAGTAATTACTCGGTGAATACTAAACTTCACTTGGTAGACATTCTGCCTTCATTAACTGATAATGATAACCTTAGGGTTTACCGACTAGGTTCTTTGCTCGATAACATAGTATAGTATTAACCTTACAATTTACAACATATGTATGATGTCAAAACAATCTAAACATCATGATCTCATCATTGTCTGACTCAGTAATAGTTGCCCATTGAATACCTTATTCATCATATTCTTTCTGTGTCTTTTACCGACATCTTTATACTCTTTAAATCATACTTCTCAAGATATGGCAACATCATACTGAATTAGAAAATCAATTTCTTGACATCAATGACAAAATAATAATATCAAGACAGTAAACATCCTTAATCAGTTATATCCATAATCATCAACAACCTTCTCAATATCCTTATTGAAATGCCAACAATCTTCCATTGTCTATTATAATGCCAAATGCTAACAATCTCCCCCTTTGGCATTCATGGCAAAACCAATTGATTTGACCTTAAAAAGATTTATATTGTTGTGATTCTAAAATGCTGAAATGCTCTCTTGCTATCATCAGAATTCTCCCCCATACATTAGACTTCTCCTATTTTCTTCAATATTTTCAATCAATCTTCTCTCCCTTACATTAGTCTTCTCCCCCTTTGACAACAATGCCAAAAAAGTAAAGAATTAAAACATAATTTCTTCCTGTATGAAGTGATTTCCTGTTGTTTGCGTATCAACTAAGTCTCAGTTAGAGCATTTTGTCTTCAATTCCTGTTCCCTGTATTGTTTCCTATATTGTTTCCTGTACTATTTCCTATACACCTTTAGAAAAGATCCTAAAGTATGTAAATCAGCATCAACTCTAAAAAGAAATTCAATAGAGTCATTGAATTGATGCTTTCACCGAACTCAGTCAATGAGTAGAAGATAGGGGTAGGACCCCTAACTTACTTCTGAGATATTCAAAAGTGTCCCTTGGTAGTGGCTTGGTAAAGATATCTACTATTTGTTCCTTTGTGCTAACATACTCCAACACCACTTTCTTCTCTTGAGCTTCTTCTCTAAGATAATGATATTTGATAGAGATGTGTTTGTCTTAGAGTGCATAACAGGATTCTTTGAAATGTTAATGGCACTAGTATTGTCACAGAATATAGTTTTTTTGTTTTTTTTTGATCGATAAAAGGCCGAAGCCAAAATTTATTTCTTTTATAAAAATATTACATCTCCATTCAGTGTGGGCACCGGTAGGAAAGAATGGAGATAAGAAAACCTCCGGTCTAGCCCAAATCCCTTATGGGATCAGATATTATAAACAACTGTAAATTTTTACAAATCCTCATCTGAGGATGGAGGCTGTCTTATTTAGACATTTTAGTTTCTTTCTATACATAAAATCTTGCAACACTTTTCCGGTTGGATCCATCTTCACAAATTTGGCGAATCCACTAATACTTCGAGCTTTAACTTTTGTCCTATATCCCGAATCTGCAAAACCTTATTGCAACTTACTTTGCCAGACTGTTAGAAGCATAGTAAACATAATAATTTGCAACAATCATTCAATGAATAATAGCATCTTTTCTATTTTATGTAAGAGGATTATAGCCTGGATATCCCTTAGCTTGAAACCATCTTAACCTTTTGGGTTTCAATTTAAGAGATTGTCTAGGCTACAATTCTGCCTACACTAATGAAAAGGATCAATTTCTATCAGTTCCTTAATTACTTTTAACTCTGCAGACATCTGATTCTCCAAAACATAAATATATTCATATGCATATGTATGTATATTTATATGCCAATATGCGAAATAATCTATCATTGAGTCTGCCAGGATCATGAGTATATACAGATGCACACAGAAATATATATGCCTGGAGAAAGGAGTGAAACAACAAAAGAGCAAAGGGAATGTCCAGAGTCTTATCATAAATAGAACCTTCTAAATATCTGTATCCATGACTAAGCCTGGACTTTCCTCTACTTCCCTCCTCAAAACCTCTACAAAAAAACATGCCACCCATTCCTCAGTAGTTTGTAAGAACCCGAATGAACCCCACATGGTAGAGAAAGGGTATCTCAAAATCCAAGATAAGTCAAATGCTATGATATTCTGTAAAATCCTCTTCTATCATACAACCAACGAGACAGAAACCAGAGATATCTGTCCCATTTTTAACACAGGGCTTATATCCTATGTTAAAATTATTACCAACACTAACCGATACATAGAATCTTGAATACCAAATATCAAAAAAAACCAGTAACCTTAGCACGAAGACACATAGCCTGGCAGTCCCTTATTGTCATTAGAAGACATGATATATTCCTTATTGAAGTCTATACCCTCGCTGCCCAGGACAATCTTAACTCAGACTACTTGCACTGGAGGGGAAACCTGCATGTGCCAGAGCAGAAATACCAGACTTCTACCAATCTCCTCTCTACACGCCTGAAACACCCCTTTCACCCACACACAGAATTGGGTGTCTAGGGACAGGTGAGGAGAGATATAAACAAGCATATATGAAGGTTCAGATATGGATGGATATAAATATATATTTATATATATATACATACTCATATATATATAGTTTCTGTATATATATATGTATATATGTGTGTGTGTAATTGTGTATGTTTCTATTTACACCCACACACACACACACACACACACATATATATATATGAGTATATATATATATATATATGTATATATATATATATATATATATGTATATATATATGATTATATATATATACATATATCTATATATATGAATATATATATATATATATATGTATATATTTATATATATATATATGAATACATCATATAACATGAATCAATACATATGGGATTATCTATAAATATATACATATATATATATGTGAGTATATATATATATATATATATATATATATATGTATATATATATATATATATCTGAATCTTAGTATACCAAAATGCTGATATAAGGAAACGGTGACCGCACTTCCTAGAACTTATAAATGAGGGACTTGGAGAGGACTTGGAGAGGAGTGATATGAAGGGGTGACACGGCCATCACCTAAAATTAATCCGAGGGTATACCCTTCCTAAAGACATACGAATTACCATCTGCCCCTAAATTGGCTAACTTGTCTGCTATAGAATTACCTTCCCTATAAATATGTTTAACCGAAGTTTCCTCAAAGTATTTGATCAAATCCAGAATTCTTTTTAATTCCGCTTTCAATTTCCAGTTTGACACTTCCCTAGTCCTGACTGCATTTATAGTTAACGTCGAATCCCCTTCAATTTCTAGATATTTAATCTTGAGTGATTTAGCTATAATCAATCCCTCCCGCAACGCTGAAAACTCAGCCATGTTATTTGAAGCCACACCTATAGGCTTATTAATGCTAGCTATTAGTACTTCGTTATCTTGGTGAATAGCACACCCTATACCTGCTACACCAAGGTTCCCTCGGGAAGCACCATCAAAGTTTAGCTTAGCCCAGCCCTTTCGGGGGGGAGCCCATTTTGTTAGCTTCCTATCTATCTCAGCCTGTTTACCTCCACTCCCAATAAATGGGGGAATTATCAAACCCATCCATTTAGATCAAAGTACCTCATCCCATCTGGTTAAATTAATAGACTTTTCCTGTGTATGTCTTAGTCTATTATTGACTTTTTCCACAATTGTTACCTCGATCTTATTTAGAAGGGATTCTACCCTCAATTTTGATTCTTTAAAGATCCGCTTGTTTCTCTCCTTCCATATTTCCCATATGAAGATTGTCGGGGCTATTGTCCACACTAAGTGATATATATCCTTTGTGTGAGGAGGATGCCAACTAATCAACCATTCTGAAATGTCCCTAGGTCTCGGAGTCGGCCAACCAAGGCTTGAGCAAAGCTATTCCCAACATCTCTGACTGAAACTACAATTAAGAAGCAGGTGATCCGCATTTTCTTCCTCTGATTCGCATAGAGGGCATCTCGATGGTCCCATGAATCCTAATTTTCAGAACCAATCTGAGGTAAGAATCCTTTTTTGGAAAGCTGCCCATGAGAAGATACCAGCTTTGGGTATACCAACGTTATTCCAGCATAGGCTAATCAGAATATTAGGATTGGTTGCAACTCGTCTGAGTTTTAAAAGTGAGTATCCTTCTTTGGCTTTATAAATGCCTGAAGAACTACCCGCCCATATTATCCTGTCTTTCCCACTATGTAATGATAAATGCCTATGCCTCAAATTATTCCAGAGGATCTCCTTGTCTGCATTTGTCAAGTTCATCTCATCAAGGGGTTTCCACTCCCAACCCAAAGCAGGGTCATTGGAGATAAGCTTGATATAATCCTTAACAAACCTGCCCCTGATTGATTTGCAATGTTCTATACCTTCTACGCTTATTCCTATTTTGTCTAGGGCTGAATATCCCCCCCAAGAGTCTTCCCAGAATAGTGCCTCAGATCCTTCCGCAATATCCCATGTTAGATAATCCCTGATCACCTCTCTACATTCTAGCATAAAATTCCAGACTTTGGATCCCTTGGGTAGTATTTCCGTCCTCAGAATACTATCAGGGTTGGAGTTAGTGAGATATTTAGCTTTGAGGATCCTTACCCATTTAAGATCTGGTTCCAAGTACATTTTCCAGACTAACTTCACCCCCAGAGCCATGTTTTGTACCCCCAAATCTTTGATGCCAACTCCCCCTATACTGATAGGTTGGCTAATTTTATCCCAAGAAATTAAAGCAAATTTCTTTTTGTCTGAATTCATATTCCAAAAGAACTTCCTCATCTTTTTTACCATTTCTAGTCGAGGTCCTTTAGGTAATTGCTGGCAGGACATTTGATATATCGGAATAGCCGCCATAACAGCTTTTAGTAATGTAATCCTCCCAGCCGAAGAGAGGCATTTGTTCTTCCAAGAATTCAACCTGAGATCCATCTTTTCAAGGATTCCTTTCCATAATGAATTAATATTGTTTCCCTTATCCATCGGAATCCCTAAATATTTACAAGGAAGTTTCCCTTTATCAAACCCTAAGATATTACAAATATCTGTCTCTATGTTTTGCGAAGTGTTGAAGAAGAAGATTTCCGATTTATTCTTGTTCACTTCCTGACCAGAAGCTAATGCATAAATGTCAAGAATCCTTTTGAAAGCCATGGCTTCAGTCCTATTCGCACATCCCATCAGCAAACTGCTGGTGGGTTATGGCCTCCATTCCATTAGTAATTTTAATACCTTTAATAATCTGATTCATACGAGCACAAGAAATGATTCTCCCAAGGCCCTCTACCATTATGATAAATAAGAAAGGGGATAAAGGATCTCCTTGTCTAATCCCTCTAGATATCTGGAAGAAGCCCGCTGGGGAACCATTTATAAGTAATGATACCCTAGGAGATGAGATGCATCCGAATATTAAATTGATCCATTGTTTAGAAAAACCAAAGGATTCTAAACATTTACACAGAAATCTCGACTTTATCATATGCCTTCTTAATGTCTAATTTGATCATCATAGCAGCTGATCGATTCTGATGTAACGAGTGCATGACTTCTTGAGCAATAATAATGCCATCAAAGATAGATCTACCTGGTACGAATCCGGTCTGTTCCTCTGAAATTATGCAAGGGAGGATGCCTTTCAATCTATTCGCTAAAATTTTAGTAAAAAGTTTGTAAATTGAGTTACATAAGGAAATAGGTCGGAAGTCTTCAAAATTTCTTGATTCCTCCTTCTTTGGAATCAAAGTAATGAAAGTATTGTTGATCTCCCTTAAAATACTTCCAGAGTTTCTAACAGCTTCCAATGCTTCCACTACCTCCTTACCAATAATGTGCCAGCATTTTTTAAAAAAGCAAGCGGGAAAACCATCGGGGCCGGGTGCTTTATCAGGGTTAAGTTGCCCCAATGCTAATTTTACTTCTGATTCTGTAAATTTGTCGCTAAGCACTTTGTTTTGGTTTTCAGTTATGATCTTAGGAATATTCCTAAGCAAAGTTAAATTGGCGTCTTTAAGGGATGATTCCGAACTGAACAGGGTTTTAAAATGGTTCACCGCTTCTGTAGTTATGTCCTTTTGATCTTCCAGTAGTATACCATTATTACTCATGATCTTGTGAATACTATTAGTGTTCCTCCTGTTTTTTGTACTGTTGTGAAAGAACTTAGTATTCCTATCCCCATTTTGAAGCCAATTCTCTCTAGACTTCTGTTTCCAAAATATTTCTTCTTTTGTTAACGTATCCTCATATTTCTCGAGAAGCTCCTTTTCTTTGAGGAAGCTATCCTGATCCATTCCTAGACTAAACACTTTTTCATTTAGGTCTGCGATTTCTTTTTCTAATGAAATTTTGGTTTCAAAAATGTTACCGAAAACTTCACTATTCCATTTCAGTAACTTGCTTTTGAGATGTTTTAGTTTATTTACAAGGCAAAACATCTTTGATCCCTGAAAATTTACCTCAGTCCACCACCTGGAGACGAGATCATAGAAATCCGGATTTTGCATCCACATTTTTTCAAACTTAAAGGGGCAACACCTCGGTGTAGCCTCTCCCTCAATGTTGAGGATGACAGGATAATGGTCAGATCCTGAAGATGGGAGTAACGAAGCTGAGAGGTTAACTGCTAGATCGCTCAAGTTCCCTCTAAAAAGGAATCTATCTAATCTCTCAGCGATTTGTGTAAAGCCTGATCTTCTATTGTACCAGGTATACACACCATTACTAGTTTCTATATCTATCAGATTGTTATGAGAAACCCACTCTCTAAAGTCTTTTAAGGACTGCGGTTCCCTTCAAATACCACCCTTTTTTTCTGATAAATTTAGGATAGCATTGAAGTCCCCTCCTAGAATAACAGGGGAAGAGGTATCTAGCCCCATCATAAACGAGATTTCCAACCAAACTCTGCGCTTTCCTGCATCCGGGATCGGGCCATAAATGTTTATTAGAGTAAATGTGAGATTGTTGTGTTTGCTTATTACCTTTCCTAATAGCCAATTTCTATTTCCTGCTATAGGACAAAATAATATACTACGCGGATTCCAAATGATTCCAATACCACCAGAAGCTCCCCTAGCTTCCACAAATTCACAGCTAAGAAGACCTAATTTCCTTTTAAAAGCCTCAGCTTCTACCTGGGCTAATTTAGTTTCTTGTATGAGAACGATGTCATGTTTCCATTTTATAGTGTTGCGTCTAATTAGACGTTGTTTGTTTGGGGCATTCATGCCCCTAACATTCCATGAAGAGATTTTCATTGGACCGTGGGAAGGCCCTTCCCCTTCCCAACATCAAAGAAGGCTGTTAATTTGCCTTGGTCTTTTGCATTTCCATCCTGCAATCTTAATTCGCTCAAAGATTTTCTGCCTCTACTTTTAGCTTCTCTAGCGCAGTCAGGAAATTTTTTCCCATCATATATGTTTTTTATCCCTAAGGTTTGCTGGGGAACTATCACTCCCTCTCCATCATCCTCTCCCAACTGGGACTGAGCTACTGTGTAGTCATTGACAGGAAGAGGTATGATATCTCCTACCCTATTCTCATTATTTTCTTCCTCATCCATAGAAGCCAAGAGCTCCTGAATTAGAAACCTCTTCTCAGCTTCCTCTTCCGGAGAAAGATTTTCAACTACATTATTATTGAATACCTCTAGAACTGCAGCCATTCTAGAGGACATTTCTTCTTGATCTGCCTCATTATCTTGTCCCAAGTTTTCGACTGACTTTGTTTCAGATGGAAATTTCAATGAATCCACCGAATCGGAGATTCTTTTTGACATCTTCACTAAGGCTTCTTCTTTTATAGAATTTGCCTCATCTATTATTTTATCAAGATCACTAATATTACTGGAATTCTTGTGTTTATTTTCATCTGTGTTAGCCACTGGAGGGCAATTAGCATGTACAGGGGATGAATTTGATGTGATTTTTTCATACTGATCTGAAAGAGGGTTTTCCTTTTGATTGATACTTTTAACCAGTACTGGGCATGATTTCAGCCATATATCAGTTTCATTTATAACCCCATCATAGAAGGTGGGATGAATGCTCCACTCCCCCCTGTTTGATACTAGCATGGTGGGTTCTAAGTCCGGGGAATTAATGTCAGATTCTACTAAGATTTTGATGTTCTTGTTTAAAACCTCTCTTTCTAATCCTTCACAGCCCAAAAAAGACCCAAAATGTTCCCCTATGTATTCTAAGATTTTAAAATCCAAATATTCGACTGGTAATGTGCCCAGATTAATCCATCTTGGGCATTTATTTAAATTTTGTGAGTGTGGGTCAAAATTCGGCATCCATTCACATCGAAAAAAACCATAGCCTTTATACAATTTTACCTTACCATGGAGAATGTCATTCCTTGTATTTTGATTATCACACAGAATTGCAAGAAAATTATTTTCCAGGATAGTGATACTTACCTGTCCCGGATATAGGGCCATCCACCAATCGATAATCTTTTTTGAATCTTCTCCAAATCCTGTCCATTTTGCAAAAACCCCACACTTTCTATATAAATTGAATTGGGGTTCCATCAAATTAGCCGGGATATTACATATTCACCTCTGCCTTATTTTAGGTTTTGGCTCAAAAATTCTAACTTTCCCGAGCGGCACCAGATTAGCCCCAGATGCCGGAGATTGATTTGTGGCTGTGTGTTTGAGCCTATCAAAGTTTAAAGATATATCTCTTCGTTTGCCCATCTTCTTCTTGGCTTTTTTCGAGCGAAAGACTTGCCAATTTCCGTCGGAGGGTAGCGACTTGGCTTCGGCAATTTTTGCCCTAATTACATCATTTTTCCCAAAATCACCCGCTCTGTAAACCGAATCCCACCTTTCGTTTGAAATCGTAATGTCTCTTGCAGGGTTTTTCTTACTTGGCAGACTGAAGACAGAGATACTCCTTGGGCATGTGGCAAACACCTATCTGCACCCCCCCGCCGAAAACCTTGACAAGTTCGCTGTATAATAATTTCGCATTTTCGCCAAATAGCAGAGCAGAACATTAAGCCAGTTGCCAGGGAAAGAAATTGTATAACGTTTTGATTTTATGAATTATTTTTCAGTCAGAGTATCTCTATTATAGACAATAGAACATTACAGATAAATAAAAGATCTTATGAATTCTTTTTATCTAATTCTCCTTAAAAACAGAGTTCGAATTTAAACTTTTTGTTTTGAGCACCGTGGGATATATTGAATGAATGAAATGACAAACCAAACGGTTTGATTCAAATTATCTGAAAAAATAAGTTTGTTGACACTGAATCCTCATCAGAGTTAAATCCACGGGTGACTAAAAATGATTTTAATAAAAACCGCTAGAAAAAGAAAAAAAAACCCTTAATTCCTTCCCTTATTTTTGTGTCCTGTCAACATCGGCCCACTATTGTCACAGAATATAGTTACCGGCTTGATAACTTTCTCATTTATTCCTTCCAACAGTTGTTTGATCCATGCAATGTTGGTACAATTCAATGCTGCAGCAATGTATTCAGCTTCTACTGTTGACTGTGAAACACATCCTTGTTTCTTGCTAAGCCAACTCACTAGTCTTTCTCCTAAAAAGAAAGCTCCTCCACTTGTACTTTTTTTGTCATCAATGTTGCCTGCCCAATCAGCATCAATATAAACTTTTAAATCAAAATCATTTCCTTTCTGATATACTAAGCCATAATCCTTTGTGCCTTTCAAGTATCTAAAAATTCTTTTGATTGTTGTCATGTGTGTTTCCTTAGGATCTGCAGAGAATCTTGCAACTATACCTACTGCATGTGCTATGTCTAGTCTGCTATGAACAACATATTGTATCTTTCCAATCATGGATTGGTAAAGTGTCTCATCAATAGATGCAGATTCATCATTCTTTGATAGTTTACAATTGGTAGTCATAGGAGTACTTACTGGTTTTGATTCCTCCATTACAAATTTGTTCAAGATTTCCTTTATGTACTTGGATTGAGTAATGAAAATCTCATTTTCATTTGCAGTATCTGTAAACCTATAAAATACTTTATCTCACCAATTAATGACATCTCAAATTCTTTGCTCATTTCATTTCCAAAGTCCTTACATAGAGAGTCATTTCCACAAAATATAATATCATCAACAAATATGGCTGAGATCAGTATTCCATTTTCATCATTCATCATGTATATATTTCTATTCTCACTTGTCCTTATAAAACTAATCTTAATCAAATAAGAGTGCAATCTTTCATACCATGCTCTAGGTGCTTGTTTCAGACCATATAATGCTTTATTCAATTTACATACCTGATCTTTATTTTTGTCTTCAACAAATCCTTCAGGTTGTTCAATAAAAACTTCTTCTTCTAATATTCCATTCAGAAATGCAGATTTGACATCCATTTGATATACCTTGAAGTTTTTGAAAGCAACATATGCCAACAATGTTCTTACTCCTTCAAGTCTAGCCACAGGTGCAAAAGTTTCACCATAATCAATTCCTTCTCTTGAGCATAACCTTTGCAAACTAGTCTTGCTTTATTTTGAATGACCTCTCCTTTTTCATTTAGTTTGTTTCTGAAAATCCACTTTGTACCAATTACATTTTTGTCCTTTGGTCTTGGGATTAGTGTCCATGTGTCATTCTTCTTGATTTGATCAATCTCTTCTGTCATAGCATTTATCCAATCTTCACTGTTAAATGCCTCTTTCACTATTCTCGATTCAAATTTAGATATCAAACATGTGTTCTGTCTCAGTTTCTTCCTTGTCATCACTGGATCATCCTTATCTCCTATAATCTGACTCGGTGCATGATGTCTTCTAACATACTTGGCTAATACAGGCTCAATAGGCTCTGTATGATCTTCTTCATCACTCGGTAACTGGATATTCTCTTCATTTTCTTCAACAACTTTCTCGGTAAGACTTGTCAGTTGAACATAGACAAATTCATCATAATCTTCTGGTTCCTTGGAATTTCCTTCATCATTTCTTTTTGCAAATTCACTAATTTTCACATTTGCACTTTCTACTATTTTGTTAGATGATTTGATCAGACATTTAAATGCTTTGCTTCTAGAAGAATAACCTAGAAATGTTCCTTCTTCACTTTTCTTATCAAACTTGCCATTTCTATCTTCTTTGTGTACATAGCATCTACTTCCAAAGGTTTTAAAATAACTTACATTAGGTTTCTTGTCATACTAGATTTCATATGGTGTCTTCAAAGTACCTTTCTTCAGTTGTACTCGTTTCAGGGTGTAAACTATTGTGCTTATTGCTTCTCTCCAAAATGTTTGTGGCACTTTCTTTTCAATCATCAGTGTTCTAGCACAATCCACAATAGATCTGTTTCTTCTCTTAGCTATTTCATTCTGCTATGGAGTTCTTGGTGTAGAGACTTGTCTTTTAATACCATGATCATTGCAGAATAATTTGAACTCATCAAATGTGAACTCTCCTCCTCTATCTAATCTAAGACATTTCAGTTGTCTTCTTGTTTCATTTTCAACTCTTGCCTTGTACCATTTAAACATTTGAAAAGCTTCTGATTTTTCTTTTAAAAACATTTCTGACATCATCCTTGAATAGTCATCCACAAATAATATGAAATATTTATCACCATAATAACTTTGAACTTTCATAGGACCACAAAGATCAGTGTGCACAAGATCTAAAATTCCCATAGAAGTGTAAGACTTACTTGTAAAGCTTGATCTTGTCATCTTACCCATCTGGCATCCTCGGCACATAGCATTCTCAGGTTTTTCAAGACTCGGTAGACCTCTTACTCGGTGCTTCTTACTTATTTTGATCAGATTATCAAAATTTACATGACAAAACCTGTTATGCCATAACCAGGTATCATCTATCTTTGCATACAGACACTTGTTCTGAGTTGAGTCAAGGTGAAATGTGTTGCCTTTTGTTTGTGTCCCGATAGTAGCTAACTTTCCATTCTTGTCATGAACTTTCACAATTCCTTTCTGAAATTCTATTCGGTAACCTATATTGTTTAGCTGTGCTACACTCAACAAATTGTATTTCAAACCTTCAACCCAATAAACATCATTGCATCTTGCATTGTCAAGAAGTGTTATAGATCATTTACCTTTCACCGGACATGGTGCATCATTACCAAATCTAACATAGCCTCCATCATAATCTTCTAACATAACAAACTAGTGTTTATCACCTGTCATATGATGTGAGCATCCACTATCTATGATCCAAGAATCATTAGTGTTTATGTGAGATATTAGGGATTTTTCCTCATACCTTTCTTCATCTGATCTATCTTTGATAGCCACATAAACTACTTCCTCTGTATCAGTTTCATCTGATTTATCATCATTGGATTCCTCATCAGCTATTAAGCATGTCTTTTTATCTCTTCTTCTGAAGTCTTGATGTCCTCTGTAATGATTGTCTTTCTATCTGTCATCTCGGTAATCTCTATTTTCAGTAGAATCTTTGTCAGGACAGTGAGAAGCCATATGTCATATCTTATCACAATTGAAACATTTCAAAGGTAGTTTTCCTTTATACTTACCTTTGCCTCTTGGTAACCTTCTGGCTAATAGTGCTTCAAACTCTTCCTACTTTCTGATTTCCTCATACAGTTTGTGTACTTCTTCCATGTTCTTACGAAATCTTTCACTTGCTCTGCTATAATCTCCTTCAGAGTACTTATACTTTCTTTCATTGTAATCATTAGATTCATCAAGATGAAAAGAACTAAATGCAGATTCAACTTTATTTACCAAAGGTCCACTGTTATCAAAGTTACTTAACTCAAATGCATGTAGCTTACCAATAGTAGCATCTAAAGAAACTGGCATATTAGGTATAGACCTCAATTCATTGATTGTAGAGACTCGGATTGCATAAGCTGGTAGAAGGGTTCTTAACAACTTACTTGTTATATCCTTTTCTTCAATAGTTCCACTTGCTCCTTTGATTTGATTGACAATCTCCTTTAGTCTTGTACTGTACTGAGTTATATTCTCACCTTCATTCATCATCATAGATTCAAGTTGTCCTCTTAGACTATCTACTTTTTCTCTTTAAACATGTTCATCTCCTCCATATACTGATATGAGCTTATTCCACATAGCCTTTGCATCATTGCAGCCTTCTAGATCATTAAACTCTGAGTCAGTCAATGCAGATGTTATTTCAATCATTGCTTGGATATGTTCTTTCTTTGCCTTTATCTCTTCCATAGTCAATGGATAGGTGCTTGGTGTGATGAAATCATTCTCTAGATAATATACAACATATTCTCCAACTCCTGATAGGTGCAGCTTCATTCTTTTTTGCCATGTTGAGAAACTTGATTTGTTCAGCTTCAGTGCATCCCTCTTATACATCTTCAGATCTTTGCCTCAAGTACCTTTAAACTTTTCTTCCCGGAGTCCTTTTCTTTGATACCAATTGATAGTTCTAATACTTAATGTAAGTACAAATCCAATAGCCAACAAGATGAGAGGGGGGGGGTGAATCATACAAACTTAATCTTCCATAAAAACATCAGATTCAACCTCGGTAACATATACTTCAATAATATAACCAAAACATGCAAACTCAAAAGCATATAAACATCATAAACCTCGTAACACCAGATTTAACGTGGAAACTCAAATAGGGAAAAACCACTGTGGGATTTCAGACCCACTAAGAAATATACTCTTCTAGAGTATGCTCGGTTAAAAGCAAATCCTGTAAAAGATTACAAACACATTGCTAGATGTGACCTGGTTAAGAGATTTCCCTCAGATCTGTTAGGATCTTCACCTTGTTAGAAGTGACCTTGTTAAAGGATTTCAAACACTCAATCAGAATGTCACCTTGCTAGAGGGTTTTACAAATAAGACTGTTAAGTCCATTCGGTTAAGAGATTTTCTGTCACTTTCACAAAATAATAGTAATAAAAATCTATCTGCAACTTCACATCTAAAATGCTAAAGTAGATTCTTATTTTCTCAATACAATCTAGACATAGAACTAGTCTTGTCCATCTGTTGGGCTTCTATACTCTGTTATTCAAACAGGTCTTCAAGCTTCTGTGCTCGGTAATCACTATGTACCATCCCTGTGCATACATTTGCCCGCATACACTATTTATCAATAGTTCCCTATTTATAAACAATTAGCTAACCGCTTAATCTCCTTGATCACATTTCCCATGATCAATCATAGCCATCAGATCTTCAATCTTGTCCACGTTCAATGTATCCTTCGATTTGAAAAATGTTTTACCTCGCCTAGGAACTTGCATACATTTCTTGGAACTTGTGCTAGGGTATTGCGGTTCAATCTGAGCTGTAGATCTTCATGCCGATTTTGCTTTGCCATAGATTCATTAACAAACTTTATGCACGGCATACCAATCATCTAATCAGTTCCAACTCATCAACTTCCTTCATTAAATAACGCATGTAACCATTTAATGTATTCTGTTATAGCTCGGTTACAACTTGGTAATTACTCGGTGAATACTAAACTTCACTCGGTAGACATTCCGCCTTCATTAACCGATAGCGATAACCTTAGGATTTATCGACTAGGTTCTTTGTTCGATAACATAGTATAGTATTAACCTTACAATTTACAACATATGTATGATGTCAAAACAATCTAAACATCATGATCTCATCATTGTCTGACTCGGTAATAGTTGCCCATTGAATACCTTAATCATCCCCTTATTCATCATATTCTTTCTGTGTCTTTTACCGACAACTTTATACTCTTTAAATCATACTTCTCAAGATATGGCAACATCATACTAAATTAGAAAATCAATTTCTTGACATCAATGACAAAATAATAATATCAAGATAGTAAACATCCTTAATCAGTTATATCCATAATCATCAACAACCTTCTCAATATCCTTATTGAAATGCCAACAATCTTTCATTGTCTGTTATAACACCAAATGTTAATAGAACCACCATGGTGATAGCTCAACACTCCAAGTCAACTCTCCTACTTTCACTCTCCAAAAAGACAAAATGCAAATGAGGTGGAAATGCACCCAATGTGAATAATATAATTACCTTTTTGATTTATTAAAGGAGTAATTGATTTTTTAAAAATTTGAAGGGCAATTTTATTTTTCAATAATAAAATTTAATTTATAGGGGCTTTTTAATCAAACCTTTCATCATTTTATCATAAGATTCGTTGTTCAATCAAAACTTTACGAAGAGGGCCAAAATGTATACACTCAAATTTGGCTATGAATAATTAAATAAATATTTATTATAAATATTTAATGTTAATTCCTCTATTAAATAATTAAAATGACAAGTTTAATTATTTAACTCATTTTAATGCTTATTCCTCTATTAAATAATTAAATTGAAAAGTTTAATTAATTTAATTCATTTAGTCATTCTTCAATATCTATCTTATTAGATATTTAATATTTAATCATGCACTGTGCATTCTTCTAAATTCTCCATTAATTAAATAATTCCACAATTATTTAATCTTCTTTTCAAACTCACCTCATCTCCACATCACTCAATCTTGCCAACTCACAATTTTGTGGCTAAAGCAATTATTAATAGCCACATTTATCTTCAAATTCCATCTCCTAAATGAAATAAAGTGTATGTTAGATTCAATGACAGTCCCAAAGACACTGAGAGGGGGGGTGAATCGGTGTCTAACTGGTTAGTTAAATATTTGAACTTATTTATAACTTTGCAACCCAAAACAATGTACCGGTAAGCAAGAAATAATGCAATAAACAGAAATAATAGAGACAATGTAAATGCACACCATAACACAAGATATTTTAACGAGGAAACCCGATGTGGGAAAAACCTCGGTGGGATTTGTGATCCACAATATTTACTCAATGGCCAATATGAATAAATAATACTTACAAAAGGGGCCTACACATGCAGGAAGGCCAACTATCTGGAGCGCACTGCTCAAAAGAGTCTCACTGACTACAATGTGGATAATTAAATCCAATACAATGTATTTCTCAAAATAGCATCTCAAATGT
This sequence comes from Cryptomeria japonica, assembly GCF_030272615.1. Lineage (NCBI taxonomy): Eukaryota > Viridiplantae > Streptophyta > Pinopsida > Cupressales > Cupressaceae > Cryptomeria > Cryptomeria japonica. Next base: position 316,683,183 of record NC_081409.1, on the reverse strand, counting down.
CTAGTTTAGTACCAATTTAAGCTCAGTCAGATTATAGATACCTTAACCAAAACCTTCGTTGTCCACTATATTACCTCATACAATAATCTCCTATTCATTATTATGTTACCATCATACAAAATGACCTATGAGATCTCATATATATGAGTATTTACAATATACCAAGTCGGCTTACAAATAATTAATTATAATTACAATATAATCCATATAAGCAAAACTTTATCTCATGTTGGCCTGAGTGCTGGTATACTTCATTTCCGGTGTAATCCGGATGCCGGTGAAAGTGTCTACCAATGCATGATCTCTGTGATGCTGGTGCATGTGTAGAAACCTTTTATCAGTTGGTTTGTAGTTGGTTGCCATCAATGACAACATCAACTTTTCTCAATAGAGTGTAGAATGCCAACAATCTCCCCCTTTGGCATTGATGGCAACACTCATGATAAAAATCTAGAACAACTATCCAAAAAAAAAGTGTGCTCCCCCTGAGCAAGTGATCTCCTATGTGCATTTATTTTCTCCATACTACTACTCCCCCTTTGACATCAATGAAAAAGGATGTCAAAAAATAATCAAAGAATACAAAAATGCTACCTCATCACCTATAATCGGTTAGTTACAATCTGAAAAATGTTTGCCAAAACTAGATTTAGGCTCTGCATGAATTTGTTGTTCTTAGAGAGAATGGTTTCAGTCTACTGGATCATGTCAGTTAGATAGTGCATTTATTGTTCTGGTGATCATGCTCCTTGAACTGTTGCCTTAGATAACTCAACCCGCTGAGTAATGAGACAGTCCAATTTTGGACCAAGTTTACTTTTGAGTTCCCAGGCTTTTGACCTTATCCTTGCTTTCACTTTCTCAAGTTTCTCTAACTTCTCTTTGAAAACTACCATTTCTTGCTCAAAAACTGAGATAAGCCTCGAAGAACCTATCAAATTATCTGCAATATCATTGATTTCTTTCTGTGTCTTCTTGATTTCCTCATCTATATCCTCTGTCAAATAGTAAGGCTTACATGCTTCTCTATATAGCTCCTTATACTCCAAAATTGTTGAGTTGAGTACCGGTAATAATGAATCCATATGCTCTTAACAATTTTTGATGGTTTTTTCAAAGAATTTTCCTTTCTCTTTATCTACTCTTTCCTTTATGGTATCCTCATTCACCTTATCTATAGTTATGATATTTTCAATAACGAATTTGGACAATGTGTCCAATTTACCTAAATAATCATTAATGTGATCTATCTTATAGGTAGGTGCAATCATTTTCAAGATAGGTATTGTGTTATCAATAGCCTTAAATGCTAAGGCATTACAATTTCTTATCCTCCTAATAGAATCCAATAGAACCTTTGTTATGTTAGTAGGTCTAAATTCACCTATAGATGTGCTTGGTTCTGCTATGGGTTTCCTCCCAACAGATGTTTGCCCAATCACCTTCACTATTTCCTCCTTATTTCCATCAATTGCTTCCACTTTACTTACATTTTCTACTGGTTCCTCTGTCTGCATTTGTACCTCTGCTTTTGATTTTTCAATATGTACCAATACCTTTTCAACTATCGATTTCTCTGATTCTGGTTGTTCTATGTGTTGAAATGTGGCGACTGATCAGCAAAGTATTGTACACTCAGCACGTATCTTCGCAAAAAAAAAATTCTGTTTTTCGTTGATGAAAACCAACATTGTAATAAAACCCTAAAAAGGCCGACTTTGTTTGTTGCCCTAAAAACACATGTTATAAGCGGCTGGGATGCTTAAGACATTGTAAGGTTGATGTACTATTTTTGCTGGATAATAAGAAAGATTGGACGGCTGTGTATGGTGGACGTAACCCATTCTGGGTGAACCACATTAAATCTCTGTGTTATCTGTGTCCTGTTTTATTTCTTTATCTTTTGTATTTAAATCTGCATATAATTGTTAGTTCATATTTGCTTCGAATCTGCTTGAAACCCTAACAATTGGTATCAGAGCGAGGTTTTCTGTAAATTGGTAGGACTTTCATATTTGAGTGGGAGTAATAGAGGATTCCAAATTCAAGGTTGAAAAGTTTAACGGTCAGAATTATCAGTTATGGAAAATGCAGATGGAGGATTACCTGTATCAAAAGGATTTGTGGTGGCCATTGGAAGGAAAGGCAAAGAAACTGACCACAATATCAAATGAAGAGTGAGAAATTTTAGATAGAAAGGCACTGGGATCCATTCGATTGTGTCTTGCGTCGTCTATAGCATTCAATATAACAGAAGCAAAAATGACTGTAGATTTGATGGCAACATTGGCTAAGTTGTATGAGAAATCCTCGGCTTTGAATAAGGTATTTCTTATGAAGCATTTGTTTAATTTGAAAATGAGTGAGGGAGGATCTGTAGTGGAGCACTTAAATGAATTTAATACAATTACCAGTCAATTGTCTTCGGTAAAAATTACCTTTGCAGAAGAGGTTAGGGCTCTCTTGATTTTATGTTCTTTGCCAGAAAGCTGGAATAGCTTGGTTATGGTTGTAAGTAACTCTGTCTCCAGTAAAAATACTTTGGTATTTGATGATATTGTTGGTGTTATCCTAAGTGAGGAAATGCGAAGGAAAAGCACACGTGAGACTTCAACATCATCGGGTAGTGTTTTGAATGTGGAGAATAGAGGAAGATCAAAGGAAAGAGGAAAAGGCCCTGGGAATGAGAAGTCATGAGGGAAGTCAAAGAAAGGACACTCTCAATCTAGAGGAAAGAAAGATTGCTGGTACTACGGAAAGCCTGGTCATTTAAAGAAAGACTGTTGGTCTCAGAAAAACAAAGAAGGAGACAAAAATGAAAATGACAGTAAGGAAGCTAATATTGCAAGTAATACTTTACAAGATGCTTTAATCTTATGTTTGGATAATTTTAATGATTCCTGGGTAATAGATTTTGGGGCTTCATTTCATGATACACCCCATAGAAAATATTTTCTAGATTATGTTCAAGGTGATTTTGGACAGGTATATTTGGGTGATGATGAGCCCTGTCAAATTTTTGGAAAAGGAAAGATAAAGATCAAGTTGCAGAATGGTAATGACTGGTTTCTGCAGGAGGTAAGACATGTTCCTAATTTAAGAAGAAATTTAATTTCTGCAGGGCAACTAGGTAGTGAAGGTTGCATAGTTACCTTCTCAGATAGTATGTGGAAGGTCACCAAAGGATCATTAGTAGTAGCTAAAGGTGTGAAGGTAGGCACATTATATTGTTAGAGTAAAGGTTTTAATTTAATCATGTTGATTAAATTACCTTTATTCCTCTCTTAAGATTTCACTTTAGTTTGCATTTGTGACATTTAATAATTATATTAATTATTAAATGTCTACCTATTAGGGTTTCTTTTAGGGTTGCACAATATCCTTTTATAAGGATTCATCATTGTAATTTATCTCTCTTGGATGAATACATTTTTCAGCTTTCAGAGCACCCTTGCTTGTTTGTCTCCATCTCTTCTTTCTGTGACAGGTTATTTGCATGCAGGGGATCTTCGGGGTCTGTGAAGTTGGCTTTCTCAACTTCTACATGGTATCAGAGCTCCAGACCTGCTGCTTCCTGTTCGTCTTCTGAAGAATTTGGAGCTACGAGGGTTAGATCTGATTTTCCGGTTTTGGTTGCATCAGATCTGTGTTTGTCTTCTGTTTTTTATTTTGGAATAGGGGGTATTTTTTTTTGGTGCACTTTGGACCCAAACGGACCTCACCGTTGAGCTCGTAGCACCCAAAAACCCCTATTTCCATATAAAATTCATCCGATTTGGACACAGTTGCTCCAGAAGGCAAAAAAAATTTGCCCCAAGGCCGTACGGCCCTAGGGCACGCAGTTCGAGACAGGAAAATTCAAAAAAATAAAAAAAATATATAAAAAACTGTGGTTTTTTGTTTTTCGGAAGGCGCAGCCAGTGTATTATCATTGCGCGCCACCGGTGCGCAGCCCGGCGGCCACCGCCGCCGGCGGTAACCCGCCCACGCACCGCCCGCGCGCCACCTGCCGCTTGCGCGCCGCCATCCGCCCGCCCGAAGCCCATGCGCCGCCCGCGCGCCGCCCTCCGCCTGCGCGCCACCCCTGCACCGCCCCCGCGCCGCTGCCTCTGAGCTAGCCCCTGGTCGCCCAGCAGACCAGGGGCTTTTTTTTTTTTTTTTTAGCCCTTGAGGGCTATAAGGGCCTATCTGGGCTCTTTTGGAGCTGTTTTACAAAATCGGGCATAACTTGGGCGTCCGATCTCCGTTTTTCAAAAAAAAATAGGCGTTGGAAAGCTGGTTCCGAGCCCAATCTAATTGATGGATTTCTTTTTCTCTGATTTTGCCGTTTTGTAGTTTTTTTTGCCAGTCAAAGTCAGAACAAATTTTTTGCATTCCAGGAGACGTAGAATGAGCATCCGACCTCCGTTTTTTGAAAAATTTATATTTTCGGAAAGCGTGTTCTGTGTACTTTCCAAAAATATGAGTTTTTTTTTCCAGATTCTGCTCCATGCATATTTTATTCAGTTTTTTGCTTTTCAGCACTCTGGTGGATATCGTGGTTGTTTTAGGTCCTGGGATCTCTTTTCTGAGTAGGATGTCTCTGCTTTGATTCTCATTTCTATTTCCAGTCTTCTTATCATTGTAGCTTGTAATTATGTAAACGCACTGAGATAAAGTGCCATAATGCATTGTTTACTTGGAATCTTGCATATCAAGTGCCATGAGGGGGTTGATGTTTGCCTTTGTTTGCCATCTTCCTTTGTCAAGTGAGTGTTCCTTCCACGAAATTCGCCTCATGATGCTCTGTTTCAGCACCTTTGATGTTCTTGGTTCTTCGTCATGCAATTGTTTTTGGCTGTCCTTTTCAGTGTTCCTGTCCCTCTCCCACTTCCGCATTATGGGGAGGTTTATCCTGTTGGTTCTAATGCTTCCGTGGTTCGATTGATCAGCTCTTCAGGCTTTGGTTTCTCATGCCATCTGTATCTTCGATTTCAGTTGTTTTGCCTTGTTTGCCTCCTGATTCAAGTAGTGTCATTTGAGGGCACCCATGCAGATTACAGTCTTCTCTACCTGGTCATGTTCTAGTTCAGTGGATGTTCTTTAGATCAGCAGTTATTCTTTGACAGAGTTTGCATGTTCTTCATGCTTCAGTGGTGTTCTTCCATCTCTTTTTGGAGTAGAGTTTTGTTCCCATGTGGTTTTCTCTATTTCTCCACTTTACAGAGATTTGGTTGTAATTGGGTACCTGATCAGGCCTTGTTGCCGGGACCCAAGTTTACTTTCTTGCATTGTAGTTACCTTTGCTTTCTTGCACATGTTTGTAACTGCACTTTTGCTCATCTTAAGGGGGGGTGTTAGAGTAAAGGTTTTAATTTAATCATGTTGATTAAATTACCTTTATTCCTCTCTTAAGATTTCACTTTAGTTTGCATTTGTGACATTTAATAATTATATTAATTATTAAATGTCTACCTATTAGGGTTTCTTTTAGGGTTGCACAATATCCTTTTATAAGGATTCATCATTGTAATTTATCTCTCTTGGATGAATACATTTTTCAGCTTTCAGAGCACCCTTGCTTGTTTGTCTCCATCTCTTCTTTCTGTGACAGGTTATTTGCATGCAGGGGATCTTCGAGGTCTGTGAAGTTGGCTTTCTCAACTTCTACATATATCTATGTACTGGTAACACTTACTCTACCTTAGCTACTACATATAAAGTTACTATAGGGACAACAACAATAAATGTTGCAAGAACAGATTCGATAATGTGGCACCATAGGCTTGGGCACATGAGTGAGAAAGGGATGAAAATCCTTCACTCCAAAAATCTATTGCCAGGACTAAAGAAGATTGATTTAGAGTTATGTGAAAACTGTGTTTATGGTAAACAGAAAAGAGTCAGATTTCTCAAGGTTGGGAAAGAGAAAAAGAGTGAGAAGTTAGAGCTTGTACATTCAGATGTATGAGGACTGACTCAGGTATCATCTCTTGGTGGCTCTTGTTATTATGTTATTTTTATTGATGACTCAACCAGAAAAACATGGGTATATTTCCTAAAACAAAAATCAGATGTTTTTGAAACTTTTAAGAAATGGAAAGCTTTGGTTGAGAATGAGACAAGAAAAAAGTTGAAGTGTCTCAGATCAGATAATGGAGGTGAGTATTGCAGCAAAGCATTTGAAGATTACTATTCCTTAAATGGGATTCGAAAGCAGAAGACAGTTCCAGGAACTCCACAGGAAAATTTGTGTGTCAGAGAGAATGAATAGGACCATCATGGAACGTGCGAGGAGCATGAGATTGCATGTTGGATTGCCCTTACATTTTTGGGCAGATGTTGTACATACTGCTATCTATTTGATAAATAGAGGACCTTCAACCCCTTTGGATGGTGGTATTCTAGAGGAGGCATGGACTGGTAAAAAGGTAAATTATTCTTTTCTAAAAACTTTTGGTTGTGAAGCTTTTGTCCATGTTGATAAAGAAAACAGAACCAAGCTTGATGCTAAATCTCAGAAATGTACCTTCATTGGATATGGGATAGATGAATATGGCTATCGGTTATGGGATTTTGAAAATAAGAAAATAATTAGAAGTAGAGATGTTATATTCAATGAGAAGGTTATGTATAAAGAACAGATGCAGGAAAAGAAGCATGAACAGGACAAACAAGAATATGTGGTGTTGGATGAGATTCCTGAAAAATGAAATGCCACAGGTACCTGATGCTCAACAACAATAGATTGTCCCACAAACTCCTGCAAGTGTTAGACGTTCTACGAGGACAAGTAGACCCCCTGAAAGATTTTCTCCTTCTTTGTATTCTATTTTATTAACGGATTCTAGTGAACCAGAAGAATATGAAGAAGTAATGCAGGTGGATACCAAACAACAGTGGCAGCTAGGCATGAAAGAGGAGATGGACTCCTTGATGAAAAATAAGACTTGGGACTTAGTCCCTTTACCTGCAAAAAAAAGAGCCTTTCCTAACAAATTGGTTTATCGGTTGAAGAAGGAGGAAGGAGGTTAGAAAAGATATAAGGCCAGACTTGTGGTAAGGTTTTGCACAGAAAAAGGGTATAGATTATGATGAAATATTTTCTCCAGTTGTAAAAATGACTTCAATTAGAACTGTACTTAGTCTTGTGGCTACAGATGATTTACATCTTGAATAATTAGATGTCAAAATAGTTTTTCTCCATGGAGATTTGGAGGAGGAAATTTACATGTTGCAACCACAGGGATATGAGGTCAAAGGTAAGGAGAACTTGGTGTGCAGGTTGAAGAAAAGTCTGTATGGCCTAAAGCAAGCACCCCAACAATGGTATTTAAAATTTGATAGTTTCATGGCTGAACATGGTTATCATAGATGTCATTATGATCATTGTGTATATTTTAAGAGATTTGATAATGGCAGTTATATTATCCTATTGCTTATGTTGATGACATGCTTGTTGCTGGGTCTAACATGCAACATATAAATGATCTTAAACAAAAATTAGCTAGGTCATTTGCTATGAAGGATTTGGGTGCATCTAAGCAAATTCTCGGTATGAGGATTACATGGGACAGGAAAAATAGAACCTTGAATTTGTCCCAAAGTGAGTATATAAAGAAGGTGTTGAAAAGATTTAACATGCAGGATGCAAAAGTAGTTAGTACACCTTTGGCTAGTCATTTCAAATTGACTAAGGAGATGTGCCCAAAGGCACAGGAAGAGGTTAATAAAATGTCTAACATCCCATATTCATCAGCTATTGGTAGTCTGATGTATGCAATGGTATGCACAAGGCCAGATATTGCACATGTAGTGGGAGTTGTGAGCAGGTTTATGAGTAATCTGGGTATGGAACATTGGAATGCTGTGAAATGGATTCTTCAGTATTTGAAAGGAACTACTACAAAGGCATTATGTTTCAAAGGATCTAATGCTACTCTAAGTGGACTTGTTGACTCTGATCTTGTGGGTGATATTGATTCACGGAGGAGTACTACAGGGTATGTTTTTGTTGGGAAAAATGGTGTCTCAACCTTGCATTTATGTGAGGTTACTATTTATAGTAAGTTTTTATTTGAGCACGAAATGGTGCGAAACTCTCCCTGAAGCTTCTGGTTGGCTAGATAAGCATTCCGGTAAAGTTTCGTCGCAAGGTCACAGCTAGTTTTGAAGATATTAAAGTTTTCATCTTGGAGGGGTGCAATAAAATGTTTAAACTTAATTTTGGGGACTTTAGAGGCTCCGAAACGCCCTGAAAAGTTGCCGTAACCGGCGAAGCGGGTTACGAGGTGATAGAGCACTTCGCGAGCTTTCCGGCGCTTCAAACGGTTCGTCAATCGGACACCCGGTTCTCAAGTTATGGCCTCCGGAAGTTTGTACTCCTGAAATAGGAAAAATAATTTGTATCGGATACATAAATGAGCTGTAAAAGGGAGCGACACGTGTTGATGTGTGCTTTAACATGTCATAGAAGGGAGATAAGGTCGGCTACACCTTATTGGGTGGTTTTAGCCCATGGTTTTGTAATACCGTTTGACGGTTTCTTGTATTGTATCTCCTATTTATGAGGTGTGTGAGATAGAGGTTGTGTGTAAGAGTCTTATGGCTATTGAGTTGCCTCTGAATCTCTGATTAGTGCTACTCCTGCGAAGAGCTTGCTCTGCAAGTATTTTGTAATCTGTTTTTGATTGCTGAATAAAATATTGAGCTGCTTTTGGAGGGTGGGGTTTTTCTCCCGAAAGGGTTTTCCCCACGTAAATTATTGTGTTGTGGTATGAATGCTATTATATCTATTCCTATTTTCTGTAACTATTGTAATGATCTGAAAAAGTTTTGCATTACCCTCCTCTCAAGGTTAGTGTAGGAAGTTGTTTCCGCTACTTTACTTCCTTACAAGTGGTATCAGAGCCTGATCACCTTTGGTTTCAATTGTGGGCAGTTGGGTTTTTTGAACTAATCCAGATTTGAGTGGGAGCTTGTGTAGAAGACACTTTTTGATCTTGTTGCAGGAATATTCAGATGGCGAGTTCATCAGGGAGAATAGAGGTGGAGAAATTTAATGGAAGTAATTTTGAGATGTGGAAGCTGAAGATGGAAGATCTGCTAATAGATCGAGATCTTTGGGATGCTGTTGATGCGAATGTCCAAAGGCCCTCAGATCCTACTGCGGCAGCTCAGTATGATGTTATGGACCGAAAAGCCAAGGGTCTAATCAGACTGTGCCTGGCAGACTCTGTTCTAATCAATGTCCATGAAGAGAACTCTGCAAAGAAGCTATGGACTAAGCTTGGTGAGATGTATCAAGTGAAATCTTTATTAAATCAAATTTTCTTAAGAAAGAAATTGTATTCCTTGAAGATGGAAGAGGGTGGACGAATTGCAGACCACCTAGAAGCATTCAATATGATTGTGGCTCAATTAGTATCCGTCGGTGTTAAGATGGACGAGGAGGAGAAATGTCAGATCTTGCTTTGTTCTTTGCCTGATTCGTGGGATTCTCTTGTTATGGCTATCGGTAGTACTTCTGTTGTTTTGAAATCTGAAGACGTGGTGGGTGCCCTACTCGGTGAAGAGATGCGAAGGAAGGTATCCATCAGTTCAAAGGAAGCCCTAACCGTTCGTGGAAGACCTAAGGAGAAAGGCAAAAAGAATGAGAAGCGCGGCAAGTCCAAATCCAAAGGGAGATCGAAATCTCCTGGAAAGTCCAAAGTCATTTGCTGGAATTGCGGTAAACCAGGTCACATCCGTAAGGACTGCAAAGAAGAAAAGAAGAAGAAAAAGAAAAAGTTCGATTCTGATTCTGAGTCCGACAAGGAAGATGGCGATGCATTTATTGCGGCTTTGGCGACTCATGCAGGTAATGATGCCTGGCTAATTGACTCAGGTGCATCTTTTCATATGACTTCCAATAGAGATTGGTTTTCTGAATATGAAGGATTTAATGGAGGTAAGGTGTACTTGGGTGATGATTCACAACTAGACATTGTTGGTCGAGGTAAAGTTAGAATCAGGTTTTCTGATGGTAGAATAAAAAGGATTAATGGTGTGTTGCATATCCCTGGATTAAAACGAAACCTATTATCTGTGAACAAACTGATAGATGCAGGTGTGCAGGTAGTCTTTTCTGAAGCAGGATGTAAGATGATTAAGGGTGCTATGGTAGTTGCTAGAGGTGTCAGGTTTGGCACTTTGTATAAGCTTGAAGCATACACTGTTGAGTGTAATAGCACTTCTGTAAAAAGTAAATCTGCGAATACTTCAATGGAAGATTTGAAGGTTTCACCTTCAGCAGATGGAAATGGTTTTTGGGTACCTAAGGGTGCTCTTTCATCTGAAGCAAAGTTACCTGCAGAGAAGACTATGTTATGGCACCAGAGACTTGGCCACATTGGAGAAAAGGGTCTAAGGACCTTGAAAAATAAAAACCTTGTTGAAGGTTTGAATGACTGTAATCTTGACTTTGATTTCTGTGAGCATTGCATTTATGGAAAACAAAACCGCGTTCAGTTTTACTCGAGTTCTCATAAAACTTGTGGTGTTTTGGATCTTATCCATTCTGATGTGTTTGGTCCAGTAGATGTCTCTTCGATTGGAAAATCCACATATTATGTTTCATTTATTGATGATTTTAGTAGAAGGACATGGGTATATTTTCTAAAGAGTAAATCTGAAGTTTTTAGTCGTTTTAAAGAATTTAAAGCAATGGTTGAGTTGCAGACTGGAAAGAAAATAAAATGTTTGAGAACTGATAATGGCGGTGAGTTTTGCTCTAATGATTTTGATAGATTCTGTAAAGACTGTGGAATTAACAGGCAGAAGACAACTCCGTATTCTCCACAGCAGAATGGAGTTGCAGAAAGAATGAACAGGACACTGATGGAGAAGGCTAGGAGTATGTTGAGTGGTGCTGGTCTCGAACAAAAGTTTTGGGCTGAAGCTGTTGCCACTGCTTGTTACCTGATTAACAGGTCTCCTACATCAGCTCTTGTTGATAAAACACCTATGGAAGCATGGTCAGGTCACAAGCCTTCATTGAGACATCTTAGAGTTTTTGGTTGTGAGGCATATGCACATGTGCCAAAGGAGAAGCGAACAAAGTTGGAGAACAAGGCTGTGAAATGTATCTTCATCGGGTATAGTTATGGTGTGAAAGGATACAAGCTTTGGGACCCTGTTGCACAAAAGGTAATTCACAGTAGAAGTGTTATTTTTAGAGAAATTAAGTCTCCTTCTATTAAACTGCAGCCAGAACAGACTAAAAAGGAAGATGTGATTCAACTTCCTTCTACACCTGAAAGAGTTGAATCGAGACCCCTAGATAGGCAAGAATTTGAGGAGAGCTCATCTAGCTCTGAATCTTCAGAAGAGGAGGAAGAACCTCCAACTCAGCTTGTTCGAAGGTCTACAAGACATAGACAACCACCTGAAAGGTATTCACCTGATGATTGGAGATGTATTTTTGCTTTGAATACTAGTGTGGATGAACCGAAATCTGTAGAAGAGGCATTAGGTATGAATGATGCAGAATCCTGGAAGATTGCTATGGAGGAAGAAATGGCAGCTTTGAAAAAGAATGATACATGGGATCTTGTACCATTGCCTGAAGGACGAAAACCTGTTGGTTGTAAATGGGTGTTCAAGAAAAAGATTGGTTCAGATGGAAGCATTGAGAAGTATAAAGCAAGGTTGGTTGCAAAAGGCTACTCTCAGGTTGAGGGTGTTGATTACGGTGAGATATTTTCTCCTGTTGCAAAAATGACGTCCATTAGATTTTTGCTTTCTATTGCTACTGCTTATGATTTAGAGGTTGAACAAATGGATGTGAAAACTGCTTTCCTTCATGGTGATTTGGAGGAAGATATTTATATGACACAGCCAGAGCACTATGTGGTGAAAGGCAAAAGTAATTTGGTCTGTAAATTGAAGAAATCTTTGTATGGCCTCAAACAAAGTCCTAGGATGTGGTACCAGAAATTTGATACATATGTGTTGAGTTTGGGATTTGAACGTTCTAAATCAGATCACTGTGTTTATTATAAATCTTATGGTGATCATTTCTTATTCATTGCATTGTATGTTGATGATATGTTATTCATTGGTAAAGGGAAAGGTATGATTTCGGAACTGAAGTCTCAGCTCGCTGCTAAATTTGAAATGAAAGATCTTGGTGCAGCAAAGCACATTCTTGGGATGGAAATTAGAAGAGATAGGGTGAACAGAAAGCTATGGCTAGGCCAGAGTAAGTATGTGAATTCAGTGTTACAGAGGTTCAACATGCAGAATTGTAGACCATTGAGTGTTCCTTTTACAGTTGGAATGAAACTATCTGTTTCAGATTGTCCTACATCCCCATTGGAGATGGAAGACATGAGCAGAGTGCCTTACCAGAGTGCAGTTGGAAGCTTGATGTATGCTATGGTCTGCACTAGACCAGATATTGCCCAAGCAGTGGGAGTACTTTCTAGATATATGTCTAATCCTGGTAGAGTTCATTGGGATGCAGTCAAAAGAGTCTTCAGATATTTGAAGGGTACTTCAGAGTATTCTTTGTGTTATCATGGTAATTCAGTTGGAGACATGACTTCCCTTGATATCCATGGTTATGTGGATTCAGATTGGGCAGGTGATATTGATAGAAGAAGATCCACCAGTGCTTATGTGTTTACTTTGTTTGGTGGTGCAATTAGTTGGATGAGTAAGCGACAGGCTGTGGTTGCTCTATCCACTACTGAAGCAGAGTATATGGCAGCTACTCATGCTTGTAAAGAGGCCATTTGGCTTAAGAGACTGTGTTCAGATATTGGAATAAAACAAGGTACAGTGACAGTTTACTGTGACAGTCAGAGTGCAATTAGCCTAGCTAAGAACCCGACATTTCATGCCCGGACCAAACATATTGATATTCAGTATCATTTTGTTAGAGATATGGTCGAAGATGGTAGGGTGAAGCTGGTTAAGGTGGAAACTTTGATGAATGTTGCAGATGCTTTAACTAAGGCAGTGAGCACAGATAAGTTCAGATGGTGTTCAGAGTCTATGGGCCTTATGGCCCCTAGCAATTGATTCATTGTGTTGACATTCCCTTCCGCTCATGCAAGGTGTTCGACAAGTGGGAGATTTGTTGGGAAAAATGGTGTCTCAACCTTGCATTTATGTGAGGTTACTATTTATAGTAAGTTTTTATTTGAGCACGAAATGGTGCGAAACTCTCCCTGAAGCTTCTGGTTGGCTAGATAAGCATTCCGGTAAAGTTTCGTCGCAAGGTCACAGCTAGTTTTGAAGATATTAAAGTTTTCATCTTGGAGGGGTGCAATAAAATGTTTAAACTTAATTTTGGAGACTTTAGAGGCTCCGAAACGCCCTGAAAAGTTGCCGTAACCGGCGAAGCTGGTTACGAGGTGATAGAGCACTTCGCGAGCTTTCCGGCGCTTCAAACGGTTCGTCAATCGGACACCCGGTTCTCAAGTTATGGCCTCCGGAAGTTTGTACTCCTGAAATAGGAAAAATAATTTGTATCGGATACATAAATGAGCTGTAAAAGGGAGCGACACGTGTTGATGTGTGCTTTAACATGTCATAGAAGGGAGATAAGGTCGGCTACACCTTATTGGGTGGTTTTAGCCCATGGTTTTGTAATACCGTTTGACGGTTTCTTGTATTGTATCTCCTATTTATGAGGTGTGTGAGATAGAGGTTGTGTGTAAGAGTCTTATGGCTATTGAGTTGCCTCTGAATCTCTGATTAGTGCTACTCCTGCGAAGAGCTTGCTCTGCAAGTATTTTGTAATCTGTTTTTGATTGCTGAATAAAATATTGAGCTGCTTTTGGAGGGTGGGGTTTTTCTCCCGAAAGGGTTTTCCCCACGTAAATTATTGTGTTGTGGTATGAATGCTATTATATCTATTCCTATTTTCTGTAACTATTGTAATGATCTGAAAAAGTTTTGCATTACCCTCCTCTCAAGGTTAGTGTAGGAAGTTGTTTCCGCTACTTTACTTCCTTACAGTTTTTACTATAGGGGGAACTACAGTCAGTTAGATTTCTAGGCTGCAAAAGGTTGTTGCACTTTCAACCACTGAAGCTGAGTATGTTGCTGCTACAGAAGCCAGCAAAGAGATGATTTGGTTGCAATTTTTTCTAAAGGAATTGGGTTAGACACAAGAGGATAGCCCATTATATACTGATAGCTAGAGTGCCATTCATCTTGCGAAGAACTCTTCTTTTCATTCAAGGACAAAGCACATTCAGCTCAGGTACCACTTTCATCTAGACTATTTTGGAGGAGGGTCAGTTACGGCTTGAGAAGATTCACACAAGTGAGAATCCTGCCAATATGTTCACAAAGGCAGTTCAACAAGAGAAGCTGATTTCTTCATCAGTTTATGTTGGTCTTCTTGATTGATAATTGTGAAATTGATACCAGTCAAGTCCTAGTGTTTTATCCAGTGGATGTTGCATGTACAGTGGTGTCGTGTAGTATTAGTCTCCAAGTGGGAGATTGTTGAAATGTGGCGATTGATCAACAAAGTACTGTACACTTAGCACATATCCTCACTGAGGTCCAGGGCCAGGCTGGGCCTTGGGCAGGGGTTTGGGGGTGACAACCCCCAAGAAAATTTTTTTTGCTATTTTTCATTGATGAAAAATGACATTGTAATAAAACCCTAAAAAGGCCGACTTTGTTTGTTGCCCTAAAAATGCATGTTATAAGCGGCTGGGATGCCTAAGGCATTGTAAGGTTGATGTACTATTTTTGCTGGATAATAAGAAACATTGGATGGCTATGTATGGTGGACGTAACCCATTCTGGGTGAACCACATTAAATCTCTATGTTATCCGTGTCCTATTTTATTTCTTTATCTTTTGTATTTAAATATGCATATAATTGTTAGTTCATATTTGCTTCGGATTTGCTTGAAACCCTAACACTATGTTAATCACCTTATCCTATGTTGTTTTCTCAGTCTTCAGTTGCTCTGCTTATGTCGGTATCTCGCTCTTCTGAGAGTCAACAGTGTGTGTCAATATCTCAAAGATCTTACTATCCTTAACATCATCTTCCTTAACCTCTGCAGTCTCTTTATCCACAACAATGTTTATGTCTTATGTATCCACATTCCTGGTGAAAATTATTTCAGACTCCAGGTTAGTATCATCATGAGTTATTTCAATAGTTGCCTTATCCGGTTGATTTTTTGTATGTACTGGTGATGCTAAAGTTAATGGAGGGGTGTCCTAAGTCGGTGGAGGGATGTTATATGTTACCTTTATAGAAGGTACACCACCAATCTTGCCTTTCCCTTTGTCCTTTTGGTACACCTTAGCAAAAGATTTGTCTATTTTTTGTCTTTCCTTTTCCTCTTTCTTTTCCCTTTCAACAAAAAAGATATCCCATTTGTCCGTAGTCTCATCAACAATCTCCTTAACTCTAACAGCCATTAGGCTCACCTGTCAGTGTCCACTGACAAAAACTGACCGGTTTGCCTCAAAGATTAGCTCATCAATTTCCTCTCTAGAGTTTACAGGGTGCACTGCCAATAATGCTTCAACTTTTAGCTTTTATCCAGTTCCATCACTGACATTCTTTTAGCTTCTAGCCTTAAATATAAGTCATTTGGTAGATCCTCTACAACTTCAATCAATTTTTTTTTATAGATATCTAAGTGCAAAATTATACTGGCCTCTATAGTGTCCTTGTCTGAATCTTTGTAGGAATGATAGTACTTATTCACATTGCAAAGATTTCCATCCTATGTGATCTCATTTACCAGTTCCTCCAGTGTTAGGGTATCCACTGTCTTAGTTTGTTTCTTCTTTGGTGCTAGTTTCTTTTTAGGTTCCCTAATTTCCTGTTGCTTCTTCCTCAAAGTTCTAGTCCTTTTGGGAGAAGGAGAGGGTACCGGTGAAGGTTTTCTCTTCCTCCTTTCTACTCTTTTGAACTTTGTTGCTTTTCCACTGTCAGTATCTAAAGAAGTAACAACCGGTGAAATATGAGCTTCCAGTTTCAATCCTTCTAGATCACTGGCAGATATACCACTTATGTTCATTACATTTTCTTTGACCTCATTTGCCATCTTGGATTCATCTCTTATAAAATTTTCTCTTCTTTTTCTCTGTTTTTGCATTGAAACAACACTCTCAATGGTCTCAGCATTTCCAAAGGTTTCTTCAGTTGGTTCTCTAGGTGCTTCAAGTAATATTTTTGCATATGTTTCTAGATTGTGTAAATCAACTTCATAACCCATTTTAGTAGCCCAAATAGTTCTAGGGCTAACTACTTCCATCCATGTCTCATCACTTTTGATTAAAAAGTAGATTCGCTTGTCATACTTGTCTACTATGCTTTGGGGCAACCTTTCTTTAGCTCTCATCTTAGTCTGAAAGTTTTTGAAGTAATCTGTTATAATGTTGTCTATATTATTGTTCATATCGGTGATAGCTTCCTTGATTTTTTTTCCTATCGGGATGTCATATCCAAAGTCCTTATGACCAATGTCGGGTATCTCTTTGGTGAAGTAAAGCATTAGACACATAAGAAGGTTGCCAAAATGAAATGTCCCTTTCTTGTCATCCTTAATCTTTTTTAGGTTGTCTATTAATTCATCTTTAAGCCATTCACAAACATCAATCTTAGCATTATTCTTTACCATCTCATATGCATTATGAATACATAGGCTAGAAACTGAATTCAATTTGTTAGGATGAGTTACTCTATATCCAAGTACCATACTCACATATCTCACATTAGGATTAGTAATGTCATTAACCCTAAGAGATTTGTTATAAGATGTAGCTCCAGTTAACTCCATAACTCCTTTGTTAAGTATCTTCTTAGTTTTGTCGGGCCTACTACTGGTTGAGGGTAAACCAATAACTGCCTTGATTGCTTCCTTCGAGATTTTTAAAAAAGAGTCAAGCCACATGAACTCTACTCAAAACTAGATGGATTACCTCCTTAGGAAATTCAGGTATGTTCAGTATCTCAATGATTCCTAAGTCTTCAACTATCTTATGCTCCGGTTGATTAAACCTTGTTCATCAGTCATGACACCACTGTACATGTTCTCCAAATCGTCGGTTCCTAGGTTTTCTATGTTGCAATGAATGTAGATTCTAGGGTCTTTGGCAAAAGTGACTCCCTTCAGAATTTTTGAAAATGCTCCGATAGAATCATCTTGCTTGGCAATTTCAGGGATGATTTTAAACACAGGCCTAGGGTGCTTTACATTTTCTACCACAGTAGGGTTTGCAATAAACTCAGGTGCAAATGAAGATGTCATTTCAAAAGATAAATACCTCTTACTCAAAATTTGAATACTTGAAAAATCACTTCGCTATTTCGCCTTAGAATGCCCTTGCTCAATTTCGCACTCTCTAAATGCTTGAATGCTTGGTGAGTCAAAATGAGGGTTTTCGGTGCTTTATAGCCAAAAATTTCTTTAATAACCGCATTAAATGCTTGTCGGTTAAGTGAAAACTTAACATATCTGTCGGTAAAGAAGAAATGTGTCTTCTTACCATCAACCAAGGGTAGAATGCATGATTTTTAATTTGTTGCAATACCCCCTAAGGATTATTCCTTAGTTATATGAGGAATCTCCTATCGGTGGAGGGTTACTCTGTTCTACCAGTGCAGAGATAGATTCATCAACTTTCTTATCTCCCTTCTTAATCCATTGTTTTGAAAATTCTTGCTTTATTTCATTTACCTTTTCTTTTCCTTTCACACTAGATCCTTTATTGTTTGCTAGTATAGTCTTGCTTCTACAAAATTTTGAAATATGTCCAATCTTGTTACATGCATAACAAGTTAAATTATTCCTCTGAATAGCTTTTCCATATCCTCGACCAGTTTGTGTTCTGCATTGATTAGATAAATGCCCAAATCTATCACAAACATAGCATTTCACATTCATTCTGTAATTTTTTGAATTGTGACCAACTTTATTGCATTTGGAACATTGACCGGTGGGTAAGTTTGTATTCTAATTATTTCTAAATCTGCACTAATTTTCTCTATGACCAAACTTATTGCAATTAAAACATATCCCATTAAATTTATAAGCATTAGGTTGTCTTACTGATTTACTGTGATCTTGATTGTTTGTAGTCCCGGAACTTTCTCCATGTTCAAATCCAAGTCAAGTTGTATCTCCATTAGGTTTTTGTCTTTTTAGCACGTCATCAAGTCTTTCTGAACTTTTCTTGAATTTGTCTTTGTGTTCATTTGCAGTGATCAACTCATTTTCAATAATTCCAACTTGTCTCACAAGTTCATCTTTATCATGTTGCATGTGAATCAGATTTGTCTTTAGCATATCAATTTCATGACAAAGTCTCAGATTTTCATTGCCTCCATCATTAAGTCTCCTAGTCAAGTCTTCTTCATTCTTCTTTCTGTCTTCAAGATCCTTACATAGCCTCATGGTTAAGTCTTGCATTTCAGTTCTCATGTTATTGTTCTCTTGCCTCAACTTGTCTGCAATATCAATAAGAGTTTCCTTTTCATCATCATGTTTATGCATTTGCTCATGAAGTTCTTTTATCTTATTTTGTGCTATAACCAAGTTCTCTTAAAGTCCTTTAATGAATTCCTTAACAGTCCTCAGATAATCTTCAAGTTTGATATTTTTTAATTTTTCTGCATCAAAATCTTCAAGATCTCCTTCCAACTATTTTCTTAAGTTCTCCATCTGTACCGGTTTCAAAATCTTCCTCAAGCTGTTAGGCTTTTGTAAATAGAGGACCAGGCTCTGATACAAATTGTTAGATTCAATGATAGTCCCAAAGACACTGAGAGGGAGGAGTGAATTAGTGTCTAATTGGTTAGTTAAATATGTGAACTTATTTATAACTTTGCAACCCAAAAGAATGTACCAGTAAGCAAGAAATAATGCAGTAAACATAAATAATAGAGACAACATAAATACACACCATAACACAAGATATTTTAATGAGGAAACTCGGTGTGGGAAAAACCTCGGTGGGATTTGTGATCCACAATATTTACTCACTGACTAATATGAACAAATACTACCTACAATAGGGGCCTGCACATGCAGGAAAGCCAACTGCCTGGAGCGCACTGCTCAAAAGAGTCTCACTGACTACAATGTGGATAATTAAATCCAATACAATGTACTGCTCAAAATAGCATCTCAAATGGCCTGGTTCAGTATTGGTTTAAGCTCAATCAGATACCTTAATCAAAACCTTCATTGTCCACTATATTACCTCATACAATAATCTCCTATTCATTATTATGTTACCATCATACAAAATGACCTATGAGATTTCATATATACGAGTCTTTACAATATACCAAGTCGGTTTACAAATAATTCATTATAATTACAATATAATTCATATAAGAAAAACTTTATCCCATGTTGGCCTGAGTGCCAATATACTTCATTTCCGGTGTAATCTGGATGTTGGTGAAAGTGCCTTCCGGTGCATGTGTAGAAACCTATTGCTAGTTGGTTGCCAGTTGGTTGCCATCAATGACAACATCAACTATTCTCATTAGAGTGTAGAATGCCAACAGTGTATGTACACACATTTTCAATTCTTCTTAATTTTATCCAACATCTCTACATTCTTGGAGGAAGTCGAGTCCACTTGTCTCAACATCCCTAAATCTTCTTCAACTATCCTATATTCTCTCAAGTCTTCAACTCCAGTCAAGGTGATCCTTCTGACACTTGGTCTCTCCTTCCACCTTTTTCTCTCACATTCCAACCAATCTCTTCATAGCCATCAATCTTGCAAGATTTAATCTCAACTGTTGATCTTTGCCACATGGGATTTTTGTTCATAAAAATCTATAAAAAGGGCATTTCCTGAGCATTTAAAATCTAATAGTCATCTAGGAGTTATCTTGCATTAACATGAGTTTTAACAATCAAGCATTTTAGCAATTTACAGTGTCCCTTTGGCATTTTAGCTTAATCATTTTCATATAGTTTTGCACAATCATTTAGCTTATATCAAACATCCAATTATCAGTCCATTCATCAAGTTGTCATCTTGGAAGCAACTACAGTGCAGTCTAAGAGAAAATATTTGCAACCAAGTTCAAATGGTGATAGGACACAATAGGATAGTAAGTGAAGGTATAATGTTCTAAGTTTTTCAATCCTTTATTTGTTTCATTGGTAACTTTTGGAGTACTCTGTAGGATTCTCTTGTTATTTGTGAAAACTAATCAATCTTGCAGGTTCACTTTTGAAGTATATTTCCAAGTTACACAACAACAAATCTGATTATAAAGGTTCATGATCCAGAAGAACACTTTGTAGTAATTGTTGATGCATCAGGGGAAGGATTAGGAGGAGTGCTCATGCAAGATAGTCTAGTCATAGCTTACGAGTCTCAAAAACTCAAGACTTATGAGAAAAATTATGCTCCCCATGATCTAGAGCTAGAAATCGCAGTACATGCTTTAGAAATGTGGCGACATTACCTTTTGGGGAAAATATTTGAGTTGAATATTGACCATCATGGTCTCAAGTATCTTTTTACCCAACCTCATCTTAATGCTCGATAGAGAAGATGGTTGGAGCCAATTTCTGATTATGATTTTAAGATCAATTATATCACGGATAAGGAGAATCAAGTGGCAGATGCCCTAAGTTGAAGACAACACATTTTTTCCATGGTCTCTATTCATTTTGATTTCAGGAATCAGGTGTTGTACAATTCCCTAGGAGATGATTATTATGAACAAGTTAAGAAATATCTAGTAGACAATCCTCTAGATCCTAGGTATGAGGGATTTAGTTTTGAATCAGATGGATTACTTCCGTACAAGGGAATAATGTACATGGCAAACTTAGGAGAGTTAAGGAATACTATGTTGAGAGAGATTCACACTGCACTATATTCGAGACATCCTGGGGCGACAAAACTTTTAGCTGATGTGAAACCATTATATTTTTGGAAGGGAATGAAGCATGATGCAACAAGATTTGTGGTTGGATGCCTAGAATGCTAGAGGGTGAAGGCAGAGCACCGACACCCAGTTGGACTCTTATTCAAAAATGAGATACTAGAAAGGAAGTGACAAGTCATCAACATGGATTTTGTGCAAGGACTTCCCATGTCTAGGAACAAGCATAATGAAATATTGGTGGTGGTGGATAGACTCACCAAGGTGGCACACTTTATACCTGGGACCTTGACTAATAGTGCATCAATCATAGCTCATAAATTTGTCCAAGAGGTGTTTAGATTGCATGGAGTTCCTGAGAAGATTATCTCATATAGAGATTCTCATCTAACATCGAGGTTTTGACAAGCCTTGTTTACTGCCCTAGGAACCCAATTAAACATAAGTTCAACATATCACCCAGAAACAAGTGGACAAACTAAGAGGGTTAATCAAGACTTGGAGGATCTATTAAGAGTTAATTTCATGGATCAACAATACAAGTGGGAGGATTATCATCCACTAGTAGAATTTACTTAAAATAATTCATATCATTTTGCAATCAAGATGGCCCCATTTGAATCATTATATGGAAGGAAGTGTCAAACTCCTATAAGTTGGGATAAGCTGGAAGATAGGATTAGCATTGGTTCGGATATGCTAGGAGAAATGGAGGAGCAAGTCAAATTAATCAAGCAAAGGTTAGGAGAAGAAAACAATAGACATTTTAAGAGCTATGCAGATGCCAAGTGTACTCCAAGAAGTAGGGGACAAGGTGATGTTGAGTGTTAATCCTCACAAAAGCTCAATCAAGTTTGGGAAGTCTTCCAAACTAGCACCTCGCTATGTAGGCCCATTCGAAGCTCTCGAAGTAGTTAACCCAGTTTCCTATCAAATTGTCTTGCCACCAACTCTAGCTCAGTTGCATAATGTCTTTGTAACATGCTCAAAGCCTAATCAAAGAAAAAGATTTTCATATCCTAATTTTTTAATCAAACACAAGTTGTGGAAATGTAATACAATTTTATTTTATTTTACATTTAAATATAAAAATTAAATTAAACTCACTAGGCTTTATGAAGTAAGAAACTATTTCATTTTTTTCACATATGCATAATTCTTCATAAAAATAATTCATAACATAGAAGTGCTTTACCATTTTTACCACTAGGAAAGATATGTATCAGTCTCGCAAGCCTTAGCAAGTCAACTACAGGTGAGAGAGCATCATCCAAGTGCTTTTCCTCCAACCACGGACCAACGGTCCCCCGCTCACCTTGCTACCGGAAGTGGCCCTACCCTTCACGAGGAGTATAGACAAAGGGACCTATGGTTTTCCATCTGAGTATTGGTGGTTGTGTGCCTCATATCTCACTCCGACCATACTACTAAATTTTTTCCCTCTAACCAAGTATGACCAAACTGGAATGGTATATGATTTGACCACACATGTGAACCCAACTTGTCATATGTCGTGACAAATATGACACTTTGGCTAAAGTTTCCTGAATGAGAAGTCCTTGTTCACCCACCCCTTACTCAACTTGGAGACTACTCTCACTTCCTAGGGTTTGGTTTTTATTGACTTCTGGTCCTAAATTCAAAAGAGAATGCTTAAGCTATCTCATGTAGATAAGGTATTCTCTCCTTTGCGGCCACATCATGGAGATATGGGACTAATATCTAAGTCCATCTTAGTTCCTACTAAGACTCTCACATTCAAAGCTCTATTTCAACAACAATGAAAAAGAGTTATGAGTTTTCCATCTGGAGAACTCATGACATCCTAGTCTTTCTTTTGCTTAGTTTTCAACCTAAGACAATCTCCTACCTTAACAAGGTTTTTCTCATCTTTAAACATATAAATATTCTATGAATTGCCATTTTACTTGATTATCTAATCAAACATACTGACTTTAACCTTCATATAACTATAAATATATTCATTTGTATGTACATATCTTCATTATCTTTCCATAATCTTAAATTCTCCTTAAGCTACATAGACGATACATATCTACAACAGAAAACCCAGGGTTTCCCATTTACTTCTTCTAGAAAATTATAAATTCATACAAATTTTAGACTCTTTATCGTCATATCCTTCCCAAATTCAAAACCCCAAAAACAAAATCAATTTCTAACATTTTGACAAAATAAGCATTTCCAAAAACTTGTTTTACATGCCTAATTAGTTTCATGAACTTTTTTAAAGATGACGTCGAGAGATGCTTTTTCCTCCTTCCAACCTAAAACTCGCCCTTTCCTTTCTTCAACACATGCAAATTTATCTCCTCTTTCTAAATTCCCTAATATGATTGAGTATAACTCACTCTCTACCCAATCCCCTTAAATTCCAAAAGTTCAAAACAAAAAAACCACCCATAAAAAGAATTCCTCGAAAAGGCCCTTTTAAAACCTTACACCATCCTATATATAGCCATTTCCTAAGAAATTCCCTCCAACAAATTCAATCTATTTCCCACCAAAAATGTGGGTGAATAAATTGTAAATTATATCTTAACCAAAATTGGTTATCCATAATAACTATATTATTAAGTATAAAACTCCCCCCGTAAGAACCAAAATATTTGACATGAGATCCTCAAAAGGAAGTACAACTAAATAAGATAACACTTCCCTCAAAATCTTTACAACTATTAAAACTAACCCATAAATGTGATAGTTAATTTCCTATTTATTAGTCCCGCCTATCTATAGGCGGAGACTAATGTTTTCACCTCTTTCAATTAGTTTTGCTTTGGAAACTGTGCTAAATATTTATCTTATAGGTTATTCTATAGTTTGCTCTGATTTATTTATTAATATCAATTTCTCTTTCTATTTTTACATTTTTCTATTGGTTGGTATACTTTTTATTGGGGTTTTTTTGTTTTTCTTTTAATTAAAAAGAGATGACCAATCAAATGTGACAGGGCAAAAAATTAGATAGAACCATCTTTGCTTCCAGTAATATTGTTTTTTATGATTTCATGTAGTATGTAAAATTATTTTCCATGTGATTGTTTACGAGCATGTGCATTAATTCTTCTTATAATTTTGTGAGAAATTCAGAGTAGTTAAAAACATTTAATGAATTGATATGGAAAGTTCATAATTTCTTAAAGTCTTTATTTCATTCATCACATTTATTTGAAAGATAGTTCTTAATGTTTTTTATTATTATTTTCAAAAAAGTATATAATTATTTCACTTTTACTTGTCCAAATTGCCATCCAAAGCGAGAATATTACATAGTAGATGTAGTGATTAGAAACAAATACCCTTTGAATAGAATTAGTACCACGAATACAAATGCCAAACAAATCATTACTTCTATTTCTCACAAATTACTATATGATATTTCTTTATAACACAGAATTTATTTATCATTAATAAAAAATTGAACTTTATTAACAAATTTAATATACACAACAACATTTTTATATAGTTTTTAACAAATATAAGATATTGACAAATCCACCAAACATTATAACATTAGTTTCATTTTGTCTAACATATAGACATAATCTTAATACCTTTCAACACTAATGATATTAACTATATAAAATAATTTAGATAAAAAAAGTTAGAAAATTGAAATAGAAATATTAAATAATTTTAGTTTGTTTTCATTATCATTGATTTTAAATTTTGATCTTCTATTAATTCAATTTTTTGTATTAATTTAAGTAGCATTAAAAATTTAAATTATTATTATATTTTTAAAAAACTAATATTAATTATTATATTTTTTTTTAATAAAACGTTGATTATAAAATTTAGAAAAACTTAAATAATATTTCAGATTATCTAAACAAAATTATTTTTTTAAAACCTTGTTAATATGTTTCTTTGTATTTTTAGTTTTTTAACTATGATTTTACTTGTAATTTTTAATGTAAAAGTTAAAATTTAAATGTATCAACTTTAAAATAGTTTATTTTATTTTTTATTTTTTATTTGAATGACAGTTTTCATTTTTTAAATTTAATTTATTTAAGAATTTAACTGTATTTATGTTCAATTTTATAATAAAAAATTATTTGTTAATATTGAATTTATCTTTTGATTAATGTTATTATTGTTTATAATATCAATAATATATATTCTTATACTTTTCAAAATTTAATTTTTTATTATGAAATATAATTTTGTTAATAGTATAATATTATAAAATAAAATATTTCATTTTTAGTTCGTGCCTTAGGGAAGGAACTAATGTTTTCATCTCCAACATTAGTATGCTTTGATAACTGTGCAAAATGAAAAATTTAATCTTATATCAAAGTTTCATTTTTGTTCTTATTAAACTATTTTTAAAGTTATTAATTTTTTGATTTGTCATTGGCAGAATGTTAAAATGGTAAACCATTATCTGTCATGTATTAGTTTTTCAAACTTGTTCTTTGAGCGAATCTTTTGCAATTAAAATTAAAATGTTTTTATGGCATTCTTTCCTTGACATTATGCAAAACTTCCTTAAAAAGTTATGGGTGCAATAAATGAAACTAAATTTAAGACTATTTAGCTAGTATTTGTATGAGAGTGGAATTGTATTATTTAAATATTATGAAAATATTTATTATTTAAGAAATATATGATTCAATTATTTAAAAATAATAATTTCTTTTTAAAAAAAAAAATGTATAAGTAGAATTTCATCAAAATGTTTGTATTTAATCTAGAAATCTAATGTCCTGAAAATTTAAAAAAGAAAAGGTAAGGTTTTTTATTGTTTTTTTGATATTTTGGTTAAGTAAATAAATATAATGAATTAAAAAATAAGTAATTTAGAAATAAATATTTGCATAGATAATTGAAAAATAAAAATAAATAAACGAGGAGATAGATATACTTAGCTTTAGAATTAAAGATGAAAATTTTATATTAGTTCTTTGTTATCAATTTACTATTGCTAGATAAACAACTACTTAATTGTTCTCAACACTTCACTCATTGCTAGCATGTTTTTAGCTAAAGGTAGGGACTCATGCTGTCTCACAGCTCTTGTTAGGAAATGTTATGAAAATCCCTTTTAATAAAATTCGTTAGTAATTTATTCCCACTAAACAAGTGGTTTTGGGTTTATCTAAAATATTTGTTTTACCACTTAAAAGTAGTTACCTCGTAATCAGCGCCCACTTCATTTCATGGCATGGAAAGTGGGGTTTTAATTCCACCTAGGGAGTAGGGTGGGCGCCCCCTCCTCCATACTCGTTGCAAAACCACACATTTAAATCCAAATTCCACACTCCCATAATGGACGCAATTTGGATTTATTTTTTTATCTTTTTTAAAAAAAGATGGGGAGTAATTAATATTTAATTTTATATTTTTATATAAATGCATTCGTAAATTTTATTTACAACAAATAAATAAATAATTAATTAATCAATAATTAACTAATCAATTAATTAATCCTTAATCAATATTAATTGAATATTTTACCAAACACAAAAAGCATTGCAAAAGTTGTCATGCATATTTATATATATAGATAGATATAGATATTTATTCAAATCCTTTTGAATATAAGTAAATATGAACTAGCCTATATTTATGTATACATAAAAGGCACATCATTAAACTTATAGCCTTACAATAGACACTTTCACTCTACACAATGACCCAATGCAATTCTAGCATTAGGATTCTAATGACTTCCTAACCTAAAACAAGGTTAAGACCCAAGACCCATGGCCAAAGTACTTACATGCTCCCAAGTCGATTCAGTGTTCACAAAAAATTCATGGCGTCGTCACATTTCCCATTTGTCTATAACCCTCTCTTGAATGATACTCTCCCTTTGGGCTTCCGAGATGATGTCACAACAACCCCTTCTCCTAGTCATCACTTGGTCAATACAAACATGTGGTTAGACTATTTCCAATATTTGGGTTAGATAAGTAAAAATTCTCATCATGCATAATTAGATATACATTCCATATACACTTCCATATTTTTCCATCGCAACTTAAGGAATATAATTGATTACAAAATAACATCACATCTTGTCATAAGAAATATTCATTGCAAATTCACTAACCATTTCCAAGATAGTTTAAAATAAACAATCCAAAATTGTAAAAAAGGTTCTAAGTTAAATTTGGGGATGTGACACAAACACTAGTGGACCACATCAACCTTTCGAAGGGACAAGTTTGGTGGATGCCATTCTAGGCCTTCTCTACTTACCTCAGTCTTAAACTAGCACCCGAGCATAAGAGAGGCAACAATTTATCTTTATTAATGTGAACTAGCTACCCTCCCCAGTTCATTATTTTATGTTTTCACTTGATTAAAAAACTCTCATTGAGTTACCCCGGTGACCACTTTGGGTGCCGACCCCCAATGAAAGCCACTTCCCCTTGACTTGCACTTAGGAATCAAAATACAACACAAGGTCTAAGACAACCAAAACACCAAAAGCCTAAACCCCTTTACCTAGGGATAACTTTAAGAAACCAGCCCCCGAGAAAAAGTGTAAAATCTTGGTGAATCAAACATTATTTTTGGGGGGAAATTTTCATATTGATGGCAAAAAAAAATTTCAAATTTGGGAAAAAAAATAATTTGCATTGGTGATTTTTTTTAGGGTTTGAATATTCCATAAAATCTTGGCGAATAATTCATTATTGTGTGGGGAAAATATATAATGTAGGAGGTGAATGTTTTTCGTTTAAAGGAAAAAATATATGTGTATGGGCGAAAAGTTATACTCCGAAGGAAAAATTATTTAAGTGTATTGGCGATTTTTATCTACCATTTGAAAATTATTCAATTTTATTGGCTAATATTTCGTTATTTATGAAAAATTAAATATTTTATTGGCAATTCATAAATTCATTGCCATTTTCATTATCTAATTAATGCAACATTACGTCGAGTCCGGACTTGGCACGATGTATCAATAAGCATGACCTCATCGACATGTCACACGTACCCAAAATCCATCAATGACTTAAAACCATTCAATGTTCGTAGATCAATGGCTAAAGTTTTATTTCGGCCCAAATTTTTGAAAAGAATGTAGTTCTCCAGAAAGTCTCCAGAATGGAATTGGAGACAGTAGACACATATCAAATCTCATCCTAATCGAGTATCAACATTTATTAATGTCTTGACACTGACATTCTCTAACTGCAATCCACTCAGCACACACGACTTCCAATCTGGTAATTGGTAGTGGTTTATGATTGTTTCCAATTTCGCACACTCATGCATTTATGAGAAAGATTTACTAAGAGATACAAAAGATTTATAAAAATTTAAAAGACATAGGAATTAATACAGTTGGTGAAGGAATTGCTAGTATCAAGAGCTATTTATAGATGATCTTCGCTTCTTTCTTCTTCAATTTGCCTTTGGTAGATAAATTGTCGGAGCTGACGGTAGTTGAAATTTTGCCTCTGGTTTAGGTATTTAGATTTATGAAGATGGACACTCATATTCGGTTGAGAAGCACATCTCAGGAGGACCAGAGGGTCCTTTTTGGCTACGTCAAAGACCCAACCCTCCAATCAATTTGTAAGGAGGTTGAGATATTCACTAATGAGGTTGTGAGGATGGTGCTAGGCCAAGAGTTTTTGAGAAATGATAATAGATACCATGTTAACATGGACATTATGTCTCGGTTCTTGGCATCTCTTCTGGACCTCAGAGGAGAAAAGGTGGATATGTTGATGCTGTTAATGAGAGTGTTCAAAGAAGAATTCATTGGGGGTGATGTTACTATTGTCATCTTTGCAGAAGTAGGTGATCCCTTGGGCAAGTGATTTACCCAAGCTTCTCCTCCCTGACTAAAATATGGCCAGACAACCTTTTCTTTTCAACCTGAATGATGAGCAGTTGACACGACATAGGAAATGGGCGTGGATTAGTAGGGATTTAATCCGGAAATGATTTGTCCTCGATAAATTTCAAGACTACATATGGCTCAAAGAATTCTCAGAGCTTCTCATCTCTGAAGAATTCTACCTAGATGAAGGGCAAGATCCTTAGGGTTACCCATGAAGGGTTTCAGTTTTTGTCTTGTTTTTTGGTTACCATTGGTCCACCGTCCATTGCCAATGCCCTAGCCCCTAGTAGTTTTTTTTTTTGGCTATTTCCTCGTAACCTCCCTCATTTTGGCTTTAAATTTTTGGAGGGATAAGGACTCCGACAATCAAAAATTGTAAATTCGCACAACATATTAATGAAAATTTTGCAAATTCCAATTCGTTTCAGTTTTCTTTTTATGGATTTAAAAATTCTTTCTATTTCTTTATATTATTAGTTCTTGCCATGGTAGGATACTTAGTATAATCATTATGCTCTCAAATAGCTTAAATAATTATTAATTTGTGTGGATATAAAATTTAATTTTCACCATGTCAAATATAAATTTTAAACAAATGTCAAATCTCATTAAATTAAATCTCGAGCAGAGACAAAGGGAAATTCCATTTTGAATACCATTTGGAATTAGAAGATTCTAGATATGGGATATTAATTAAAGGAGGGAAGATAGTGTCGAACATAGCAGGTCTATTCTAATTTCTTATCTAAATTTAAAGAACAAACTTAGTGTCACTTTTGAGATAACCTTTTCTAAAAGGTGTTTGAAGTCCTTGACAAAGAAGTATATGAAAAACACATAATGTTAGGGATTGGCTGTGAGTGATAGCATCCAATAAGGATCGCAATGTCTATGAGCTACGTTATTTCAACATTGTTGAGAACGAGGTAGATGATGAAGAATAAATTTAAGTTTTGTCAGTATTTAGGTGTAAGTGATACTGATTTTTTTAACTATAAAGATTCGGCTGTTGCAATTTTGTCATAAATATCATGCTAGATTTGTGTTTATTTTGTGTGCTTCTATTTTGGGAGATTGTTTACCTCTACTATGTAGGTAGAGAGCTTACATGTTGAAGTTTGGGGACAATTTTTTGTAGTATTTGAATTGAAGGATTAAAAAAAAAAAAAGTAAAGTAAAATATTATAGAAATTTAATTTACATATTTTAATATAAATGTTATACATTAATAAACATCTTCATAGCTCAATGATGAACATTGAGTACCAAACTGGTACTGAGAGGGGGGGGGGGTGAATCAGTACAGACACAAAATCTTCTCTTGAACCGGTTTGACTGCAAACAGTGCACTTGACAGACAAGCACTAATACCGGTCTCAACCAGATTACTACTGGTTAAACATAATGAGACTGTGAAAGACATAAACTAGCAACACTCAGGTTTCCATACAATCTACTCCCTCATTTCCACTTCATCCTTGTGCATGAACATATAATATATCATCAAAGATACAATAATGTACTAGAACAACATCATTCACCACTGAATAGGAAATAACAAAACATCACTTGAAAGAGGCATCACACATGACACACATATTTTTCACGTGGAAACCCAACTGGGAAAAACCACGATGGGGATGAATACCTAGAAGCTATTTTTCAATTCTTTAGAAGTCCACTATGTTAGGAGCCTAGTCCGGTTAAAGACTGTTACAACAGGTTCTGTTAGGAACCGATCATGTTAGGGATCACCTGGTTAAGGGATGGCTAGAATACCTGGTTAAGGGTTAAACCTTGTTAGAGGTTAACTTGTTAGAGGATTTTATGAACTCAATGGCTTTGAGTCACCCTGTTAAAGGATTTACAACAAGCTAGTTAAAGCTACCCTGTTAAGGGATTTTCCAACTGTTGAAGTGATTAGAGATCAACAAGTATTACACTGATCTGGTAATAGCACGCAATGCCAATGCAGATCCATTTTAGTTCCTTCCTTCTACACACACACTTTGTAGGTATCAATTCCCTTATTTGGTCTGGCAAGAATCACATATCTCTGCACTTAGATAGACACACAACATTTGCCAACAAACTCAACATGAAACACAACATCAACCTTATAGGAAACAATTAGGTCAGTAGCATAAACCCTAAACCCTAAACATTTAGGTTGAGAAATTCAGTCAGTTCAATCTTGACCATTGAACACTTTACATTTGAATACAATGGTCTTGAATAGATATCAAGACATTCTCCATCATTCGTTCTTCACCGCTTCATGAAGGCGATAACCCATCACGTGTTCTTCGTTGTTTGCAGGGACTTCACACATTCCCGAGGTAGATAGGATCAATCCCCTTCATGCAAGATCCTTCACGCGCACAAGGCTGACATGGCAACACGATCTAATCTCCATTACAATGCTAACTCATCACACAATATCGTCGGTTGAATCACATAGGCTCGAAACACTTCAACCGAAAACCCTGAGGCTAGGACTACCAACCGGTAGTCATACCATATTAAACATTGATAGAAAACATTCCATATACCGGTTCACTTGGACAAA
The DNA here is from genome assembly GCF_030272615.1 of Cryptomeria japonica. Lineage (NCBI taxonomy): Eukaryota > Viridiplantae > Streptophyta > Pinopsida > Cupressales > Cupressaceae > Cryptomeria > Cryptomeria japonica. Next base: position 316,651,902 of record NC_081409.1, on the reverse strand, counting down.
CATACCATTTCACCTTTTGCACATATACCAGTTCACTTTGCCAGTTGCTTTTAACTTCAATAAAATGATTCACTCTTCAACATATTACCGGTTCACTCTTCAGCATATTACCGGTTCTCTCTTCAGCATATTGACATCAATGACAACACAATATCATCATGTCAACATACTCTGCACATATGCCAACAATCTCCCCCTTTGCCATTTATGGCAATATACAAAGATATCTCTCTTTCTGCATCACATTTTCTCCCCCTTTGAAAACAATGCCAAAGTGGAGGCACGAGCTTCCCTGTTCCACTATGCTGCTCCCCCTAAGGAGTAGCATCCTTCAACACATCAATCTTGAAAAGATATAGCAAAGTAAGATTTGACTGATGTGGAGCACAAACCTTTAGTTTACCTCTTGAAGGGGTAGTACCCCTAATTCACCTCTCAGATAGGTAAAAGTAGCCTTTGGTAGAGGCTTGGTGAATATGTCTGCTAATTGCTCCTTACTAGAAACATGTCCCAATACCACCTCTTTGTTCTGAACCTTTTCTATCAAGAAATGGTACTTGAGTTCAAAGTGCTTGGTTCTAGCATGTAAAACCAGATTCTTGGAGATGTTAATTGCACTTGTATTGTCACAGAATATACTTACCGATTTAGATACAGGAACTTTGAATCCATTCAATACATGCTTCATCCAAATGGTCTAGGCGCAGTTCATAAAAGATGCAACATACTCTGCTTCTACTATAGATTGAGAGATACAACTCTACTTTTTACTCATCCATGAGACCAGTCTACCACCAAGAAAGAATGCACCACCGGTTGTGCTCTTCCGGTCATCCACATTACCAACCCAATCAGCATCTGTGAACACTTTCAGGTTGAAATCATCATTGTCTAGATACCATAATCCATAATCAATAGTTCCCTTCAAATATCTAATAATCTTCTTGACTGCTACCAAGTGGGATTCTCTTTGGCTTTTCTGAAACCGAGCAGTAATACCCACTACATGTGCAATGTCCGGTCTGCTATGCACTACATAATGCAACTTACCAATCATGGATCGGTATTACTTCTCATTTACCAATGCTGAGTCATCCTCTTTTGATAGTTTACAACCGGTCATCATTGGTGTACCAACCGGTTTGTTGTCTTCCATGCCAAAGGTCTTCAACACCTCTTTGACATACTTGGACTGAGTAATAAATATTCCATCTTTCATTTGCTAAATCTTCAATCCAATGAAGAACTTAATCTCCCCTATGAGTGACATCTCAAATTCCTTCTTCATCTCATCTGCAAAGTCATGACTCATCTTGTCATCTCCACCAAAGCTTATGTCATCAACAAACACTTCACAGATTAGAATCTGATCTCCTTCTAATTTCAAATAGATATTGTTATCTTCACTTGTTCTTTCAAATTCAATCTTCACAAGATGGGAGTGCAAGCGTTCATATCATGCTCTTGGTGCCTGCTTCAATCCATACAAGGATTTATGTAGCCTACACACCATGTCACTATCTTCTGATAGGGAAAACCCATCTGGTTGCTCTATATACACCTCCTCTTCAAGTATTCCATTTAGAAATGCAGATTTTACATCCATTTGGTATACCTTGAATCCTTTAAAAGCTGGATATGCAAGAAGCATACAAACTCCTTCCAATCTTGCTACTGGAGCAAAGGTTTCTCCATAGTCGTCTCCTTCCTCTTGGGCATATCCTTTACATACTAGTCTGGCTTTGTTTCTTACCACTGTGCCATCCTCATTCAGTTTACTTCTGAAGACCTATTTGGTTCCAATGACATTTTTATGCTCTGGTCTGGGTACCAAATACCATGTACCATTCTTTTCCATCTGATCAAGTTCCTCTTCCATTGCCTTGATCTAGTCTTCATCTTTATGTGCCTCTTTGAATGATTTAGGTTCAAATTTAGAGATCATACATGAGTTCTCTCTGACCTTTCTTCTTGTAAGAATTCTTGCATCTTTATCTCCTATGATCTGCTTTGGATCATGATTGAGTTTTACATACCTAGGTATATTCTTAACAGATTTCTCTTGCTTTTCTTCTTCATCCTCATCTTCATTAGCATCAACATCCACCGGTGTAGGAGCACAATTACTGGTACTGGGCTGATTTGCAACCAGTTCTCAGAAGGTTACTACTGGTTCATCTCCTACATGCTCTCTATCGATTTCCTTGGGTTTCTCAAAGTTTTCATCAACCCTAACATTGATGCTTTCAACAATTCTCTGAGTCCTATTGATGAAACATTTGAGAGCTTTACTCTTGGTGAAATATCCTAAGAATATTCCCTCATCACATTTTGCATCGAATTTGCTCTAATGTTCATTCCTCTTGATATAACATTTGCTACCAAACACTCTGAAGTAGCTTACCACTGGTGTCTTACCGGTCCAGTACTCATAAGGAGTCTTGTCCTTTTCTTTCTTGATGAGTACCCGATTCATTATGTAGACTGCAGTGCTCAACTCTTCTCTCCAAAAGGTGTGAGCAACCTTTCCTTGGATCAACATAGTTCTAGCCACTTCAACCACAGTCTGGTTGTTCCTCTCTGCTAAGCCATTCTGTTGTGGAGTCCGGGGGGCGGATAGTTGCCTCTTGATGACATTCTCTTCACAATATTTTTTGAATTCACCGGAAGTGAATTCCCCTCCTTGATCAGTTCTAAGGCATTTGATTCTTCTACCACTTTCCTTTTCTACCAGTGCTCTGAAAGTTTGAACTTTGCAAAGGCTTTAGACTTGTCCTTCAAGAATGTGACCCACATCATTCTTGAGAAATCATCTGTAAGAATCATAAAATACCTATCTCCCTGCACACTCCTAGTTTTCATAGGACCACACAAATCAGTATGCACAAGATCAAGTAAATTGTCTGCAGTGAAAGATTTACCTTTGAAGGTTGAGGAAGACATTTTCCCTAGTTGACACTCTCTGCACAAAGGATTTTCTAGTTTTCTCAACATAGGCAATCCTCTAACTACCTTGATCTTACTAGCCTTCACAATATTGTCAAATTTTAAATGGTAGAGTCTCCTATGCCATATCCAGCTATCCTCAAACTTAGCCATAAGACATGTACTGACATTAGCATTTAGCTGAAATAAGTTACCTTTGGTCTGCATACTAGTAACCATCAGATCACCACTCTTTCCTTTGATTTTGCACACTCCATTTTTGAATTCCAGAGTGAGTCCAATATTATTCAATTGAGCAACACTCAAAAGGTTGTTCCTTAGACCTTCTACCCAATATACATTGTCAGCACTGCTTCTTCCATTCAGAGAGATAGACCCTCTGCCTTTTACCATACATGGTGCATCATTACCAAAATGAACCACACCACCATCATACTCTTCCAAAGATAGAAACTTACTCTGGTCACCAGTCATATGGTAAGAACAACCACTATCAATAATCCACTCATTGGAATTATCAAAGTGGGAGACAAGAGCCTTCTTGTCTAACACATCTTCCTTGACTGCTACAAACACAATATCTTCATTTTCTTCATCTTTTGATTCCTCATCAGTGACACCTTCATCAACTGCTACAAAACAGTTTCTCTGATTTCCTCCTTTGAGCTTCTTGAACTTTTTTGGTTTGTCCTTACTATCACCATTAGGACAGTTTATAGCAATGTGTCATATCTGGTTACATGAGAAGCATTTCAAAGGAAGCTTACCTATGTATTTACTGGTTCCCTTAGGAAGTCTCTTGGCAAGAAGAGCTTCAAATTCCATTAGGATCTCCTCATCATCCATTTCTCTACTTTGTCTTGGTTCACCACTGGTACTAGCTTCTTTGCCTTTTCTAGATGGTGCAGCAGATGCTCTAAAGGCTGATTCAGTATTTTGAATACTGCCATCATAATTATTTAGCTCATAAGCTATTAGCTTTGCAATGATTGAGTCCAGGGATACCTTTGTCTTGTCTACAGACCTCAACTCCTGAATAGTTGCAACCCTTATTACATAGACCGGTAATAAGGATCTCAAAACTTTGGTAACAACAGTGGAATCTTCAATTTTACCACATGCACTCTTGATATCTACAACAACAATTTTGATTCTTATTCCATATTGTTGAATGGTCTCCCCTTCAACCATCCACATGTCTTCAAAATTTCCCCTAAGGCTTTCTTCCTTAGCTTGTTTCACACGCTCATCACCACCATATATATTCTCAAGGGCATCCCATACTTTTTTGGGATTATCTTTGTCTTGAACATCAATAAACTCAATGTCAGATAAACTACTAATTGGAGCTTCCATGACTTGCCCATTCTCCTGAATCTCTCTCTTTTGGTCATCGGTGAGAGTACCGGTAGGGATAACATAAGCATTCTCAACATAGCTCCAATGTTGAGCACCCATGCTTCTAATGTATATCTTCATTCTGTCCTTCCATATTTTAAAGTTATCTCTATTGAACTTTGGACCTTCCCTCTTCATCATTACAATAGGATATTTCCCTCAAGTGGTTAAGCTTACAACACAGAGGACCTGGAGGATGCTCTGATACCAATTGATAGCTCAATGATGAATAGTGACTACCAAACCGGTACTGAGAGGGGGGGGTGAATCAGTACAAACACAAAATCTTCTCTTGAACCAGTTTGACTGCAAATAGTGCACTTGACAGACAAGCACTAATACCGCTCTAAACCAAATTACTATTGGTTAAACATAATGAGACTGCGAAAGACATAAACCAACAACACTCAGCTTTCCATACAATCTACTCCCTCGTTTTCACTTCATCCTTATGCATGAACAGATAATCTATCATCAGAGATACAATAATTTACTAGAACAACATGATTCACCACTGAACAGGAAATAACAAAACATCACATGAAAGAGGCATCACACATGACACACATATTTTTCACGTGGAAACCCAACTGGGAAAAACCATAGTGGGGATGAATACCCACAAGCTGTTTTTGAACTCTTTAGAAGTTCGCTCTGTTAGGAGCCTAGTTCGGTTAAAGACTATTACAATAGGTTATGTTAGGAACCGATCCTGTTAGGGATCACCTGGTTAAGGGATGGCTAGAATAGCCAATTAAGGGTTAAACCCTATTAGAGGTTACCTTGTTAGAGGATTTTATGAACTCAATGGCTTTGAGTCACCCTGTTAAAGGATTTACAACAAGTTGGTTAAAGCTACCCTATTAAGGGATTTTCCAACTATTGAAGTGATTAGAGATCAATAGGTATTACACTGATCTGGTAATAGCACTCAATGCTAATGCAGATCTGTTTTAGTTCCTTCCTTCTGCACACACACTTTGCAGGTATCAATTATCTTATTTGGTCTAGCAAGAATCATGTATCTCTGCACTTAGATACACACATAACATTTGCCAACAAACTCAACATGAAACACAACATCGACCTTATAGGAAACAGATAGGTCAGTAGCATAAACCCTAAACCCTAAACATTTAGATTGAGCAATTTAGTCAATTCAATCCTGACCATTGAACACTTTACATTTGAATACAACGGTCTTGAATAGATCTCAAGACATTCTCCATCGTTCGTTCTTCACCGCTTCATGAAGGCGATAACCCTTCACGCATTCTTCGTCATTTGGAGGGATTTCGCACATTCTCGAGGTAGATAGGATCAATCCCTTTCATGCAAGATCCTTCACGCGCACGAGGTTGATGTGGCAACACGATATGATCTCCATTACAATGCTAACTCATCACACAATGTCGTCGGTTGAATCACACAGGCTCGAAACACTTCAACCGGAAACCCTGAGGTTGGGACTACCAACCAGTAGTCATACCATATTAAACCTTGATAGAAAACATTCCATTTACTAGTTCACTTGGACAAATGTACTATTTCACCTTTTGCACATATACCGGTTCAAAATATTATACTGGTTCACTTTGCCAGTTGCTTAACTTCAATAAACCGGTTCACTCTTCAACATATTACTAGTTCACTCTTCAACATATTACCAGTTCTCTCTTCAGCATATTGACATCAATGACAACACAATATCATCATGTCAACATACTCTGCACATATGCCAACATCTCTAGAATTAAATAACACACTTCTTAAATAAAATAAAATATTTTGTTCAATAAAAGCTAAAATTTTATTAAATGTAAGATTTTAAAGATGGAAATATATTCAATATCTTATACATAAATGCGTTTAAAATATTTATATCATATGATGCTTGTAATTTATAATTAAAATTAAAACTAATTTAATTAATGATAAATAAATAAATATATTAATTTATTTTTATATTTATTTTGAAGTATATTGCTTTATTCTAAATCTTTTTAATCCATTTTTGTTTAAACAGATTAATTTCTAGTCACTACTTCGAATATAACTATTATAAATTTATAAATATTGGGAATACTTTTAACTATTTATTATCATTATAATTTTCAACATATTAAAAAATAAAATATAATCAATATAATTTAAAAACTATTTATTAACATTTTAAATACTATAACTCTTCATATATAATTTCGGGAATGAATACAATTGTCCGTTGGATGAGCATAGATCAACGATGTAAGGTGTATTTTGGTCTGAATGTGGGAACGATAATTTTTTTTGCTAACTTCTACCAGAAACACGTGTCATTGAACACCGACTGAAAGAAAGGCTATAGCCCATGGGACGATGAAATATTAGGTGACATGGCATTTGGGTGGCAAAAACCCTATGTATAATGGGACCCACAACAACTGACCATTTGTATGTAGTGATATTGCCTTATCGTACGCATGCCACTAAATGGTTAACATTTAGGTGGCTTTAATGTCGGCTTGTGTGGACAAATTGTGCAGTTGAACTAGTACATGCAGAGGAATGATGGCAAAGTTTGTGATTAATGGCAAATGTTGACGGCCGCTGACATTGGATGTCAGAATTGAGTGTGAGGTGTTTAAAGCTTGAGTGGATTGGATGGGTCATAGAGTGTAGTTGGATTGTCATTTTCTTGGTATCATATTGTCCACCCTTGCAGTATTGTCTTGGGTTTCCTAAGTAGCATGGAAGATAATTTCTCCTTCCATGCTGATAAGAAATTAGTCCCATTTCTCAAATGATTTACGGTCATGAGGATGAAAGGTTTGTTCTTGTTTAAGGATGAGCAATTGTACGAGTGTGAAAATGTTGTCGGGAGAGGAAATTGTCCATGTAGGTCATCACTACAGGATGAACATGGAGGCATATTCATTGATTGTCGCTTAGGGTTTCTAGTTTGAGGACAAGGTGGACAAGGTAAAAAATGCCCTAAGAGTTGTAATTGATTCCAACTACCTGTTAAATCTGGATTGTGTTTGTGCTCGTGTGGTTTCGAAGGTGGCATTGTTTCTAAGGCAGGGGTGGCTGGTTTGGTGGCATCACTACCACTCATTTGATGGGTTGATGATGATTTGAAGGCAAGATGCAGAGCTCTTGCTTGGCGCGGGTGGCAAGCCTTCAAAATGTTCGCAAGGTTGATGCAGTCTGATGACGTTTTAAGGGTCCTTCATCAAGTGGCACGAGCAGAGGTGGGTTGAGAGTTGTGGTCAAGACCCAAGACTACCAAAGCAATGAAGTGGTTGTCAGAATTATATGATGACCCAGAGCACAAGCCACTTATGGGTTAATCCTGCTATGGTTGGTGGTGTTTATTATTGTCTGTTTGTATCTTTTTGTTCCATGTTTGTTTGTATCTTTGTTCCATGTTTGTTTTCTCCCCAAATTTGTATGTACGAGGGAATGTTTTCTAACAATTTTGGTAGGCCGAATTGGAATTGTGGGGTTTCTGCATGTAGTAGGGTTTTTTTTGTTGGGAATGGTGGTTTTGGGGTTGTTTTTACTATACCACCTATACTTGCATATTTGTAGTATTTTATTTCCAAGTAATACAATACAAAAATTATCGATAAAAAAAAAAGAAATATCATGCAAGTTTTGAAATTATATATTTAATTCATATATTTAATTCATATTTAAATCCTATTGATAATGGGACTGACAACAACTGACAACAGATACCGATGTTCGTTGGATGAGCATAAATCAATGGCTTAAGGTGTATTTCAGGCCGAATGTGGGATCTCTAATTTTTTTTGCTAACTTCCACCAAAAACACGTGTCATTGAACATTGACATGAAAGAAAGGTTATGGCCTATGGGACAATGAAGTGTCAGGTGATGTGGTGTTTGGGTGGCAAAAATCCTATGTATAATGGGACCCACGACAACTGACAAAGGATATCATCATCCGTTGGATGAGCACGTATCAACGACGTAAGGTGTATTTCGAGCTGAATGTGGTAACGATAAACATTTTTTGCAAACTTCTACCAGAAGACTTCCATAAACAATAAACATTTAATTAAGTATAGTTAAGTTCTAAATTTGTAATTGTATACTTTATTAAGTGTAATAAGTTCTATTTCTGACAAAAGTTGTAAAGGATTAAAAAGTCTTCAAAAACATTCAGGAAAAGTGACTTGTGTGACGTGTCAAACTGTCAGTCCTTAGAATTTAGAAAGAAGCAATGACTTTTTTGCCTTGCAGCAGCAAATAGTTATTAATAATAATTTATATAATTACAACATGATTCTATAAATTTTGCCCATTAGGTTTTATTTTTGAACTTTTGAGAGTTTTCAAAATAAGGGACTCATATTGGTATTTCGATTCTTGGACAAACAAGTAAATCTAGGGAGATTTAGAAATGGCTACTAGATTGAGGAATGCAATAGAGTTTGTCTATGCCAGTCTACTCAAATATAAATTCTAGGTAAAATCTAGAACACGTACATCCTGCATTTTTAATTTTTGAATCTCGTGGTTTACTGTTTAGATTGTAAAACTAGAAATAGGGAAAATTGAGGGTTAGCATTATTTTGAACCATTAATAGTATCGATGATGGGGAAACCAGATAGTACAACTAAAAACTAGGTGAATAAAAAAATACTTAATCAAACTGGTTAAACAACAGGTTTCACTGATGAATACCATGATTTTAATGACCCTGTTATCCATGGTAAAAAGTGAATCATAGAAATTAGATACGCATTGTCTAATAAGGTGAGAGATCCAGATAGGGAAAAATATATTGTCTTTAACACAATGTTAAATGGAAGTACACATAAAATTACATTGTGGTATGCTAGACTTCCCAACATGGTGTTACTTGAAGTATTCCCTTACCCATAAATTGTCATGGTCTGTGCCCAAAATTATAATGAAGATACAAAAGCAATTGTCAATAAAAATACTCAAGAGGAAATTGTGTCCATAACTGAGAGAGAATTTGCTCGTTTGTTGAACCTAGGTTTTGATTCACAAAACTCAAATGTCCACATTGACCTAGGAAAGCTGGCAGAACAATATGACAGAATCGATGCAATTATAAAGATTTATTTATCAAAGGTCTAACAGTGTGTGGTACTCAATTGGATCGAAATAATAAGCCTCCTTATGATTATAATATTTTTGTGCCATGGGTTCAGGATACTATTTCCCTGGTAACATTTTACTTGGGATTAGAAAATGATAGGGAAGTGGGTGCCAACCTTCTTGAAATGATTTTTAATATCCATTGCATAACAAAACCAGTAAGATTTAATTTTGTTGAGCACTTTGTTCAATCCATGCAAATATAATTACTAATGATTAAAACAGGTTCCTGCAAGACATTTAGGTTCACATCCTACTTGTGCTATCTTCTTCTATCAAAGTATCGTGCAATATTCGAGACCAACAGGCTTCACATTGAGGTCTATAAGATTGATGAGAAGACTCATAACATAACAGAGTGTCCAATATGGGAATGGACACCTAAGATAAGGATGAATGCTAACAAAAAGAACTACAACCATTTTGTAGACTTCTTTTTGGCACCAATGTATAATGAAATTACAAGCACTCTAATGCCTAGATTTTCTGTCTTGTAGAGATTGCATTCAACTCAGAAGTCAAATACAATTTGTTGACTGGTTCTTCATGGAAGAATACACTATGTTAAGGTTTTACGTATCAGCAGTAGAACCCCACAAACTTCCAATACATGTGACAGAGAGGGTTTTTGCATTGGAATATGTATGACAATTGGAGAGAACATATGTACACTTTCATGATCAGAAAAAGAAGCCTATTTCCTTCCTTGCCTTTCTCATATGGAGGTTTCACATTTGACAAAAAAACATTCAAAGTGGCACATGATTTTTTGACAATTTTTAGCTTTGGTGTTGAGGGTCACTGGTAGTATAATCCACTCAACATCATTCAAACAAGGCTTAAGAAAAATGGGAACTCTGAAAGGTTATGTCAACATGAAAGTAAACTATTGCTAGAAAAGCTTAAAAACATGGACTCTTGGGATGAGGTAAAAAAAGAGATGAAGAAAATTTCCGCTGACAATAAAATTTCAATAGAATAATTGTCATCACAAATTATGGCATTGCACACAAAAAAAACAACAGAGTGGGGCATCCAAAATCAAAATGAGAATAGGAGGTCCTACAATTTTTACCAAAAAGCTACTGATCCATCTAACAAAGCTATTCCCAATAAAATACTGCAAGAATGTAAAAATAGACATTGGACTCAAACCAAAATAAATAATTTTTGGACTATGAGGAAGAATGTCGGTGAACCAAAGACTAGTGCAGACTATGATGAAAATGATGAGGATATTGAGTTTAGCAAATTGTGAAATATGGAGCATCCCATAGAAGGATATGACAGAAGTGGTGATGAAAATGAGTATGAGGTTGAGGTCACACCAACAACTACTACAATCTCTACAAAATTGAGTGGATTTGATGCTTCCATGAAAGAAAAATATAGCAAAGGGTCAAACATTGTGGAAAAAGTGAGTTTTCAAGGTGGTGGTCTAGGTCCTAGAGGAGAAGGCCCTTGGTTTCTACTTGAGGTACCACCTCCATCAAATTCAAAATCAAAACATCTTGAGAAACCAATCATTGGACTTGCTTCGTCAGATTTATCACAGAAAGGTACTACTCGTTACCTTGCATCTCCACTTCAATTTGTTAGATTTTCAAATCCAACTTGTACAAACACTCAGATTCAATCACAACCACTACCACAACATGGTATTCCTATTGGTGGTCAATCAAGTGCCACTGTCACTAGTGGGGAATCTTGGGATAGTATTCCTATTAGTGTTCAATCAAGTGCCACTTCCACTGGTGGGGATGACATGGGTACTAATACTAGTTGTCCTGATCAAGTGCAACAACAAGATATCTCTCACAAGAGGACAATAGTAGTAGATACTATATAGAATCCTAGTGATCAAGGCAATGTGAAGAAGCAAAAGGTTATGACAACAATGACTAGTACAAAACACCTTTAGGATAAACCCCTCAAAAGAGTAGAAATACTACACTTGCAAGTGAAAGTGGGATAGGATTAGGAATGACTTTTGGTACTCCTCAAAATGCATTAGTTAGAACCATAGGCATAGGTGGAGCCTCATAAATCACTGCAAGTGCTATTTCACCTTTCAAACATTCAATTGCTTTAGCAAACCCAGATTTTTCGTTACAATGATTTCTTTAATAAATTTGCACCAAAAAAAAATGAATAAAGAAAAAAAGAAGACATTGAAGAGGGGTGCCCTTATTGCAGCTTTAGAGGAACATCCTGCATCGAACGGGGTATTTCCCACACATGACTCGAACAAATGATTGTTATGCCCCCAAATAAAGATGAAAATTCACCACAGAGTCAGATAGATCCCTCTATATTTCATGTTAGCACCATCCAAATGGATTTTTCTTTAAAATATGAAAAAAATTAGTGTGTCAAAAAAGACCAACGAAGTGATCTACACTTCACTGCTAAAGATGGAGAGAGAGAAAAATAAGGTGGAGAAACAAATGGAAGAGTTATAGGTAGACCTAACAAATAAAAAAGAAAAGAGGAAAGCAACAAAAAACAAGTGCAATGAATTACAAAAAAGGATAAAAAATTCAGCCTCTACCTCAACAATAATAGAGCAGGAACAGATGGAGCCAGATTTGAAGGAACTGAGGGAAAAATTGGATGAAAGCATTAAAAAAAATTATGATGAAAGAGCCTCCATAGAAAAATTATACAAAAACCTGGAGTCTGCTGCCACCTTAAACAAAAATTTACAGAAGCAATTGGAGCATGAGATGGAAAAAGCAAAACATTTGGAAGAGAAAGCAGAGGAAGAAAGAAAAAATGTGCACAAATGAAAGAAGAGCTACATAATGCAAATACTAAAATTAAAACTTCAGAAGACAGATTGAAGGACAATATGAAAAATACAGTGAAGTATATAAAAGAAAACATTTGGGGGCAAATAATGCAAAGTGACAAGTTGTGAGAAGAACAAAAATGTTTATTCAAAAGAGAATATTGCAAAACAGATTTTGCAAGAAGCCTATAGTAACAGTTACAATTATTTGGCATCCAAGGGAATTAAGAGCCACATTGATGCCTCAATCAAGGCATCATCTATCATTCAAAAATGCCAGAAACTAAGGGAAGCACAAGAAATTTTGGATAAACTTGGGAAAAAGACATTGAAGCTGCAATAAAAGACAAACAATTTGTTAAATCTTGGTTTGTCGAAGAGTGTTGATACATCAAATAAATTCATTGGAAAAGAAGCTTTCAAAAAAAATGATGGAGGAAAAAATGAAGTTTGATTTCAACTTGCTTCTTAAGGACACAACTCCTCATAGATTTCTGGATTTCATCAAACCATTGACAAATTTGAATGTTGTATTGGGCAAAATAGTGGTGTCACGTCACTCTTCCAAATATGGATTGCTGACGAAGTTGCAATTGGCTTACTATGATTTTAAAAAAATTGAACTTCCATCAGACGAAGAGTGGAGCACCATACAAAAAATGACACAAAGATCTCATTAATCATAGTATGTATTGCATAGTTTTTTGTATTTACTCTTAATTTCAAGGTTTTCTACTTTTTTCTTTTTGCAATTTGGCATCGCTTGAAATAAATCTACTTTATGAACATGAAAAATGGAGCACTCACTATTACTCATCCTACCTATGATGCACACCTTCAACCTTGTAAATTTGTATTCTCAAATTCTCTCAGGTTTTAACTTTCCTGCATTTCTCTATTTCTGATTTCTAGGTTTTGTGCACTGCTATTCTGTATAGATCTAATTTGTCATGGCTTGAATTAAGTTTTAAGTTTGAACTCTATTTTTTGAATAGGACTTAGGAGACATGTAGCAGTTGCTAAATTGCTAATCCAACCTATGATGGTCATAGATACTTTCAGCCTTGTAAAATTGTACTTAGTTTCTGATTCTGATGGGACAATAGATATAGTGCCTTGGTAATTGATTTTGATGTCAAGTCTCCACATGTTGTGCACTGACCTGAAGCTTGTGTTGCTCCCTTGTTTCTATAAAAGGGAATTTAGGGTCATTTGCAAAGGGTTCTGAAATTTGGTATTGACTTTTGCATAGAGAATCACACAGAGTTGTGTATTGAATGAATTGTATCTTATGGCTATATTTTGAAAGAATTAATGAAAATCTCAACATGTCCAAATAAACATCTCTCTATCAATAAACACATTGTGCTCTTTTATTTTGTTATTTTCTATCTGAAAAATAGAAAGTTGAAAAATGCAATTGCAATTCAATATTAAATTTTAATTGCAAAAAGTTGATAGACACGTAAAATATCATCAAGTTATCAACCACAATAGTATGTTTTTGTAATATGAATGATGAGATACAATAATAAGATTAATAAATACCTACGAACTGGTAGTCCTAAATCTCTTACAGTTGCCATTCCTCCTCATTAAAATCAGAGCTTCCTTGATTCTTGTCTATGTTTTCTTCACTCTGAGTCTGCATACCTCCACTGAACTGCATTCAATGCTACCAATAGGTCAAGTACATGAGTCAATTGTCCCACTAGCACTTTGGTTTGAAGTGTTTCCCAAACCTCTTCTTTCACATCTCAACCTCCAGATTTTCAGTGCCCTATCGTAAGGAAAAGTGTTGACATCATACCTAGATGTATAGAGCCTCAAGCAATTTTCTAAATTTGTGTCTAGTTTTTTTCTTAGCTTTGATTTTAGGAACCCCAAAGCATTGAAAACTCTCTCATCCTCCACCAAACCCAATATCATGCTAAGACATAAATCAACAAGCTTGAAATATTCTGATATTGAATCATACAACACTTCATCCTTACCTAGATCTGTTCAAAGCCTTGTTATTGATCCCTCTTTGTGGGGGTTCTCCATTCTATCATATTGTTCCCTCATAGTGTATTCAAAATAGGATGATTGTGTTGATATGTGGCGACTGATCAAGAAACCGATGTTGTAAGAAAACCCTAAAAATCACTTATTATAAGTAGCTAGAATGTAAAGGCATTGTAATGATGTTGTACTGATTTTTTGGATAATAAGAAAAGATTGGATAGTTGTGTTTGGTAGATGTAGCCCATCTTGGGTGAACCATGTTAAATATTTGTGTTATCTGTGTTATGCATTTTTTTTCATCATTTTGTTTTTGTATCTGCATATAATTGTTAATTTTTTTTCTTCGGATCTGCCTAAACCCTAACAAATGGTACTAGAGCCGTGTATTTTTGTAAATTGGCAAGGACTTTCAGTTTTGAGTGGGAGAAATGGATGAAACCAAACTCAAGGTTGAGAAGTTCAATGACTAGAATTATCATTTATGGAAAATATAGATGGGGGATAACCTATATCAAAAGGATCTATGGCGTCCACTAAAGGAAAATCAAAGAAACCGACTGCGATGTTAGATGAAGATTGAGATATTCTGGACAAAAAGGCACTAGGAACCATTCGGTTGTGTCTTGCGTTGTCTGTAGCATTTAATATATTAAAAGCAACAATGACTTTAGATCTAACGACGACACTGGCTAAACTGTATGAGAAACCCTCAGCTTCGAATAAGGTATTTCTTATGAAGCATTTATTTAATATGAAAATGAGTGAGGGAGGATCTGTAGCAGATCATTTAAATAAATTTAATACAGTTACCAGCCAATCAACTTCTATAAATGTTAACTTTGATGAAGAGGTTAGGCCTCTCGTAATTTTATGTTCTTTGTTAGAAAGCTGGAATAGCTTGGTTATGGCTATAAGTAACTTTGTCTCTGGTTTAAATACTTTGAAATTTGATCATTTTGTTGGTGTTATCCTAAGCGAGGAAATGCGACGAAAAAGAACAGGTGAGACTTCAACATCATCAGGAACTATTTTGAATGTTGAGAACAGGGGAAGATCAAAGGCAAAAGGAAAAGGCCATGGGCGTGAGAAATCATGAGGGAAGTCAAAGAAAGGTCGCTCTCAATCCAGAGGAAAAAAAGATTACTGGTACTGCGAAAAGCCAAGACATTTAAAGAAAAATTGTTGGTCTTAGAAAAACAAAAAAGGAGATGGAAATGAAGATGATAGTAAGGAAGCTAATGTTGCAAGTAATACTTTACAAGATGCCTTGATCCTATGTTTAGATGATGTTAATGATTCTTGGGTAATAGATTCAGGGGCTTCATTTCATGCTACACCCCATAGAAAGTATTTTCTAGAATATGTTCAAGGTGATTTTGGACAGGTGTATATGGATGATGATGAGCCTTGTCAGATTCTTGAAAAAGGAAAGATAAAAATCAAGTTGCAAAATGGAAATGACTGGTTGTTGCAGGAGGTAAGGCATGTTCCTAATTTAAGAAGAAATTAATTTTTGCAGGACAACTAGGCAGTGAAGGTTGCATAGTTACCTTTACAGACAATTTCTGGAAGGTCACTAAAGGTGCATTATTAGTAGCTAAAGGTGCAAAGGTAGGCACATTGTATTAATGTACTAGTAATACTTATTCTACCTTAGCTGTTGCAAAAAAAGTTATTGCAGGGACAACTACAATAGATGTTGTAAGGACAAATTCAAAACTATGGCACCATAGACTCAGGCACATGAGTGAGAAAGGGATGAAAATTCTTCACTCTAAAAAAACTGTTGCTAGGATTGAAGCAGATTTATTTAGAATTTTGTGAAAATTGTGTTATGGTAAACAAAAAAGAGACGGATTTCTTAAGATTGGAAAAGAGAAGAAGAGTGAGAAATTAGAGCTTCTGCATTCAGATGTATGGGGACCGGCTCAGGTATCATCTCTTGGTGGCTCTTGTTATTATGTTATTTTTATAGATGATGCAACCAAAAAAACATGGGTATATTTCTTAAAACAAAAATCAGATGTTTTTGAAATGTTTAAGTAATGGAAAGCTTTGGTTGAGAATGAGACAGGCAAAAGGTTGAAGTGTCTCAAATCTGATAATGGAGGTGAGTATTGTAGCAAAGCATTTGACGATTACTATTCTTTCAATTAAATCTAAAGGCAAAAGACGATTCTAGGAACCCCACAAGAAAATGGTGTGTCTAAGAGAATGAATAGGACAATAATGGTGTTGGTAGTGGGCCAATGTCCCTCGCGGTGATTTGGGACATGGTTTAATAGCCTCCTATGGATTCTATAAGTCTAGTGGTTGTATTGGGCATTGATAGGTTGATCTTTTGGTGCAACGGTAACCCTAGCTTGTAACAAGTGGTATCAGAGCTTGGTCACGGGTTCAAATCACACAGGCCGCGATGAGTGATGCTGGGAGGAGGATTGTTGGTAGTGGGCCAATGTCCCTCGTGGGGATTCGCTACATGGTTTAACAACCTCATGTGGATTCTATATGTCTAGAGGTTGTATCAGGAATTGATAGGTCAATTTTTTGGTGCAACGACAACCCTAGCTTGTAACACATGGAGCATGCTAGGAGCATGAGATTGCATGTTGGACTTCCCCTACATTTTTGGGAAGATGTTGTACATACTGTTGTTTATTTGATAAACAAAGGACCTTAAAGCCCTTTGGATGGTGGCATTCCATAGGAGGCATGGACTAGTAAAAAGGTAAATTATTCTTTTCTGAAAACCTTTGGTTGTGAAGTTTTTTTCCTTGTTGATAAAGAAAACAAAACCAAGCTTGATACTAAATCTCACAAATGTACCTTCATTGGATATGGTATGGATGACTTTGGTTATCAGTTATGGGATTTTGAAAATCAAAAAATAATTAGAAGTAGACATGTTATATTCAATGAGAAGGTCATGTATAAAGAATAGATGCAGGAAAAGAAGCATGAACAGGTAAAAAAGGAATATGTGGTGTTGGACAACGTTCTAGAATATAAAATGTCATTGGTACCTGATGCTCAACAACAACAAAATATCCCACAAAATCCAAGTGTTAGATGTTCTACAAGGTTAAGTAGACCTCCTGAAAGATTTTCTCCTTCCTTGTATTTAATTTTATTAACTGATTCTGGTGAACCAGAAGGATATGAAGAAGCAATGCATGTGGAGGCCAAACAACAGTGGGAGATAGGCATGAAAGAGGAAATGGATTCACTAATGAAGAATTAGAACAGGGACTTAGTTCCATTACCTGCAACAAAAAGAGCCTTGCCAAATAAATGGGTTTCTAGGCTAAAAAAAGAGGATGGAGGACAAAAAAGATATAAGGCCAGACTCATGGTTAAAGGTTTTGCACAGAAAAAGGGTATAGATTTTGATGAAATATTTTCTCCAGTTGTAAAAATGTGATGCAGAAGCACCGATGTAGCTCTTACCGCTTGAGCAGTTAGCAATGGAATTGCTTGGAGATCATGGCATTTCTTTATGTTTGAGATTTTAGCATTGTGGATTGGGATTTATTCCCTTGAGTTTGCAATCTTTGTCATGTTCAAGTTTCATGGCATTTGGATTTAATTCTGATGAGATATCGATTCCGATATTGGCTTGATTGATATGTTCTTACCGATTAGTCTTACAGTGTGTTGTGAAGTTGGATTGGGTTGTGGTTTATCTCGGTGACTTGAGGATCGTTGATTTATGTTTCTTGTATCTTTTTCAATATTCCTAGAAGACTGCATGATGTTTTGTGCATTGGAAGTTGTTCTTAGTGATTTGAGTCGACTTGTTATTGTTTACACGTTTCATGAACCGATTTGTCTTTGGGCCGACTTGATCAAGTTATTATTATTTGCGGATGGTATAAATTGAAGTTTATAAATAATTTGAGAAGAGGGAGGATAGAAGATAGAAGACAGATTTTAGAGATCAAGTGAAGATGTAGAACTGGCGAGATTCTGGTCTAGTGGACTAAAGTCGAAAGGGCTAAGGTCTTGATTAGGGTTGAACCAACAGATTATTTCCGGAGGCCGATTTGATATGTGGATGATCTGCGGATCTTATGTTTATGTTGTAAACATTATTTGTATCTTGGATTACAATCCAACATGTGGCATATGTAATTTTTCAATCTGTTATAAGAATTATTTATACTGTTACTGGTTGTTCTTTATGCTTTATCTGGTGTTGTGTTACCAGTTACTGGTATATTTTGCATGGTGTTTGTGTTAGGCTGCAAGGATGGGTTTTCCTTCATTGGATCTCCCTACCTTGACTACATCAAATGGTATCAGAGCTAGTTTGTTAACCTATTGTTGGAGGAAGACCTGGTTATGCACCGGTTAGTTGAAGAGGAAGTTGAGGCAACTTGTGGACTTGTTCAGATCGCCAAACGTGAGGCAGAGAAAGGTTTACAGTCAGACCATTGATCCTAAAGCTTGAATTTGAGGCAGTTAGTGGGTGGAGACTTGAATAGATTGTCGATTGAGGAAGGTTGTAGAGTGGACCGGTAGACCATCGAGGAGAGGCAACTACAAGCTGTAGTCAGATCACTGAACCCCCTAAGGCAATTGCTAGTACCTACTAACAGATCATCGAACTAGATCAAGTGATGGGACTCACTTTTTAGATAACCCCAAGAGTCTGATGCAAGAGCACCGATGTAGTTCTTCTCGGTTGAGTAGTTAGTAGTGGAATTGCTTGGAGATCATGGCAAATCTTTATGTTTGAGAGTTTAGCATTGTGGATTGGGATTTATTCCCTCAAGTTCATGATCTTTATCATGTTCGAGTTTCATGGCATTTGGATTTAATTTTAGTGAGATATTGATTTCGGTATTGGCCTGGTTGATATGTTCTTACCTATTAGTCTTGTAGTGTGTTGAGCGAAGTTGGATCGGGTTGTGGTTGATCTTCGTGACTTGTGGATCATTGATTTATATTTCTTGTGTCTTTTCTGATGTTCCCGAAAGACTGCGTGATGTTTTGTGCATTGGAATTTGTTCTTAGTGATTTGAGCCGATTTGTTATTGTTTACACATTTCATGAACCGATTGGTCTTTGGGTCGACTTGATCAAGTTATTATCATTTGCGGATGGTATAAAGAGAAGTTTGTGAATCATTTGAGAAGACAGAAGATAGAAGATATAAGACAGAGTTTAGAGATCAAGCGAATACGTAGAACCGACAAGATTTTGGTCTGGTGGACTGAAGTCAGAAGGACTAAGGTCCATATTAGGGTTGAACCGACAGATTGTTTCAGGAGGCTGATTTGATATGTAGATGATATGCGGATCTTATGTTGATGTTGTAAGCATCGTTTGTATCCTAGACTGCAATCCAACATGTGGCATATGTAATTCTTCAATCTGTTATAAGAATTGTTTATACTATTACCTATTATGTATTCTATGACGTTACCGATTGTTATTTCTGCTTTATCTGGTGTTGTGTTACTGGTTACTGGTATATTTTGCATGGTGTTTGTGTTAGGCTACAAGGTGGGGTTGTCTTTCATTGGATCTCCCTACCTTGATTGCATCAAAATGACTTCTGTAGACACCCAAAATTGTCATGTCTAATTAAATAAATATTTTATTTATTTTCTTTATTTAATTATCTAAGCCTAATTCTTCTATTAATTAAATAAATCTTTATTTATTTAATTAATTCATTTATCCTCTTCTAGCCTTATTTCTCATTTGAATAAATACATTTATTTATTTAAATTATCATTTTCCTAAATTAAATAAATATCTTATTTATTTAATTGATCCCACTTCTTCTATTAATTAAATAAATCTTTATTTATTTAATTAATTCATTAGCCTTTTTCTACACATGACACATGTCATTCATCTCTTAATTCCTACACTACCTACCTCTTTCATTATTTTATTATTTCTTCTACCTACCCTCTAATCCTAGCCAACCTCCTTTTTACACCTCTCAATCTTATCCCTCCATTTCATATAGTGTCTTCTATTTAAGGAGATGCTTCTTTCATTATCAAACCCTAATGAGCTAATGAACTATTTTTGATCATTTGACTACACTACGATCCTACTTGCAACCACATTCCGTTCTTTGTTGAGCTCTTGTGCACATAAAATCTGAGAGCAAATATATCAAGCAAGATCAATGGAGATAGGAAGAATGGAGATCCAAACCCTATTGGACATGTGATGGTATAATCTTTGTGATTTCATTTGATTTGCATTGTCTTAGGTAATCTTCATATGTTATGGTGGATCTTTGTTGTTGTTAGGCTAGGGTTTTTGTGGTTGAATTCATTTAGCCTTTCAATTTTGTTATTATTGTTATCCATTTTCACCATAAACATTTTGGCACACTCAGTGGGACATGGATTTTTTTTAGATCTGTGTTTTTTGCAGATTTTTCTAACCCTATATTGCTATTTTGTAAAACAATTTGGAGAATAACCTTGTGCAGCTAGGGTTTTTGGACACAAAATCAAGATCTTGGAGAGATTCGATCATATCACACAAACGGCTTTGAATTTTGGCATCAAATTTTTTGTGCAGGTCAAGAAAAGTAGCAGAAGGATCCAGTGCAAATTTCAGATTTTTTGGATCGATTTTGCAATTTATATGATTTTTTCATGATTTTTCATAAAAAATTAATTTTGAGAGAAATTGAGAGAATTTTTCATATTTTCTTACATTTTTGGAAATCTCTCATAATTATAAACAGGATCTATTCTTTGTGATTTTAATTTTGATGCAAAATATTTCCCTAAAAATCGGATCTTTAAAAATTAGGGTTTTTTCCTTATTTTGATCATATCTAACAAACGGCATTGAATTTGGGTATAAATTTTTTTTTGCAGGTCAGAAAAAGTATCAGAAGGATCTAGTACAAATTTTAGATTTTTTGGATCGATTTTACAATTTATATGAATTTTTTATGATTTTCATAAAAAATTAATTTTGAGAGCAAATTAGCAAATTTTTTGGATTTTCTTACATTTTTGGAAATCTATTAGAATTATACATAGGATATGGTGTTTTTTATTTTAAATTTGATGCAAAATAATTCCTCAAAAATCAGATCTTTGAAAATTAGGGTTTTGTATTATTTTACTCATATCTCACAAACCACTTGGATTTGTTGTAGAAATTTTTTTATGTAGGTTTGGAAGACCATCAGGACTCTCTAGTAAAAATTTCAGATTTTTTGGATCAATTTTGCATTTTATATGAATTTTTTATGATTTTTCATAAAAAATTAATTTTTGGAGCAAATTAGAAATTTTTTTGGATTTTCTTACATTTATGGAAATCTCTTGAAATTTTACAAGTGTTCTTTTTTTATGATGAATCAGATCTTTGAATTGGTCAACAAAACGCATTGTTGAAGGCCCCTATTTCACAAAGTCTTTTGGATCTAAAATTTACCTAACTTGTGTGCTTGCAGGAAGGGGTGGTCATTTGAAACAATTCAAACTACTAAAAACTCTTTGTTGTAGGTCCTTGGCAAGGGTTTTTTGGATTTTTATTGTGTGCCTTATTTTCATAGACTAGCAAACACTTCAATTGGTGCACTAAAATTGAATCATTGTCTTTTGTGTCTTGAGCAATAGGCTCTTTTTGTTTAATCTTTAGAGGGCCTATCTTCCCGTGTGGTCATTAGGACTACTAGGGAGAAGAGAATGACCCAAGTGGTAGCGAGGAAAACCCACCTCTTCCAAACACTATAAACAAATGTATTCATGGTGAAAACTATGGATAACGTGTGCTGATTAGTTCATACCGACACTATGTCTCCCCATAAACCCGTTTGATCAAATTTATTTGATCATTTGTAGGGCGTAACCCCTACTGGCTAGGAGCCTTCTATATTTACAGAGCTAAAAGTGCCGCATGTATGGCCACATGAGCGGATGCCCTTACTAGCACCTGTTTGTTTTAGAAGCCCAAATCCTTCTAGTTGTTGGGGCAGGAGGTCGGACCTCTGGTAGCGGCCCACACACATACGGTTCTTAGTAGAAATACAAAGTTCACCACGGGGAGTTTTTGTGGGGACTGATGCTTGGCTGACCCATGAAGTGAGTGCCGAGAGTGGAGTCAGTGAGGTCAAGCATCTAAGTATCCGCTCTGAATAGCATAGCCTCGGGGGTAAAACCCTATGTGGGATCAACAACTATTGTCTTGGCCAGCCATAAGAATTGTGCTTGACTTATTTTAAACATTCAAACATTCAAGACCAAATAGCAAAACATTGTGTCTTTTGTGTCTTCAAGTGTATGCAAAACAATTTTACATCAAACAACACACTTTTCTTGGAGTCATTGTCAGTCTAAACACTTGCAAACATTGAGTCCTCATCAACATTGTGTCCTCTTGTCACGAAAAACAGTCAAACATTCAGATTTGGTCACAACCAACAACTTCACAAATTGGAAAAATTTTACAATCCAGCAAACAAGAGCAATCAGTTTCAAAATTCTTGAGCTTCCTAGGTTGTTTCTCCAAGTTTTCATCTAGCATTCAACTTGTCTTTGGGTCTCACACAGTCCATCATTGCTTCACATCTTTCTTTACATTCACATTTGTCTAAACTTGAGTCAAAAGGTCACTTGCTTGTCCTCATCATACTTTGTCAACACACTACATACAACAACACTTTGCTAAGTGGTCCCTCATCAAGGTCTATCACCTTTGGGTCTCATTTGGTCTTACTTAGAGTCAAGGTCAACTTACCTCATCAAGAGAAACTATCCTTTCTTTGGAAGTCACACCTACTCTACTACATACATACTTGGTCTTACACTCTAGACATTGCAAGTGCACCTCAGATTCATTTACACTCCATCCAACTCTTGGTCTTCCATACTTTTTCCATTTTCATCTAGTCTCACACATCTTGGTCAATACCTAGTTCATGGTTGAAACTCATCTTCAAAAATCTAGGAGAGAAACTAAAGAGGCTCAAGAGTCCGCAAACATGAGTTCTTATGAGTATGACAATGATGTCTTTTTCAATACTGATCATAACACATTACCTGACATGGATGCTTATAGAAACATTCCAAATGTTGAGAACATGGACACTACAAACAATAATGATACACACAATGACAATATGGACAACTTTTCAGTACAATCAGCAGATGTGGAAGAATCCATTATGGACCCCCGCTTCAATCGACTGATTGAGGAAATAATGAGGAGAGATAGACAATACTTCTTACAAATGATTTCACAAAATGGAGCCAAGATACCTCATGATTTTGACATGTCTCAAATAATGGAAAATCAACCTTTGCAACAAACTCACTCCAACATGGATCAAAGGAGGCCTACTAGTGGAGGAAATAGAGGACCACATCTTGTGCCTGAATCACCATCATCTTTATTTCAAAAACCAGAGGTCCCACATACACATGGTCAAGCATATGATACTCACCTTTGCAGACCATTATGGAAGTCTTATGCAGAAAGATATGCTCAATCACATATCAATGCTAAGGATCAACCACCAAAGCAATTGGATATTCAAAGGCATGCTCAAAATTTGGACACAAGGAAACCCCATGTCAAATTTGGGGGCAACACATTAGAACATGACATGCCTGTAGAGTATGGTATACATGGACAAAATAGATATTTCGTTCCTCAACATGAATCTATACCAAGTGGTCCATATATGCAGCATCACTATAGACCTCCTCCATATGAACATGTGTATGATCAATATCATCCATATATGCAACATGCTTCTCCTCTAATTGGTGCCTCAAGCATGGGGTATGGTCCAAGAAGTCGATCTCCACCTAAGAGCAATTTGGAGCAACAAATCAGGGACTTAGAAAAGAAAATGGAGGACATAAATACACCGAAGCCAACATACACAATGAGAGACATATGTCCTTATCCATTTGACAAAAGCATTCCAGTGCCTCCATTTCCTACACACTTTGTGACGCCTAAATTTGATAAGTATAGAGGAAAAGGGGATCCCAAGGCACACATAAGACAGTTTTTCATAGCTTGCATTGAAGTAGCTTTAGAAGAGACATATTTGATGAGATTATTCCCACAAAGCTTAGGTGATCAAGCTATGGAATGGTTCTCCCAACTCCCACCTGGTATTAAGTCATGGGGTGACTTAGCAGAGGCATTTATTCAACATTTCTCCTACAATATAGAGACAGACATATCAGTCACTACTTTATGCAACACCAAGCAAAAAGAGGGAGAGTCTTTTGCATCATTTTTACAAAGATGGAGGAATCTAGCTAGCAGATGCTCTTGTGAAATTCCACAAAAACAAATGGTAGAGATGTTCACACAAAACGTTAACAAAGACATTGGCTATGATCTAAGGAAAGCTTGTTTGTCCACCTTCAAGGAGGTCATTGAAAAAGGCTTAGCAACAGAGAAGGTCCTAATTGAACAAGGAGTCATTAAGATATTCAAGGAAAACAAAGATGACTTTAAAGGAAAAGACAAGCCAAGATTTTGGAATAAAAACAAGAACAGAGTCAATGATGGTGTTGTTGATGCCAATACAGTGCGACCCAAATTCATCTTTTTGGGATCAAGTTCTACAAACAATCAAGTGAATACTCAAACAACATCTAGATCATGAAGGAAGTACACTCCATTGGGAGAACCACTTGAGTCAGTTTTCAAAAAGCTAGTGGCGAACAAGGTAATCACAGTTCCAGATTTTCCTCCATATGAGCCGAAGATCAAACCAAATTGGTGCAATGATGATGAGTATTGTGAATTTCATAAGAGAAAGGGTCATAAGACAGGAAATTGTCATCGACTGAAGAATATCGTACAAGATCTCATTGATAGAGGTGACATTGAGATTGAGGGACACTCATCCAATCAAGAACATGAGATGTTTAAGGAGTCGTTCCCAAAGAAAGACAAGGGAAAAGCTAAAGCCACAAATGATCAAACCAATTATACCAGAGCATCCTACAACTATGATTCAACCATCAATCACATCTCGATGGACAATTATGTCTCTACTATTATCATCAGGGACAAAAACCATGAGAATCCTACTCAGAGACCCAAGATTGTCCTAAAAGGTGTTGGATCTTCTTCCGAACCTACTTCTGAATGTCATGTTACAACCCATCAAGGTAAAATCACTTTGCCAGGTGCTTCAAATAAAAATACCGCTTCTTCATCAACCAAACCTAAGTATGACCTTGTAGAACAGTTAGGGAAGACACCCGCGCTCAACTCCATACTTGAGCTCTTACGCATATCCCCCGCTCATAAAGCTATTTTTGACAAAATCTTGAGAGACGCTACCGTTCCTACTGATCTGAACGTGGACTAGTTTCAAGCCATGGTGGGATACCTGTCCGTTCCACATTCCCTTACATTCATAGAAGCTGATGACGCCTCCATAAGTCAGCCACATAATGCACCATTACACATTGAAGCCTTCATACACAAACATAGAATCAAACGAGTCCTAATAGATGAAGGAGCAGGTCTGAATATTTGTACATTGAGCACAATTAAACAATTGGGATATTCTGATAAAGCTGTGAATTCTACAAACAAAATTACCATCAAAGCATATGATGATGAAGAGCATTCATCCAAAGGCACGGTCACCTTACCTCTCAGAGTTGGACTAGTTACAAAGGATGTGGTTTGTCAAGTCCTTGATCTAGATCTCACATACAACATACTCTTGGGATGCCCATGGATTCATGAGATGAGTGCAGTACCATCAACATATCATCGATGCATCAAGTTTCCACACAATGGAGTTGAAGTGACTATCAATGCTGACCCAAATCCATTCATATATTGCAACAATCTGCAACCTAGATCAGAAATAACAATTCCAGCCAATCGAGAAGCTATTCCTTCATCAACATATGTGGATCCAGAATCATTGAAAGTTTCTACATCAAAATAGGCAGAGATCAAAGAAAAGTTCAAGATTAAAGACCTGGGATGTGGTGAGTATATCTTTCATGTTGAGCAACTCCCACTATCTCCAAAGGTATTTAGTCAACAGAAACAATCTACAAACAATTTTCAATGCCAAGGAATTGGGTGTGAACCACCTAGTGTTGTGGCTACTAAGTCTAAATGCAAATCTCCTCTAGTGGTGCAAGCATCTCTTGATATCAATAGTCCTAAGAGTGGTTCCAACAAAGAATCTATTGAGTGTTACACCAACCCTCTTGAGAACTCACATAGCCTTACCATTTCATCGACTCCTTCCATTTCCAGTCCTCTCCTAGACTTGGATCAACAAGAATTACAAAATCCCTTACTCATTGGGGATCAAAAATCAAGCTTTGAAAAGAAAAATCTAAAAGTAAAAAATAGAGAGAAGTCCTATAGTTCAAATAAAAATCAAAAGCTATTGGACCCTACAAAAATCAAAGTCAAGGATAAAAATCCTATGAAAGAAAAAGAACAAGAGTTGATC
Source organism: Cryptomeria japonica (assembly GCF_030272615.1). Lineage (NCBI taxonomy): Eukaryota > Viridiplantae > Streptophyta > Pinopsida > Cupressales > Cupressaceae > Cryptomeria > Cryptomeria japonica. Next base: position 316,625,169 of record NC_081409.1, on the reverse strand, counting down.
TCCCCTAATATCAAAATAACCGGGGGCAAAAGTTCTAAAATTTCAAGTCAAAAAGCATACTTGCTGATCCTAAGTCTCCATCATGCTATCCTACTTTCACTTCTTTTCACAATCATAAGCCTTCATGACTCATCTACTTGTTCCACACATCCTTCCCCTTCTAGTGATACATCATGGACCTTTAATGGAGCTTCCTCAAGCGACTTTGTTATCAAGGATGCCCAAACTTCTTCAGGTGACACGCATACGGGACTATGTAGTCCACACACTAGTAATTCTATCTCAGTTCCTTTATCAAGGAAGACAGACACTCAAGCTACACATCATTCAGTCAAGGAACAATGCAGCTACAATCATAAAGTCAAGCCTCACACATTTGAGGTAGGTGACTTGGTTCTCAAAGAAAATCCTAAAAATCAGCAAAACATAGCTAAGAAGGGCAAGTTCGAACCAAATTGGCTTGGTCCTTACATCATTATAGCAGCATATGGATCTGGGGCATATCAGCTCTCAACTACAGAAGGTGAACCTTTGGAGGATCCTATCAATAGCATGCACCTTCGCAGGTTCTACACATAGCTCTTCGGAATATCCTAATTCAAAAATACAAAAAAATCAAAAAATTTCAAAAATACAAAAAAATCAAAAAATTTAAAAATACAAAAAAAAATTATAAAAACAAAAAAAATCGTTACTTGGTGAAAACCTGGCAAACAGGCGCCTTGTGACACAGAAAACATTGAAAAATCGAAAAAAGTAAAGAGAAATAATTTCGTCCAATGGTGAAAACCACTTTGGTGGCACCCTGGGCAAGTACCATGGTGAAAACTGGGTCACCAGTGCCATGTGTAGAGACATTGCTCCTCCCTCCTTCAGGATCCACTTTCATCCTTTCACTTTGCACACACTCACGACCAATTCATCCATAATAAACTTACCCATTCTCATCATGGCTTGTTATTGATCTACCCAAGATTGGTTAGCCATTCATAATAAACCTCCCTTTCCATCCATAATAAATCAAATCCTATCTGTGGCTATGGCAAATCCTATGTCTAGTGATGGGTGTGGAACTAAGAACATCACATGTTTTGAGGAGTACAGTTTCTTCCAGCTTCCTTCAGTCTATCCGCACACAATCCGCAATAAAACAACATCTACATCGCCAGTCCACAATAAGGTCTCATCTTCTTCGCAATAAAATATCAGTTTCATGGATTCAGTCAGTTTCAGATGAGACACAGTAGCAACAGTGGGCTTCAACAAATCAAATCTTTCAACAAACTCAGACAACATATGGTTTCGTGCTATCTATCCTTTTTGTGAAAGTAAACATTGTGACCACAATCAAATAAGACTTATATAAGTGACAAGAGACACTAAACTTAGGACTACAGTGGATGTTGGTGTTGAGTCTTGGTTTTCTTTTGATTTCATCTTTTTTGGTGACATGTCTTTTAGCTTTTTTAGGATGTCTCTGACTAGAGATTCTATCTCCAGGATGTCTTTGACTAGAAAGGCGAGGATGGGGTATCGTCACCTATTTGTATTTGCTGTCTGTGGATTGTCTTTTAGTAATGCTATGACTTGTCCAAGGATATGAGGACACTGTGAGTCTAGTGTGAACTAGGGCATTCCTTGTTTGTGACTGTCTTATCTCCATGCAAACGGGTACAATGACTTTTTGGGTCAAACATATGCCTCAATTGTCATAACCTACTTGCCATAATAAAGCTCAATGATGATAACGCACAAGAAGCTCTTTCACTTTCATATCTTCTATCTATCATCCCCCTTTCTTGATTGACTTCCATCGTCCTTCTCGAGTCCGCGTAGCCTACTATCACATGACTGAGTATAATGACACACCAAAAACATTTGCATTTCATGTAGTTTGCACCTGCATTACCACATATAAGCATTTCATACATACATATAGATATCACAACTGCATCACATCCTACACACAACACCTATTAGCACAATTTACATTTGCATTATCATATTCATCTGCATTACATACATTCACATTCACATCATGCATACACATATAAAACATAAAAGAACAAAAAAATATATTGCATTGCATCATATACATATTTGCATCCATATCATAAGCATCACATAGAAACATACATCACATAGGTATGCATGCATATAGCTTCCACAAGGATGAATCATCTCATATATATATATATAAAGTGTCATGATACAATGATGTCAAAATCATATGGCTACAATCACCCGCAGGTGTCTACATCATCATACAAAATGGTACAATACTTATACATAGGGAGCCCTCTACGGCTATGATGAATTCCCTTCCTCAGAGCTAGCTAGCCTCGATGGTGTCTAAGCCCTAGAAGGACCCACCCCAAGATCATCTCTCTTGGCCGCTGTGTCCCCTACAGCCACCCCTTGTGTCGCCCTATTAGGACAGAGGAACCCACTGATAACTCCTACCAACACTATTGGTAGTGCTAATCCTATCCATGTCATGGTATCCCATGCCACATGTCCCACCCTCATCTCCAGTCCTGGATCCTAGAACACTCATCTCAATGCATCCCTGTCTCCATCTTGATCGTAGGGTACTAACTCCCCATCGATCGGTATCCACAAAATCTTGTATACATCCTCCAAGGTGACTATCATCTCCCCCATTGGCAAATGAAAAGTACATGTCTCGGAGTGCCACCTCTCCGCCAGTGCAGTCAACAATCCCATGTTCACTCGAAACTCAGGCACATACAGAATGTATCTCAATCCAATTGCCTCAATCACTACTTGGTACTCAAGTGTCAACTCAGGTCGCAATCTCTGTGTTGATGGAAATCTCTCCTGTGACTCTAGCATCAGCAAATATTCCTGCAGTCAATCAAATCAATCGTGTCAATCATAGTGGCATTCACTATTTATCACAAAATGCTACTTTTTATCTAAATGCATATGGAATTCTATCCTAGTGACACTCCTTGTTCATCACAAAGTGTTGCTATCTATCCCATTGACACTCCCTATTCATCACAAAGTGTTGCTATCTATCCCAATGACACTCACTGTTCATCACAAAGTGTTGCTTCTATCCTAGTGGTACTCCCTGTTCATCACAAAGTACTACATGTTTTGCACTCCCTATTCATCACAAAGTTCTCGTCACATTTGAACTCACTATTCATCACAAAGTGCTGCTCATATTTTGGTACTCCATGTTCATCACAAAGTACTCTATCTTGGTACTCACTGTTCATCACAAAGTGCCTTGATCTATCCTAGTCTTCCCTAGAGGACCTGCTTGAGTGTATCCTCTCAGCAGCTTATACTCTACCTAGCATGCATTAATGACAACAATAAATGCATCAAAGTACAAGGAGATTTTGTGGTACTTACTCGCTCTCCTGCCTTTGCTGGCCTCTGGAATCGGCGAACGCGATCGAATCTATGAACGAAAGCCATCACTGCTGACTGCTACTGCTCTATTTTCACTCTACACTCTGCTCTCATGGATGTGTGGATGAAAATGAGGATGTCTTTTGCCTGTGGTCTATCTTATAGCCTACCCTAGCCCTCGCCCTCATTTCCCAAGTCAGTCTTCTTTATCCCATGACTTTGTCACTTTATCCAGTCAGTCTAGGCTATCCCGTCTTTCTTATTGAGAGATTGTTTGTGATCTTTTCAGATATTTTCATCCAATCTCTCGAAGGGGCATATAATTCCCATCTTGGGGCAACTCTGTATCAATTCATATTATCTTCTTTGAAACAACGCGACAAGCCGCATTGTCTCAAAGAGGGGCAAAATGTAGACACCCAAAATTGTCATGTCTAATTAAATAAATATTTTATTTATTTAATTATCTAAGCCTAATTCTTCTATTAATTAAATAAATCTTTATTTATTCAATTCATTCATTTATCCTCTTCTAGCCTTATTTCTCATTTGAATAAATACATTTATTTATTTAAATTATCATTTTCCTAAATTAAATAAATATCTTATTTATTTAATTGATCCCACTTCTTCTATTAATTAAATAAATCTTTATTTATTTAATTAATTCATTAGCCTTTTTCTACACATGACACATGTCATTCATCTCTTAATTCCTACAATACCTACCTCTTTCATTATTTTATTATTTCTTCTACCTACCCTCTAATCCTAGCCGACCTCCTTTTTACACCTCTCAATCTTATCCCTCCATTTCATATAGTGTCTTCTATTTAAGGAGATGCTTCTTTCATTATCAAACCCTAATGAGCTAATGAACTATTTTTGATCATTTGACTACACTACGATCCTACTTGCAACCACATTCCGTTCTTTGTTGAGCTCTTGTGCACATAAAATCTGAGAGCAAATATATCAAGCAAGATCAATGGAGATAGGAAGAATGGAGATCCAAACCCTATTGGACATGTGATGGTATAATCTTTGTGATTTCATTTGATTTGCATTGTCTTAGGTAATCTTCATATGTTATGGTGGATCTTTGTTGTTGTTAGGCTAGGGTTTTTGTGGTTGAATTCATTTAGCCTTTCAATTTTGTTATTATTGTTATCCATTTTCACCATAAACAACTTCTATTAGAACTATTCTAAGTCTTGTGGCTGCAAAAGGCTTGCATCTTGAATAGTTAGATGTTAAAATAACTTTTCTCCATGGGGATTTGGAGGAGGAAATCTACATGCAACAACCATAGGGATATGAGGTCAAAGGTAAGGAGGACTTAGTGTGCAAGTTGAAGAAGAGTATGTATGGTCTAAAGAAAGCACCTTGACAATGGTATTTGAAATTTGATAGTTTCATGGTTGAACAAGGTTACCACATATGTCACTCTAATCAATATGTTTATTTTAAGAGATTGGATAATGACAGTTATATTATCATGTTACTTTATGTTGATGACATGCTTGTTGTTGGGTCTAACATGCAACATATAAATAAACTTAAACATAAATTAGTAAAGTCATTTGTTATGAAGGATTTGGGTGCAGCTAAGCAAATCCTTGGTATAAGGATTTCATGGGATAGGAAAAATAGAACATTAACTTTGTCCCAAAGTGAGTATATAAAGAAGGTGTTGATGAGATTTAACATGCAAAATGCAAAAGCAGTTAGTACACCTTTGGCTAGTCATTTTAAATTGACTAAGGAGATAAGTCCGAAGACATAGGAAGAGGTAAATAAAATGTCTAACATCCCATATTCATCAGTTGTTGGTAGTCCGATGTATGTGATAGTATGCACAAGGCCAGATATTGTACATGTAGTGGGAGTTGTGAGCAGGTATATGAGCAATCCAGGAATGGAACATTGGAATGTTGTCAAATGGATTCTCAAGTATTTGAGAGGTACTACTAGAAAGACAATATGTTTCCAAGGATCAAATGTTGCTCTACGTGGATATGTTGACTCTGATCTAGAAGGTGATATTGATACAAGGAGGAGTACTACAGGGTATGTTTTTACTGTAGGGGGAACTGCAGTTAGTTGGATTTCTAGACTGCAAAAGGTTGTTGCACTTTCAACCACAAAAGATGAGTATGTAGCTACTATTGAAGCTAGCAAGGAGATGATTTGGTTACAACATTTTTTTGAGGAGTTAGACTAGATGCAGGAGGCTAGCCCATTGTATACTAATAGCCAAAGTGTCATTCATCTTGAAAAGAATTATGCTCTTCATTCAAGGACAAAACACATTCAGCTCAGGTACCACTTCATACAGTCTATTTTGGAAGATGGCCAGTTATGGCTTGAGAAGATTCATACAAGTGATGATCCTATAGATATGTTCACAAAGGTAGTCCCACAAGAGAAGCTAATTTCCTCCTTAGTTTCTCTTGGCCTTCTTGACTGAAAAATGTGGAATTAAGGAATAGCCAAGTCTAGGAGTTTTATCCAGTAGAGCTACAAATTTAGCAGTATCATCCAAGATTAGTCTCCAAGTGGGAGAATTGTTTGGTGTGGAGCCTGATTAGTCTCCAAGTGGGATATTATTGATATGTGGTGACTAATCAAGAAACTGACATTGTAAGAAAATCCTAAAAATAACCGACTTTGAGTGTTGCCCTAAAAATCACTTATTATAAGTGACAAGAATGTAAAGGCATTGTATTGATGTTGTACTGATTTACTGGATAATAAAAAAATATTGGAGGGTTGTGTTTGGTGGATGTAGACCATCTTGGGTGAACCATGTTAAATCTATGTCTTATCTATGTTAGCATTTTTCTTCATCTTTTGTGTTTGTGTATTTTCTCTGGATCTGCCTAAACCCTAACCAATTGCTCTGTAAGAAGAGTTTCAGTTAAAATTCCATTTATAGTTACTCCATTGAAGTCTATGGATCTGCAAAATTGATTTATCAAAGTCAGTAGCTTAGCTCAAAAATCAGTTGCACTGTTGAAGTTCCAATATTGAGGAAACATAACAGACATGGCTTCAAGTAGTTTCTCATTAGGGAATCTAGTTCTAAATTGTGAGGAAAGATCATAGGCAATTTTCTTCACAGAAGTAGTTATAGACTCAATAATCTTGCTAAAATCTTCCCTTGTAACTCTTGCTAGTTGCTTCTTGGGGTGCTTTCTCAGTTCCTTGGGCTTGACCGTGGCAAAGAAGTGCATTGGTATCTCAACTCCGCTTACACTGGCACATATCTCCCCATTTGCACCAATCTATAAAAATTTATCAAGATTGTTCAAATATGTGAGTGTCCGCCACTTAGCAAATTTTTCATCATATAATGTTGGTTGAAATCAATAGAAATTATTGAGGGTGATGCATGTCATCTTACACATCTTAGCATATTTTGTAATATACATAGCTCTTTGCTGGGATTTTTTCATAGTGTTCCTCATTTCCTATAGCATGTGGAGAAGAGTTGTTAAAGTTAAGAGTGTCTCTATATTACTTAACCTTTGAAGCAGGTCAGGAAATTTTAGTTGCTCTAATTAGTCGCATTTGTGTGAAATATTCCAATCAAGGATGGATATTCTGAAAAAAATTGATGCGTTGGACCATCCAAAGAGATCCATCTGGTATCATTATCCTTAAGAATCTTGTTCCCGTCAGTTATTCCATCAGCAAAGTGTTGTGTTCGCATGTTTGGCATAACTGATGAAGATGAGATGATGGTGGATGACTGTACCAGTAGAGGAATATGACATGATCAGTTATTTGTGTTGTCATTGATGGCAACTAGGGTCAAATAATGTTTAATGATGTTTACACTTGCTTTTCGGTGATTGACTTGTTGGCTAAGTGATTTAGTCTACCGGAGTAAGAGTTTGACAGTTTGACAAAGTTTACCGGCAAGACTGCAAATTAGCACCTTAACCAGTAAAGAAGATAAGTTTTGATGGAATCAGATGATTGGCAATGTTTGGTGACTTATGGTTTGATACATAAGATTTTATGATGGATTTGAGTATACAATAGGAACTGCATCCTATGATGGTTACTGGAAGGCATGTTTTGCATTTTTTATGAAGTTTTGCCATGGTTTAAGAAGGGTTTAAGGACCGGTAAAGAATTCTTTTAACCTGTAATGATTTTTGGTTTGGCGGTGATCTACATCAAGTTTATGTGTTGATGATAATGCGTCACAAACCATGTGATATGTTTGAAAGATATTTTAGCGTGTTTGGAGAAAGTATTTCTTGGGAATGTGCAAAGTGCTTAGCGAAATGTGCTAAGGGTTTGACTTTGTACCAGATCGACTCACTATGATGATTTATGATCATTCAATGACTGTTATTGATTTGTGATTGATTATAATGATCTCTATAATGATTTCTAATGAGTTGTAAAGATATGTGATGATCTATGTAGTAAGTCTTAGGGTTTTGATGATGACCTAGTTGTAAAGGTTAATTATGTTAGTAAGGTTGATGTTTTGAAGTGTCAGTGATTTTGAGAAGTGTGAGAAGTTGAACCAATGTGTGTGAGAAGATCTTCCAGTGAGATGCAGACTTCGAACTTAATTGGATCTAATCAAGCAAGTAGTTGAGTGCTACACATAGATCATTCACTATTATTCTCTAATAATTACAATAGCTAAAATCCCTTAATCGGGTAGGTCCTAATAGGCCTTATATTATAAAATCCCCTAATAGGGTGACTCAATATCTGAGTTCTAAATCCTCTTGCGAGGTTGATCCTAACAAATCAAAGCTTCTAACAGGGCTGAGGTAAATCCCTTAACCGAGTGACTCCTAGCAAGGTCTTCTCCTAACAAGGCATCATTGTAAGCTTCTAACCGAGCTTGGCTCCTAATAGGGCGCATTCTGAAAGAGTGCAAAATACTTGTGGGTACCAATTCCTATCGTGGTTTTTTCCTATTTGGGTTTCCAACTGAAAAACATGGTGTTCATATGTGGTATGCTTTTCTTGTGACGTTCATGTTTTATTTCTGATATCCGATACAGACAGTTTATGTTTGTTTAATAGAGATCCTAAGTGGATACTGGTATTGATGATTATATGATTAATGAAGCATTCAGATCAGTTAATAAGTTGGTAATAGTATCTGTTGATCTAACATTGAATTGATAGCTAATCTAATTCATAAGTTTGCATGATCTGATAAGGAAATCTGCTATGAAGAATTGGTTTAAGTGTTTAGATCTGAGATAAGTCTGTTTTGGTATTGAAAGTTTCAATTTTTGTTGATAATAATTCACCCCCCCTTGCCTCTCAGTATTAAATGGATCCTCTTGAATTATCATGTTGAAATTTTATAAATCGTTTGGAACTTCGACAAAAGTGTGACTAGAGCTCTCTGATTAAATGTTCAATTCTTTTTACTGAAGCATACTTACTCACAATTCCAAAAGATAGATTCATTTTGTGGTCCATGCAATGAATGCCAGTAATCTAGGGTGTACAAGAAGTTTCCATCTTTGCACAAAGACTATTTTTGTGACCTTGCATTACTAAAGCTCCATCTACTCCAACACACATAAACCTTTTTGCAATCATCATGTCATCCATACCTCCATATAAACAAATCTTTACTAGTTGAAATAAATTTTCTGCTATCACACTATCCTTCATTTTAGCAACAGATAGTAGATGAGGTTGGTAGGCATGATTATGTATAGTATAAACATGCATGCATACCCATGAAGTATTATCTACTGTCGTAACTTCATCTAAAGACAATGCAATAAAGTTTGACTCTCTTACTTTTTCCTTTACATCTTCTTTTTCAACCTCAGCAAGACAACTTGCACATTCCCATCCACTGTTTACTGACTAGTGACTATTAGGATAGTTAAGAACTTTCAAAAAGTGTAATAAACCACTTATTGATGGGTAGTATGTCATAGCACTCCCTTTGCTTACAATATAAAAATTAACTTTTCTCAAGTGTTCTATTTGCATTGCTTTTCCAAGAATATCTTCAATAGAACCTTTAACTTCAGCAAGCTTCGTCTGTATTTTCTCACGAAAATAAAATTCTTTGGCATTCCTCACGTGCTTACATTCCTCCTTTGTTTTCCATCTTATCACTGATTTTTCAACTCCGTCTATCATTTTTTTTTCATAAACTTTACCCATATGATTTTCTATGGTGTCAATTTTTAGCTGCAACCTCTTTTCCTTCTTACATTTCCAAGTGCAAATATTACACCTACATTCTACTGGAGGCTCGCCCTCAATTGGATTCTCCACTAGTTCAATGAATGGATACTTTGATGCCCAATTAAGTTGAAAATTCCTCATTGACATATCCCACTCCCAATCCTTTTTTGATTTTGGTTGATCCTTTTTTTATTTGGGTTGATCCCTTTTTGATATGGTTTTTCTTTTCCCCTTCTATGCATTATCATCTATGGCATTATCACCCAAGTTGATAATATCATTCCGGCTAACCTAGGTATCTACCAAAAAATCTTCTTCAAGTTCATCATGATTTGAGATATCAGGTTCTCTACCTTCTTCAATATGCGGTGAAGGTTGTGAATCTTATACTTGTACTTGTGATGATGTACCTTCCTGATTTTTTCTTGTGCCAAAGTATGAAGACAATGTTTTGTGTTTTGTTGGCCTCTCTTGGCTTTCCTCACATTCAAAATTCCTACCCTTCTTCTTGTTTGACATCTCCAACAAAATAAAGGCTGCGAAAAAATATCAAGTTGTTAAAGAAGTAATAATAGTAAATAGACTAGACTATATTATTCATTGGCCCTACAACCTACAATCTAGATGTTTGAGGTCTCCTAGGTGACCACTGGCATTGACAGGTCCCCACTAAATAAGAATGAACTAAACACTACAAATAGATAGAGATGAATTCAAAATAATATTATAATACTTCAAAAATATGATCACTCACCTAATAGGTCACTAGAAGTCGCTAATGTAGTTAGCAACAATGGTTGTTCTTGGTCTGAAACTTTTCTATTGATCTGAATTGAGAGCCTAGAACCGATCAAATTGTGTAGAGATAGATTTGATCTTTGAATGTATTTATACCAATCCTTATTTGATGAATTTAGCAGGAATTTTATATGGTATATAAATATTTGGTGAATTCTGCTTAATTATAACATGTCTTATGTAATTTCTGAGGCGATTATGGGTCGACCAGTTAATTGGCAAATATAATAGAGTTGGCAAAAAATTGGGGTGAATGGAGACACGCATCCGCAAAATGCCAAGTGAATTGGGTCCTCCTGGAAAACAAATCTTTATATGGCTATTGGTGAATTATGGTCATCTATTAAGGCAACCTCGAAGAGTTTAGGTGAAAAAAATGAATTTACCATGTGGAAAACGTGGGTTCTATTGGCGAAATCTTCACATAGATACAATTAATTACATAAAAAAATGGGTGATTGGGTCGTGCATTTGATGAATATTTATAAATTCCTGGCGACATGGTCACCCCCGGTCGGTACAATATATTTGCCATTTTTCAAGTTGCCAACGTGAAATATTCACCATTGGCGGAATATTCGCCACTAAAGTAAACTCTGCCTTTACCTTAGCAAGTTTGACTGACTTGCTAGAACAAGATTACACACAAGGAGGTTCAATGCAACAAAGAAATAATGACTAACATAGAAGTCATGCAAGACATCAATCTCATTACATCGAATGACAATGAGAACCCATACACAATTAGGAACTCAAACATTGTCCGAGCCTCTGGAACCTGAAAGCATTTAATAACATAACTAGGTATCCCACAATAATAAACAACAATCATGCAATAATAGGGTCTCATAATGACAAACATAAAAGAATCCAATCATAACATATCACCAAAAGATCCAAAATTAACTTCTATACATCCATTAATACAAATTACCATTAATTTCCAATAACCCAAATTTAATTCATTATACTCATTTAATTCCAATTAATTAGCACAATAAAACTAACATTTCATTATTCAATCATCTAAGATAATGTAATACATTATTGCCAGTTGGCTATCATGATTTGACCAACAACAAATCCAAGGAAAGAATCCAGAGTTCAAATAATAAAGTATACATATATATAATCCTAAAACAAAACATAACCACATGATTAATTGATTATATAAAATAACATATGAATAAACCTAAATACTTTTACTTTTCGCAGACATATATCTATTTAAGTTGATCGAGACCAAGTAAGCTTAATCCTAACAATCATTTAGTTGGAGTAGATTCATGTTAGTGCCTTTCAATTGAAATCATCATGATTATTGTTGTTATATTTAAATGCAACAACCTAGAGCTTAATGTTTTATAGGGTGAGCCTCCCTATAACCTTTCAAGCAATGTGCAATGGATCCTCACCTACAAACTGAAGGCAAAAAAGGGGTTGAACCTACAACCTAGACTACTTTAAGGCAATCATGAACGGGTGAGGTGATCCTATAAACATAACATTAACTATATATATATATATATATATATATATATATATATATATATATATATATATATATATATATATATATATATATATATATATATATATATATATATATATATATATATATGAACAACAATAATCATGATGATTTCAATTGAAAGGCACTAACATGAATCTACTTCAGTTGAATGATTGTTAGGATTAAGCTTACTTGGTCTCAATCAAACTAATAACATTAATCTAAATATATCTAATTTAATCCTTTATAACTATCTTTAACAAATCCAAGATATAAATATTTTAATCAATTATACCATCTTGTCAAATAAACTACATCTTCCAAATTATGTATTATTCCAATTATTTGACCACCATCAATTTGAATGAACAAATGTATTTACATTTATAAAATACTGAATTGACTTATATATATATATATATATATATATATATATGTATATATATATATATATATATATATATATATATATGTATATATATATATATATATATACATATATATATATATACATATATATACATATACATATATATATATATACATATATATATATATGTATATATGTATATATATACATATATATATATATGTATATATGTATATATATATGTATATGTATATGTATATATATATATATATGTATATATATATGTATATATATATATGTATATATATATATATATATGTATATGTATATGTATATGTATATGTATATGTATATGTATATGTATATGTATGTATATGTATATATACACATATATATATACATGTATATACATATATATATACATGTATATATGTATATACATACATGTATACATGTATATATGTATATACATATATACATGTATATACATACATATATACATACATATATACATGTATACATGTATATACATACATGTATACATGTATATACATACATGTATATATGTATATGTATATATATATGTATATATGTATATGTATATATATATATGTATATATATGTATATATATGTATATATATGTATATATATGTATATATATCTATATACATATACATATATGTATATACATATACATATATGTATGTACATATGTATATACATATACATATATGTATGTATATATACAGTATATACATATATATGTATATACATATATATATATACATACATACATACATATATATATATACATATATATATATATATATATATATATATATATATATATATATATATATATATATATATATATATTCAACCACATATAATCGAACAATAAGAATTATCAATATTTACAACCCCTTTATATTAATTTAACCAACTGCATTCAAATTTTTGCAGACAAAAAGGATTAATGCCGCAAAAGTGGAAGGATTACCACCGTGGACTCCCATGATGGTGGTGGAGATCCCACCACCATGGGTATACCCATGGCGTATGGGCTCCCCACCACCGTGGGTGCCACGGTGGGTGGGGTTTCCCACCACCGTGGGTAAGCCCATGGTGTGTGGTTTCCCCACCATCGTGGCTTACCACAACACCCACTAAAATAAAAAAATGCAGAAACAATTTTACACAGAACAAAGGTTTATTTAGTAAATATTATTGTTTATATGTATATGTATATGTATATGTATATGTATATGTATATGTATATATATGTATATATGTATATGTATATGTATATGTATATGTATATGTATATGTATATGTATACATATCTATATATATATATACATATATATATATATACATGTATATACATATATATATACATGTATATATGTATGTATATACATACATACATGTATACATGTATATACATATATACATGTATATATGTATATACATACATATATACATGTATATATGTATGTATATGTATATACATATATACATGTATATATGTATATATATATATATGTATATATATACATATATATATATACATGTATATACATGTATATATGTATATACATGTTTACATGTATGTATATACATATATACATGTATGTATATACATATATACATATATACATGTATATATGTACATATATATATGTATACATATATGTATATATGTATATGTATATATATATATATATATGTATATATATGTATATATGTATATATGTATATACATATAGATATATGTATATACATATACATATATGTATGTACATATGTATATACATATACATATATGTATGTATATATACATATGTATATACATATATATACATACATACATATATATATATACATATATCTATATCTATATATATATACATATATATATACACATATCTATATATATATATAGATATATATATTCAACCACATATAATCGAACAATAAGAATTATCAATATTTACAACCCCTTTATATTAATTTAACCAACTGCATTCAAATTTTTGCAGACAAAAAGGATTAATGCCGCAAAAGTGGAAGGATTACCACCGTGGACTCCCATGATGGTGGTGGAGATCCCACCACCATGGGTATACCCATGGCGTATGGGCTCCCCACCACCGTGGGTGCCACGGTGGGTGGGGTTTCCCACCACCGTGGGTGGTTCCCCATTGCCATGGGTAAGCCCATGGTGTGCGGTTTCCCCACCATCGTGGCTTACCACAACACCCACTAAAATAAAAAAATGCAGAAACAATTTTACACAGAACAGAGGTTTATTTAGTAAATATTATTGTTTATATATATATAATCATCCAAACAAACAAACAAGGATTCATAGAAAATTACTTTGGGAAGGAAAAATATATTCTTTTCAAATCCAAGAATCCACATGCACAAATACACCTTTAAATTGATCTAATCCTAATTTTTTTCCAGATTTTCCCAATTCACATTTAATTTAACTCTGATTCATAGATAAATTTAATAACCTAATAATCCCCATTAATAGATAATCCATTTTATTTTCTCTTTTCAAATAAACATTAGACTAATTCTTCAATCATACGTAAAGAAATTCTACTTGCAAAAAATAGATTTGGAACCCTACCTCTAAAAACACTATCTGGAAATCACACACAGAAGTAGAAGCATAAATCCTTAAAAAGATTCACAGCTACTGATCACAATGAGCCAGACACTCAAATCTAGAAGCTTCGACAAAATAATGCAAACCCTTTCAAAATAATCCAAAAAAGGACTCCATTGATTTTCCTACTTTCTTCTTTCCAAACCATTTTTCCCCAAATCCTTTTCAAAAACCCATGACCAGAAATTGTACGCCCAACCCCAAATCTTCACGTGAAGCCCAATTTTTTTTTCCTCCTAAACGATAACCCCCAAAAAGCATGCAAGAATCCACTATTAAATTCATTAATTATTTATTTATTTTATTTGTGTAACTCCCACACATGCAATTTAAAAAAAAATAAAAATTGAAAACAACTAGTTATTAATTGCCCTTTTAAAATTAATTCTCCATTAACACCATAATTAATATTTAATTCCCTTTTAATAAATTATTTTCTAAACAGTACATTAGAATAAATCACTTGACTAAAGTAGTATAATAATGCACAAATACAATTATATTAATTAATTAATCATTAATATTAAATTACCTAAGTTAAAATATTAATATTTTTACATTCTCGCTAAAACACATTACACTAACACAAGAATAAGGGATCAAGACTAACAACTCGAAATGCCAACAAGACCAACACTAACATGACCGACAAACAATGAATAAGAGTACCTGACAGGGGACTCATTTTTGTAGGAACGATGGTACAAGGGTCTGACTGATAACTCCAATTTCCACGTTACCATTGGATTATAGAGCATGCTCAGACCTAAAGGTTCAAGTGGAGTCGATGCTCAGTTTCTGTAGCTGCATAAACAAATTGTTGCACATGTACATACAACCATATAATATCATACCGTGAAAAGGGAATGGAAGCGACATAGCTTGCCTGTAAAGAGCAGTTTGGTGCTTTTCCCTTTCACCCAAGCACATCAAGGATAAAGAATAGAGTATGTCAGAACAAATAAACATCAATAAATGACTAAATCCTAGCATCACATATATAATCCATCCTAGTAAACATCTGACTATCAGAACATAAATAACAACATATAATCACATCAACATGTAAATCATCGATCCATAAAGTATATACCATAGATAGCCACATAAACCGCAACAAAGGTCACCTTGAGTCAAACTAGGCTAAATCAAGTTTGATCAAGGGAGGGGCATTACACCAATAACATGGATCACATGAATGCATCCATACATATGCAGACCAACAAATAAACCACACATAATGAGTCAAACACAATCTAACAAGTCAAAGTAATAAGCATCTAAAGAAAAGTATGGAGGGGTACTACACATAATGTTTTTCTATTAATAAAATATTCATAATTTAAAAATAAGAAATTTAATTTAAAATAAATAAATAATTAAAATTGTTTATATATAAAAAGCTAATGGGCATCAATTTAAATTGTATGGAATGTTTATTGATAGAGGTTCTTCAATTTATTCTATGAGTGTAAAATGTCTCTTAGTGTAACAGTCAACTTAGTTTAATTGAATATATGTGTTGTTGATAGATACTAAACAATATAATTTAGAAATTGAATAAGTGGTGTAGGCACCTATTTCTATCCACTTGATTAAATAAATTTTATATACTTATTTAATTATCATTTATCCAATGATTGATAAAATTTACCTTTAATTAAACCTTTCCCCTTTTTCCAACTATTATTTAAATTAATATTTAATTAATTCACCTCACCCCTTCTTCTATTTAATTAAATAAATTATTCAGTTTATTTGATTTAATTCACCTAGCCATATTAATTAAATAAATCATATTAATCTAATTAAATTCCTCTTTCACATTTAATTAAAATAATATTTAATTAAATCTCGCTCACATTTAAACAAATTAATATTTATTTAAAAATCCCTCTAATGCAAGATTGCACATTTGATTGAAATAAATGAATTTTATTTTAATTAAAATCCTATTTATTCATCTCAATTGCATTCGCCTACAAAACCCACTTGTACACTAACCCTTCTTCTAAACCCTTCTAAACACTTCTAATTTAACCTAATTCCAAACTTAACATTTGCACATTCCTAAACCAAAGGTTAGGAAGGAGTCATTTCTCAAAAATAATTAAAGGCTCTTACATAGCATTAAAAGCCTTTTTCTTCCACAAGTTAGCATCCAAAGTATCCCAAAAGCATTTAAGGCTCTTACAAACATTAAAAGCCATTTCTTTCTACCAACAAGCTAACCCACCTTTTGACTCTAGGTTAGAGACTTATTCTCTAACTTAACCATCCAAGGTAACCATCAAGTCTCCTCAAGCATTTAATGCTTTGACTAAGGTTACTCTTTAACACTTGCACATTAATTTATGCCTTGGATAAAAGCTTTATCCATTAACTTAACCCTAACCAAACCCCCTAGGGTAACCATCATGTCTCTTCAGGCATTTAATGCCTCTTCTCTCTCCTCTCAAGCCTTCTCATGATGCCACTTGTCACCTTGACATTGGTGGAAGTTGCAAACATGGATTGAGGATCAAGCACTCTTCATGCAATCCTAGCCCTTGCTAATCCAATTCAATATTAACCATCCATCTCCCCATTTTCTCTATAAATAGGACTCATTCTCTCATTATCAAGGTACTACATACATTGTGTTCTTATTATCAAGGCTACACATGATCAAATCATTTCCATAAGCAATTATCCATTTTAGCATGTTAGTTTCATTTTCATAGTATGTTAAACATCTTAGTTTCATTATCAATAGCTTGAAATCTTCATTATAGCAAGCTTTGGCATTATCATATAGATCTTAGTTGCATAAGCATATACATCATTTTTATCATAGCACTCACCCTTTGAGTTGTCAATCTAAGAGTCAATTGCTCAATTATCTGAGAGAAAAAATCATGACTTGAGGAATCCTTGGAGATATAGGACAATGGAATTGTTTTAAAAGGGATAGTTGTTTAACTTGTTTTGTCAATCCAGTCCTTTTATATGTAATGTTTCATTGGTGTGCCAGTAACATTTTGATTGTTTAGCATTCACACTTCTGTGCACACAAGTGGAATATGATATTTAGTTTGATAACTAAGGAATGATGTTGAGTGGATAAGATTTTGGAACTTGTTTGTTATTAGATCTAGAAAAATTCTCTTTGTTAGTGAAATTGTCCATAATTATATACTAGAACTATGCCCTCTTGGAAGACAATTTAGGAATCTAAGATGAAATTGTGATTAAGGATCTATACTTATGCTTGTGTATGTAAATAGATAAAAAAAAAAGAGAGAACAATGTGTTTCATGCTTAAAATCATCATGTTGAATAGGAAATAAGGACAATCACAAAATCCTTAACTATTAAAGCACTCATAAACATAAATCAATAGAAATAATGCATAAACAAAATGAATTAAATAAAAACTCCCTCATTTTGCATTTTAGTTTCCATTGTTCTTCTCATCTCTGTGGTATGGTGGCTCTTAGATATCACGTTGATAACCTGCAAGTGGCTCAAAGATTCGAAGTTTGTGATTTTTTTGAAATGGAGAAATGAGGTTGAATTTATAGATTTTTGAGACAGATTGGGTGAGATATTGAACTAAAGTGTTGATTGATAGTTAAATTGATTTGATTGATCAGTTAACACCTTTTGATTGATCTATTAACTTATTTGATTGATTTGTTAAGTGGATTGATTGAAGAGATAACTCAATTGATTGACTAGATGACTCAATTGATTGACTAGATGACTCAATTGGTTAGCTAGTTGACTGAATAGATTGGAAAGAAGACTGAATTGATTGATTAGTCAAAAAAGGTGATTTGGAGTGAAAAGGGGAGATTGGAGAGTTAACTGATTAGTTAATTGATTTGAACAATCAGTCCTAATTTCAACATGTCCTGTAGGATTTAGAAATTGAAATTCAATTTCATTTTTATTTGGAATTAAATTTTGTTTTTCGAATGATGAAATTGAAATGCACATTAACTTGAAATGTGATGAAATTGAAATTTGGAGATTTGGAGAATGAATTAATAAATTGAATAATTTAAATGAAATTATTCAATAAGTACAAATAGAATTAATTAAATAATAAAGATTATTTAATTAAGGAATTAAATCACAATTAAATATTTAATATTTAATTAATATTAGAGAAAGGGTTGAATGATGAGTTGATGGAGAATTGGAAATTGAATAATTAGTAATATGAAAGGTGATAATTGAATTAATTTAGAAGAAATAAGATTAAATAGATTAATTAAATAATTAAAGAATTACTTAATTAATAAGATGAATAATTAGTGTGTGATTAATGAGACATTTTTAGGTGTCTACATTTGTCCCTCTTTGAGAGAATGTCGAAATGACGTTGTTTCAAAAAAAATGAAAAAAATTGTGCCCCAGTATGCCCTAATAATGGAGGTAGGATACCCCCTCAAGAGATTGTTTGTGCATTGAAGGCATGAATGATATCTCGAAAGAAGAAGAATGTTAGATGAAAGATGAAGAATGATTAACTTGATGACGTAAATGAGTTTGATTGGATAGAAGAAATGGTTGGAGTGATTTGTAGATCGATTGATTCATCAATTAGATTGATAGGATTAATGGGATTGAAAGGATTGATTTGATTGGATTGAGATCAAGTCTAGTTTCAGGAAGGATGCATCCTACATCAGACAAAGATGATCAAAACATCTGGTTTTAGGAAGGATACATCCTGTATAAGACAAAGATGGATGATCGCGTCTAGTTTCAGGAAGGACATATTTTGTATATGACAAATGATTGATTAAAATTGAATGAAAGATGAAATATGATGTAAGTGAAGAATAAATGATTGATAGATAGAATAGGTGATGTGAGAAAATGAAAGAATTATAGATGAAAATATTGGAATTAAGTGATGAGAGAGACCATGTTAGATGAACGAAATGATCAGAAGGAATAATCAGGTCAATCCACGAAAAGTTACTTGATAAAATAATGATCTTGATTGATACACGAACTTTTGTGCCTTTATTCTTAGCGCAATATATATTCATCACTGAGCCTTATTATGTAACAATGAAGTTGTGTACATCAGGGTATAAGGAACCAAGATGTAAAGATATCTCATTGCAGAAACAAACACGTAGCAGACAGGGAGTGAACCCTCTATTTAGGGAATAGCGCCAGGGGTCAAGGTATGTGCGGTAGTCACAAGCATAGATATCCCTAACTTTTATTTTTGCATAGGATACTTACCGAATGAATGTACCAATCATAGACACCCACTAGAACTATTTCCCCAGAACTTCATTGGTTCCCATCACAAACAACAAACAAAGAAAAAAAAGATCCTGCCCATCATGACTCCTCTACTCTCTTGTGGACATCCTTGAGTAGCATAGTAACACGATTGATTGTCAATTGATAAAAATATAAAGACCGACTAGGACAAACATTTGGTAGCCTTGTTGATCTGTGTCTTCGTTTTGATTGCTTGATGTGATGGTTCATAATGTTTGGTTTCAGAAAGCTTGAACCTCATTTAAGATTGACCTGTTTGGTTTCAAGTGTATCCATCTTTGTTTAAGACAAGATAATGATCACTTAATATGGATATGGATAGTTGATATGATTGATAAGATAGTTTGATCAGTTTGGTTGTAGATTTGTCAAGATAGTTTTATCCTTTACAAACTTCATGCAAAGTGTTTGTTGGATATCTGCTAGAGTGTTTGATTCTTGTGAGACATTTTATTGCAAGTTTTTTGATGTTTTCTGATTTTTAGTTCTTTTTCAAGAGCTTTTATGATGTTTAGGGTTTTTCTGGATTGTTTTTTAATGTTTTTAATATTTGTGTGATGTTTTTCAATGTTTTTGGTTGATTTTTGGATGTTTTTTCGAATGTTTTTAATATGATTTTTTATTTTCTGATATTTTGGTATTTTGTTGTTTTTCGATGTTTTTGGTTGATTTTGTTGTTTTTCGATGTTTTTGGTTGATTTATTCAAGACCATTTTTTAATGTTTTTGATATTTTTTGCTTTTGTAAATGTTTTTGGATTTTTGATTTTGTGATTTGTTTGGATTTTCAAATTTTTTTGATATTTTTCTGCTTTTTCCAAGACTTGTTTTTTATTTTTAGATTTTTTTAGAATTTTTTTTTGATTTTTAGGAATTTTTCGGGACTTTTTCTAATTTTTAGGATTTTTTTCATGACATTATTTGATTTTTTGAATTTTTCCATTACATTATCTAATTTTTAGGATTTTTTCAATTATGCCCCCAGTATGTAGATCTACGATGACATAATGATCTGCAACATGCACATGGAGACAATGAATTTTTGACATGACCTATGTTAATGCAGTATGCAGGTTGAAGACACATTTCCTAAGGATGATTGTATGTGTCTTTCATTCTAAAATGCACTAGTTGAAATAAAGGTGCAAAACATTTTAAAGATAGGAGTTCAATCCCTTCTCATAAGACCTTAGACCATTCAACTTAACATACTATGTAACCAAGATTTATAAATGGAGATGCATAAAAATTCCCCAGCGATTCTTGATGCTTTGATCTTATTTTTCCCATGTG
Organism: Cryptomeria japonica; assembly: GCF_030272615.1. NCBI lineage: Eukaryota > Viridiplantae > Streptophyta > Pinopsida > Cupressales > Cupressaceae > Cryptomeria > Cryptomeria japonica. The sequence continues at coordinate 316,603,632 of NC_081409.1, read as the reverse complement.
TGTGCCATTGAATTTATTCTAACTCTTATAACCATTAAAGATCCTTGGAATCCTATGTGACTAGCTACGTGAGTTATTTTACTTCAAAAGCATCCTGGATAAAGCTTCGTTGCTAGTCAGACGTCTATAGCCCTGATGAGGTTATACACTATAATCTCTCAAATATTGTTCCATTTCCAGCAAGTGTCCATAACCCTGATGGAGTTACTCGCATGTTCCCATAGTCAAGCTTTTATCACACTTATATGCATGATATTTTAGATATATATCATTTCTCTTTTGCCTTGATATTTTGATATGGATTTTGGCATAGCACTTTTTTCTTTTATTTTCTTGCCTTGACTTGTAAGTAATGAAACCTACTTGGGTATGACAATTACAACAACACTGAAGTAGAATTTTGGATTTTTCACTAGCCACATGGCCACCTAGGTATCTATAATGACTTAGAGCTATTGATTAATGTTTGATGTATAGCAATTGATAGATTTTTGGTAATAAGACGCAATAGTGAAACTTATATCCAACCATGGATAAAGCTCAATCATAAGGTGACATTGAAGATGAATGACCTAAGGCTTCCTAAAAACTTCATGTACCAGTATCTAGGAAATGAGACAACCTTCTCTCTTTTCAGTGCAAACAGGTGGACGACTCAAATAGTCTCTTTGCTTTATTGATGCAACTACATGAGAAAGAAATAATGATATGCAACTATATGTCATGCAATGGTGATATGCAAGAAACTATGATGCACTCTGAAATGGCGATATGCGATGCAATGCACTAAAGTAATATGCAAATGCAGTACTGAAAATTTAAATAAACCCATCCCTTAGATGTAATATCTTTTTAGGTGCATGTTGTTCATAGGGTCAGGAAGTTTTGTGTAGGCAGTTCATTGGTTTGTGTTTGAAGAGTTGGATAAACCTTTCTTTTTCAATAGGATATTTAGCTAGGTGTATTTCATGTATAGTTCCTGCTATAGACTCATTATTTTCAAACCAATCCAGTTGTGGTAGATCTTCTTTCCCCCAGTCTTTCAAGTGCGGGTGTGCGAGACAAATATTTCTATCCTCATTAGTGATTGCTAATATCGTGCAAGCCTGATTATCATAATGGCCTTTCAAGTAATTTGGATCTATTTCCTTATCTTCATAAGTGATTCCATCATCTACACGTGGGAGATGGTCATAAGATATGTCTATGTCTCATGTGTCGCTACTATGAAGATTTCATTGATAAGGGGTTCCTAAACAACTTATGTAGAGGCATTGGGATCATGAGGGGGACAAGGAGAAATGGTAGGTTCATTTAGTGAGAAGAATTCTTGTGAGGGACATGGAGGATTATGATATGGAGATGAAGGGATGGAGGGATCTTGATAAGGATGGGGGAAAATAATGGGATCTTGTTTAGGACATGAAGGTGAAGGGATACTTTGATTTTGACTTGGAAAGGGATTATTAGGAAGGATGGAAGGGATGTCCCGATCTTACTTAGGAGGTGGATTTTGGATGGGAATTGAAAGGACACTTTTCTCTTGAGATAAAAGGGTATCATTATGCATGGAATAGACGAGAATGAGGGGATCATCATAGGATTCTTGATAGGTGGGATCTTGATCAAAAATTGGGTAGGATGAAAGAGTTTGTTCTTGATTTTGATTTATTTCATGACTCATTTCCTCTAATTTTGGATTATCCTCTTGAAATGGGGAAGGAGTTTGTATATGCATGGGAGATTTTTGGAAGGTTTCAATACTTTGGCTTCTTGAGAATGGATTTTGAATGAGACTCTCTGAAGTGGGTTTTATTGCAAACGGAATATATGGTGGTATTAGATCTTGAATTTCTGAAGCATGAAAAGGATTAGCATCATGACTTGGGATAGATTGGATTTGTACTATAGATAGCCCTTGGGAGATTGTGTTATTGGATAGAGATGGTGTGGATTGCCCTTGTGTGACTTCAGGGGATGATGAAATGGTGGATATATATGGTTGATTTGGACTTTGGTTGAAAGGGGTTTGAATGTTGGGTTGATGTGATTGATATGATTGATATGTTGGGTTGAAAGAAAAAGAAGGTTGACCCAACTCTAATGTTGGTTGAACTGAAGTAGGGATGATTTTGTTGGAGAATGAAGATTGGCATGTTTTAATCTCACAAGAGAAGGAATTTTGGCATAATAATGATTCCCTTGTTGTTATCACTTCCCTCATCATTTTTTCTAACCAATCCCTATGGTTGTTAGGACTAGTCATGTCTATCATTTGTTGTTGCAAAGTCTTAATTTGTTGAGATAAAATTTCTATAGATGATGATGGAATAGGAATAGAAGGGATGAATTCTTCACCTTCCCTACGAAATGTATAATGTCATTCTATGATGTTTGCTTGATTGGTTTGGACCTAAGATCGCAACAGATAAGATGTTTTCTCCATTTCTCTAAAAGTGGCAATTTTGTTGGTTGTTGTTGACACTTGATGTTGTAATTTTTCTTTGAGGTCTCAAACTGTGTTTGTGGTTGAAAGATTTCTGACAAGACTTGACTATTTTTTACTTTGTTTTTCTATGCTTTGGGTGTGTGATAGTTCAAAATATTTCATAAGACACAATAACAAGTAAGAAAACAGTTTGAAATAATCCAAAAAGAGTATTGTTTAAAGGATATTTTCAAAGACTCATGTTTGTTGGGGTCTTTTCAAACCTCATTTTTTTTCGATGGATTTTGGCCATACAATCACAAAATAGTCAGACTCTTCTATGGTCAAAAGGTCACAAATAATACCACAACCCACATCTTGATACTCCTTTAGCTCAAACAACTCTATCACACCCAAAGGTGCACCCATTTTTTTTGCCTTTTTCCAAAAGTTGAACCAAAGAGAATGGCTCCTCAATTGGCTCATTTTCTTAGGAGATGTATGGTGAGTGTCTTGGGGGCAGATTCTTCCCCACCCTAGCACTGTGATATTATAAGTGTCTAGTTACTAACTCAGCATGGCTACTAATTCCTAAAGTTTTTAAAGAGTGTTTCATTCGAGTGGCCCCAATCAATAGCATTTTCCACTTTGTTAAAGGAGGTCTCCCAATTTGCAGAGGTTATGCTCTACAAATTTTTATGTACCATATAGGAACTGAGGGATGCATAATGTCATTGTGACAACAAATAACACTCATCGCTTGTGATTTTCATCACAAACACATTTATTTATAGTGGCTTGGATTACTTGGCATTAATCGTTGCCACTTAGGTCATTCCCGTCTCACCAGCCTTATGGGATTCTCAGGAGGGAAGGCCTGATAAGGGTGTTATCCTAATGTAAAAAATGATAGAAAGCATAAATGGCGAGTCTATCTTTTTGGTCACCCAATTAAGGGGAGAGCATCTGCCTATCACCTTCGAGATATGGAAGACAGATTGTTCTTTTTATCCTTTCATTGCAAATTTATCTAAACTATTTGGAGATGTTGCTCCAACAAACATGATGTTCATTTTAATCCATAAAGAAATGATGAATAACTAAATTAAATCTGTTTTTGTTCTTTTTAAATGACACCAAAGAAAGTTTGAGCTAAACTACATCCAACTATACATGCAAAACCCATGAAAGCAATAGTTTGTATTATGGGCTCACAAGCCTAGGTTTTTCCTTTAGTTACATAATTTGCATCATTGTCTGTCTAGAAAATAGAATACTAAAATTTCAGAATGCTAATAGAGAATTGAGAAAGAACAAAAGAGCAAGCCTTTGTGAGGACTAGGCAATAGTGAATCAACACCTAAACACATGCGAACAAATGTGAAGACATATACAAATTTATGTCTACATAGATTCAAATTTTTGGTTGCACAGATGCGAACTTCTATCTAAATAGATGTGAATTAGTTAAACAAAAATAAAAGATAGAAAACAGAAGTCATGTTTTGAAGGTTTCAATCCAAATGAGGTTTCCTCAGACTTCAATCTCATCGTATATATCAAATTTCTTAAGAATTTTGTTCACAGTACGTTGGTATTGAGATATGGCTTCCTCTTCCTCTAGATCTCAAAGTTTTCTTTATGTTTTAAGGATGCATTGATAAGATCTTTTTCGCCTGATCTCTTTCTAGCACCTGAAATCTTGAAGGTCACTCTTCCTACCATAGGGTTAGACACATTTTATGCAAAAAAATAAATAAATTCAAAATTCAAAAAGATTATTGGGTTAGCAACACAAATGAATTAGAAATAGAAACGATAATCAAAATTGAAAATTTGAATGACCCTTGCAAATGCTAATCAATTTAGACAAATGTAAATTTATGTGTGAACGGATATGAATTGTTGTGTGAACAAATACAAATTGTTATTTAAAATTGCGAACAATTGCGAATTTCTATGTGAACAAATTTGTAGCACTTTTTTCTAGCATCTGTATAGAACCTGCAAATCACAAAACAAACCTTCTAGAAGGCTAGAAAATTTGTTAGGGGTAAAATCATCATGGTGAATAGGAAATAAGGACAATCACTAAATCCTTAACTATTAAAGCACTCCTAAACATAAATCAATAGAAATAATGCATAAATGAAATGAATTAAATAAAAACTCCCTCATTCTACATTTTAGCTTCCATTGTTCTTCTCATCTATGTTGTATGGTGGCTCTCAAATATCATGTTGATAACCTGCAAGTGGCTCAAAGATTCGAAGTTCGTGATTTTTTTGAAATGGAGAAATGAGGTTGAATTTATAGATTTTTTAGACAAATTGGGATATTGAACTGAAGTGTTGATTGATAGTTAAACTTATTTGATTGATCAGTTAACACCTTTTGATTGATCTATTAACTTATTTGATTGATTTGTTAAGTGGATTGATTGAAGAGATAACTCAATTGATTGACTAGATGACTCAACTGATTAGCTAGTTGACTAAATAGATTGGAGTGAAAAGGGGAGATTGGAGAGTTAACTGATTTGATCAATCAATCCTGATTTTCAACATGTGATGGAGGATTTAAAAATTGAAATTCAATTTCATTCTTATTTGGATTTGAATTTTGATTTTTGAATGATGAAATTGAAATGCACAATAACTTGAAATGTTATGAAAATGAAATTTGGGGAAATGTGAATTTGGGAGAAATGAAATTAGATGAAATTTGAATTTGGGGATTTGGGGAATGAATTAATAAATTGAATAATTTAAATGAAATTATAATTAGAATTTTTTGCTCGGTAATAATTATTTTTCTATTGATATTCAAAATTTCGATACAAAAAAAGATAGTATTCCATCAGAATTGTCTAATTAGCCATAAAGCCTTCAAACCCCCATCTATAACTTGCCATTACAAAAAAATTGTATCAACAGTGGCACGTAAAGTTCAAAAAAAGAAATTACCCCCACTAAACACTATTCTTCTATTTAACAACAATAAACTAATTAGATAACCACCACAAAAAAAACTACCCAACCCCAATAACTGTCAAAATGCCAACTCACAACCTTATTCTCTGTCGTGGACCTAGCCCATCAACTAGATTATCCATCTCTACTTCCTTTCTTTTCCTCAGGCGTAAGACTCTCCTCCCACCACCATCCACTTTTTCCTTTGCAATTTCAATCACAATCTCCAATTATTTAATTTTGATCAGTAATTTTAAAGCCTCCCATCCCCACCTCACCTCCTCTCGATGGTGAAACTAAAATATCCCATTCGGCCACCATAAAAATGAAATAACACCTACTCTGCAACCAAAAGCATAATTTACCAAGCCTTCCCGCAAGTCAAAACCCACACCCAACACTGCCCACTCTAGAAACAAGTCCATCTCAACTAAGAAATCTTTGTGGATTTTCATCTCCATCACTTTCCTCATCATTCCTTTACTCTCCCCAAACTCCAAGCCCCATACCATGATCAACAAATAGATGTCCATTCGCATCTTATATCTGTGTTTTTCTAGGCATAATGCATTCCCCAGAATAGGAGCCACACATTGTGGCAATAACTTGTCTAAAAACTTGAAAAAACCCTCGAGTCTCCTAACTGAAATATCACCACAAAATGGAAAAAGATGGCACTTGGAACACAAAGTGAAGTTAGCCTCCATTACTTTCTTCCACACAGCTTCACCACCTCACACATTCGTACCTTCCTTGCAAAGAAACCTTGAAAATCTCTCTACTATCTTCCCGGAGACAACTCTAAAATGGAAAGGAATTCACTTCAATGTTGTTTACAATCATTCATCCTCCAACAATAACTACCACTTTAAGTGTTTGTCATCTCTAGCCTTTAATACACTGCAATCCATGTGCTCCTCCGTGTAAAGCAATTGTTATCCTCCCACCATCCTAATCATTATCAAAAAGCTTCTGCTTGAATTTTTCTAATCTTAAAACTCCCATCTTATTAAATGATATAGCCCATTTCAATAATATATCCACCTCCATATTACCAGTTCTCCTAACATGACTAATTTTATATTCTTAAAAAAAAAAGCTCCTCAAAAACATTAGAAATCAGATTTTGTAAATTCCATGCCTCTACACTTCCCTTCATTAGAGCCTGAATGATTATCAACGAATCCCCCTCAAGATGTAACTTCCTAACACCTAAAATATTTCCTACTTTGACTGCTAACAATATTGGCATTGCCTCTACAACATTATTTGTGTCATCTTCAAGTTTCTAAGCACCTAGAGCAACTACTTCTCCCTTCCAATCCCAAACTATTAGCCCCGCCCTTTATGTTCCAAGATTACCTTTAGAGGCTCCGTCAAATTTACTTTCGTCCATCCTTTCAAAGGTCTCATCCAATTATCGACAGAATAACAATCCTTGCCAGGTTGAACCCAGTCATGCCCCTTAATGGGTTAACGGGCCAATTTAAATGAAATTATTCAATCAATAGAAATGGGATTAATTAAATAATAAAAATTATTTAATTAAAGAATAAAATCATAATTAATTAAATATTTAATATTTAATTAATATTAGAGAAAGGGTTGAATGATGAATTGATGGAGAATTGGAAATTGAATAATTAGTGATGTGAAAGGTGATGATTGAGTTAATTTAGAAGAAATAAGACTAAATAGATTAATTAAATAATTAAAGAATTACTTAATTAATAAGATGAATAATTAGTGTGTGATTAATGAGACATTTTTAGGTGTCTACACCTGCAAATATGTACTATTTGTTTGCTATCTCTTCCATCTATTAATTTATCTATCTTTATGCTTTCCATCTGTCACCATTGTACATATCCATAATAAAGCCTCTTGTGCATAATAAGGCGTCATCATCTCATCTTGGCTTGGATCATTTTATATATCAATAATAAAGTTTGTTTCTTGACTGGGTGAAAAATCCTGAACCTAGTTGGGGGCATTCTGCATTGAGCTTAAACAAAATAGGCAAAGACAACAGTGAGGCAACACTTGTAAAGCGAAGATTGCTACATTCAATATTGAACACAAATCAAAACTTAACACAACAAATGTCAAACACAATATTTAAAATAAATATCAATGGATGATATCTTCTAAATCCCAGTCTAAACACTTTAGCACAAATGTTCAACTATTGTATCTTCATGTTCGCTATCATGCCTTGTAATGCCCGCCAAAATACCCTAGAGAAATATAGCTAAAAATGCACTTATTTAATTTTTAAAAAAATTATACAACACATAACATCACTTAAACAATGCAACGAGCACACACCAATATTTAAGCGTTATGAACATAGAATAAATCACTCAAGCTATTCAAACAATTACACAAGCGGAATACAATAAATCATTACTACTAACTCCCTAGGGTATCTCAACACCATTACTTAATCTACCTACATAAGCAATAAGAAATAAGCATTTACTTTCTTCCAGATCATTACCTCATAATATCAATCATTATACACATATAGGTGCATCATAGAAATACCTAACACTCATGATATGCAACCTACTTAATCTTTCATTTAATATGAGATTCTATCTTTCAATGCATAGCTATTTCCCTTTTTCTCTTAGGTTCATTTTATACACCAAGTCCAAATGTTCCTATTACCATTAACCAACCTTCAACTATTAACATCACCATTCACATACCAAGATTAAACCTTACATTGCATTAGCACCATTTCCATTTACGATTATCTTCCACATAATCATTTATGATTCTATGCTCCTAGCATGCTTATTACTTCATCATGATTCCTAAAGTACATAAAGCAATAATCACAGAGTCTTCCTAAACATTTAACCCATAGCTCATTTAATACTCCTAAAATCTCTTACACTATATCAATTAACCAACAATCATCTTATTACAAATTAAGTAACTACACGAATTCATCTCAACACAAATTAAGGTACAATATCCTAATTTCCATAACAACTAATATCATCCACCAAATGGAGATATAATTCTTAAACTATAACACATGGTACATTCTAATCCTTTCCTAAAAGACAAGTACTCATCTTACCGTCTATCCATACACTTACTAGTAATTTCCATTAATAAGATTAGTAATTCATTTATTAAGAACATCCATACAATATTTTCATAAGGAACATTCAACTACATCCCAAGCATTATAAGATTTTCAATCCTACCGTTAGATCACTAACTACAAAGTATGATACTATAATTTCCAATTCTTTAATCACCAAACATAAACATGTCCTAAGATATCTTCCAATATTACTCATACTCTTACATCCTATCAAGGCTTAACATTTCTTCTACTTAAAGAATTAGTTAAAGACATCATTTCTAGGATATTTCCATTATCATAACACTCGCACCATTTCCTTTTAACATGGATCATCGAGAATACAAAATGCATCATTTAATTCCAAACCACAATACTTATCCATATCTCATGCATCCATTTCATTTAATATAAATATGTTATAGTACAACTCAAGGGTTCATCATTACAATCATATACCATAACCAAAAGCTATCACTATAACTAGAACAACATAATCATTTCTCATAAGCATGGTTTCTTTTACAACCATTACATAATAATTTCATTACATAAATCATACCATCATTTACATTCTTGCTGCAATTATTATCTATGAACTATTTGAAGAAGCATCCTCATCCACGCAAGAAGAATCCAAATATAGGAACATCCCAATGGTTTAAAAGCACCAACCACCCGACCATGTGGAACCAAAGGAACCACCCCCCGTGCTAGGAGATGACACAAGTTCCCAACACAGACTCTACACCTAAGATAGCAACTATAACCAAGGAGACAAACCACACAAGGACTCTCAAGCAAGAACTCACACAAAACAACAAGAATGAACTCCCAGAGGCATAAAACTCATCAGGACATAAATGCATCTAATAAGCATAATCATAAATCATAAAGGGGGAACATGTGTAAGAGTGGAGTGTCATCACATGCCATCCTCATAACATAATAACTTAATAACACAAGGGACTAACCTGATGGACATGTGGAGCCATCTCAACCTATGAGAGACCAAGGGAGATTAGCTTACCGTCTTCATGACCTTCTCATGCTTATCCTAAAACATCCTCCCTAGGACTAAGCCATGAGGCTCAAAACTATTAATTAACTTGTTTAAATGAGTTATAATTACCCATCCCAATTAATTAATTATCAATGTTATCACTTGTTTACAAATCATAGAAAACTCCAATGTGCCCTGGTGGTCTAGACTTCATGCATCCTTACAAGGAACCTCATGCCAGCCTATCTCTCGTGACCCCGGTCATCACAAGGAAGCCCACTCTTCCTAACATGGCCCAACAATAAATCACAAGAGGCTCTAAAACAAAATACAAATTTGCAACATAACACTCATATGCATCCAATGGCTTACTCCCCAAAACAAGGATATTCAAGTAGCCAAAAACACAATGAGCCTCTTGGCAATACCACATCAAAAGCTATAATTAACCATCAATGAAAAGCATCATAAATATCATAAAAGCCTTTTAATTCAAATCTAAGACAAAACTGAAACAAAACAACAACCAAACTCATATTCATAAAGCCTTATGACAAGGAAACTTGACACATAGTCAAAACTACAACAACATAGAAAAAACAAGCCTCTTGGCCAACAATAAACATAGGCATATCGAGCCACAAAATTTGTTGTCATTAATGAAAGTAAAACCACAACAAGGCCAATTCATTTGCTGCCCCAAAACAATAACATAATTCTTTCCCCAATAACACTTTCCACTCACCAACCATAGCACATCAATATGGATGAAAGCATAATTCTTTCCCCAATAACATAGGAAGGTAAATATGTTTGAAACAAACAAAATACATCAAATAAAATCAAATATAAAACTAGAAATCATCAGCACCCTCAACAATACATCAAATAAAATCAGATATAAAACTAGAAATCATCAACACCCTCAACAATATCTCTCGTACATGAATTAATCCGAAAAGTACCACACAAGCAAGTAACTAGCAAATTAACCTACAGGAAAAACTACAGGAAAAATTACAAGAAAATCTACAGGAAAAATTACAAGAAAATCTACAAGAAAAATTACAGGAAAAACTACAGGAAACCATTTCACATTCTAACTTGTTTCTCAAAAACAAGAAGATTAAAATAATCCCTTCCAAATCTGATTTTGAAAATAAGAATCAATTTAAAATTCTTTTCTAAATCCCCAAACAATCTTTCAGACGCCTTGGAGACAATCTTTAAAAAAAAACAATGCAAAGTGCTGGTAAAACCACCAACCTAGAAAATGCAGAAATTGGAAGAAAATCTAATGTAGAATCCAAAAAAAAAAATCCAAGCCTTTAAACCAATTAGAATCCAACCACTAGCAATCTCCAAATCAATCTCAGATATTCATTCACCAAAGATGCCAACCCACGTGAATGACGTACCTTCCCAAAGTTCAAGAAAATAAAATATATTTTCTACCTACCATAAACTTCCAACCAATCAAATCCAAGGGTAGGTAAAATAAATTAAACCGTTGACCTAGGTTGAAAATGACTTTTAAATAAAAGAATACAAATTACCCCCTTTTAATTACTTATTGGGTAAAATAATATTACTCAATAAATAAAATTCACTTCAACATTAAATAAATAATTTCCCAGCATAGACATTTATAAATAAATATTAATAATAATAGGAAATCAATAAATAAAAAGTAAATTTATAAAACTCCAATAAATAATAACTCGATTGAACCCAATAAATAAAAGCTAATAAATTAAATATCAAATACTCGACATTAAATTAAATAGATCAAATAATAAATAAATCTTTATTAAATAAACAAGTGCCACATAGTGGCCAGTACTTGCCTTGTTAATTTGTAGTTGAAACAGTAGTTTATTAATTGTAATTAATATATTATTTAATTTAATTTAATTAATTTTATATTATTTATCTTTCTTGTTAATTTGTAGTTGAAATAGTAATTTTTTAATTGTAACTAATATATTATTTAATCTAATTTGTTTTATTTTATATATCTTTCTACAATTGTGTTGTATTAAATGTATAATTATAAAATATCTTGTGAATAACACATTAAGGATACTGTGTAGATGTATGAAAAAAGAATACCATCTGGCTCTGCAACTCTCTCGCTCGTTTTGAGTTTGATTTTGTGTGCCTAGATGTCCGCCCACTCTAGGAAGGCCCCCCCCTCCCCTGCTGGACCCAACGCCTAATTCCACAGTCGGAGAGCATGCTTATGGGCCTGTTGCGGGGTCCCCACGTTCTGCGGACCATACGGAAGAAAATGACAGTCTTCACACCCTTTCCACTTCTCTAGGTCTGACTGATTCTAGATCGAAAGGGGAGGAAAGGAATATACCTCATCCCAGACCGGAAACTTCTGCTGGTCAGATGGATAAGGATACTGTGGAGGTGAATCCCAAGTCTAGCTGGAAGAATGCCCTCCTTGGGTCAACAAATTTGATCCCTCTTGATGTTGTGGCCTTCTTCTCCCAAATGGAAGATGGAACGAAGATCAAACTCCCAGACAACCTGATGGATAGAATCGCCACCTCCCTTCACCTGGTGATAGTTGGTCGTTTCTTCTCCTTCCAACCTTCTATTGACATGGTCAGGTGATGGGCAAAATCATGCTAGAAGCTTAAAGGAAGCCTGGAGGTTTTAGCCATGCTGGGGGGACTCTTTCTATTCAAATTTATCATTGAGGAGGATCTGGTTTATGTCTTATCAGGGTCCTGGGATTACGGAAAGCACTTTCTAACCATGGTTAAATGGAAACCTAGTTTTGACGCCTCTGCAGAACTAAACCACATGGCCCCAGTGTGGGTTAGGCTACCTGGACTCCCTCTGGAGTTCTGGGATGAACAAATCTTCCGCTAGATAGGAAACTCGTTTGGTTGCTTTGTTGCAGTGGACTCGGTCACTCTCAATAAGTTCACGTTGGTGTATGCTCACTTCTGTGTCAATGTTACGATTAACAAAGCCCTCCCAAACTTTATTTGCCTAAAGTCCAAATGGGGAAAATGATCCCAGGCCATTGTTTACGAAAATGCCACCCTGTACTGCCAGAAGTGTAATACTCAGGGGTATTCCTATACTGATTGTAAAGCCCCTGTGGTACTAGAACCCAAGATCAAGAATAAAGCCATCTGGGCTAAACCCATCAACCTTGGTGACCTGTCATCCTCGGCCCCTCCTGAGCTGACTACTGAGAATGCTATTCTTGAAGATTACCAACATATAGATAAGATCCTTGAGATCTTAAAATCCCCAGCGAACCCAGTCAAAAACTCTAACTACCCCCTGGAAGAGGGGGAGATCCCTCATGTGATAACCCTCATCATGTCCCCCATCCCCCACCCTTCTGCTTCCCCCTCACCCCATGTCCTCCTTGACCCCACCCCAACTGTGGATAAACCTCTCAAGATTGGAAGTATCTTGCCCACCACTTCAACCCCTTCCTCCCCTACAGCTGGGGATGGAGAGGAGTACTCTGGAAAATCCTTGGCAACTCTGCTAAAAGTGTCCCCCCCGAGTTCTCCACGGACGGATAATGAAGAATGGATAACCCAAAAGAAGAAAATCAAAGCCAAGAAGGCTGATGTGGGGGGAAACAAAAGTAAAGCTAGGAGACCTACAGTAAGAGTCCTAAGACACAAGGTTATGGCAAGGGACATTGCAAAGGGCAGACAACTGACCCTGGACGGACTTAGCAAAAGTAAGAAATGAAGTTCCTCTCTTGGAACATAAGGGGTCAAAACAGCCCCCAAAAGTAGTTCGCCATAAAACAACTCATTCTTGAGATGAAAATCGACATCTGCCTAATTCAAGAAGTTAAGATGCCTTCCCAAACCTTCGCTGCGATTGCTGGTAAACTTTGGCCTAGAGTGGACTACCTATATGTTGACGCCTTGGGTGCGTCTGGAGGTATTTCTACCCTGTGGAATCCCATTAAAATAAAAGGCAAGTTATTCGCTAGCTCCCACAATTTCCTAGTGGTTTCTCTCCACTATGGTGATCTTTGCTGGCAGATGTTCAACATTTATGCTCCCAACTCTAGGGTGGGAAGACGGATCTTGTGGGAGGAAATCTCTAATATCATTATGACTAATCAGAAGGACCTATTTATGCTTGTTGGGGATTTCAATGCCCCCCTCTATCCTTCCGAGAAGTGTGGTGGCTTGGAGGATTTCTCTGACATCATGAGCGACCTAGCCAGCTTCATCAATGCTTCAAACCTTGTGGATATTGACCTTCAGGGTGCCCCCTTCACTTAGTCGAATAATAGGAAAGGCAAACACCTCATCCAAATCAGGTTGGATAGATTCCTGATCTCCACCAACTGGGATTTGGGAACGAGCTCCTTCCTGAAATCCCTCCCAAGAACGGTGTCTGATCACAACCCCCTTCTTCTCCATTGGAAAGACAGACCCTACCAGGGTTCCCCCCCCTTCCGCTATGAAATCATGTGGGCCTCCCATCTTGACTTCAGGGATTTGGTTAGAGGCTGGTGGTCCACCCCAATCCAAGGGACTGCCATGTTCAGAATTATGGAGAAACTAAAGTTAATCAGTAGGGAAGTCAAAGGGTGGAACAGGAACACCTTTGGAGACATCTTTAAAAGAAAAAAGGACCTAGGATCCAGACTGGTACAACTTCAAATTTTAATGGCTACTGGTAACCCCCCAAACCCCATTTTGAAGGAGGAGGAAGATTGTCACAAAAGCTAGAAAAATAACCTTGCCAGGGAGGACGTGTACTAGAAACAAAGATCCAGGATCCAATGGTTGAAAGAAGGGGACATAAATTTAGCTTTCTTCCATAGATCGACTTCTAACCACAAGAGGAGGAACTACATCAAAAGTATTAAAGATGAAACTGGCCAGGAGATTTCTAATGACTCTCTGATTGGACAGAATGCGGTGGACTTTTTCACTAGTCTGTATGCAGACGGTGGAACGACTTTGCCGCTCGAGGACTGCCTCATTAGTAAACTACCAATGGCCATTAAGGAGGATGACAATTGACAACTTTTGTCCCCCATCTCTACTGAGGAAGTTCACAACGTGGTCTTTGCTATGGGAGCTTATAAAACACCGGGCCTAGATGGTTTCCCCTCGGCCTTCTTCGAGGACTTTTGGGATATTGTTAGCTATGATGTTACTAAAGCTGTCCAAGATTTCTTCAAAATGGGGAGATTGCTAAAAAAGATCAACAACACTTTCATTGTCCTCATCCCCAAGACCACCACTCCCAGCTGCCTGAAGGAGTATCAGCCCATAAGCCTCTGCAATACCATTTACAAGATTCTCTCTAAGGTCCTTGTAAACAAAATTAAACCCTTCCTGGAAAAATTTATCAGTCCATCTCAGAAAGGCTTTGTCTTGGGATGACAAATTCTAGATGCCACCATTACAACCCATGAGATAATCCATTCCATGGATAGGAGCAAATTGATAGGTATGGCCTTTAAACTTGATATATCAAAATATTATGACAAGGTTAATTGGGAATTTCTTTTCAAAGTGCTCCTAAAACTGGGATTTAACCAAAAAATGGTGAGTATGATTTGTGAATGTGTTACCATGGTCCAATTCTCAGTCCTGATTAATGGGACTTCTAGGGGAGGCTTCAAAGCTGAGAAGGGTATTCGATAGGGCGACCCCTTATCCCCTTATCTTTTTATCATGATAGCTGAAGTCCTAAATAGAAATGTGACTCATCTATTCACCAATGGTAGGATCCAAGGATTCAAAGCAGCCTCCATGCTCCCCCTACTAATATCCAGCAGTTCGTGGATGACACTTTCCTTTTTGGCAGAACTTCTATCATGGAGGCTAAAGGGTGGAAGACCCTTCTGGTGGACTATGCCAAGGCATCGGGACAATGCATCAACTATGAGAAGAGTAATCTCTACTTCTTCAACACTCCAAATCACCTCCAACTTAGAATTCTCTCCATCCTCGAATGCAAAATGGCTACTCTCCCGGGGACCTACCTAGGGCTCCCTCTCATGGTCAAGGAAGTCACCCCCACCTTCTGGAACTCTATCTTGGAAAGAATGCAAAAAAAGCTTGCGGAATGGAAAGAGAAATTTCTCAATAGTGCGGGGAAGCTCCAGCTCCTCATAGCCTCCCTACAGGGAATTCCAGTCTACTTCCTCTCCATGTTCAAAATATCAGGGACCATGGGAGAAAAACTTGAAAAAAATCAAAAAAACTTTTTTATGGACTAACTTAGAGGAAAAAAATGCCTGGCTCTGGTCAACTGGGATACTGTTTGTTTACCCAAATCTTTGGGAGGTTTGGGTATATGAAAGATCAATGCCCTCAATAAGGTGCTAATTGCCAAGGTGGGATGGACCTTGGCTAAAGGGGAGGTGGACTAGTGCAACATCATCAAAGCTAAGTATTTGGACCAGGAGCATTTCTTTTATAATCTAAATACTACTGACCTTCCCCAAGGCTCCAAATTATGGAACAACATCCTAAAGAAAAAAGTGATGGTCAGAGAAGGTCTGAAGTGGCAGCTTAGAGATGGTAAAAAGGTGAGATTCTAGGAGGACTTTTGGACAGAGGATAGACCGTTGATCAACACTCGCTTCCATCAAATCAGGAACCATTTCAAGGCTATCCTGGGGGATTATGCTGCGGATTATTTGGTCCCAGGAAATGGCTGGAAGGACTTAGTTCCCATCTGCAGCAATCAATCGAACCTGGTCCCCCTGGCTTAGGAGTTGCAACTCTTATTGCTGAAAACTAGAATTCCCATGACCACGAATGAAGATAGCTTCATCTAGAAAGAGACACAATCAGGCCAGTTCTCGGTCAAATCTGCTTACTCTTAGCTCCTAAAACACCCTATGGATGTGGAAGGTTGGAAGAAAGTCTGGAATCCTTAGTTAATTACCAAAATTAATTTCTTTTGGTGGTCCCTCATGCATGGAAAAACCCTCACACTTTATAACTTGAAAAAGAGGGGATTCCATCTCCCCAATAGATGCAGCTTATGTAAAACGAATGAGAAATCTATTGAGCACCTTTTTATTCTATGTCCCTTTGGGGCTCACATTTGGTCTGTCACTCTTCAGAAATGTGGTCTATGTTGGGTCTTCCACAAGAATATAAAAAATTTTGTGTTTGATTGGACCCCCCCTTCCCATCATCCCCTCATCATTCAACTTTGGAAATAAATACCTCCGCACATCTGCTAGGCTTTGTGGAAGGAGAGAAACAACAAAATTTTCAAAGACATTGAGACCCCTCTGGACTCTATAGCCCTCACTTGCTTTAAGTTGATGTCTAAGAATCTAGAAGGTACAAAATGGAAAATCCCCCCTATCCTCCTGATGAGATGGATAAGAAGATCACTGGCGACCAAAAGCTCCCCCCTATCTTTGATCGCTTCAACAACAACACAAAGAAAAAGAGATAGATGACTAGGTGGTCTTCCCCCTGAATTCACTGGTTTAAATTGAATTTTGATGGCTCTGCTCAATGCAATAGTCAGGCTGGTGGTGGAGTCATCAGGGATCATTTAGGGAACATGGTTGCAGCCTATGCTAGTAACCTTAGTGAAAGTTTGGTCTCTCAAGTTGAGGGAATGGCTTTCCTCTGGGGGCTAAAAATGGCTAATGACATAGGAATAAAGCATCTGGAAATCGAAGGAGACTCTCAAGTTATTATCGACTCTATCAAAGGGAATGCTTCAGTAGGATGGAGAGTGGAACCCAATCTGAGGAATATCAGGTGCGTGCTGGTCAAAATGGAGGACTTCACCATAGACCACATCTTCAGAGAAGGAAATAGATCGGCGGATTCCATGGCGGTTGAAGGAAGGCTGTAGATGGACTTACGATGCTGGAGGGACCCCAATTTGCTGCCAATCACTGTTAAGGAAATCCTAGATAAGGAAAAATCCTTGTGCCAGGAAAGGACTAACCCTTCCACCCAATAATGAAGGAAAATGTGTTAAAAATTTTCAAATTGGTGCGAAGATCCCACCAATTTCTACCACAGATGGACACGTAGCAGAGGTATGCGGAGTCATCACTACCACAGGGGATGAATTGATAAAGAAAGGACTGACATCGAGAATTATTACCATTCAATTATGACTCGGACGGTGCCAACTGGCAACAGAAAAGGCGGTGTTGGGAAGCTGTCAACTCATATTGGCCCAAGTAAAGGCTCGCACGCTCCGAGTAGATCTCCGACCAGCAATATCTATGAGACTTTACGGGATAATAATCACTATGATTATTACGACCGTTTAACCCAAGTCTGGCACATTTTCCCTAACTATTCCGTCTTGAGCTTGCTTTGGTTCTACGTTCTGGCTTTCTGTCATTTTCAAATAGAGAAGCTAGAGGATTCTAAAATGGGGGGGGACAAGCTCAGACTGGAACCCAACAAATTTGAGGAGTTCAAAGCCAAACCTGCGGCCTGGTTCGTGTGCACTGAAGGAGGCATTGACAAATTCATGGAGAACATGAAGGGCAACAATGAGAGACTCTCTAAACAATTTGTGTCCTCTTGGGAGGATAGAAGGGTGATTGCGGGGGGAATCTCCTTTGAAATAAATGAAGAGGTCATTGCCCAAGTTACGGGCCTCTCAATGGAGGGCAGAAAATGGAAAAAACAAAGGCGCATTGCAGACTCTACTAGCCTTAACCAATTTTTCCGCCATGGCAAGAACACTATCAAGAGGGTCGGAGGCTTTAATCAAGAGGGTCGGAGGCTTTAATAGAGAGGAACTCTCGCACCCTTGGGACGAAGTCTGCTACATAGTGATGAAGTATTTTACGCTTGAAGGCAGGTATGGCATTTTCTACTACTACCACCTCCCCTTCCTAAACCATTTGAGGAACAAAGACCTCATTTCCATTCTGTTCTTTTTATTACACTTGATGGATGCTAACATTAAAGATATAGCTGAAGCTAAAAAGAAAGGAAAAGACTTTCCTATCCTGCACCAGGGCCTTATGCTCTGCCTTTCGAACTTCCACCTCACCCTCTACCCGCCCCGTTCCATTTCTGTGTAGAATGTCGGTCCCTCGACCCAACCTTTGGCCATTAATGATTCAAGCCCCCGTTGCATAGAACTTGGCTCCTCCAACAAGAAAACCAAGAATCACTCATCGGAGGAGGTCAGAACCCCTAAAAAATTTAAAATCCAAGAAATTGATTCAGACCTGGACATTACCGAAGACGCCAACACACCCCGCTGCTCTAGCAGATTGGCCACTAAACCCTCTGATAAATCCCTAAGAGACCTCTCCTCCTCGCATGACATGGGCAACTCCATTTCGATTGATAAAACCCCCTAGGCCCAGCACAAACATTCCCCCCTTTCTATGAGCTCAACCCATGTTTCTGAAAGCCCGGCCACCTCTATGAGTCTAGAGCCAGCCAATTTCCCTTCCCTGACCTTTAGGATTGAGAAAATGTTGGTTGTTGAACAGACCAGTAGTGTGAAGGAAGAAGATCCCAGCCTGGTAGAGCTCGAGAAAAAGATAGAAGCCCTCTCTGACAACCTACAGGTGATTACCAGTAGACTGGAGGTGACAGAGTCCAAGATGCATGATGTGTCTAAATTCGCTTTGAATGTCATGAGATGCTTGGCTACTACTCTATGCCTTTTGCAGGATAGCACGGACAAAGGTAAAGGCAAGGAAGACGAGGACTTTAAAGGCCTGTTCAAGATCCTCACTAAGGAATGGGCTAAGAAGCTGCTCCCTAAGAAGAGCCAAGGGAAAAATAATTAATTTTTTGCATGTGGAGAAGTTTTTTGTCTATGCGGTGTAGTAGGCTGGATAGGTCTAGTTTCGGCTTATGTTTATATTTTAATGCTTATAGCCCTGCGTGGCATCGGAAGTATACTCTGACTGGTAGTATTTTATTGCTAATAAACTCTCGTAAGATGGTTTTTGTTTTTGATAGAGGTAAAAGGTTGCTTCTGTGTTGATTGTTTGCGGACAATGGTCCTTCCATTGTTCTCTTAATTGTACCCATGGTTCAACCCCCTCATTTTTAGCTATTTTTATTATCAAAACACATTAATAACTATATTTTAATTATGGTATGTGAAGGTTTTGCTGATCAAGAAAATATGTAATTACATCTTAGCTGCATTCATAATATTAACCATAACTTTAATACTAATTAAACCCTAACCCTATAATCCCAACTCCAATCCTAATTGAACCCTATTATTAACTCTAACCCTAATATTTTTAATTAAACATTTTAAATTATTATAATAAGAAAACAAGAACATGAATTTACAATAAAAAATATATTTTAATATAAGATAGTATATCATAAAAGATAATATAATAAACAATTTTCTATTGTAATAATTAAAATTCCATTGTTATTAATATACTATTTTATATTATTATTAAATTATTATTAGTATATTATCATTTTTATATTATTAAATTATATTCAATATATTGTTACTTTAATTTGTATTATTATATTATTATGAAAATAGAAATATTAAAGTATTTTTTTTCATAATTTTCTCTTAAATATAGAAGATAAATTCAAAAATATGTCAAAATATATTATAGTGTAAAAATTTAATGTTATTTATAATGTCAAATATAAATTTAAAATAAGACCTTTTAATGAAGAATAATAATAATAGCAATCTAAAAAAAACCACCCAATCAAACAATTAATAGTTTTATTAATATATAAATAATTAATAATTAATAATTTTGACTAAAGCAAATCTTATTAAATATTAAAATCAATCTATATTCCAAATACTTTTTTATAAATTCTTGTTTATAATATATATTTTTAAAAGTGGCAAATAACTAAATAAAATTAATGATAAAATATATACGTATTTTAATTGTTCTTTGGTAGTACTCTATTTAGTGACCCCTCCCATTAAAGCTCTCCTCCACCACTAAATCCATTTATTTTGGATCTCCTAAAAATCCGCTCTATAACAGCTAAATTGTATTTAGCCAATAGGAGTACAAAAAAATAATTTTTTGTAATTTATAATGTTAAAAATTGTACAACTAAGCTTTGGTAAATAAAAAGATTTAAGAAATTAAAAGTTAAAACTTGTTTGTGATTGGTTCACATTAACTTTTTTAATAACTAGTTAGCTAGAAAAACAAAAAACTCATTACAATAGTATTGCCTAAGACAATTATATTGAATAATTAAATACATTATTCACTTAAATAAATTCTTCATAAGGAGAAATCCAATTACACAATGAGAAATCCATACCTCAAAACTCATAGACCTCCAAATCATGACAAAGAGACTTAACCAATACACCACAACACTTACTTGACCAACAAAAGGAAAATCAAAATAACATAAGACATCAACAAATCAGCTAACGTCAAGATAGCCTGACAAGGTGAACATCTTAAACCTAGAGTACATGAGGGGAACTTGTGCCAACTCCGAACTAGATGCCATTGGGATTTAAAGACACGCTCAGACCTGTGGAGCCAAGTGGATTCAGTGCCTGGTACCTACAAATCCTGCATCCACAAAGCAACGAGACGACATACGCATATATATTATAACAAACAAGGGTTAGAGAATCGCAACAACACATCCCGCTCGCAATGAGTAATGTGGCATTGTCTCTATCCTGAAGACAGTCAGGCAATAATCAAACACACCATACAATCAACTCATCATAGATAATCATTTAAATATGGTCAGTACATAAAAATATCATCAAGTGCATGATTAGTATAATTCATGATTATAGTAAGGCATGTAAAATTCATCAACACTTATGCTCATCAAATCACATGATCAATATAATCTTTCGATAATCAATTGCATAATAACTATATAGTGACTAATAAATAACACGATCAATAATGATAGTATCAACATCATATAAATCATCTAAAATAGCCTATACCCAATAATGTCTATCACGCATGAATTAAAAGTAAACTCAAGTCAAAACAAGTCAAGTCAAGGGTGGACACTACATGCCTCCTGAGTGACTCAAGGATGTTTGGGACTAGAGGAACAAGGAAGGAGCATGATATTTTTTATTTGTCTGCTATTTGTAAATTAATCATTAGAATTGTGCAAATTTGTCACTGGACATGATCAACCAAGCATCATCGAGGACATTTTGGATTTGCACATAAAAAATGATTAATTCTTGTTTGTTTACACGAGCAATACTCAGGTCATCTTGGTTCAATCATACCTCGATGCTTGTGTTAACTTGCAATACAAAATCCAAGTAAAAAGGTACTCAGGTTATCATGGTCTAATTATACCATTGATGTTTGTACTAGCTTACCATATTTCAAAGGCCCAATGATGATAAAAAGCATGATCGAATGACTTATTCGATGGCTGCATTGCATTAACTAGCATTTGCATATGTAGAGTAACGTTCATTCATATTACATTTTGCATTGGCATACCGAACATTACCTTTCCAAGGCTTGAGGCTTCAAAATGGTGTTATCTCTTTTATTAAGCGATTGACTACATTGGACATTAACAAAAATAATCAATTCATCCATCTTGCATCTTAGGTAAATTTATTGCATTCACATTAGCATTCCATCATTGTGATTATTCATAGTAGGCATTTTCGTACATAAATCATCATTTCATTAATCATTACATTTCATTTCATACCATCATCATTGTACAATATATCATTCATTTGGTTAGTCCATGCATTGCACATAACATTCATATACCATCACATTTAGGAAAGTATTGCATTTCATATTATCATTACATTATTATATTATATCATATCTCATTCATTTCACATCATTTGGCATTGTACATAAGGAAAATCATACATGCATGAATGAAAAGGGAAATCATATCAATAGGCATCTCTTGTCATACACAACATCGTCATTTCATGGAATGTATCACATAGTACATAAACCATTGCATATTCACACAGAGTACATAAACCATTTACATCATTCATAAGAATAAAAAACATCATGTATAGATCCATCATCATCCATTTCATAATCATGTAAATAAGGCATCCATCATGTAAATAAAGGCATGCGCACATCATATAAGAGCAAATAAAGCATGTAAAAAAGCAAATGCATAATCATGTAAATAATGCATCTATCATATCATGAGTCACATAGGTCAATATTATCTGTTGCATCTCATAATATAATCAAGAAATAATCCATGTCTAGTGTACAATGATATCACAAAATATGAGAGATACATCACAAAATAAAGGGCAGGAATCATCATGTCTCATGAAGTGGGTATACAACAAAAATCAGATGTATGATGTTAGAGTGTCAATATATCAAGTGGGACGCTGAGTTGTGCTCTCCCCAGACACTGAAGGTCTCGTTGTACCTATGCTTGTTGCGAGACCACTTGATGGTGCTACACCTGGATCCCTAGTAGGAGGATGTCTATGAAGTGGCCTAGTGACACCTTTGTTGTTGGTCCCTATCTGGCTATGTCCTAATCTAGTAACAGATACCTCAGAATATTTCAGTGTGCATTGAGTAGCGAGGACACTAGCATAATATAAGTGATGGTATTACTCGGTTTCTTGAGCCACATGTCGTATCTCTTTGAAAGCATCAGCTTTTCTAGTCCCCTTGGCCACTCTCTGCATCCTCTCAACCTGGACCTTTGCTTGTTTGTATCTCTTTATCACCACATCTCTCTCTACTGTCAGAGAGACAATATGAGTTTGTGTTTGTGCCTATACCTATGATAAGTGGGCCTGTATCTATGCCACCTACCCCTGTAGCTATTGCACAAGACTTTATAACCCATTGATCTATACCTGCTGCTAGTGAGAGGGCACCCTAATCTGAATCTGAATCTGACATGGTTTTTGAGATAGTTGTTGCTATTATTTACCCTCCCTAGGGGCATCTAGCTTGTCAGTGCCCTATGGAGGAAGTCTCCCAGATCTCCTCCTCCAAACTCCTCGAATCTCCCAATCACTGGGCAACTGTCTCTGATCCCTTTTCTACCTTGATATGTTGGCACCAGCACCTCCTCCATCTCCACCTCTACCTCCTCCGTCTCCACCTCCTCCATCTCCATCTCCTCCATCGCTGCCATCTCCACCCTCATCTCTACCTCTCCTCCATCTCAGTGCCCTCTGTGGTGGCCTCTCCTCATCATCGTCAAAAGTTGGCACTGGCTCATTTGGACATGATAATCTAAGGAATAGATGGGTGAGGAAATACTGAGAATACTCTAGCATCATGCCCCCATCCACAGTATCTAGCAGGTAGTCCCAGTCCTATGCATAAAGAGAAATATACTCTAGATAAGATAACTCATAGGAGATGGTAGGTCTCCAATCTGCCACATCTTGTCATTTGCGTGTGTACATGGCAACTCCATGTGGGAATACATGTACCTTTCCATAATGTCTCAATAACCGAGTGACAATAAAAAACTCAATGACAAAGGGGGTAGATCTAATTAGGTATCTATAAGTAAATATGTATGGCATCTTGAGCGCATCATTTGGCCATGGTTCACAATCCAAATATGGCCTGCAGATCACTGTGTCAAGATCATCCAAAACTCATCACCAATACTCAAGTTTGCCTAGCTTCCACTGGAGAACAACACTTGTATATCCATAAACATAGGGTCTCTCAACTGGTCGATCCCTATCTTCCAAGGGGTGTGTAACAACTAGATCCTCCCATGACCAAATCTATAATAATGTGATCCCTGTTGATAAGCTAGTAGCACCAAGATAGACAACCCGATGAAGATCATGGTATAGATGCACAAGCATGCAAGAACCCTAGGAATATTGTATACCTTATGTCATCAGCCTCTCTAGTACTCGACCCCAACCAATAGGCAGTCCCTTCAACCTATGGTCAGGACATAAGAATCCACCAGTGAATCCATTAAGCATAGATGGTAGGGGCTCATATAGATCAAGCATCTCCTAGCACAAGATATCGTAACCACATATCTCATCATCCTCAAAGATCTGCCTGAGTGCATCAATCCCACCCCGCTTGGTCACATCATACATAAAAAGTCTCTCTGACCATTGGGATGCGTAGGATCCTGTAGACATCCTCCGATGTCACCATCATCTCACCGGTGGGTAAATGAAAATTATTATGCTCACTATGTCATCTCTCAGCTAAGGTAGTCAACAAACCCATGTCAATCCTATACTGGGGCATATCAATCAAAGAGGACAATCCACATCTAGCGATGATAATGAGATCCGCCTGTACTACACGTGGTATCAGTTGTCATGTCTTTGGGTAACGTTCTTGAGACTACAAAACACCTATCTCCTCCTACAATCATATCACATCATTGTGTCAGCATTCAACTTATCAATCTATTTGTCAAACTATCTATCAACCTAATTAGCTCATGTGAGATTTCAATCAATCTCATTGAGCATTTATCATTGTCTCTCATTCATCATGAGGTCATTATCATCTATCCTATTGAACATCAACATTATGATAATCGAAACTGATAAAAAACAAATCAAACAGGAGGCCACAAAATCATTTTTTACCATTTTGGTTCTTATGTCCTAAATTGTCCTATCAGAATGCTAGAATATTGCATCATAGCGCTAAAAATCTTAATATGCTATCAAAATGATACAATACACCATCATAGCGTCAAAACTCATTTATGCGCTAAAATCTAGAATCTATGCACTAGTACAAATACATAGTGTGCTAAAAACCTCAAAACACTAAACCAATGACTCTAAGTGCTAAAAGAATTACTAAAAATGCTAAATCAATTAAAACACTAAAACAATGATCCTAAATGCTAAGAAATTGACTGAATGCACTAATTTAAAACCCTAGGCGCTAAAATGACTAAAAATTCGTGCTAAAAAATTAAAAAAACGTGCTAAAAATCGAAAGAAAAATTCACAATGAGGGGATTCCGAGGTCCACACAGGAGAACCATATGTTGGAGGTCGCTGGAATTTCCGTACTCGCTCAAATCGGTGCTCATGATGTGGGATAACCATTTTTGCCTTAGAGCTCCAATCTTCAAATTACCAAGTGCAAATGGTAAATCTATTTCACCTTTACCCTTTTAAGAAGTGCAAAGGGAGGTAATTAAGTGGCATTTCTTTCTTTTTCAAATTACTTAATTTTTCAAAGCCTCCTCATTCTCTCTTTTTTATCAGTAGATGAATCGATCAAAAAAATTCAAAATTTGAAAGTCTTCACAAAATTAAAAAATTCAAAAAAATTTAAAATCGCTAAAAAATCCTAAAATTCAAAAATCTATCTTATTCATCTCCCAAGGGGGCATCCTCGCATCATTATCTAACAATCAACGTCTGGGGCAAAATCAAAATCGTATCAGCACCACCAAGCAAATTTTTTTCTTTGAATCAATGTGTCATCGCGCATTGCTTCAAAGAGGGGCAAAAATGTATACACTGAAAAATTGGTCTGGAGATAATTGATCAAATAAGAAATTATTCAATTAATTGAAGCCTTTTATTCCTCTACTATATAAATTAATTTAATAATTTATTTATATAGCTCACTATTTCTAATTCCTCCCACCTTAATTCATTTCTTCCATTTTCCTAATTAAATAGACAAGTTTAATCAATTTTTAATTTAATTATTCATTACCATTAAATTTGAATATTTCATTTGGACACATGTGTCCTAACCTTTAACCACCTTCTATCCTAACCCCTCCAATCTAACCATGGGTATGTTTAACCTTATCCCCTCCAACTTCCTCTTTCTAACCTCCTTCGAAGTGTCCATACTCCTTTGAGGACACATGGCGTATTTGCCACATGTTATTTATTTCCTTGACACTTTCTTTCTTGTTGGCACTTGTTGGAGATTCCTTGACACGTGTCCCTCTAGGGATGACAAGTGTCCTATCTTTCAACCTCCTATCCAACTTTCTCATTTTCGACTGTTGATCTCTCCAAACCAAATCTTCATTGTTGAATCTTGCCACCTCAACTTTGGCTTTGGAAAATCTATAAATATCTCTCCTCTCAACCATGAGAGGACCCTTAGCATTTTTCTCAGCAATCTTAGCATCATTAGCGACATTCTTAAAAGCATTCTAATAGTTTTAGCACCATAATTTAGCATATCACTAGTATCATTGCAATTTGATGATGTCACTCATTGCATTTTAAACATAGCTATCATGATAATTTAGAATTGCACATCATCATCTAGATCATAGAATTGTATCATTTCACTTTCATTTTCTAGGTAGTCCTCTTGTGATCATGTAGCTGAGAGCCAATCCCTAGACCTGCAAGGTCCTTGAGAATAGAGAAAAATGGGACGATTTGAGGGAGTTTTCTAATTTGTTTATTTGTTTTACTCACTAATGTAATGTTTCATTGAATGTTGTGCTTAATTCTTGTTAAATGGATTGATACACATAATTTTGCACATAGGCCCCATCATCCCAAAGGCTATCCTCTCCTATTTCATGGTTGATTGGTCCTATTTTTGGGGACTAGGGCATGGAGTGCCTTGGTCCTGGAGCATGGTGTCCAAAAATGCCCTAGTCCCCCTTAAACAAGCCCCATTTTGAAATAGGGTAGGCACTCTCCCTCCTCAATGGAATTTGGTCCCCGAGGCTACACTTGACCATTGGAGGTTGGCCTAACCAATAATTTACTTAGGGAACCCTATATGAAGACATCATATCAATTCATTTTGGATCTGAGTCTCAATCCATTACATAACCAATAATTTACCTAGGGAACCCTATATGAAGACATCATATCAATTCATTTTGGATCCGAGTCTCAATCCATTACATATCCATAATATATGTGCATCCATTAAGCATTCATCATCAAGCATTTTCAGAGATTCAAGGCAACATTTCATCTTTCATGCGTTATGGAGAAAAGTTACATCAATCTTCATGCAAGCATGTGTGTTTGATTAGGTTTCTAATGTTCATGTGTTTGTCATTCTATTATGCTCAACATTTGTGGTTACATTCAAAGAGCATTTCTATTTTGTTTATCATTTCATCTTTCAAGCATTATGGAGCAAAGTTACATCAATCTTCATGCAAGCATGTGTGTTTGGTTAGGTTTTTAATGTTCATGTGTTTGTCATGCTATTATGTTCAACATTTATGGTTACATTCAAAGAGCATGGCATCATCAATCCTTCCATCAATAATTGTATATTTGAGGTATATCTCCTATCATTTACTTCACTATTTATATTATTCAATTTGAGGTTAATTCCAAAACCAGGGTTTGACCTAAGGCAAACCTCTATCCACAATGATGTCTTCTCTCTTTTTGTGTACAGGGAATAGGCTTATGAGTTGTGCTTAGGGATTTCAACAAGGTTGATGAAAACAAATAGGTTTATTTTTCGATGGAGAGAAATTTGGAGGATCAAGGTGATTTTGTACTACCTAGTTCTTAAAAAGTAGGCCAAACTTCTGAGAATAGGTTTTAAATGTCTTCTTTTGCCCAGATCTCAATTTGTGGCTTTGTGGGATATCTATAATAGTCTATTTTTTACAATCTACTTCAATTATTCATTGTTTTACCCTTATGTCGACTTGGATTTCATTATTAGAATGCTACCTGCAACAAGTTAGTTTCACAAAATACCAATGGAAGTGCTACAGGAAATACAAACTCAACCAATGAAACTACATGAAATACATATGAAATAAAAATACTAATATTACCTTCATGGTTTATGTCTCATTGTGTCCTAACTTCATTGTTCCTAGTTGCAGATGGTGTGCTCTCAGACAATGCATTGATAGCTTCCAAGATGGCATATGAAGAATGGGCTGATAACTGATAGTTCACAAATGCTATGATATGCAATACTACATGATTATGCTAAAATGATCTATGATAAAATGATAATTGCTTTTGCTTCAAAATTAAAACTCATGGATGCATAAGTTTTACAAATGATTTGCTTGAAAATGCACTTGAAGTCTCTTGAAGTCTAACTCTCTCTCAACTGAAGCTCCTGATTTTATAGACTTTGAGAGGATAAGATGATGTGTCTTAGATCAATGGTCATAATCAGATCTACAGTTTTGGATGGTTGTGAGAAAAGGTGAAGGTTGAGAGAAAGGGGGAAGGAGAAGACAAGTGTCACTCATCTCACCTTGACTAGGTTGTTGACTGAGGGAATTTAGGGATGGTTGGAGAAGATTTAGGCATGAGATGACTAGTGGACTCAAGTCCTTCCTAAGATGTAGGGAGTGCTGGAGAGAATATAGAAGGAGGTTATGAAATATGCATACGTACACAATATTCATTAAGTTTGGAGGTTGGAGATAAATGATGAATTAATATTTAAGAAATATTAATTTCCTTAGCCACATGATGGATGAGTTGGCAAAGGGAAGATGAACTGGAGATGGAAGGTGGGTTGGAAAAGAGAGATTAAATAATTTAGGAAATCATTTAATATTTGAGACAATAGGATAGGAGAATAATCATTAAATATTAGATATTTAATTGTTTGGAGAAGATAATTAAATATTAGATATTTAATTGTTTGCAGGAATAGGATAGATGAATTAATTAATAGAAAGATATGAAATGAATTAAATTAATTAATCTTTTCAAATTAATTGTTTAATAGAAGAATAATCATTAAATAAATATAAAATATTTATTTAATCGCTCATAGCCATTTTTATGTGTATACATTTTGCCCCTATTTGAAATGATGTGAAGACAACATTGTTTTAAAGATTAAATCAAGTCTCGATAGTGCGCCTGGTGGAGATTGAAAATCTTGATTGTGTGCCCCCTCAGGAGAGGAGATTGATCGTGAAATTGTGAAAAATTTGGTTTGAACGATTGATCTCATGATAATTTATAAAAAGAGTCTTGTCAATTAAATTCATTTGTAAAAAACAAATTAAATTACCCCATTGAATAACATTAATTACACTTCCAAATAGTAAATATAAAATTAACCAAGTTTAATTTTAATTTCATTGTTATCCTTGTCAGTTTGTGAAGAAAAATTTCTTTGTGAGGTGGTGAAATGGTGATTCTTGTGGAGAACCATCAATTTGAGCGTGTTCGACGATATCAGCAACCTCCCGAGTATGGGTATCTGGTATGTATCTTATTTCGAGCTTTGTTTTCAACTTGTCGTGCAACTTTTCATGTTTTTTAGGTGCTTTTTTTGAATTTTGAATTTTTTTCGATTTTTGGCATTAGGTTAGCACTTTTGCATTTTGATTTAGCGCATATGCAATTAGGTTTAGCGCATTTTCTCATGATAGCTCTTATGATAATTTGGTTATTGCATATGTGAAGAATGATAGCGCATATGCATAGATTAGCGCTTATGAATTGTTCGTTAGCGCATATGCATTTTGTTGTAACGCTTCTACTTGTTTCACGCATTTGTGTGTAGGGTTAGTGCGTTTGTTGGAAAAGTTAACGCGTATGCTTTTCTTTAGTGCTTTTGCTCAATAGGATAGTGCATATGATTTAGTTTAGCACTTTTGCTCAATAAGATAGCGCATATGCTCAAAATTGATATTTTTGATAAGTGCAAAAGCTAAAATCACTTTGATGATTAGATTTAACATGTTTGATGCACATGTATGATGAATAGGGACTTGATTGATTGATTGATTGATTGATGGATTGATTTATTAGCTCTAAGAAACCGATTTAGTTTCTGATGCAAGAGCTTAACAAAGTTTAGATTGAACTCAGTGATTGATAGAAAACCATGATTGATAGGTTTTAAAAATGATTTGATAGCTTAAGTTTCTTCAATTTGATTTGATAGATAGATAGCGTTAGTTGCTTCAATTTGATTTGATAGATAGATAGCGTAAGTTGCTTCAGTTTGATTTGATAGATAGATATCGTAAGTTGCTTTAGTTTGATTTGATTAATAGATACTTGATGATTGATCTAATTCTCTTGATAAATAGGAGAAACTTGATGTTCTCCAGTGTCGAGAGAAATTACCAGCAGTACGCCATTTAGTGCCAGAGCTGACACAAGTAGAGGTTAGACATATAGATGCCCGTGGTTTACGTCATCTGTTGTATATGCCTGAGATTACGTATAATAGAGGATTATTGACGACGTTAGCCAAGAGATGGCATAGTGAGCATAACACTTTCCACTTTCCCATCGATGAGATTAGTGTGGCGCTCGAGGATGTGTATAGGACTCTGCACATCCCAGTGACTGGCGAGTTAGTGCAGTATGATTTTTAGGATCATGTTGGGACATAGGCTTGCAGAGCCATTTTTGCTGATGAGAGCATCTCTAGAGGAGAGATCTGATGGGAGGATATGGTGATGTATTACGAGACTCTCCCTGTGATTCTTGATGGTTTTATTAGAGGATTTATTTGTCCTGATAGGAGATCGCGAGGTTTTGTTGTTGGATGGGGTGAGATTCTCCTGAGTATGATGCAACATCGTACTCGATATGCTTGGGGTGTTTGTATGCTGACACATTTATATCATGATCTTCATCAGGTGGTGTATGATGAGAGTGCTAGCTTGTCTACAGGATGCACTTTATTGCAGATCTAGTGTTGGGAGCACATTTTTGTGACTTGGCCTATCCATCACAGAGTTCGTGGAGAGAGGCAGCCATATGTGTATTTTTATGCAGGTATCCTTACTCAACATAAGTTGGGTAAGATGGATTATTGACGTTGGGTGCTTGATTCATTGGATAACATTACTTGGAGACCATATGTTGATTGTGAGTCATGGATGGATGATGCACGAACATTACCATTTATTATGCAGAGTAGATATCTCATTGGTCGGACTCCTTACATTATTGAGCGATAGTTGATTAGTCGCATTCTTAGACAGTTTGGTATGATCCAACCTATGCCTATTGGTGTGATGATATATGCTCGACGGTACAGAGATAGGTGAGATTGGGGACCATCTTTGTCATTTGAGATTGTGTGTGCAAAGTTTCTTGATACTCTGAGAGTGGCTTATGATATGAGATTGCACATTCTTGATCCTGGGGTTACTGCAAATTATGCTCAGTACATACTAGCTCATTCATTTCCTCGTATTACTGATCCAGCAGATCCTCCTCCCAGCTCAGGAGATGAGGATGATGATTCAGATCATCCAAGTGTGAGGAGACAAAGATGGAGATGAGAGACCAAAGCTTCTCAGGAGGCTGGGGGAGATGGAGATGAGGGTGGGGATGGAGGTGGTGGTGGTAGGAGACCTGGACGGAGGGGACGTAGATTGAGAGTTTGTGGAGGACAGTTTGGACCGGTTGGCAGGATTGGGAGACCACGTCTTATGGGTGGGGAGATGTTGGACGGATTGGGAGGAAGCATGGTAGGGAAAGGATGAGATCACCGAGAGGGTTGTCATTGACAGGAGGAGGAAGGGTGACTAGATTGGATGGGGGTCACGGGAGAGGCATTGATTTTGGTCAGATTTAGCTAGACCCTAGGGTTATTGCAACTCATGGTGGAGATGATGAGGATCCAGAGGATCATGTTCCTCTTATTAGATGACGGGTTTTGAGAGCTACTCAGACTGAGATTCTAGCAGTTGGACAAGGAGGTGGTGAGGAGGGGATTGGGGTTCATGCACCATAGTAGGATTCTCCATAGCAGGATGCACCAGGCATGATATGCCAGAGCAGGATGCACGAAAGCATGATATGCCAGAGCAGGAGACCATTGATAGTCTTAGAGAACAGATTGATCAACTTCAAGCATAGGTGCAAACTCTCATGGTTGAGAGGGATAGAGCTGTTAGGAGACAGCAGGACACTCGGGGTCTTCTTGATCATATTCAGCAGGTTGGATCAGGTACTCTCTTGGTTGACATTGTTAGAGCACTAGTTCAGGTCGGGAAGGAGACTTCCCACTGGCAATGACGATATGAGGACGTAGTTGTAGAGAGCCAGAGAGCAGGTAGTTATCATACCACCATGTTGATGGATACTAGCAATGGTGGGGTTATGGGGCCTCCTCAAAGGAGTGGTGATCATGGGAGACAGGCATCTGGAGGATCTTCTCACCCACAGCCATAGAGACAAACAGAGTCAAGTGGTAGTGGTACAGGATAGCTGTGACTTGACTTCAGAGGCACTTGTATTGTTTATCTGATATCATTGTATACTTGGACTTTTGTTGTTTTATGATGATCTATATGCAGACATGGACTCTATATGATGATGGTCTTTATTATGTTACTCTATATGATGATGATATATATGCTTTGTTTATATGGATGCAGTGATTAGATGGATGATGATATTTATGCATGTTACTCTTTTTGATGATGATACTTCATTTGATGATGCAATGATAAATGTTTTTTTGATTTTCAATTTTGATGACCTTGGATGCAAATGAAAAATGATTACTAACTTAAATGATTCAAATGCAGTGATCTATATGTAAATGCAAATGAATGATTGACTGCTTTAATGTTTATATGTAATGCTTATAATGATTATGAATCTAAGTGTAAAGATGCAACTAAATGATCGTTAATGGAATGATAATGCAAATAATGATGATGATACACTACATGATGAATGAAATGCACACAATTGAATGCAAAATAATGCAATGATTTACATACAACTAAAAAAAATGGATAATGATTAAAATGATTCTAAAAATGAATGCACCTACAATGATTAAATGCAAATTATTTTTGTTTGTCCAAGTATACTCAATCTTTATTTATGATCGTTGATCTGTTAATGAAATGAAATACTTAAAATGCAACTGACATTGAATGCTTATAATGCAGATGAATAATGAAATACTTAAAATGCAACTGACATTGAATGCTTATAATGCAGATGAATAATGAGCTAATCTAAAATGATCTAACTAAAAATGATACTGCCATTCTTCATATGTGATCTTGTAATAGTGCTTGATTTCATAATTGAGCTTTAAAATGTTGTAAGAAAATACAAGCAGCTTAACATAAAGATTCAAGATGACCTAAGTATTTCTTACATGGATTTTGATATAGCAAGTTAATACAAGCAATTTGATATAATGGATCAAGTTGACCTGAGTATTGTTTGCAGAATAGACAAGGATTATATCCTTTCATGCATGACTTGGAACATCCTCCTTGATCTTTTTTTGATCATATCTTGAGACAAGTACATACCATAGTAAGAGATAAACCATAGACATCAATCAAAGAAAAGTAATCATGCCCCATCATAGCTTCTCTAGTCATGGACATCCTTGAGTCGCATAGAGTACATGATTAGCAATAAAATCAAGATATAAACACTAAATCTTGTATGTCATTCACATGTTGTTATGGTCATTAATTGGTATAATCATTTTGATGAATGATCTTTGATAATCCTGTATTACTTGCTAGTTGATTCTTCATTTTCTGGGTTTCATGATTCAGTTGTTGATGAAATGCCTTGATTTTTGTTGCTTTGTTGCTCGTTATCTGTTTCAAAAATCCTAGGTGTTTTTGGTTTTTCTATGTTTTTTGAATGTTTTGGATTTTCAAAGATTCAAAAGATCACCTTAGCAAAAGGAATTAGGATTTTTCCCCCAACGGAAACAAAACATTATTATGGATATATGAATTGATCAAGATCCAAACCATAGCGGGATACAAATGCAGATTGATTGATTCTGATAAAATCTAAGATAGTGACTACGACAAGTGTGTCAAAGATTGATAATTGTTGGTAAGCTGGATATTTTCTGCTAAATGGTTCAGAGCAATGGACTCAAAAGATGGAAGATGAAATGGATAAGCTAGGATATATGGAAGCGATGGATGTGATTGGATGGAGTGGATAGGTGTGCAAAGCGATCTCATAGATGGAGGAACTCACTTTTTAGATAGTGCCTGTTTACCAGCTTTTCACCATCTAAATTTATTGCATTTTTTTATTTTTTTGATGATTTTATATTCTTTTTGTTGATTTTTTTTTTCAGGACTTTATATGCTTTTTGTTGATTTTTTCAGTACTTTATATCTCAAGCATAGAATTTCTTGAGATGGATAGAATTGATAGGTTTATCAAACCAATCACCTTCAGGGGTAGATAATTTGTATGCTCCTAATCCATATGCTGCTACTATGACAAAAGGTCCTAGCCAATTTGGTTCAAATTTTCCCTTCTTTTCTCGATCTTGTTGATTTCTTAGATTCTCCCTTAAAACTATATCTCCAATCTGAAAAATGTGCGGCTTGACTCCATGGTTATAACTTCTTGTCATTCTTTGTTGATATACTTTCAAATGATATGTTGCATTTTGGCAACATTCCTGAATCAGTTCTAGTTCCTGGAGTCAAGAGACTCGTTATTCTTCTGGTATAAGACCTTGCAATGATACTCGTAGAGAAGGTATCTCTACTTCTATAGGTAATATGGCTTCTGATCCATAGACCAAACAATATGGAGTTTCCCCTGTTGGAGTGCGGATGCTAGTTCGGTATGCCCAAAGAGTGGGATTTAGCTGAATGTGCCAGTCTTTTCCAGCTTCATTGTCTATTTTCTTCAAGATTGTCAAGATAGTTTTGTTTTGTAGCCTCAACTTGACCATTTCCCTGTGGATAATATGGAGTAGAAAACCTATGTTGGATATGAAATTGTTCATAGGAACTCCATAGCAACAGATTATATAATTCAAAATAAATGATGATATTTGTTTTCATGTCACTGTTGTTAAAGGCACTGCTTCAATCCATTTAGTAAAATATTCAGTGGCAATCAAAATAAACTTATGTCCATTAGAAGATGAGGGATTTATCTTTCCTACCAAATCAAGGCCCCATTGTGAAAATGGCCATGATCCTGTCATAGGATATAACTCTTGTGCTGGTGCATGAATGAAATTCTCATGGATTTGACATTGTTTGCATTTTCTAGCATATGTGAATGAATCTCTCTCCATAGTAGGCCAAAAGTAACCCATACGAAGAAGTTTCTTGGCCAATGTTAAATCACTTGAGTGTGTGCCACAAATACCTGCATGAATGTTGTTAAGAACTTTCTCAGATTCTTCTTGTTCAAGACATCTTAACAAAGTACCATCTAGACCATGCCTATATAGGATATCAACAATAATAGTATGGCGAGAGGATTGACAGATAAAATTCCTTCTCTGATTGCGAGATAAGTCAAGAGGAAGGATATTTTCTTTTAAATACTAGTAAGTTTGACCGTATGAGGATTGATCGGTTCTTGATATATGGAAAATTCGGTAGATATGTTGGGATTGAATGGTAGGGGTTAAAATATCTTCCATGAGAAATTCATAACGTTGTTGATTCTCCTTATTTTTCAAGAGAGATGCTATTGTAGCCATTGCATTTGTTGCTTTATTCTCATTTCTTGGAATCTGGGTGAATGATATTTCTTTAAAGTGTTCTTTAAATTCCTTTACCAGCAATTTGTATGGCATAAGCTTATCATCCTTTGTTTGATATCCATCATTTATTTGGTTGATGATAAGTTGTGAATCACAATAGACATGTAGTTCTTTGACATTCCATTCAATGGCCATGTTAAGCCCAATAGCCAATGCTTCATACTCTGCAGTATTATTGGTGTATGGAAACAACAGTCTATATGATTTGGGAATTGTGTGTCCTTGAAGTGTGATAAAAAAAGATTCTTGCACCTGATCCATATTGTGTATAAGAACCATCAAAGTGCAATTCCCAAAAGTTTGTACTTACTGTCAAGGTATCTGCATCAGGAAATTCGATGTGCAAAGGCATGTCATTTTGTAAAGGTGCATCGGCTAATTGATCAGCGATGACTTGTCCTTTGATAGCTTTCTGGTCAACATACTCTATATCAAATTCACTTAGTATCATAACCTATTTGGCTAGTCTCCCTATCAATGATGACTTGCCCAACAAATATTTGAGGGGATCTATCTTTTCTATTAGTTTCACATAATGAATCAACATATAATGTCACAGCTTCTGAGTTGCAAATACATCTACTAGACATGTATTTTCTATTGAGGAATAATTTAATTCATAGCCAACAAGCTTTCTACTGATATAATAAATTGCTTTTTCTTTTCCTTCTTCATCATGTTGAGCTAGGAGAGATTCTAATGATGCATATGTTGCTGAGATATAGAGTAACAATGGTTTCCCTTTGGTTGGTGATATCAGTACTGGAGGACTCATAAGATATTATTTTATTTGCAAAAAAGCTTCTTCACATTTTAGATCTCATTTGAATGGAATATTTTTATGTAGAAGATGGGTGAATGGAAGACATCTATCTGCTAACTGAGAAACAAATCTCCTGATTGATAGTAATCTTCCTTGTAAAGATCGCAATTGACTTATGTTCCTAGGTGACTCCATCTCCATGATAGCTTTGACTTTTTTAGGATCTACTTCAATTCCATGGGCTGATATAATGTACCCAAGGAGTTTTCCAGAGGTTACCCAAATGCACATTTCTTTGGATTTAATCTCAATTGATATCTTTCCAACCTGTCAAAAATCTTTCTTAAGATGTTCAAATGTTCTTGTCTTGTATGAGATTTTGCAAGTGTGTCATCAACATAATCTTCCATAAATGTATGCATCATATCATGGAAAATTGTTGTCATAGCCCTTTGATAAGTTGCTCCTGCATTCTTAAGCCCAAATGGCATAACATTCTAGAAACATGTTCCCCATGCATAGGTGAAAGTTGTCTTTTCTTGATCTTCAGGTGCAATTCTTATTTGATTATATCTGGAGAAGCCATCCATTAATGAAAACATCTCATGCCCTGCTAATAAGTCCACTATTATATCAATGTTTGGTAGTGGAAAATCATCTTTTGGACATGCTTTATTCAGATCTCTGAAATCTATATAGACTCTTATGCTTTTATTTGGTTTTGATATTGGTACAATACTTGAAACCCATTCTAGATAAGCAACAAGTCTTATAAAACCCACTTCTAATAGTTTCTTCAGCTTGGTTTTTACAAGAAGAGCAATGTGTG
The DNA here is from genome assembly GCF_030272615.1 of Cryptomeria japonica. NCBI lineage: Eukaryota > Viridiplantae > Streptophyta > Pinopsida > Cupressales > Cupressaceae > Cryptomeria > Cryptomeria japonica. The sequence continues at coordinate 316,566,124 of NC_081409.1, read as the reverse complement.
GATGCATATTTCTTAGCTTATGTTTAACTAGTTTTTCTTTTAAAACCATATTAAGATGATGCATGATAAGATCTAGATTAAGTCTTGGCATATCTGCATAGGACAAAGCAAAATTTATTTGTCTTTCCTTAAAGAATTCCATGTATTCTTTCCTCTCTTTTTTTGATAATGAGGCATCATAATGAAGTATTTTAGGATCCTTTAATGTACCAATGTTTACTGCTTCTGTTGGTTTTGTTAGGATAGCAGATCTCTCTTGGAAATATGCAGGAAGAATGTCAAAATTTCCATCTTCTGGCGCCTCAAAGAGGTTTTCACCATCAGATATGTCCTTTGTTTTCCCTTTTGATTGATCTAGTGTTGCCATGAAATGGTTTTCAACAATAGGTCTCTTTCCTTGTTTTATTTCGCTTTTGTGACTGGAAAGTTTGGCATTCTCCTGACTACGAGAAACATCACTTGATTCTACAATGGAAGATATCTTAGGTGGGATGGGTTCAACATTGTTAAGGTACACAGCTAAGTCATGATCATTGGAAAAGACATTCAGTTCGGGGTTGTCTAAATTATCCCAATCAATTAGTTCAGGATGAAAAAGGGGTAAATCATCATCACTATCATCATTAGGTGTTTCAACATTCATGACATAATGATCATAACTTGGCATAAAATAGGTATTGTCATAGATTCAATGTTTTTGAGAATTGTCTTTCTCAAGCGTCTCGGAATTGGTCCTAACAAAATCAATATTAGCGTTTTGTAGTTCACACTAAAGTGGTTCTTCAACTAACATTTTTCCTTTAAATGAATGGATTATATCAACACACACATCTTTAATACTGCAAATTCCTTTTTGATTGACCTCATTTGCATTTTGGAGTTGACATACTTGTGTACATGATAAAGAGGATTCTTTTGCTAGATTGTGTCTCCTTTCAAACTCAACTTATTTTGGACTAATAGTCAATCCAACTTGACTATCTCTTGATTCTTCTATGGTTCTGCCACATCTGGATACATCTTGTTCCTCTTTTGATGAAAATCTTGTATTTCTAGATGCTTGATCTATCCTTGTTTGTACTTCTTGTGGCATTACTTATTTGTCTTTGTCATTCCCTTTCCTTTTTGCATATGCCTCTTTTCTCTGAATTCTGAGTTTTTCTTGCCTTCCTTCTAACTCCATCTTTTGTTTTGTAATAGACAAGTCTTCTTTCATGATAGCTGCTTGGTCTTCATTGGTAGGATATACTGATTCTCTGTTATGTGGAACTCTTGTATCTTGTGTTGGCTTCAAAATTATTGCAATATTGACTAGAATCTGCAGCTATAGTGATCTATTGTCCTTCATGAAGAAATTTTACACATTGATGATATGTAGAAGGAACTGCTTGCATCTTGTGAATCCATGGTCTTCTTAGAAGAATGTTATAAGAGAGGTTCAAATCTAAAACCTGACACAATGTATCCCTTTCCACAGGTCCTATTTTCATTGGTAGCATAACAGTTCATCTAGAAGAATGTTCTGCTTCATCATAAGCCTTGATAGTTATTTTCTTTTTCGGGTCTAATGCATTTTCTGAATATCCCAAAGCTTTTATCAAACTTAAAGCACAAATGTTTAAGCCAGTTACTCCATCTATGAGTACACATTTAACATGAGTTTTATTAATGGTGACTTCAACATGTAAGGGAGCATTGTGAGGATGTTGTAAAGATGCGTCACCATTTTCAGAAAATGATAAGCAATGAGGAGCTATAAGGTGTCCTACCATGTTTTGGAACTGATCTACATCTAAATCTTTTGAAACTGTTGTTTCCACTAAAGCTTTCTCCAAAATTTGTTTATGCATAGGTGAAACCTTGAGAAGTTTCAGAATTGATATTTGAGTGGGTATTCTTTGTAATTGCTCTACTAAATTGTATTGTTGTGAAGTGGATGTTGGGTCTTTTGGTATACCTGGAAAGGTAACCTTTGCTTTGCTTCTCGTAATAACATTGATTGGCTCTGAAGATGGATTATCTTTAACAATGATCACATTTACCACATAATCATATGTATAAGTGTAATTCACTTTGGCTTTTCCTTTGCCATCTTTTAATTGGGATTGTTCACCTTTGTCATAATTCGGAAGTGGAGTTTTGAAAGCTAGGTGTGATTCATTTTTCTTATGGCTATCCACTATGATGATTCCATTATCAATCAAATCTTGGATAAGGTGTTTCAATCTCTAACAATCATTTGTCTGGTGTCCTTTATTCTGATGGTAATTGCAAAAATGATTGTCATTCCACCAATTTGGCTTGACTAGTGGTTCATAATTTCTTGCTTCTGGTAAAACAATCAATTTGTTGGCAAGCAGAGTTTTTAGAGCCGATTCCAAAGGTTCTCCAATGTTTGTGAATTTCCTCCAAGGATTGGAGAAAAAGGACTTGGCTTTATTATTTTCTGGATTGTTATTGCTTGGGATTTGACTTGATAGATTAAAAATTGGTTGTTGTTGTTTTGTAGTACTATTATTGTCATTTCCTTCATTGCTGACTTTCCTATTCTTTGACTAGAACTTGGGTTTGTCATTGTTGTTGTTGTTGTTGTTGTATGAGTTATGTAAAGTTTTAGCTCTCCTTTCTTTACCATTGCGTTCTCTATTTTCAGACCATTCTCGATCATTTTGGAAAAAGAGGGAGGACATTGCATTCTTAGTCGATAACTCATTTCACTGATAAGATTATCAATGAATATGTCCATTTTTTCTTGATCAGGTACATCTCGGGGATACCTATTAAACATGCATTTCCATCATTGTAAGAAGATCATAAAAGATTCACCATTATTTTGTTTAACATTGCAAAGATCCAGAATTGTTATCTCATTCCTTATATTGTAGAGTATTGTGAAATAAATCTACTCACAAGTTCTTCAAACGATTTGATTCTGGATGGTAATCTTGAAAAACCACTCCATTGATTGTCCATTTAAACTCCTAGGAAAAAAACGCATAAGGTAAGTTTAATCATGAGCGAATTCCATGCTCATAGTACAAAACTCTCTAATGTGATCCCGAGGATCAGATTTTCCATCGTATTTGTCATATTCAGGAATCTCGCAATGTTGCAAAAATGGTATCATATTCAAATTCTTATCGAAAGGATATGGGCATATATCTTCTAATGAATACTTCTTGGAGCTTATTCCATTTTGCATGTCTTGTATCTGTTGTTGTAGAGTTTGCATTTGTTGAGTAAGGTTTGACAATGGATTATCCACATAATTTCTCCTTGTTTCTTCATGAGTTCTTTTATCACTACGCTCTTTTCTTGTGTCATCCCTTTCTTTCCTTGTTTCTTCATGACTTTCTTTGTTCACATCTTCGTTATTGGGATCATCTGTGTTCTGGGTGTTACTTGCCTCCACATCTTGTTTCAAGCTTTCTATGTTAAAGTCTTGTGGCAGTTTAGCTCCAAATTTTGCCAACATCAACAGATATTTCTCTTTTTGCTTTGCCAACAATTTTTCCATTAGCCTATCAAATTTGAAATCTTGCTCGAGATCTCTAATGGTGCTATTGATTGCTTCTTCATCAACAGTGGTAAACCCAAAAGTTTGGAATACAGGATTATCTTCTTCCTCCATTTGTTGTTGTTTTCTAAGTTGTTCGTATTGGGCTCTAGTCCAAACTGGCATGTGATTATTTCAAAGTTTGTTGAAATTTCTAAAGGACAAAGTCAATAGGTGATTATTGGTTTAGGAAGATATACTTTGTTGATTTTACTGCTATTGTTTGTTCATTGTGATAAAGCATCTCTCTGTTGAAAAGCACATCTTTGCAAAATTTCACCATCAAACTCTGTACTGTAGCCACGTAAGTAGTGACGAAAACAATGTAGGAATGTCCTATGTTTTAATAAGATCTTGCGATTGATATACAAGAATCTTATTCTTTTCTAAGTAGCTTTATAGCTGGGTTTTCTTTTCTTAAGGTGATACTTAAAAGTCATATAAGCATTTGATAATTTACAAGTTTGTTTGATTCCAATGTTGGTGCAATTTTGATTTTGATATAACTCAGGTTCAAAATAAGAAAGATATATCCAAGATTATGAACCTAGTATGGATTGATCAAGCTTCGTGATAGAGGATTTGATTATCCTAATGAGAGACTTGACAATGATGTTGATTTTTGCACTTAAGATATATATGAATCAATAGCTTGTTGAATGTTGATGTTTATAGAAACCTCTTGGGAATAACCTGTTGGATTAATGACCTAGTTGTTGAGCTAGTTTGAAAATACTTGATGGTTAGAGACAAATCTACTCAAGAAGTATTTCAATACTGACGTTTTGATACTTTAGTTTTGATTTGGTGTTTCAAATGTTGGAAAGCTTTTGTATTACCCTTTTGATCAAACTTTTTCAACAATTTGTTGGATTTTTGCTCACTCGTAGATGATAATTTTCTTCAATTTTTGACCATTTGGAACATGTAACTGACATAGAAGACACAATGTTTAATAAACAAAATGCACAAGCAAGTACAAATCTTATGGCATGCTGAGAAAATAGTTGTTGAATCTCACATGGGGTTTCCCCCGAAGCTACGCTATTCAAAGTGGATATTTAGATGCTTGACCCCACTGGCTCCACCCTTAGCACTCACTTCTCCAAGACAGCCAAGCACCAGTTTCCATGAAAACTCCCCACGACAAACTTTATATCTCTACTAGGAACCGTATGTGTGTGAGTTGCTTCAGAGGTCCGACCTCCTTCACTAATAACTAGGAGGATTTTGGCAACTAGTACAAGTGGTTTTTAGTAAAGGCTTCTGGTCATGTGGCCATACATGCGGTACTTTCAGCTCTGTAATTACAGAAGGTTCCCAGCCTATAGAGGCTACACTCCATAGGGTTTATGGGGAAACATAGTGTCGGTATGAACTTATCAGCACATGTTGTTTAGGACTTTCATCATAAACACGATTTATTTAGAGTGGATTGGAAGGACTCGGTATTATCTCGTTTCCACTTTAGGTCGTTCCCCTCTCACTGGCCCCCTCAAGGCAGCTCAGTAAGGCAGGCCCTCTAAAGGATTTAATTGCTTGGAAGTAAAGAAAGCATAAAAAGAGTGGGTTTGGCTTTTTGGTCACCCAATTAAGGGGAGAGCATATACCTACCACTTTTGAGACACAGAATATAAGTTTTATTTTTAACTTTCCATAGCAATGTGATATATCCTCTACTTGGAGATGTTGCTCCAACAAGCATGGTGTTTATTTTAGCCTTTTTAAAAGTCTACATGCAACAATTTTAGAGAAGTTACTAAAAATGCAAATTGCATGCTATCAATTTGTCCTCTTAGTTAGACTAAATGAGCAAGACATGATATATTACTTCCCAAAATAAGGCTTTTAATTAACTAAGTGAGGAAATGCATAAAATTTGCCTTAAACACCATCCTGCACATGCATGTTAGTAGTTTGAAAAATTTAATTTCTTGGACATTCAGACCTGTAAGAAAATTTTGTTTGTTGGAAATAAAAGCGCTATTCTAACATATGCACTATATTTCCCCTCAAAAACGCTAATCTGTAGAGCAAAAACACTAACCTGGACTACAAAAGTGCTACTCTGTGGACACAAAAGCACGATTTTTTTAATAAATGTGCTAACCTAGAGGACAAAAGCGTTAACCTGTAATGCAAATGTGTAGATTTTCAAACAAAAGCGCTACCCTGCATGGCATATGCGTTAACTTGAGATGCAAATGTGCTAACCTAAGATGCAAATGCGCTAACTTGTGGAACAAAAGCGCTGTCAGAATTCACACATGCGTGAATTTGCATTACAAATGCGTTAATTTTACTTTTGCGAGATTTTTAAAGATATATGCGAGGTCTACGAGCCCCATGGTGGGTGCCAAAAATGTGTCGACTTGAATTTCATCATCAGAATGCTACCTGCAACAAGTTAGTTTCACAAAATACCAATGGAAGTGCTACAGGAAATCCAAACTCAACCAATGAAACTACATGAAATACATATGAAATAAAAATACTAATATTACCTTCATGGTTTATATCTCATTGTGTCCTAACTCCACTGTTCCTGGTTGCAGATGTTGTGCTCTCAGACAATGCATTGATAGCTTCCAAGATGGCATATGAAGAATGGACTGATGACTGATAATTCACAAATGCTATGATATGCAATACTACATGATTATGCTAAAATGATTTATGATAAAATGATAATTTCTATTTGCTTCAAGATTAAAACTCACGGATGCATAAGTTTTACAAATGATTTGCTTGAAAATACACTTGAAGTCTCTTGAAGTCTAACTCTCTCTCAACTGAAGCTCTTGATTTTATAGACTTTGAGAGGATAAGATGATGTGGCTTAGATCAATGGTCATGATCAGATCTGCAGATTTGGATGGTTGTAAGAAAAGGTGAAGGTTGAGAGAAAGGGGGAAGGAGAAGACAAGTGTCACTCATCTCACCTTGACTGGGTTGCTGACTGAGGGAATCTAGGGATGGTTGGAGAAGATTTAGGCATGAGAGGGCAAGTGGACTCAAGTCCTTCCTAAGATGTAGGGAGTGTTGGAAATAATATAGAAGGAGGTTATGAAATATGTGTACGTACACAATATTCATTAAGTTTGGAGGTTGGAGATAAATGATGAATTAATATTTAAGAAATATTAATTTCCTTAGCCACATGATGGATGAGTTGGCAAAGGGAAGATGAAGTGGAGATGGAAGGTGAGTTGGAAAAGAGAGATTAAATAATTTAGGAAATCATTTAATATTTGAGACTATAGGATAGGAGAATAATTAATTTAGAAAATTATTTAATATTTGAAACTATAGGATAGGAGTTACAATCATTAAATATTAGATTTTTAATTAAATTGGTTAAAAGGATAATTAAATATTAGATATTTAATTGTTTGGAGGAATGTGATAGATGAATTAATTAATAAAATATAAATTAATAGAAAGATACGAAATGAATTAAATAAATTAATCTTTTCAAATTAACTATTTAATAGAAGAATAATCATTAAATAAATATAAAATATTTATTTAATCGTTCATAGCCATTTTTATGTGTATACAACCCTAATTTCACAATTACCATCTGATTTCAACTAAGAAAGAGGGGGTAAACAAATAACCAGTGAATCTAATAAAAAAATTAGCCCTTTTCTTATTTGGATTGTGGCTAGATCTATTAGATTCACCCCTCTTTCAATGTAATGGTCCCTAAGGTAAAATTAGTGGTCTTACCATCCTAATTGGTGAAACCCTAGTTTTTCCACCATTACAAATCTATTAAATGGGTGGATAATATTGACAAATTTAATTAGATAACTTAGAACTTATTAAATTAAATAATTAGGTGTTAGGAATCCCAGGTGATGAATGAATGATGAAGGTGTCCTAGGTGATAAACAACTATTCATTAGATGATGATGATGATGATGATGAAACATATGATGATAAGACAACAATGTGTACTTGGTCAACAAAATGATGAAGACAAATGCATTATTTGGATGTCTACAATCTAGTTCACCAAATCCATTATTTATTGTACTTCCAAAAGATTGATCATCACCTTTACCAATTATAGACAACCAATTAAACTACAATCCTTTAATACATCACATATTCTCCTTATTTTGTCATGTTTAAATAAAATTAGGTTTTGCTTCTCAAGACTCTCTTGGAAATTTTAAAGATATTTTTCGTCATTTGTTTCTTGGGGAAGCGTACTAGTAGCCATTTAAGCTAATTTAATGCACCCACAAATTCTTGATGGTACATCAAACTTTGACTTTTTTATTTTCTTGTCTTTATGTGCGACTTAAATGCTTATAACTGTGGGATTCGTTACGCATGCAAGGGTCAAAAAATACATATTTAAAGTGTTGGTTAATATCCACTAAAAGATGTTCCAATACATATGCACAAATCCCCCTCTGCACTATGTGTACCAATAATGGTGTACAAATGGGCCAATTATGATCCAAAAAAGCTTAAAATGGGTAATTATTCGTACATGTGAAATTTATTAATGGTCTTTTAAGTTTTTTTTGGTTTCTTTAAAATTTTGTTCAATAATGCAAAAATTATCACACAATCTAACCCAAAAACAAGCAACATTTAATAGAGCTATAGATTGTAGAAACCTAATATCATTAATTCTTTACAATTAATAATTGAAAAATTGAATATGCAGAAAAAATAAATGACCATTGAAACATGGAAACTCTACTCTTCCCCTATCCTATCCTATGCACTCAATAATTTCAATTTAAAAAGCTTTTCCAAATCATTTGGAGCTATTTTGTATTTTTCGGACAAGACGATGTACAAGCGTTGAAAACATTTATGTAGTTACGTAATCCGAGTGGTCCCACTTTTCAAAAGGCTGATTTCGTACGTTGTAAAGGACAAAAGCCTTCCATTAACAGCTAAATCACGATGTTACTCTCGAACTGCGAAACAAGTGTATCGAGGTCCTCTTCTGCGATTCACAAGACTGTCAGTCAATAGCGACAATAAATTCCCTTTCCATGTAAAAAATTCTCTTTTCTTTAATATGCTCAGCCCATCAGTGCCAACTCGATTTTTTCAACAAATTGTATTTGGGGAAAGGGTTCTATGGGATTTTGTCTTGTAATAAATGAGATGCTTCATTCATGGCCTCAGAGCTTTGATATAAAATGCTACTGTTTCTATCATTAGGAATCACTTTAGTCCAGAGGATCAGAAAAAGAAGTGTGAACAAATTTGCCAGATGAAAGAACAAAAGCTGGGAAACCTCAATGGGATTCTAAATGCAGAAAGTGTAGTTGAGAGAAAAAATGATGGAATTTTGGAGACATCCACTGGTTTTAGTACAGCAGAAATGTCAAGCCTTACAGCGCTCTGTAATGCTTTTTTTCCCTCTCTGCCTTTAGAAGCTACTGGTCTTGTACTGGATAGCTCAGATTTCAGTAAGGATGTCGAGGAATTTTATAGGGCTTCTTTGCCAAACGGGTGGAGCACCTTTGAGGTAAGCTTATCCTGAGGTCGGAATTACTGTGTTATAAACAATCCATTAAATAGAGCTATTAGATTTTCACAATTCATTCTAATATTGTTTGTAATCTTTGGGATTGTGTGAGCAGTTTTTAACCATGGATCATGAATACTGTGTTATAAACAATCCATTAAATAGAGCTATTAGATTTTCACAATCTATTCTAATACTGTATTCTGTGATCCATCATCAGATTACAGGAGAGTTCAAAGAGAAGTAAGATCATGAATCATGGAGTGTGATTCAAAATGTTGATGGTTAAAAACTGCTAGCACAATCAAATCCAGAAACTACAAACAAAACCCATTAATCTTTTTCAAGATTTTTCTAAAAATTCTGTTTTTAATGTCAATATACCTGAAGTCCCAAAACGAAACTTAATTCACAAAATATAACCTGAAATTGTTTAAATATTGTTTAATGCTGCTTCTAGACTTAAAGTAGACTGTATACAATTTTTTTTATCAAATGTTATCTAAAATGCTACTTTTATCACGATCTCTGTCAAAATATAGTTTAAAAGACGATCTTGAAATTGATATATTTTAGATCCTGAAAGAGAACTTAATAACCTTATGGCAGGTTGCTGAAACCATGAAGAATGTGCTCAAACCTGAGGACCTTAAGATCCTGAGGACAATTCTGTGGTTGCTGTCTACATCTTTGGGAACCTTTTTGCTTGCAGGAAGGCAGTCTTTCGCTACAGAGTTTCCGTTTGTTCAAAGGTTTGGGAATTTGCCTCTTGAGAAACGAGAGAAAGTGCTTCTTGACTGGTCTACTAGTTCGTTCTCCTTATTCAGGACTGTTTTCAAAGCTTTCAAAATCGGCATAATGTGGAATCATTTCACCAGAGTAAGTTGAAAAATCTCAACTAAACAATAAACATAATATTTTTAGTTACAATAGATCTGTTGCATTAAAAAGTGGAGAATGCACACAAAACTTCTCTTTAGTTAGTTTTATACTATTTGTTTAAATTGTGTGATACTTTTTATTATCAACGTTTTGGATCATACTACATGATCTATCATCAGGATTTCTGCTTTCTAACTATTTCATTCTGATGTATGATCCGAAATGCTGATGATAAAAAGTATCTCACACAGTTTAAACCAAAAATTTTTATGAACTATTACATGACTCTTAACTTGTTTTGTTTAGTACTCTAGGCAGCTTTGAATCCATTAGACTATTGAATCCTGTAAAATATGCCCCACACACAATTTTCAGTAGCAACAGAACCTATAGGTAAAATGTTAAGACAAATAGGCTGCAGATGGAGAAGAAACTCTCTTTCCAATATCAGCCCCAAGCACTGTCACTGGCCCAACCCTGTACTGTGTATGACAAAATTGTGAATCTGATTGCCAGTTAGCTCAAATTCCAAAACGATATCTCTACCCCAACCAGTATTTCCTTAAAGATTATGTGAAGTGATAGCTAAGGCTATCTGTTCATTTCCTCCAAATTTGATTCTTCCTGTTCTCTTTGTTGGCCTTTTCTTATGCCCATTTAATTTTTTGCCCTATGCATGTCCTTGTAAACAACCCGAGGCAAGTTTTGAGGTAAAATTTCCTAGCTTGTGTGAAATCAACAGCTTGGAGGGGACAAGCTAAACTCATTAAAGAAACAGTTTCAACTATTCATCAGAACAAAACAACTCTTTTATTTAAAAGAACAGAGGATTTTTTGAAAATTTAGAACTGATACACTTTTTAAGGAATATGAATAGAATTCAATAACAATATACCCACTGCAACATTGGAAACTTTCTCAACATTATTATAGGCACTGCTTGCATCCCTTCCACAGGCACTCAACATTTCAAGAAGTTTTAAGGAACCAGGGCTAATCCACTTCATGAAGGATTGTTTCATATGATGGAGATGGATAGCTTGAATTCACTATCAAGTTTGAACAGAGTTAGTTAAATCTTCTCCTGCATCTAGCCTAATTAAAGATTAGGCCATGGTGCAGAGGCCTAGCTAGCAGCAGCTGCCACTCATTGTGGATAAGATTTTTCTCTCTTTACATATTCTTCATGTTTGTCCTCACTGGCACAAACTACTGATTACTCTCAACCAAATCTTATCAAGAAACTGTTCACTCATCCCAATCTTCTCCATAAATTCAGGAGCACTGTATTGCCTGTGGGCTCAAAAAGTAATCGATTTATCTTTTATAATCCATTGCTGTGTTATATATTTTCATTATAAAGATATTCAATGTTTTTTATTAAGATAGACGGGGATTTCGCAAGGGCCTAGATCTATTTATCTTTTCAAAATTTTGTAACTTATCTAAGAATCAAATACTATGATTTATGTATTGAATGTCCAAGCCAATCATAAGGTACTTAATTTGTGTATTTTTGTATTGGTATAATTTTAATTTTATGTGGAGGTTATTTTTCAAATGTTATTAATGAATAACTATCAAATTCAACTATGATAAATGTTGGTGATGCTAGTGAAACACTATTAGGTTTGTATATTCTTTTAAATATACACTATTTGATTCATTTACAAGACCTACTTCAACACATCATTTTCATTTTCATTCTCAACAATTAATAACTCCACATCAAGCTCATCATTTTCATTTTCATTCTCAACAATTAATAACTCCACATCAAGCTCATCATTTTGACTCCTAGTGCATTTGTATTCCCTAGTTTGGTTATAATGCTGCATACAATAGATTATTTTAATGAATGCAATTTCCGTTGTTATGATTATGCACATTTTCATTTGTAAGGAACAAATGAATATTATTGTTAAATTATTCACTAGTGGCTCTATCTACATGTAAATGTTATTTATTGTCATCAATAATTTCAAATCATATATTATCAAACTTATCGCTCATATTTGTGAGAATTTGATGAAATCTTTGTTGACCCTTGCTCTCTCTTTCTTGTCTAAATATTTTATCCAAAGTAACAATTGTCTTGAATTCTTACCATAGTATTTTAGTATATTTATTACTTTCATGTATGGTGGTCTATCATTAATGAGAGATTGTTGTTCCAAATCACCAACCAGAATCAAAATGTAACTCTAAAACTCATGTTTGCATTTTAAGAAAATGTTTGATGACGCTGAGATTCTATGCTTTATAGAAAATTCAGCCCAATAAATCTCATTTCATCTATGAATCCATATTTTATCTAGTAGATCTCTTTTTGAAAAGTTAAAATTATGTTCCTACTTATTCAACAAAACTTGTGATTGTTATTTGTATTGGGACGTGGCTACTAATTCAACAAAACTTGTGATTGTTATTTATATTGGGACGTGGCTAATCTCCACACACGACGGTATTCTGTACTATTTTTAAAATCTGCAAAACACAACAGATTTCCACTAAATTTTGAGCAGCTAAATCTTCACGATCTGCATCCCCATTGCTGTAAAATCACAAAAAATTAGACAAAAAAATAATGTGTTTTGCAATCTGAAATTTTTTTTCAGTACCATTTTGTATAGAAATTAATCACTAATATTTGTATTTGCATTTGTGCGAATGATTGAGGTTCCAATGTAATAAAATTAAATAATGCAAATGAAATTAAGGCCAAATATATATTTTTTAATCTCTAAGACTGCTTTTACGTAATTCAATTTTTTCTTGAAAGCTCTGACAGACTTCGTCTGGTTCTCTGGCAGGTCGATGAGAAGGGGCACAACCCCTTCTGGAAAGCCATAAATTACTGCGGACCCGATCCAGTAGCCATGACCGCACAACTTTCCCCCAAGCCCCTGGAAAGCTCAGTAATAGACATATCTGCCTTATACGGAGATGAATTACTCTCGGCTCTGAAAAGCCATGGATGCAAATTAACAAATCCTTCCGCCCTTGCTGCTCTTACAAATGTGCAGTACTCACCGAAAGATCATGCAATTGAATGCGACGTAGTCATAGTGGGCTCAGGCTCCGGCGGCGGGGTTGCAGCCGCGGTACTGGCAAAAGCAGGCTTTAAAGTCCTTATCTTGGAAAAAGGAACTTACAAGGCCCGCCATGACTTGAACCTCTTGGAAGGCGTGTCCATGAGAGATTTGTACGAGGAGCGAGGGTTTATGAGTACAGACGACAAGAACATGGTCATACTGGCTGGCTCTACTGTAGGCGGCGGCTCTGCAATCAACTGGTCTGCCTCGTTTCGAACTCCCGACCATGTGCTCCGCGACTGGACCCAAACCCTAGGGCTTGAAATGTTCGGGAGCCCTAGATACAGCGAGGCCATGGATCGAGTCTGCGAGAGGTTGGGCGTCCAGGAGGACTGTGAAGAGGAAAGCTTCCAGAATGCTGTGCTGCGGAAAGGCTGTGAAGCATTAGGGTACCATGTGGGGAACATTCCAAGAAATGCAGCGGCAGATCATTACTGCGGATGGTGCAATTTCGGGTGCAGGAGAGGATCGAAGCAGGCCACTTCTGAGACGTGGCTCGTCGACGCCATTAACGCCGGCGCCGTCATACTCACCCGTTGCTCTGCGCACAGGGTTCTGCACACACCAAATTCAGGTCTTTTTCGTCAAATTAGCACTCGATTCACAAGCTTTTACATCTCAAGCAAGAGTATAGTTAGCTTTTCATGCTGATTTTTTTTCATTTCAGGCCGCAAGGGCAGAAAAGCGATTGGAGTGGTAGCCAAAATCGGAGGCACCGAGAGACAGGTGTTCATCAGGGCTCGAGCCACGGTAATCGCCTCCGGTGCATTGCAGACGCCTCCGTTGCTCCACGCCAGCGGCCTGGAAAACCCTCACATTGGCAAAAACCTGCACCTGCATCCCGTCCAAATTGTGTGGGGATACTTCCCTCCAGGCGTTGCAGCAAAAGGGACATGTTACGAAGGCGGAATCATGACGGCCTTCTCAAAAGAGACCGGTGGCTGGGACACCACGGGCTACGGAGCGATCTTACAAACCCCAATTCCGCACCCGGGGTTCTTCGCCAGTGCTATACCGTGGCGTTCCGGGTCCCATTTCAAGCAAACCATGCTCAAATTCTCTCGAACTTGCAGTTTCATTGTTCTGCTTCGCGACAGGGGCAGCGGAACAGTTGCGGCCAAGGCGGACGGCAGCCTGGACATTAAGTACAAGCTTCGATCGGATGATGAGGAACGGGCCAGGGAAGGTGTGGAGAAGGGGCTTCGCGTACTGGCGGCTGCAGGGGCCGTTGAGGTCGGAACCCACCATCAGGATGTTGAAAGCTTTAAGCTTCGCCCTGATTCCAGCTGTATTCATGATAAGGATTTTGATGAGTATGTGCGCAGAGTTGGGAAGAAAGGCGGCGCACCCTTGTATTGCGCGCATCAGATGGGGAGTTGCAGAATGGGAATGAGTTCGGCAGAGAGCGCGGTGGATGAAAATGGTGAGAGTTGGGAGGTGGAGGGAGTTTATGTTGCAGATGGAAGTGTTCTTCCCACTGCATTGGGGATCAACCCCATGATCACCATTCAGTCTTTCGCCTACTGCATTGCTCACAATGTCGTCAATTATCTCAACGAAACTTGATCCTGGATTTAACATTCGAATGGTAGTATTCTTGAAGTAGAGGTTAGAAGTTCAATTTCTAGATTTAACATTGGAATGGTAGAGAATTTGTATTTTTGAAAGAGAGGTTAGAAGTTCAATTTCTATTCTATAGAATATGTACATCTTATATTTGTACGCCTTATATTTGAAGTAGAGTGAGGTGCTTGGAGTGTATTTGAAGTAGAGTGGGGTGTTTGGAGTAGAGGAAAATAAATCACCTTTTGTTGTTTTCATATATGACATCTTAAACTTTTAAAACAATTTTATTATCCGCTTTAATTCTTAATTTTTTCCTCCCCTACACAATTAGTGATAACTATAACTAAAATTCATAAGAACATGCCCAATCACTTTGTGTTTATTCATATCATGGACCTTATGGTCCTATTTCTTATCCTAAAATTGTGGAGCATGGATCATTTCAATCGAAGATAATTAATTAAATTGTTTATTCTATTTCTCAACAATTGGAGCTTAATTTTCATTAGACATTGCATAGGTGATAGTGATATGGCCTACAACTCATGGTAATATTATATATTCTTTTGTGATGAATTATTAGAAGGATATTTGAGTTGAATATGGTTAGAGTATGCCTATTTAGTTCTTACGACACTTGAAGGCATACATTATGGTGTATGAGGGGTATAAATGTATTGGTACATCATAGGAGGTGGATAGCCGTTTCCATTTTAGTTTAGCTTCATATCAATAGTAATAGACTTATAGAAGTGAGTTGTTATGTGTTTAAATACTTTTAAATGTTAGGATTAAGATTGTGTTTAAAATGATTTATGATAAGTAAGTTAAATTATTGTGTTAATATTTTTTTTTGTTTGTTATTATTATATGATTGATTAGATCTTTTATTGATTTCTTTTTATTTAATTTGGGTTCAATAAGCAAGATCTTCATAATCACAAATACAAGCATGAAACAAATTAATCTTATGAACCTTTTTCACATCTATCATTAATTTAAGTCTTAGAAAAATAAATATATTCTTGATTATAGATGATAATTGAGACATATTCTTATGGCCTAGAACATAACTTTGTATCATAAGCAATCCAACCATCATAATGTGTTGTCAACCAAATAACTATCTAAAAAAATAAATAATATATTATGTAGTCTAGAAAATTAGAAAATAAGAAATAGGAAACTTATGAAAAAGACGAATAAGTAATGTGTTAATTATATGGATGTGCAATATAGCTATGTCACTAGGAGAGAACTCTTTGCAATTCACAAAACTCAATTAGATATATAAAATTTTGTCATTTACAAAAGAGTATAGAACAACATATTCTAAAAATAATAACACTATTATGAATTAAACTTTCAAATATAATCTAGGACATATAGATCATATAATCCTATTTTGAATATTTACAAGTTAAATTTCATTATCCATATGTCCAAATCACATATCCATTGCTTTTGATAGAAATATTTGATTACATAATATTGTTTTTTGAATTATAATTTATAATCAATCTTTCTATTTTGATTCATTATTTTTCTTAACACATGCAAAAATAGAGTGTCAAATGCATACTCATTGTCACATAATTTAGGAGATTATGTTACTTAACAAAAAAAAAGTGTCACATCAATTGTTGATCAAAGGTACAATTTATACATACCTTTGAGCTCATTGGTGAGAAAAAGAAAATACTCTTGTAATTTGTGGACGATATTTTGGCTATCATATCGTAGAGACTATATATTATTCATGATTTGATAATCTATATAATAGGAGGGTTTCGGTTTTTTTGTTGACCAAGATAGATATAACAAGGGATGAATAACAATGTAGATCTAGGAAAAAAAATTGTTGAGATGAAACCTTTCAATCTTTGATGAATATCTATTAAGGTAGATTTTCGAAAAAAAATTAGTACCGCCACTTCATCATTTATTATTATTGATTAATAGAAGGAAAAAACTAGCTCAAATTTTACTTCTAATCTGATATGGAAAGGAATTATATAGACCAATCCATGCTCTCCAAATGAAGTCTGTTGTCTTCACAGTCTTGTGTGAAGAAAGCGCATTTCATTTATGCCACCACCTTTCTTTGCAAGTTATGATAAAGTTTGTTGAGAAAACATGTGTCTCTACCTGCCCTGCATCATTTAACATGTAATTCTAAAATACATAGAAATGAAAACATTTCTTAAATAAAATGATGTGGGTGATAAGACTCTAAATGTAAGAATAAATAAACTTCAAGAAATATATTTTTCTAATAATTAGTTATTAAATAATTATCGATTTAACATATTAAATGTAGCACAATATTTCTTTAAAATAAATCATTAGTTTTATTAGTGAAAACTACCTAACTTAATTACGTCATAAAACTTGCTATAGTTATTTTTCATGAATTAAAAATCCAATCTAATACACAAAACCCCAAAAAAATATTTATATTCTCCTCCAAAAGCTTATTACAAACAATACCATTTTTCTCCAAAATCCTTCTAATTTTTTTTATGCAAATCATAAAACAATTACCTTTGAAAGGCTTATATATTTTTTATGTAAAAATCTCAAGCTATATATTATTGTGTAAAGTAAAATTAATCTTTTCTTAAATTTGATCTAGCTAATCAAATATGATGGATACATAGTTATGAGAGTGATTATTAAATGTTATGCAAAGAAAAGAAATATAAAAGAATGAAGATACTTAGGTCTAGGATGATGGAGAAGGAATAACTTTTATGTTCATTGCATTTTACTCTTTTCTTATTACATTAAGGAATGGTTGTATTTAGAAATAAGGAATGGTTGTATTTAGAAACAAGTAGGGGAGATGATTGGATCATAAGGGTCATATATTCTTCCAGGTTGACTTTGATTTCTTTGAGAGGACCAACTCTTTAGATACATAAATGATTGATCAATAATATTTAGACATGTCTATTGTTACATCATTATCTTATGGGTACATACATCTATGAGTAGTCAGTTTATGACTACCTTAGTTTTTTAATTAAGTTGTATTATCATTAATATATTTTTATATGTAAAGTTAAATAAGCATGGGTGGTATCCAAGGCATAAATATGTTCTTACTTTTAGGACCATTGAATGTATTTCACTCACAATGGAAGTGGAGGTTTCCCTCCTTGAAGTGGCATATTATTATCAAGTATTTGAAACATATTTACTAATATATTATTCTTGTATGATTTTTAATTACAATTGATATCAAAGTATCATTTTTTCATCATGATGTAAGAAACAAGACAAAACAATTATTATAGAGGTCATTTTAGGAAGTTCATAGCTCATATATTTTGGATAACTTTTGAATCCTATTTTTAACTTGTTTTTTATGGTAATATTAAATCTTCTATGGTAAATTTGAAGGATACTGGATTGGAATTCCAATATCCTAATTCATGTTGGTGAGAAAGGTGGTCATGTGTTTGGATGCCACGCGACCACCCTGTCAGCTTTGGGAGGTTTTAGAGGCAAGTTGACAAGTTGGGGCCTTCGACATTTCGGTCAGTGCACAATTTTGGTGTTTAATTAGCACATTGGATGAATTAGTTTGCTACACATGGCAGATGTGTTCGATTTTGGAAAAAAAACCATGCTTGTAGTTTGTCTAGTCAGATGTTGAGTTGGATGCCAAAAATTAAATCAGTTTGGAGGTCTCTTGCTTTCATAATTACCTATGAATCCCCCTCTAGCCACGTGTGTGTGTGTGTGTGTACATGTACATGTATAAATTCCATTTCACATTCCATTTCCAATTCTAATTCATGTTGGTGAGAAAGGTGGGCATGTGTTCGAATGCCATGCAGCCACCTTGTTAGCTTTGGGAGGTTTTAGAGACAAGTTGACAGGTTGGAGCCTCTGACATTTTGACCAGTGCACAATTTTGGGGTTTAATTGACATGTTGGATGAATTGGTTCACAACACGTGTCAGATGTGTTCAAATTTGGAAAAAAAACCATGTTTGTAGTTTGTCTAGTCAGAACGTCGAGCTGGATGGAAAAAAAATCATTTTGGAGGTCTCTTTCTTTTAGAATTACCAATGAATCCCCTTCTAGCCATGTGTGTGTGTGTGTGTTCACACTCTTCCTTGCAGTGGCAAATGTGTTTTTGTTTGTGTACTCTTCCTCGCAGCATGACAATATCTATACATATACATATACATGTACATGTATTTTCATTTATATATGTATGTGTACTTATGAACATATATACATATACTTACTATAATAGTATAAAATGGTTTGTTTGGGCTGGGAGCCTTTACGTGCACACAATATCTTCAAAAGTCCATAAGAACCCACAAATTTAGAGAACATGATAGCTTTACATCCTCATGGTTTATTTAGTTTCTTATACATATATATTGTTATGTATGTATATATGTACATGTAAATATACATGTATGTATATGTATGTATATATATCATACATATACATCCTCATGGTGCATCCTATCTCATTTCAAATTAGCTTAGACATAAATTATCATTTTTTTACAATTCTTGTTGGTTGTATTTTGTACATGTACATCCTTTCTCATGTCTTCATCTTGGTGTTCAGTGTTGTGTACAAGTGGTCACTATGGTAGCTTAGTTATATTTAAATATTTTGGATTTGATTTAGTATTCAGTTTATGTTGCATTATGTAGAATTATGTTTTACATCCTTACATCATACAAAACCTTTTATAGTATTCAATTATGTTGCATTATTCCAATTTAGACTAAATTACATTAGATATGCAGCATATTTAATACTATAAATGTTTTCACAGAATGTAGTGTCTCTCTTGTAGTCATAGGCACTTCACTAGCTAGGCAATATTATATCGCATGCATTCATATAATTGGGGGGTTTAATTGCTCAAAAATAAAAAATAATATATTGCCTATCTGGTGAAAATAGGGGGTTTTTAATTAGGGCTATGAAAAAATATAATATTTGGTGAAAATAAGGGGGTTTTAATTCGGGTTATGTATTGGGAGGGGGTGAAAAAAATGAGTTTTAGGGCAATATTTTTAAAAAATAGGGGGATTCTTTAGTATGTCATGAACACACGTGATATAACCCAAGTTCACTAAGTGAAGGCCCTGTGCTTGCAGTCCTCATTATAGGGGACGCATGTAAACATTCATAGTTTGTGAGACCCTTATTGCTTTACATCCTCACGGTTTATTTGGTTTCTTATACATATGTGTGTGTGGGTGGGTCTGCGTGTGTATGTATTTGTATGTACATGTACATGTACACACACACAAACTATATGTATGTATGTATGTATGTATATATATACATATATATATACATATATATATATATATATATATATATATATATATATATATATATATATATATATATAGACACACACACACACACACACACACACACACACATGAAGAAGTTGAGGAAATACAACTTCAGAGATCCCAAGAACACCTACATGCAAATACCTGTCACAAGAGAAGAATGGAGGCACATAAAGCAAAAAAGCATAAATGCTCTGAAGAAGAAAATTACCATTCAAAAAGGGAATCAATTGAATTAACAAGTACAATACAATCCTTATAAAAGGATAATAGCAACCCTAAAGGTGTGAAACCCTAAAGAAACCCTAAAGGGATAATGTGTATTTAATAATTAAAATAATTATTAAATACCTACAATATTTATTAAATGCCTAAGTTTAGCTTAAACGTAGAATTTAATAGACTAATAATTAAATAAATAATTATTAGCTAATACAAGATAACTCTAACACCCCCCCTTAAGATGAACTTAGGGAGTAGCTAAAAAACTAAATGCATGAAGCAAAAAATGCAACTACATGATGAAGCCAAATTTGGGTCCTGGCAACAAAGGCCTGATGAGGTACCCAATCACAACCAAATCTCTATGAACTGGAGAAATAGAGAAAACCACGCGGGAAAAAACTCTACTCCAAAAAGAGATGGAAAAGCAAGAAATAGCTGCAAACATTGTCGAAGAGTAACTGTTGATCTAAAGAACCTCCATTGAAATAAAACATGACTAGGTAGAGAAGACTGTAATCTGCATGAGTGCCCTCAAATGACACTACTCGAATCAGATGGCAACCAAAGGCAAACAACTGAACTCGAAGATACAGATGGCATGAGACACCAAAGCCTGAAGAGCTGATCAATCGAACCAAGGAAGCATTAGAACCAACAAGACAAACCTCCCCATAATGCTGCAAAGGGAGAGGGACATGTACACTGAAAAGAACAACCAACAAGAACTGCATGACGAAGAACTAGGAACATCGAAGGTGCAGAGAAAGTGCATAGTGTCGTGGAAGGAACACTCACTTGACACACAACATGAGGTGAATGTCGTGGAAGGAACACTCACTGGACAAAGGTAGATGACAAACAAGGCAAACATCAACCCCCTCATGGCACTTTATAAGTAGTGCATGTACAATAAGGCACAAGATGTGCAAGATCCCAAGTAAACAATGTATGATGACACTTTATCTCAGTGTGTTTGCATAAATGAAGCTACAATGATAAGAAGACTAGAAATAGAAAGAAGAACCGAAACCGAGACATCCTACTCAGAGAAGAGATCCTAGGACCTGAAACAACCAAGATATCCCCTAGAGTGTTGAAAAGCAAAAACTGAATAAAATATTTCTGGAGCAAAATCTGGAAAGAAAACTCATATGGCTGGAAAGTGCACAAAACAATCTTTCCAACGATATAAAGTTTTCGAAAAACAAAGTTCGGATGCTCATTCTATGGCTCCCGAAGTGCAAAAAAGAGACCTCACTTTGATTGGAAAAAAACACAGTCAAACAGCAAAGTTGGAAAAAAAATTCCAACACCACGAGGTCCGAGTCAGAACCAGCTTTCCAATGCCTATTCGTTTTCAAAAAAATGACTTCGTTTGCCCAAGATATGGCCAAAAGAAAAAAACCCCTCTTTTTGGGCATAAAAAAGGGTAAAAAAAATTTATTTATTTATTTATTTTTGTTTGGACGAAAATTTTCTGACGCATTTGCAGGGACAGCCGTACGGATTTTTGTGCCTCGTAAAGCGTGTCAATGAAAAAATCATGGCCTAGATGCACTTGTCACCGAAATAGGTCGAATTATATATCAAAATGAATGGAAACGTCCTTCGGAAGCCAACAGTGAGGTCTTTTTTGGCCCAAACTACTCTAATTATTTTTAAAAAAAAATTTGATGAATTTCTTGAAATTCGTGCAAAAAAAAAGGCAAAACCAAAGAAAAAATTTCATAACCCAAATTTGACAAATTTTATATGGAAATGGAGGTTTTGGGGCGTTTTAAGCTCAACAGTGAAGTTCGTTTGAGCCCAAAATGATCAGAAACAAAACAGCTACCCTAGATCCAATACAAAATTCTGAAAAAACTTGAAACCCTCCTCCAGAAAATCTTCTGAAAAATCAAGAACAAGCAACAACAAATGTAGGCTCTGATACCATGAAGAAGTTGAGGAAATACAACTTCAGAGATCCCAAGAACACCTGCATGCAAATACCTATCACAAGAGAAGAATGGAGGCACATAAAGCAAAAAAACATAAATGCTCTGAAAAAGAAAATTATCATTCAGAAAGGGAATCAATTGAATTAACAAGCACAATACAATCCTTATAAAAGGATAATAGAAACCCTAAAGGTGTGAAACCCTAAAGAAACCCTAAAGGGATAATGTGTATTTAATAATTAGAATTAAATACCTACAATATTTATTAAATGCCTAAGTTTAGCTTAAGCGCAGAGTTTAATAGACTAATAATTAAATAAATAATTATTAGCTAATATAAGATAACTCTAACAGTAAGTGTGTGTGTATATATATATATATATATATATATATATATATATATATATATATATATATATATATATGTATGTATGTATGTATGTATGTATGTATGTATGTATGTATGTATATGTATATGTATATGTATATGTATATGTATATGTATATGTATATGTATATGTTTATATATATACATATGTATATACATATACATATGTATATATATAAACATATACATATACATATACATATACATATACATATATATGTATATGTATATATATTTATAGATATATGTATATATGTGTATATATGTATATATATGTATGTATATATATATATATATGTATATATATGTATATGTATATATGTATATATGTGTGTGTGTGTATATATATGTGTGTGTGTGTGTGTGCATATATATACATCCTCATGTGTTTATTTAGTTTCTTAAAGCCTTACTGTTTATTTATCTAATGTTGTCCACCATAATATTATCTTGTCTTGCATTCTACCAATGTTGTTGGTTGTGTTGTATACAAGTGCATCCTATCTAATTTCAAATTAGCCTATACAACAATTATCATTTTTTTACAATTATTGTTGGTTGTGTTGTGTTCATGTGCATCCTTTCTCATGTCTTCATCTTGGTGTTCAATGTTGTGTGCAAGTGCTCACTGTTAAATTATGTATAATTATGTTTTACATCCTTACATCATACAAAACCTTTTATAATGTTCAATTATGTTACATTCTACCAATTCAAACTGAATTATAGATGTGCAATATAATTTAATACTATAAAAGCTTTCACCAAATGCAATATCTCTCTTGTAGTCCTCATTATAAGGTGTGTGTGTGTGTGTGTGTGTGTGTGTGTGTGTGTGTGTGTGTGTGTGTGTGTGTGTGTGTGTGTGTACATATACATCCATATTTATTTATTTAGTTTATTTACATCCTCATGGTTTATTTACAGATTTCATATCATTATGTTTCATATTTACATTTTACATTTTTCATACTATTATGTTTCCTAAACATGCAAACATCTCAAATAGAATGATAATAGTTTAATACATTGTATAGACATGTCTCTACAAATGCCTAGGGGAGATGGGTCAATACGTGTGTGAGGTCCTAAACATGCCAACAAAATTGATTTCAATTACACTTATAGGCATTCAAACAATACTACCAACTAAATTTGATTCTTATAGTAAATCACAGTCCACCTTGATATTTGGTCTTATCAATGAGGACATGCTGCTATTTGAAACTCATTTGTTGTTGAATTATGTTGCACTCAACCATTCATGAGCTCTGCAACACAAATCAACACCAAAAGGCCTTCAAATGGTTGTGTATTCTTGTTGCAATACTGATTCATAATGGATGTCAATTGCCCAAGAACGAGGGCCTTTGGTATCTCTGAGGTGGAAGGGAGAGTGGTAACCATCCTTGAGGTTGAAGGGAGACTGGTAACTGAAGGGAGCATGTTCTGAGATGATGGGTGAACACATTATGGTCTGTAATGTGTCAAAGACTCAAGAAGAAGTGAGAGAAAATTGAAGGAAACTCATAATCGAAAGGTTTCAAAATAGGTGCATTCAATGAGTTTGTGATCGAAAAAGTCGAGATATGTGGTGGCAGTAAGGAGAAGCAACACAGAGTTAATGCGAGTCGGAGAAGGAATGTAGGGTGACAAAGAGCAGTAAATGTAAACAAGTTGGTGAATAAGGTGGCCATGCATTATTATAGTATTGTAATATTGATAACACATTATTGCAGTATTGCAGTATTGATAACACATAATTGCATTATTGCAATTTTGAAAACACATTATTGCACTATTGTAGTATTGAAAGCGATGCAATGAAAATGGGGATTAGTGGAAAACCAGTATGAGATCATCTAAATAACATGCTCAATCATAAACATAATGAACTCAAACCCTTTCAAAACATATCAAGAAAGATTATTAAACAAGAAGCTAGCTAGGAAATAAACAAAATGGAATGAATACTTCCCCATGCTCCTTGTGCCATGTCTCTTCCTTGTCCTCCTCCTCTCCAAGGTCCGGCTACTACATGAAGTATGCCATTAGTTTGAGCACTTATCACAAAAGGAATGTCAAATGGAGGATGGGAGATGGATGATTATGTGAAGTGTGGATGAGGATGCAAATGAAGTGTTAATGTAAACTAACAACTCCAACTAGTGAAGGAGCTAAAACATCAAACAAATCATTCCATATCTATGCAAATTAACAATGCATGGATAACTCTTCTCTTGTGTGTGTGACATTTAATAATGAAGGAATGAGCCCTATTTATAGAGAAAATAGGCAAATGAAGGGTTGAGATTGAGTTGATTAAGGAAGAGTTAGGATTGTTTGAGGAAGTGGTGATCCTCAATCCATGAGCTCCCCTTCAAGCCAATCACATGTTGACAAGTGTAAACAAGGGAAGGCTTCAGAGGAGGGACAAAACATTAAATTCTTGAAGAGACATGATGATTACCATGGGTGGTTAGGTTAAGGTTAAGTTAATGGATATAGCTTTTATCCAAGGGGTATAGGAATGTGCAAGGGTTAGATTGGTCAAAGCCATAAGGCTCAAGGAGACTTTGAAGGAAGCCATTAAAAGCTTAAGAGGACTTTGAAGGAAGTCATTAAAATCTTAAGAAAACTCTAGAAGGAAACCATTAAAGGCTTAAAGACTTTAAAGGAAGCCATTAAAGGCTTAAGAAAACTCTAGAATGAAACCATTAAAGGCTTAAAGACTTTAAAGGAAGCCATTGAAGGTTTGAGTTGATGAGTTTTGGGTTAACCCTTGGTTTAGGAATGAGAAAACCATTAAAGGGTGGTTAGGCTAATGATAGGGGATTTAGAAATGATTAGGAAGAGGGTTAACTTGCAACTTGCATTTTCTAGAAGATGCAAGTGGGTGAGGGATTTAGGAATTTAAATAGTATATATTTATTTTAATGTGAGAGATGGGATTTAAATAAATGTTAATTTATTTAAATGTGAGAGATGGGACTAATTAAACAAATATGCTCTATTAATTTAATTAATTGTCAAAATATGGTCAAGTGAATTAAATCAAATAAATTCAATAATTTATTTAATTAATAAGAGAAGAGGTTTAGGATGAATTAATTACATACTCATTCAATTAATAGTTGAAAAAGGAGAACGGATTAATTAAATGTGAATTTAATTAATAATTGGATTAATGATAATTAAATAAATATAAAATTTATTTAATTAAGTGGACAAAAATAGGTGTTAATAGGAAGCACATAATTGCATTATTGCAGTATTGATAACACATAATTGCACTATTGCAGTATTGATAACACATAATGCAGTTCACATCTACTAGTATAAATAAAAAAACCAACAAAAATAAGGATGGATCTAATGTCCATTGTCCACAATATAAATAAAAAAACCTAAACAAACAAACTAGATGCCATTGTCCATGGTTGGTTGAATTATGGATCCATCCCAAATTCAACTAAACCAAATAGGAAAAGAAGTAGTGGGTGATGCAGATTGGATCCTTGAGGTTGCAATAGGAACCATGTTCTCAACCCCTGATGTTGGTAGTTGAGTGCTAATCACTTGACTTGGGGTTGGACTGCCATGCCCACTGCTAGTTACTTGACTTGGAGTTGTGTTGAAATATGCACTTCTCATAATAGATGGTGGGATGCCCGCAACAAAACTCATAGGAGCAGATAATTCAAGGGGTGTTGAGCCAGTTGGATAGTTCAATGCATGTGTAAAGTTAGGGATATTTTTTATAATCATAACCAACATTATTCTATGGTTTTTAGGCAAGGGAGTGGTTAAAGTGGATGTATTGGTTAACCACCTTTTCCTTGCCAAATCCCTTGCCTTATCTTGGATGGATCTTTCCTTTGCCTCTTATTCCTTTAGTGCCCTCTCTTTATCTTTTTTGGCCTCCTTGTCCCTCTTTTGTTGTTCTCTTTTCTTTTCCTTTTCTTGATGTGCAATTTCCTTTTCTATTAGGTCATGTTCCTTTTGTTCCTTTTCCAAAAGACGAGCCACCTTATTCTCCTTACTTTGTTCTTTCTTTTAGACTTTGATCTCCTCAAACTCTTTCTTTCTCTACTCTTATTCCATTGCAAGATTCAAGTAATCATCTAATGTTAATAGCTAAGATTGGCGACTCGACCGGATACCATTTTCAACCCTCTTTCAATGTTTTTGGTTGACAGTGTGCACAGGCAATCTTAAGAATTTTTTGATTATTGGTTCTAATTGAAAAGCCAAGGTGTCATTTTATTGGGAGCCTATGTTGGCCTCCACATCATTTCCACCTACTTCTATTTCTTATGTAAATTTTGCATCAAATGCACAATCATCATAGTAATGCACCAGCTCTAATGGGAGGGTTGGTGGTGGCGACAGGAAAGTAAAAGTCCCTTGTTCTTCTTAGCCCTCTATGTCAATACCTACATTCATGGCCCCTTCTACTACCCATGACAGTGGTATTGGCTTAAAGGGAAGACTAAGATTGTCCCCACTATTGTCAACCTAGCTTTCGACTATGTGTTGAGGTGGTTCATTTGAGTTCAATTGTGCATTTGAATCAATTTGACTTTTTTGAGAAATGTTTTTTGATAAGGATTTGTTGCTTAGTTCAGCAAGTTTTGCCCTCTTGGTTTCTACATTGGGGAATCTTGCCAGCCATGATGTTAGTCCATGTTTGAAGTGTGTTTTGAAAGGAGAAAACACACTGACATCAAGGGGCTAAATTTTATGAGATGTGTGAGACCAAAATGTTAGTAGATCAATGCCTAACATCCTTGCCTCCTAGATGGTTGTGAGTGCGACATGACTGCCATAACCATTAAAAATCAACAAGTGCTCGTTGGTGGTCAAAACAAACCCTAGAATAGAGCGTACAAAATGGTGCAGCCAATTGAGGAAGAGTTCCTTTGTCATCCATGCATGTGGCTGGGCCACCATGAAAGCACCTGGTTTGCAGTTAGAGATGTAATTTTGTAACTGCCTCTTGCCCTTCAACAAGTAGAAGTCTGGAATTCTTTGGCCAACAACATTAACTCAACATAGAATGGTGGTCCATTCTCGACTCTTAGGAATAATGTAAGTGATGCTCCTACTTACTCCTCTATCCAACACCTTCATAATGCAATTTCTGCCTATTTGGACACTTGTTTCATCACAATTCTATATGTGAGCAGGACCATATGGATTTGCAGAATATACTTTGGACAAGGTCTCATAAAAAGCAGAGACAATTGTAGGTCTAAGGTTCAGTTTGCTTTCTTTGTCAAGCCCTTCAACAATTTTCAATGTGAGTTCCAGATGTTGCGTCTTAAAACCCAACCACCAAGACTTCCCAAGAAGCCCGTTCTTGAAAGTGTTGGGTCTAGTTTTACAAATTTGAGCAACCTCTACCTTCAATTTGACAATTTCCAGTCCATGTCCAACTGTTTCCATCTCTTTGCACCATTTGACAATTAGATCCTCTTCATGACTGGTGATGATTGTTGGAAGACATTTCTTGGAGGTGGTTATGAGACCACCTAATCATTTTGAGAGTTTGGTTGTTAGGATGTGTCATTTCTTTTATGTTTCCCTAATTGACATGTCATTATCCTCAACATCTTTCAATGCCCCTTTCATGTCATCTTCAGACCACTGCTTCTATGGAAACATAACTTTTGGTGGCCTTTGAGTTGTAATAGCCTCCCCTACTGATGCTATGGGTAAAATATTTGTTACAATTGGATCTGTGCTTTTAGTGTTTGGGGGGGAATGTGACTCCTCTTTTATGACTAGGCAACCTTGTTGATGCTCTTTTCTTTTGAGTAGGCTTTGTCATCCAATCTCTCTTCCTCATCTGCAGATAGTAAGTAGAATCAGTATGGTAGACTATGGGTAACTATGAAATGGCACAATGTACACTGATGGTTGATAATCAATACTAACAATTATGAGTAACTGCTCTACATTTTAAAATTCAAAGACAACAACTTGTGTATAATGATAGTGAAGCTTGACCAGAAGAAGTATGATTCCCATATTGTTTTCTTGTATTGTTAGTGATGCATGTACAATGTAAATTGTGAAGGATGTCAAACAATAAGTAGGGGATGAAGAAAGGAAGGGACATTTCCTTGACTAAGTAAGAAAATGAAGATTGTCATGTGCTAAGGATGTGAAATGGAAAGAGATGAAGGAAGTAAACAAACCATGAGGATGTAAAATAGTAAGGGTTTTTTAAATTGTAAAGGAAATGAGCATGAAGGAAACAATAGAATATCAAATGAACAACAAAACTTGAAAACAATACAGGTTTAGAGAACAAAAAAATAAAATGAAAATAAATATGAAACAACATAAAGGACATTGTGTTGAAATAGTGAGGGTTCAAGGGACTAAATAAACCATGACTAATTAAGAAAATGAAGTCTGTATTTTGTTAAGGATGTGAAATGGGAAGGGATGCGATGCAGGAGCATCCTCGGTCGATGAGCAATCTTGCATCAACCAAAAATATTTCCTTTCAGTTTTGTTTTCATTTAGTTCATTGTGCAGGTTTATGTGTTCTTACTGGTTGGTACTGGTAGTTGCTTGCTTTTTGTGAAAGATCTTATTTTCGGTTTCTAGGCTGGTTCATGTGCTTAATTCCATATTTTCAGTTCATTTGGGTTCTTTCCCGGTCAGTTATCACTTCCGATTGACTATTTCTGGGTTCCAGGATAGTTCTTGTGCTTACAGGTTGGTTTTCCTTCATTGTTGGCTTGATTCTTTGCATGTGGATCTATTTGGGATCTGTAAAGTGGAAAATTGGATCCTAGTGACTCCCCACCTAGGAGAGAGAAAGGAAGCCACTAGGATGATTTTCACTTGGGAGGAACTTTACATTCAAAAGAGGGGCTTGAATCCACTAGATCCAAATTCGAGGGAAACAAGGATGTGAATTCTAAGTAAATTGCAAGTGGTTGAAGTGTGATTTACCCTATTTTGTAAATGAGAAAGTTGACTTGTTGACTATGTGGAAAAGAGAGAGGAAATGAGTGAAATGAGGAGCTACCAATTCGGGATCATGGTGTAACTTCATATTTGAGCTAATTAGACTGATATGGATCTGCCCTGCAAATTTGGAGAAAAGTCATCGGGACCGTGGTGGAAATGTACATGGTCCACCACAAAATCCGTGAAATGAAAAGGGTTCTTCCATCTCTGCAAATAAAGCTCAAACTTGCAATTACAGCTACACACTTGCAACCTACACATAGAAAAGAGAGGGAGAATGGTTGTGGAAAGGGATTGCCTCAGTCAAACCCCAGTTGAGGAATCAACCTTGAAAGGAAGTAATTGCAAATGCTTGAATGTAAACAATGGAAATGTATACCTTGTAGATCTACAACTTGTTGATGATGATTGCTTTTCTTCTTGAATGTAACCACAAATATTGTATGAAATGGCATGTAACATGACAAAACCCTAACACACACACATACTTGCACATGAATATTGTAATGTTGCTCCAATGGATGAATGAAGAAGACTTGAATGCTTGATGATGACCTTGAAATCTTGTATCTTCTCTTTATGCTCCTTATTCGTCTCTCTGTTTTCCATTCATCCTTGAATGAGGGTATTGAATTCCTTTTTATACATGCCTAAAGGATTAAAACCCCAAAGAAAAATTGTGCATAGGAGATCGGGCAGACCTGACATAGGGCCACCCTAAGGGGTGGGGACAAGGGTGCCACACCCCTATCCTGTCCTATTTTTGGGCCCGCACAAGGTCTAGAGTAGACACAGGTCATGAAGGAGAAAGAGTGAAGGGTTGGAAATGCAGAAATAGGTCTCGGTTAGGGAAGAAGATGTCGTCACCAAGGTGAGGACCAAAAATATGGTTAAAATTGCATGGGTCACAATTTTATGACACTAGATTTAGCCCCCACTTTAGTGGGAGTATGGCTTATGCCACCACTGCCAGTAAAGTAGAAGAAAGAGAGAGATTAAGATGAGAGACGTGGAGAAAAACCACAAGGAGTATAAGACATCACTAATATTGAGGAGAAAAAATCCCCCAATCTTAGGGTCTTAACTCCCGCCAACATATGCAAGAGCACACAAAACAAAAAAAAGGCACAAGACACACAAAACAAAGACAAAGCGCAAAAAGACACACGACCAGAACAAGACACAAGATGACAAACTAACTAGCCAAAGAGATCTTGAGCTCAGATGTCTCAACAACTAATCAGGACATAAAGACCAATGCCATTACATAAACACGAGCGATCTCATAAAAGAGAAAAGATGACATCATCCATGAACTATCAATAGTAAAACTATGAGATCATGAGAGGAAAAAGAGAGAGAACATGAATACACACTTTGGTGATCCATGAGAAAAAAGGCAAAGAAGAAAGAAACCATGGACATATCACCCCTAAAACTAGGTGATCCATGGAGAGAAGGACATGGAAAATCTCACCCCTAGAGCCTGTCTAGGTGATCCATGTAAAGAGAGAGAGTGAGAACACCATTAGTTCCACTCAACCTCATGTGCCTGTGTGCAAGTGAGGTTCGAAGTGCCTCATAGGAGTCTATGTCCAAGTATGCTACAACCTGTATAGAATGTATAGTACAAGTGTCGAGAAAGGTGTGATAGCTCGCTCTAATAGACTGTGCTCTGGTTTCGAGAATAATCACCCCGCACAAAGAAAAGTGGAGCCATCTCTCTCTAAGAGACTGTGCTTTGGTTCCGAGAATGACCCACTGTACAAGAGAGTGACGACATCTTGATCTAAGAGGTTTCCCTTTGGTTCCAAGAATGTCTCTCTATACCAGAAAAGAAGAAGTGAAGACATCTCGCTCTAAGAGACCGTGCTCTGGCTCCAAGGATGACCCACTGTACAAAAAGTGATGACATCTTGCTCTAAAAGGTTTTCCTCTGGTTCCAAGAATGTCCCACTGTACAAGAAAAGTGATGACATATTGCTCTAGGAAGTTTCCCTCTAGTTCCAAGAATGTCTCATTGTACAATGCATGAGAGAAGTATAGTACAAAGGAGCAACGTCGGTGCCCCCCCCTTAAGATGTCAACATAGGTTAATGTTGATATCTTAAGGAAAGCAAGACAAGGATACCTACCTTCGTCACAAAGAAGATATCCGCTATGCAACAATGTCATAAATCCAAGAAAGAGAGGGAATACTCTTCAAGAAAGGATAAGATAGTTGAAAAGATATATCTTGTTGTAAGTGTAAAGGTGATCCTTGGAGGAGAAGAGATCTTTGTTCAAAATACATCTACCCCCAAGAGGAGTTGTCTTAGACAAATATAACATCTTCTAGAACAAGAAAAGGAAAGAACAAGAATGCAATCCTTCCTCCTATTTCTAGGTGAAAGGGATTGTTGATGAGGGATGACTCACTTTTAGCCCCTAGAGGGATGGGTGAATTTATCATAGATGTACATTACCAAGTGTAAAAGAGGTCATAGTCAAGGACTAACACCTCTTGTGTAAGAGAGAATCGTTGAGTGAACAACAACAATTCCACACAAGAAATGACATCAAGTAATAGAACTCACACCATCCACTTAATAGGAAAAAGTGGATCGCTAGAAAAAGAGAGAGAGAAATATCATTCCCCCCCAAGCTAATGGGACAATGAGAAGAGATTACACAATCTACTAGAGAGAGATTAAACATAAGCAAATGCGCAATGAACTTACATGAACACATGCAAGAAAAGACATTAGTAAATGTAAAATACATGTCTCAAGAAGTGGTAATCTTCAAAAGGAAGAGAGAAAAAGAACCATAGATTCCCCAAGGGGGATTAATCATAAAAGCATACCATTGTAAGAAATGATAATCACATATGAAAAATGTAGCCCCTAAAGAAAATAATGATAAGAAAGAAAAGGGAAAGGAGTGAAAATCCTTGCACCCCAAGTGAGGAGAACAAGGAGAAACATTACACATTTTCTAATGGTGATTAGTTTCAAGTGATATGTCGTCCTAGTGGAAAGAATCCTCTCAAGGAAAGGATACATACCTCCCAAGAGATCATTACTTGCTAAGGGGCATATCATACTTGTGAATAATTGAAACCATAGAAGAGGTAATATTTCCAAGAGAAAAGAGAAGAAGTGCAGTACTCATTAAAGATGCCCCTCTCCAAGCAAAGAGGAAAACCAAAGAACAATTATATGCTCACATAAGAATAACCCCATGCAAGAAAAGAGATCTAATAATGAATTGTGCACAAAGATAGAGATAAGTGTAAAGAAGAAGAAAAATGAACTTCATGTTGCTGCCCCAAAGTATGTTAAAATGAAACAATACCACCACTTAATGATAAAGAGCCCCCAGTTAAGTTGGTCAGTTATGTCATAGGGTGAAGAGCAACATGAAGGGAAAAGAAGTGCTAAGACATGATGTTTTTACCAAGAAATACAACTAGATCTGTTGTGAGAAGATTTGTGCAAGATCATATTGTAGTTGAACAAAATTATTAAATGCATACATTTTCCAAGAGAATGTGAATATAAATCATGAAAAATGCAATAGTCAACACCTTTCACTTGATTAAGATTTTTGTTTTTATTTTGAGGAGGGAAGGAAATGTTCTTGTCATATTTCAACTTCCAATAGATTGTTGCAGCTAATCTACCGGGATGGTAAATATAATCTTGTCATGAAGGAGAGGGTTTGTGAGGAGAAGAAGTTTCATTATCCACAATTCTAATTTTGCCACTATCTATCCCATCTTGAACAGATTTTTGAAAATCAGGGCAATCATCAACATTATGGTCATGGGTTTGATGAAATGAACAAAAAGGACGCTTTGAAGAAGAAGCATTCTTGCGGGATCTCTTGATTTGTTGTTTTTGAAGGTAATTTTCAAAGTTTTGAAGTATAATGAATTCATCCATAGAAAGAGGGGTACCACTTCCTATGCCTCTTGTAGTAGTTTGTGTAAAAGGGTTTATAGGGACATGAATTCCATGCTCAAATTTCCCAATTCCTTTTCCTTTAAAACCTTGTTTTATAATTATATGAAAGCCACGACTATAAGAATGTTGCAATTGACTAGATGGAGGAGCAAGATCATGAATTTCTTTGAAATCTGATGTGTAAGGAGGCAGAAAAGGATTTGTAGATGAAGGATGAGTATCACGTGGACTAAGAATCTCTTTGGCTTTATCAAGCTTATCCTTTTTGGAAGATTGGGGAAGAACATCTTCATCATCTAAAAGCTTATTTTTAGTGATTTTTATGCGAGGAGAAAGGTCATAAATAAAATGCATGACATCATCCTCTCTAGATAGACTTTGATGTTGAAGATAGGTCTTAAGAGAATAAGGAGGATCTAGGAACATGTACATGAAGAAGATGGATCCATATTACTTTCCAATGCTTTCTCTCTTGTAGAAAGATCATTGGGTAAAGCATTAGACCTCATTTCTTTCACACAAGATACCTTAAGAGAGGTACACGGGATAGGATCTTTTGGTTTAGGATCTACAAAATCTTTAAGGTGATTAACATAGGAAATGCATGTTGTTAACAATATCACCATAATGCAACATAAATGATACTTGAAAACTTTGAGATCTAATAATTTGGAAATCCTAACACAATATGACCAAGTGTTATGAAGAAAGAGAAGCAACAGGAAATGTTAGAAACTCTTAGCCGACACATGATAAATATATGCAAAATTAATGTAATCACATGTGAAAGAGCAAGTAAATCCAATTTATTAATTGTCATTAAAAGTCTCTTAAGTGAAATCTGAATTTGTTGGAAAAACAGATCTAAAATTAGGACCTTTGTATGAAAATCAATTTTAAGATGTGAATTTGATGAAATTTGAATTTGTGTTTGACCTTAGAGAGTGTTAAAATTGATAAAGTACGTTGATTTTCTGGATTTGAGCAAAAAAACACAGTCAATTCTGTCTCCCAAAATTTCGGGAAAAAGTTGAGGACCATGGCGGGAACGCACACGGCCTGACCAAAATTTTTCAAAATTTTCAAGGATGATAGAGATTATGATTTTAATGTGGAATCCAAAAAAATAGCCGATTTGGAGATGTGTAGATCAATCAAAATTGTAGGCAAAGGTCGAAAATAGAAGAATCTTAAAAATTAGGGTTGTATGATTTAACCACTGAATTTTCAAAAGAAAGAGACTAATTTGAATTTCAATTTAAAATTAAATCAGATCTGAAACAAGCAATTAAAATTGTACAGTTCACAAGCTTAATTTTCTCAAAATAAAAAATTAGGGTTTTTATGCAATTAACCTCTAAAATTTGCAAATAGATTGAACTTGAAAATGAAAATTTGAAATTCAAATTGCAATTAATCAAATCTAAGAATGAGAAATTAGAATTAATGTGTAAGACGTTGGGTTCACCAAAATGTAAAGTGGAAAATTGGATCCTAGTGACTCCCCACCTAGGAGAGAGAAAGGAAGCCACTAGGATGATTTTCACTTAGGAGGAACTACACATTCAAAAGAGGGGCTTGAATCCGCTAGATCCAAATCCAAGGGAAACAAGGATGTGAATTCTGAGTGGATTACAAGTGGTTGAAGTGTGATTTACCCTCTTTTGTAAATGAGAAAGTTGACTTGTTGACTATGTGGAAAAGAGAGAGGAAATGAGTGAAATGAGAAGCTACCAATTCGGGATCGTGTTGTAACTTTGGATCTGAGATAATTAGACTAATACGGATCTGCCCTCCAAATTTGGAGAAAAATCGTCAAGACCGTGGCGGGAATGTACATGGTCTACCACAAAATTCGCGAAACGAAAAGGGTTTTTTTGTCTCTGTAAATGAAGCCCAAACCTGCAATTATAGTTGTGCACCTACAACCTACACACAGAAAAGAGAGGGAGAATGGTTGTGGATGGGGGTTTGCCTCAGTCAAACCTCGGTTGAGGAATCAACCTTGAAAGAAAGTAATTGCAAATGCTTGAATGTAAACAATAAATGTATACCTTGTAGATCTGCAACTTGTTGATGATGATTGCTTTGCTTCTTGAATGTAATCACAAATATTGTATGAAATGGCATGTAACATGACAAAACCCTAACACACACACATGCTTACAAATGAATGTTGTAATGTTGCTCCAATGGATGAATGAAGAAGACTTGAATGCTTGATGATGACCTTGAAATCTTGTATCTTCTCCTTATGCTCCTTATCTGTCCTTGAATGAGGGTATTGAATTCCTTTTTATACATGCCTCAAAGATTAATTTTCAACCACCAAAGGCCGACAAAGAGGAATTGCAAACCCCGAAGACAAATTGTGCATAGGAGATCGGGCAAACCTGAAATAGGGTCACCCTAAGGGGTGGGGACAAGGGTGCCACACCCCTATCCTAGGGGGAACAGGGGTGCCACGCCCCTGTCCTGCCCTATTTTAGAACCCGAATAGGGTCTAGAGAAAACACAGGTCATGAAGGAGAAAGAGTGAAGGGTTGGAAATGCATAAATAGGTCTCAGTTAGGGAAGAAAATGTCGTCGCCAAGGTGAGGACCCAAAATGTGGTTAAAATTACATGGGTCACAATTTTATGACACTACAGGATATTGTCCAATGTTCTTTGGCATTTGGCCGACCTTCCTGCTGAACCGCACCTCTTGGTTGTTATTTTTCGAAAAGGTTTCTTTTTCTTAGGGCCGACCTAGTTACACATTTCATTTTCTTGCATTGGTAAATTTAATCTTATGAGGCCGACCCTGATATGTTTCGGTGGGTATATATATGATATTATATAATCATTTGTAGTGTCAAAGGAAGTAGAATTGAGAATAAGGATTGAGATTTGCATTTAATGATCCAGTTGATTCTTGGAGTCCTGGTTGGATTGTATATGGTTGATAGCCTGCATGTAACCAATTAACTACCGGATATTCTTTGATGATTATATGATGATAACTGGATGGTTGCTGGAAGTTCTAAAGCACTAATATGATCTGTTTATGTAATATTGTTATGTTTTCTTGTTTCTTTCATTGTGTTACTCTTATTGCATAAGTCGTTTGATTCTCTTTGAGGGTTTTACCAGTTATGGCTGCATCGAGATGAAGGATGTGAATAAACCATGAAGATGTAAAACAGTAAGGGTTTTTTAAACTGTAAAGGAAATGAACATGAAGGAAACAATAGATCATCAAATGAATATATTGGAATGAACATCAAAACATGAAAACAGTAAAGGTTTAGAGAACATAAAATAAAATGAACATACATATGAAACAATAGAAATGACATTTTGTTGAAATAGTGAGGGTTTAAGGGACTAAATAAACCATGACTAATTAAAGGGGAAAGAAAGGTTTTAACAATAAGACTAGTTATAAATTGGAACAAGATGAATACTTGAATCCTTGTTGCGTTTTCTTCGAATTATTTGATGCCTTTTGTGTCTTATTACTTCTCTTTGATGTCTTTTGTGTCTTATTTGTGACTCAAATGATATGATTTCATTTCTTTTTCTATGATTTAAAAATATTAATTGTTCATGTGGCCTCTTTAATGTCTATACTCTTTCCATTTCAAATTTTGAATGTTGATTGAATTTGTAGTGCCAATTTGATTTCACCATTTATGTATGAGTTGATTGGTTTTTAATAGAAAATAGTAGCTTATAATTTTTTTGTTGTGGATGCAGGTGGGAGAGAAGGTGAAGTGACCAGTAAATGTGTGTTGAGGTGACCAGTTGGTGTGTTATAGAGCTAGATAGATGGGATAGAGGGCCCAAAAATGTGTGGACTTGGACATCTAATCGTAGGCATACGTGGTCTTAGTTGTAGGGTGGTGTTACCTATGGTGGGATTGTTTTGTATCGATGGTCTTTCATGTGGCAATCTATTTTTTATACTCTGGTTTATAAGTAGGGTGGCATGCCTTGTTGGCATATGCACACTCCAATGAGACATTGTAGGTGATTGAAGGTTTTGTCATTGATGGCAACCTTACAATCCTATGGCACCGGCAAGGCATTACACCGACAAGATAGTTCACCGACATCAATAGATCACACTCTACACCGGCACTCAGACCACCGACACCGGCACAGAGAAAGGAAGTATATCGGCATAGAGGCTGACAAATTTTTTGATATATTATATTTTGTTTATTATTGTAAAAACTTTGTATACGGACTTGGCAAGTTGCAAAATGACTCTTATATATAAGAGAGATCATTGTAGACATTTTGTAAGGGAAGAAAGCAAAAAAGGAAGATATTAGGTAGACCTATTATGCGAAATATAGGTTAAAGGTTTTATGTAAAGAACGGAGCAGAAACCGGTACTGGATTAGGCATTATAGATGATATTGTAAAGCAATACAAGATATTGGATTTGTATAATCCACATTGTAAGTCAGTGAGACTTCCCATTGAGCAGTGAGCTCTAGGCAGTTGGCCTTCCTGCATGTGCAGGCCCCTATTGTAAGTAATATTCTCTTATTGGCCAGTAAGTGAATATTTTGGGTCACAAATCCCACCGAGGTTTTTCCCACACCGGGTTTCCTCATTAAATCCTTGTGTCATGGTGTGTTTTTCATGTGGATGCTTTTAATTCTGTTTATTGCATTATTTCTTGCATACCGGTACACTGTTATAATATGTTCTACATGTTTTAAGTTGAGAAATTCTAATTACCGGTTAGATACTGATTCACCCCCCCCTCTTGGTATCTGTGGGAATCCTAACAATTGGTATCAGAGCTTGGTCCTCTATTTTCAGAAGCCTAACAACTTGAGGAAGATCTTGACACCGGTAAAGATGGAAAATCTGATGAAGCAACTTGAAGCAGCTCTCTCAAACTATGATACAGAGAAATTGAAAAATATCAAACTAGAAGATGATCTAAAAGCAGATCAGGATATCATTCAAACACTTCAAGAGAATCTTACTATTGCAAGAAATAAGAGAAGAGAACTTTGTGAAAAGATGCAAAATGAGACTGATGAAAAGGAATCACTTAACGATATGTTAAGCAAGTTGAAACTGGAGAACATGACAACAAAGAATGAGATGCAGGATATGACTATGAGATTTTGTAAAGAAATTGAAGATAGGAAGAAGAATAAAGAAGAATTGACCAAAAGACTAAGTGATGCAGCAAATGAGAACACAAGACTTAGCTATGAAAATGATTTATTGAAGACAGATCTGATGCACACTCAGAATGACTCCAATGAATTGATGAGGTAGAAAGAAGTCTTAGAAAGAGAACTAGAAACTGCAAATCAACATAAAGAAAAATTCAAGAAAAGCTCAGAGGAACTTGGTAACTTGCTGAAGAATCAAAAACCTAAAGGTGACACTTCTGGAATTGGCTTTGAAGTTGGTGAAAGCTCTGGTACTGCAAACACATAGGATCACAACAAACCAGTAAGGCAACCTAATGCTTATAAATTCAATGGAAAATGTTTTAACTGTAATAAGTATGGTCATAGAGAAAATGAATGTAGATCTAGAAATTATCAGAATATCAACACACCCACCGATCAATGTTCAAAAAGCAACAAAGTTGGTCACAACTCTAAAAATTGTAGAATGAATGTGAGATGTTATGTTTGTGCAAGATTTGGACATTTATCTAATCAATGCAGAACACAAATCGGCATAGGTTATGGGAAAGCTATTCAAAAGAATAATGTGACTTGTTATGCATGTAACTATTAGGTCCCGGAGACAACTGAGAGGGGGGGGGGGGGGGGGGTGAATCAGTTGTCAAATAAATTCAAACCAAAAACAACTTAACCAACTTAATGCTTAATACTAGCAAACCAGTTAAGTATGTCGGTAGACAGTTTTAACAGCTAATTGCTATACCGGTAAAGATTAATGCATGAAATAGAAACACAAAGTCATCCACAACACATGACATCAATATTTGTACGTGGAATTCCTGTAAGGGAAAAAACCACGGTGGGAAACCTTACCCACAATTAGATGATACTACTGTAGATAGTAAGTGTACATAAATGGGGTCTGCACATGCAGAAAGGCCAACAGCCTAGAGCTCACTGCTCAATCATAACATGGGAGTCACACTGACTACAGTTGGATGGTTAAATCCAATAAGAATGTACTACACAAAATAGCATCTTCATATGCTAGATTCAGTACCGGTGTAATGCTGATATGCCTTCACAAAAACCTAGCTTCACCTTCAAATGATGTCTGCATGTATTACACTGCTTAATCTCGCATATACCTTCACACAATTCTTTTTCGCATTCCACACTTGATCTTACAAATAAGATCTTACCTTTATACCATAACCTAAGACCAATTTTAGTAGGTCGGCTCTACAAGATATTACAATAAAAACATTTTACAAATAATATAATATTCGATGCAATAACCGATTGAACATGTCATCTTAATGCATTTACAACAATAATTAATCATTTCTATAGCGTACCATGTTGATCTGGAAAAGATAAACCTGTCGGTGTAACCCTAGGTGACCCTGGACCTATTTGCCAGTAAAAGCAAATATGCAAATATGAATATACCAATGATTAATTCATTAAGATAAGATGTCCACACGATGTCTTCGATATTACCAAGTGTCTTCCATATCATTTCAAGTGTTGGTGATCATTATATCCTGCCGGTGAACCATATACCAGTAACTGTGCAATTGTTACTTGCTTGCCGGTGAATGTTGCTAAATCTCCAAAGTGGTATTGTTTTAGTAGGTGTTGACATCAATGACAAAACCATACCAAAATACCAATAGTAACAAGATTGGGCATATTGCAAAATTCTGTAGAAGTAAAGGATCACCAATAGACAACAAAAGTTCTAGCTTGAAAGGTAAAGAAAAAGTTGAAGAGGTTAAGCAAGAATTCTCAAAACAATGGATTAGAAAAGTTGATCTAAATGTTGGGAATACTCCTCCACCGGTAGAACCAATCAATGCTTCATCGGCAGGACAGAGTGATGCTTCATCGACAGGACAGAGTGATGCTCCACCGACAGGAAGCTCTTCATCAAATTGAAGAAAGTTTCCTTGAGGGTTTGGCAATCTAAAGACATGTGTGCTATTATTCCCTCGGTTAGAGATGAGAAGCTAGAAATTACTTCATTACCGGCAGATAATGTTAAGTGAATACTTAACCGGCATGCATTAAATATGGTAGATGGCAAATAAACACTATAAATTTGTGGTTTTGGCTCCATTTCATTTCACCGTAATTTCAAACATTCGTAGAGCGCAAAATCTGTAGAGCTAAGGAATTCCAAGCAAGGAAGCAAAGCACTTCAAGAAATCAATCCATCCAAGACAGAAAAAGGTATTTATCATCATGGCATCCACCTCTGCACTTGAATATATAGCAAACCCTATTGTAGTCGAGGTTATAAAACGCCCTAGGTTCGTATTTCAACTAGTTCCCAAGGTAGCAAAGAAAGATGACAATGTAGGTGCTTTCTCTCAAATACCAAAAGGAGTTGTTTATGCTGAAGACCCTAGAATTTACATTCACTGTAACATAGAGGAATTGGGAGATGAAGAGATCAAAACTATGTATAAATCTGTCATATGTGATAATTTTGAAAATGTGAAACCGGAACATAAAATCATTGAAACCCTAGGATTTACTGAAATCCTCTGCATTCTTGAATTTCCCAAGGATGTGATTAGGATAGTCTCAAGCAGGGTACATGGAGAATTTTTTTGGTTAGATGCAATTCACAAAATCACCAAGGAAGCTGTGAAAGTTGTCATAGGGTTACCGACCACCGGTAAAAGGACAGACAAAACCAAGAAGGTCTCAAATGACCTAGTTACTAAGCTAACTGGTGCTACATCTGATAAAATGTCCTTAAGAGTCAATGATGTAACCGACACCAATGTAAGGTTTATCAGCATGATATTAGGGTATAAGGCAACTCATGCAAATAGACTCAACTCAATTTCAAGTTTATGCATTAAGAGTGCTTATGACATGATCACGGATAATGTAAAGATTGATATATGTGAGTGGTTGAAGGATGAGTTAATTGACAACTTAGGCAAGATTAAGAAAGATAAGAAAGGAACTTTTAGGTTTGGAAATCTGCTAGTGTGTTTGATGCTACATATAACCAAATAGGTTCACGGTATAGGCTACAAAGAACTTGGATTTGATATACCGTTAGGAAAATGGCTGACAAAACTATTCAACAACATGGGAGAAGATAAGGAAAACAATATCCATGATTACTTTCAAGCACTTAAGGCCAAAATGAAGAAGAGAATCAGATTATCACAAAATATTGTTGACAAATAAAAGGATGATATATGTTTTGTAATAAAAAAGGATGAGATCTGGATGGAAGCAATCATCCTGAGAACAATCTGGGTAACAGAGATGGGCTATGAGACAAATGATCATATAATTGAGACTTATGCTAAAGCACTTCTCGAAGCTCCAAATGAACCAAAGGAAGAAGTATTTGGTAGTGCTGAGACCATAGAAAAACAAATTCAATCTAAGAAGAGAGTGAAAAAGGTTGAGGCAGTTGTGAGAAGAGGCTCCAGACAGACAAAAGCTATTAAAGAAGATGTGTTAAAGCAAACCGGTATCACTGAGGATGAGCTAGGAACTCTATAGCCTGAGACTCACCTATCACCAGTAGGCACTTCTTTGGAGAGTGACATGCCTGCAACTTTCAAAAGAGTTGTAAGGAAAAGAGATCCTTCACCGGAAACCACACCCTCACCTAGGAGGACAAGATAGAAACAACAAGCAGTGAGATCTCCGGTTAAAAAGACTACACCAAAGAAGAAACTGACACCCAAAAAGAAGAAGAGAACAAAACAAAATTTGGCCCCTCTTGACATACTATTAAATGAAATTACAGAGGAAGGGAAACTGAAGAATATAGAGAAATTGTATGACACTCTGACTGCAGATGAAAAAGAACAAGTAGAAAATAGTGTTATATTGCATATGGACATGTATTAGAAATTTTTTGATGGAAGTTGTAGATGAAGTACTGGATGAACTGTTTAAAAGACTAGAAGCAAGGAGACAAGTTGTTATAGAGCTTGATAAGAAAATCAAGATAGAAAAGCTACTTGCTGTGTACCCAGTGAACTCACCTAAAGAAATTGATGATTTAATTGCTGAAGCCAACCAGTCAGTATTCTCTACTGCACACCGGCACATTGCATTAATGGTTGGAAGAGTCAATGAGGTGACTGAAGAAACTGAAAATGTATGGGATATATTCCTAGTTGAGAAAGAAAAACAGGAAGAATATAGGAACCCCAAACCAATAAAGGTATATCAGAAGGAGAGAGACAAAGGAAAAGGAAAGGTTGGTGGACCTCCGAGTATCAAAGTAAAAGACAACTTACCCCCACCTCCTTTTACATCACCGGTAACAAAAACTATAGAAGATCAACCGACAGTTGAAAGTATGGATGTAGAGGATGTCAATCCTAATCCTAAAGTCTTATACATAGTAGATGTTGATACACAAAAGATCAACATTGTGGTAGATAAAGATACAACTGGTAAGACAGACATGGCTAGTGAGCCACTGACAGCTGAGCAAACTGATCAAAAACAAGAGAAACCGACAGATGACAAAGAGCAACAGGCAGAAACTTAGATTGAGATAGTGCAACAAACAAAGCAACAAGAAGAGCAAAAGGCTCTAGAACAGGTACAGGAATAGGTTCATGAGGAAACAATGCAACCGACAACTGGAGAAGTACACAAACCATTGCTTAAGGAAATGCAAACACAAACAGACCTACCAGAGGTCACAACAAGATTGGTTACTTCCTCCACTGGCAGAATTCAGAATGTTGGTTCCTCCTCAGCAGGCCACAAATCAACAAATGTAACTGAAGTACTTTTGGATTCAATCAAAAGGATAACAGATTGTAGTTCATAGGCTTATAAGCTATAGATGATACAATCCCAAATTTGAAGGTAATTGCTCCCAACTGTAACATAGACAATAAAGATTCTTTAGGACAACTTGATACTTTGTGTAAATACATCACTGAGAACACAATGACTATTGAGAAAATAAAGGAAGAGACCTTGAAGAATAAGGTAGAAATTGAAAAGCAAAAATTCTTTGAAGATCAGATAAAGAAGTGTACTAGAGAATTTGACACACTTCTACCGAAACTGTGTAACTTTTTAAAGGAATACAAAACTCTGTACAAAGACACCTACAAGACAAACTTTTTGA
The DNA here is from genome assembly GCF_030272615.1 of Cryptomeria japonica. Classification (NCBI taxonomy): domain Eukaryota; kingdom Viridiplantae; phylum Streptophyta; class Pinopsida; order Cupressales; family Cupressaceae; genus Cryptomeria; species Cryptomeria japonica. The sequence continues at coordinate 316,522,392 of NC_081409.1, read as the reverse complement.
CAGTAGACATAGATAAGAAGATAAGCAAGGTACAAGATGAAATCAATAAACTTGCTGATAATTTTGTTAACTCACTTGATACATTATCAGTTTTTGAGCAAAGGATAACAAATTTTGAGGAAGAGTTACTTAAGTTAGAAAGAGAAAAGGAGAGAATAGTGAATAAGGCAAAGCATCTGAGACTAAAACTGAGTCCAAGATTGGACTATCTAGCATCATTGCGAAAGGAAATATCTGAGGCACTGATACAGGGACATAAAACATCGGCAAAGCATATGCAACACCTCACTAGTACAATTAAAAGAACAGAGACAACAATCAGAGATAGTAAAAAGTTTATGGAGAGTATAAACTTGATTTTGGCGGATCTATTTCAAATTGTAACTACCCAGTTACAAGATTGAAACTACAAACTCTACTGACATCTTGACAACCTTTGTCATTGATGCCAAAGGGGGAGTAGTGGTATGAGAAAATTCAATATCACAGGAATCATATGCTCAGGGGGAGCACACATTTTTTGTAACATTTTTGGACTTCACATTTTTAGATACACTTTTCAAATTTCTCATGAGTGTTGCCATCAATGCCAAAGGGGGAGATTGTTGGCATATGCACACTCCAATGAGACATTGTAGGTGATTGAAGGTTTTTTCATTGATGGAAACCTTACAATCCTATGGCACCGGCAAGGAATTACACCGACAAGGCATTACACCGCAAGATAGTTCACCAGCATCAATAGATCACACTCTACACCGACACTCAGACCACCGACACTGACACAGAGAAAGGAAGCATACCAGCACAAAGGCCGACAGGATTTTTGATATATTATATTTTGTTTATTATTGTAAAAACTTTGTAAGCCGACTTGGGAAGTTGCAAAATGACTCTTATATATAAGAGAGATCATTGTAGACATTTTGTAAGGGAAGAAAGCGAAAAAGGAAGATATTAGGCAGACCTATTATGCGAAATATAGGTTAAAGGTTTTATGTAAAGAACAGAGCAGAAACCGGTACTGGATCAGGCATTATAGATGCTATTGTAAAGCAGCACAAGATATTGAATTTGTATAATCCACATTGTAAGTCAGTGAGACTTCCCATTGAGCAGTGAGCTCTAGGCAGTTGGCCTTCCTGCATGTGCAGGCCCCTATTGTAAGTAATATTCTCTTATTGGCCAGTAAGTGAATATTGTGGGTCACAAATCCCACCGAGGTTTTTCCCACACCGGGTTTCCTCATAAAATCCTTGTGTCATGGTGTGTTTTTCATGTGGATGCTTTTAATTCTATTTATTGCATTATTTCTTGCATACCGATACACTGTTATAACATGTTCTGCATGTTAGATACTGATTCACCCCCCCCCCCCCCCCCACCCCTCTTAGTATCTGTGGGAATCCTAACATGCCTTAGATGAAAGTAAATGGTTTGCTTAAATTTTTTTCATGTGGCCACATATAAGTTCTACATAGGGCGCCCACTGATATTCACTACAAAAGTTGTCACTATCATGAACAACTGGTGATTGATATAGTCGTACCTATTTGATCGCTTTGTTTTGTACTTAATGTTTTCTATATATATATATATATATTAAATATTAATCGAAATGTGTACAAATTAAATTTGATTTATAATTGGGTTGAAAATTATTGATTATTGGATAAAGAGGGGACACACACTAGGTGATCAAGTGTACCCCTATGGGCCCCTAAACACCCCAGTACCATCGCATGTTTAGGATCTCGTGCACGTATTGGATCCTCTCCCCTACCTGTGTCACATGTGGGATGCATTTCCACTAATTGGACGAAATGTATTGATGGTGGTAGGTGGCCTTAGGCGTAGCAAATGCATATGAGATGAGAGATTATTTAAGCAAAAGGAAACTATTTTAAATTCACACTCTACATTTTAAAAGAAAGCTTTAAGACAATTAATAGCTCTCTTTTAATATTATAAAATATAAGTTTAGGAGGATTTTTTTTAAGAATATTTTGTGGTGTAGTTATATAAAAATTATTTTATTATATATTTAGCTTATATAAAATTTATATTAATAATTATATTAACATTATATATTATAACTTATATATTTAAAAATATTTATTAAATATACATACAATATATTTATAGGAAGGATTCAGACCCATTATTCTAGATGACAATTGCTTATCCAAAAGTTGGTTTTTAGTTCTAATATTGTCCATTGTCTTTTCTATGGTGATGTTGAGAGTTTTTTTTCATATATTCTTTTAATGTCAATATGGTAAAAGTATGTGGTCTCTATTCATCGGTAATATTAGGGGTTGGGACAATGTCATTAAATCTTGTAGGTTTGAAATTCTTTTGGGTATTGTTTCAAGTATGAATAAGACTTCTAATTTATTTTGGCTTTTGTTGTCCACTAATATCCTTTGGTTGTTGTGGAAGAGAAGAAATGATCACACATATCAAGGGAAGGAGAGAATTCTTACTGAGTCTACATGTGCACTCATTGTGATTTTGATTATTGAATAGGTTACTTTCACTTTAAAGCTACTAGCCAAAAAAATCATGAAAGTGATTGAAGGAGGGGCTACAATATACAGAAAGATGTTCAAGAAGCCGATTTTTAGCCATAATATTTAAGGAAGGTTGATAAAGTTCCAAGAAGAATAATTAAATTTTCTAGAATAAGTATTTCAAGGTGTACTAGTATGAAGAGAGAAGGGATGAAGAAATCAGGAACCTTGAAATTACACATCATAATTATGACACATCTAGATGAAAAATAATCTCTCCCCCACTAGGTCAACCATTTGACTCCTTTTAGGCTAGTATGATAAAGCCAAAGAAGGTGGACAAGAAGAAGGACAAAGCAAAGGTCAATGAGGAGGGAGAAGTTGAAAAGGAAGACAGGAACCAAGATTATTAGCAGGAGGGAAATGATGAAGAACAAGATGTGTAACCCTATATTAGATAATATATTTGTTTTTTGTCAAAGTTAATATGTATTTTTGTTATGACTCATGTAAAAATTGATGATACTAGAAGCTTATGTTATGAATACTTTAGGATATGTTAATATGGTATGGGCAGTATGGTCTTATTTTGACATTTGTTATAATCTTTTGGATAGGTTTTATGTTGGTTGAGATATAAACAAGTGACCATCTTGGTCACTGAGTTTGTACCAAAGTGTATCTTGGTATTCTCATTGGTAATAGACATACAATTCAAGAAAAAATACATACTATAATATAAGATATAAATAATATTTATATTCTATATAATTTATTATTTAAATTACTGTATAAGAAATCTAATAATTTGACTAGTCTTTTAGAGACATGAAATGAGAGGGAGGTGACAAAATAGGCAGGAGGCAAGGACGGGAGATTTAAAATAGCAACTTACAATAAATTTGATGAATAACTAAAATGGAAATCAACATTTATTCATTATATTTTCCTAGCTAGGAGGGAAAATATTTATTTGTACAAGCTATTGGAATGATATTACCTTTGCAATTATATCTATGTGTGCACCATACTTAGCATCTGATATTTCTTTAGTATCCTTGTTAAAATTATCAAGATCAAATTCTAGTGTATAAGCTTATCCATTGTGTTGTTCATTAATGTTGAATTTGGTTCCCATCTAGTACAAATGAATGAACACAAGGAAGGGATGATAGCACCAAACTTGCCTTTCCATTGGCTAAATGGTTTGATAACTCCATGGTTATTTCTAGAATCTTTAGCATAATCTTATCTTCTATGTCCTCAAACAATTTCAAAATTCTCTTTAATTGTTGCTCAAGCCTTCATTGATGTGATGTGACCTCTCCCAATAAACAAAAAAATTCATTTATGCTTTTAGGATCTTTCGGGATGTTTGGGTCAAACCTAGCACATTTCTAGACTTGTTGGGTTGATGGTACCCTAGAATTCCACTTTCTCAACATACCCTTCTGTAGCATCCTAAAATTGCGACACTTGCAATTTCGACCGCATTTGGGTCTTCACGATGGCGACGCAACACTGAACCTGAATGGAGACCCCGAAACTTGCTCACGACACCAAAAACTGCATTTTTCCAGCACCCTGGCCTGATCCTCCTTGCACCCTGCTGCCCCGGGAGGTGGGACCAGAGAACCCAGCGCCCTGGTCCTTCAGGACCAGGGCACCCAGCGCCCTGGTCCCTGGCCCTATTTTGGGCCCGGTCTCCTATGGGACTTCGGGCCTTTTTGTTTGCAATTTGGAAAATAAACTTTCCTGGTCGGCCTAAGGTCGGGAAAATCAGTCTATCGGCCCTAATTGACAAGTATATAAACTACATTTTCCTCTTTCATTCGATATGATGGAAAAAGCGGGGAAACTATACTCAAGCATTCAAGCATTCAAGCATTCCTTCAAGTAATTGATCATTCTAAGTCTCCATTCAAGGCTAAGTGTTGCATTCAAGACAAGGATTCAACCATTGAAGAGGAGATCACATATTACTACATACAACATACAACAAACAACAACATCTATACCTTCGCACATAAGGATACAAACATCCTTACAACAAGGTATTAGTACTTGTTTTACATTACATTTACAGCAATTTCTCATTTCTTGGTTAATTCCAAAACCGGGGTTTGACCTAAAGGCAAACCCCTAATCCCTAACCCCCCCAATCATCTTCTCTTTTCTGTGTGTAGGTTGTAGGTACGCGGCTGAAATTGAAGATCTGGAATCCTTGTGCAGAGACGAACAGATCCCCCTTCGTTTCGCGGATTTTTTGGAGGACCGTGGCGCCGGGCGCCATCGTCCCGACAACTTTTGCTCAAATTTGCAGGACAGCGCCGTATCAACATTTTACTGCTAATTCCAGGTCCGCAGTTTCATCCTGTATCCCTATCTCAGTTTATAAGCGAATCTTTGTCACTTTCTATGCATTCCTAGCTTAATTCTTCTATCAACATTCTTTACAAAAGAGGGTAGCCTTGCTTTCTTAACCCTTGAAACGCATTTAGCATCCAATCTTGCATTGTGTGAGATTGGATCTTGTGGGTTTCAACCCCTCTTTTGAATGTAAAGTCTCTCCCTTAAGTGAAAACCATCAACCCTAGTGATCTCCCTTCTCTCTCCTCGGAGTTGGAAGAGGGGAGAGCAACTAGGGTTCGATCGCGATTTTCCGCTTTACATTTTGGTGAACCCGACGTGAACATCCTTTCTGATTATTCATAATTAGATCTGAAAATTGGATTCTTTGATTACATTTCCATGTTTGATCTTTTGCAAAATTTTAGAGGTTAATTGCATAAAAACCCTAAATTTTCTTTTTAAGTAATTAAACTTGTGAAATGTTTAATTGTTAATGCTTGTTTCAGATCTGCCCTTCTATTACAAATTATCAATTCATATTTGTGCTTTAATTTTGAAACTTAAGTGGTTAAGTGTCAAAACCCTAATTTTTGAAACCCTCTTGATTCAACCTTTGTCTGACAATTTCACTGATCAAAATATCTCCAAATCGGCTGTAACTTTGGATTCCGCAATAAAATCACAATATCTTTCATCCCTGAAAATTTGGAAAAAAGTTGCGAGGACCGTGTGCACTCCGAGCGCCATCGTCCCCGACATTTTTTCCGAAATTTCGGGAGCTGGATCTTACTGTATTTTTCTGCTAAAATCCAGAATTTTGGCTGATTTTATCAATTCTAACACCTTCAAAATTACAGTCAAAGTTGGTCTTGTGATTGCTTGGCTTAGGGCTTCTAATCATTCAAAAATCATCGAAATTGAAATTTTGTGTCAAAATTGTGTTCTTACTGTCCTAAATCTGAAAAGTGTGTTTGCATTCATTCGAAATTTCAGTGGTTTATTCAAATTTTTGCAATTTGTGACTTTTGAAATTAAGTGCTTAATTACAACAACTTTGATTTCCGCTTTCAAAATTGAATTTTGCGTGAAATTGAGTCAACTTTCAAATTTCAAAACTTGCATTGCTTTTGACATTCCCTCTAAAATCATAAAATTCAAAATTTCAGTTTCCCTCTCTTTTTCAAAATTCAAATTTTGCATTTTTCGACAATCTGGGTAGGGTTCAATTTTGAAATTGCAACTTTAATTTGGCCTATCTACAGATTGTAAAATCACTCAATTTTTTCAGGTTAGCTGTAAAATCATCATAACTTTCATCCCTGCAAATTTCGAAAAAAGTTGCGAGGACCGTGTGCACTCCGAGCGCCACGGTCCCGGACATTTTTTCCGAAATTTCGGGAGATTGTCCTGATTGTATTTAACAGCTTAAATCTGGAAGATTGGCTGGCTTTACTGAAATTTGCTACCTCTAAAATTCAAAATCTTCTCTCTTTCTTTAGTGCATGAGTTTTACAATAATAAGCCCTACTTACACTATTCCCGTTAGACGAAGCCGTAGAATTAAGTCCTTCCAAGGTTTAATTACTGAGGAGATGGAACCTAATTTGAATGGTCTTTTTAACGAGGACATGGGTAATTCCTCTAATCCTCCTAATGATGAAGAAGCTCTCCATGAGGTTTCTGTAGAACAACTTTCGAAATTGGATAATCAATTTGATGATTTTCACCAATGGATGTCTCATGAGTATCCCGATAGTCAAGCTCTTCCTTTAATTGAAGGTCTAAAACATATGCTTCAAAGTGATAAGAATGGAATTGATATTTTGCGTGGTATTGCACACATCGTGGATTCGAATGTGATGCCTATGAAGAGTTGTGCCAAAACTTTAGGTTATACACAACCTCCTACACAAGTCAATCACTCTATTCCTTTGAGAACTTCTATTGCTAGCATACCTACCTTTACATCAAACATAATGACTACTTCTATACAAGACATTCCCCCTGTGATCACCAGTCATGGGGGCAATCCTCCCTCTTCAATTAACCATCTTGCTTCATTCAATCCGACTTCTTCATTCATTCCTTCAATGAGTGTTCCTATTACATCTCCACAAATGAACATCACGCAAGGGGGCAATTCATTTAACCATTCCATTCCTCCTTGTAGTGTTCCTCCTGTCCAATCATCTCCTATGACTAATTATCATAGGGTCCCGCCACCTTACTCTCTACCTTCTTTCAATAACATAACACCTCCATCTCAATCTAACACATCTAATATGAACTCTTCAACTGAAGTGACCATTAATAATCTTGCACAAATTGTCTCTTCTTTACAGCAACAAATTGCCTCTATGAATCAATCCAAGTTTAGTGTGGCCACATTTGATGTTGCGAGCCCACTTTCTCTTGACATTGTCCGAGCTATCCCCCCTAAACATGTTGAAATTCCGCATTTGGAGCTTTATAATGGTAACGGTGATCCTCTAACACATGTTAAGACCTTTCAAACAATATGTACTGATTTTGCTTATGACCAAAGGTTGCTTGCAAAACTGTTTACTAGAACATTCAGAGACAAAGCCCTACAATGGTATTGCTCGTTGCCTTCCTATTCTATTACTTCTTTCGAACAACTTGCAAATGCTTTCATTCAACAATTTCAAAACAATATAAGTCCTAAAGTTACTTTGATTGATTTAATGCATTGTAAACAAGGTGTTAAAGAAAAAGTGACTGATTTCATTGGTAGATATAAGCATTTGTATGCTCAAATTTCCTTTCCAGTGCCTGACAATGATATTCAAAGAATCTTCATTTCTAATTTACAAAAAGACATTAGAGAAAAACTCCTGTTTTCTGAGTTTACTTCTTTCCAACAGTTGTGCGCAACTCTTCACAATTATCAACTGACTGTGAGTCAAATGGAACAATCACATCCTATGGCTCCGAGTGATAAGGGTGATAGTAGTCAACAACCCTTTGGGAAGTTTAAACCGAACAGAGAGTCCATTAAATTCAATGAAAACATCATCAACAACAATGTGAATACAGCATCAGGTGTGTCTCCTATTTCTAAGTTTTTCAAGAAAGAAAGAAAGTTTACTCCTTTGAATGAATCATTGCATAGTATTATGAATAAGTTATTGGAACAAAATGTGCTTACTCTTCCTCCTATAAGGCAAATTGATCCTGCAAAGATTACTTCACCTTATTTTGATAACAAATCTTTTTGTCACTTTCATCGTCGGCCTGGGCATGATACTGAAAAATGTTTTTCTTTAAAGGGTAAAATTCAAGATTTGATTGATTATTTTTACTATCTTTGTTTCTGGAGTGAATGATAAAGGCAACACATCCGTAGCTCCTCCTAACCAAAATCTTCAGATTTTTACTGATCCATTACTTTCTCATACTTCTAATGCGATTGAGGCTAACGATTCCTCTCTCTCATCTGATGGTCTTGTGTCTATGACTCCGAATGGGATTAACTTTGTAGAGCAGCAAGAAATCCCTAAAGAACCTTCCATTACATCTGATTCTAGTGAAACTATCAGGGCACCTGATGGTCCTTTATACATAGTTGCAAAAGTTAAGGATACACCTTGCCGTGGAGTGCTTATTGATCCTTCGTGCATGGTTAATGTTATTACTGAAGAATTTCTTTTTACTTTGCAATTGAATCAAGTGATCTATGACAAAACAGATGTGGTTGTGAAATTATTTGATGCATTTTCTTCTCCTGCAATTGGTTCTATTACATTACCTATTGAGGTCCATAAGAAATCCCTTGATGTGGACTTTGCTATCATTCCATCATCCGAACAATTTCGTGTGAAGCTAGGCTATCCTTGGCTATCTTCCATGAAAGCTATTGCTTCTCCTATCCACAAGTGTTTGAAATTTCCCCATAATGGTGAAGTTGTTACTGTCAATCATAGTCTCTTTAAACCAGCTGAAAGAACCTCTAGTGTTCCTATTGATTATTTTTGGCCTAAACAATTCCAATCTCTTCCTCCGCGAAGTGATCATCTTTTTAAATCTTATCAAAAGTGGAAAAAAGATATTATCCTATCTCTAAGTGAACCTAGAACACCCAAACTTGACAATTCTATCGTTCTTGAGAAGGAAGTTCTTCCTTTGAAAGATAAAACTAATGTCTTTCCTCAAGATGATTCCCAACCCATTCCTATGGATGTGACTATGTCTATATCTAATAAACTTCCTAAAAGTAGACCTATCCCTCCTCGTCATGATGGACTTGGTCTCCTTCCTAAACCAAAAATTCCTCCTTTATATGGAGCAGTTCCTCCTCCTTCCTTCTATAGAGAGAAGAGACCTTCTTCTTCTCCTATTATCCAGCCTAAGAGACCACAACCTAAACACCCAAGTGATAAGGATGAGAACATTCCTCCTCCTCAATCTTCTCAACTTCCTACTAAGACTAGACGAAATCGTTCTGCACGTGAACGCCGACGAAAGCGTCGTCTTAGGGCTCAAGCAGCTACTTCTCAAACTTTGCAATCTCCAAAAACACCTTCAACAAGCATTATTCCATTTTCTCCTCAGCCGACGATTGAGCCAAAATCTCCTAAACATAAGATGCATGATGGTCTTGATCCTGTGCGAGTTAAAGATCCTATTTTTATAAATCTTGATGATGATATAGATGAAAATGCTATTCATGATGCAAATGTTACTCTTGTTCATTCTGATAGTGAATATGAACTTGTTGATATTGATAACCATTTATCTAATGAATTTTCTAAAGCACTTATCCTAGCTCCTAGACAAGAACACCGTGGCTTGGGATATGAACATAGCCCTTGTTTGGATCTTGTGATAGCTCCATCTGCTGTGTTGGATGTTCCTCCTCTAGCATGTTCCCTACCTTCCCGAAATACTGATCAGCAAGATCGGGGGGTAGATGACGCGCTACACTAGTTTCATTAGCATAGCAGATTCTCTCCCCCTCTCTTTTGTTACTTCTTCTATATGTTATTCTCATTCTTCTATTTGTTGTCCTTAGTGTTGTCTACTTGAGGACGATGCAAAGCATTGTGACCTCTTTTGGTCTCTCTCATGTTGACTCAAAAGACACATGTGTTCCCTTCTTCTAGGTGACCTTCCTTGATTGGGGAATGAAGAACAATTATGCATACATACATATGATATACATGAATTATCATACAGCATACTGACCCCGAGGAAAGCGAAGTCACCTCGTGCTTTGTGTTTTGTGTCTATTATCCTTGGGCTTATCTCACACTTGGGGGCTAAATCCTTGTGATAACGTGCTCCTTTCCTTTCTCATTTCTTATATGTATCACTACCTTAAAGCAATCACCCCCGGTGAGGCGTGTGCGATCGCTTTAACGTAGGGGGGCATACATCCCGTTCATATCTTTTCAAGATTCTTGACAAATTTAGCTTTGCCTTGAAATTTTTTGATATCTTTCTTGCATGACTCATAGTGAGGGAACCTTGCTACTGACAGTCATGGTTCTCCCTCGTGATCTTCCCTTTTACTTTGCCAATCGAAGTCGTAAGATCCTTAGTCCACTGGGGGCTTGGTGTATCTTGCCTCCTTGACGTGGTGAAAGTCTTTCAATGTTGTTTCCTTGTACTCTACCGGAAGTATGAGCATACATACTCCCGCTAAAGTGGGGGCTAAATGTAGCGTCCTAAAATTGTGACACTTGCAATTTCGACCGCATTTGGGTCTTCACGATGGTGACGCAACACTGAACCTGAATGGAGACCCCGAAACTTGCTCACGACACCAAAAACTGCATTTTTCCATCACCCTGGCCTAATCCTCCTTGCACCCTGCTGTCTCGGGAGGTGGGACCAGAGCGCCCAGCGCCCTGGTCCTTCAGGACCAGGGCTCCTAGCGCCTTGGTCCCCCAGGACCATGGCACCCAGCGCCCTGGTCCCCCAGGACCATGGCACCCAGCGCCCTGGTCCCTGGCCCTATTTTGGGCCCGGTCTCCTATGGGACTTCGAGCCTTTTTGTTTGCAATTTGGAAAATAAACTTTCCTGGTCGGCCTAAGGTCGGGAAAATCAGTCTATCAGCCCTAATTGACAAGTATATAAACTACATTTTCCTCTTTCATTCGATATGATGGAAAAAGCGGGGAAACTATACTCAAGCATTCAAGCATTCCTTCAAGTAATTGATCATTCTAAGTCTCCATTCAAGGCTAAGTGTTGCATTCAAGACAAGGATTCAACCATTGAAGAGGAGATCACATATTACTACATACAACATACAACAAACAACAACATCTATACCTTCGCACATAAGGATACAAACATCCTTACAACAAGGTATTAGTACTTGTTTTACATTACATTTACAGCAATTTCTCATTTCTTGGTTAATTCCAAAACCGAGGTTTGACCTAAAGGCAAACCCCTAATCCCTAACCCCCCCAATCGTCTTCGCTTTTCTGTGTGTAGGTTGCAGGTACGCGGCTGAAATTGAAGATCTGGAATCCTTGTGCAGAGACGAACAGATCCCCCTTCGTTTCGCGGATTTTTCGGAGGACCGTGGCGCCGGGCACCATCGTCCTGACAACTTTTGCTCAAATTTGCAGGACAGGGCCGTATCAACATTTTACTGCTAATTCCAGGTCCGCAGCTTCATCCTGTATCCCTATCTCAGTTTATAAGCGAATCTTTGTCACTTTCTATGCATTCCTAGCTTAATTCTTCTATCAACATTCTTTACAAAAGAGGGTAGCCTTGCTTTCTTAACCCTTGAAACGCATTTAGCATCCAATCTTGCATTGTGTGAGATTGGATCTTGTGGGTTTCAACCCCTCTTTTGAATGTAAAGTCTCTCCCTTAAGTGAAAACCATCAACCCTAGTGATCTCCCTTCTCTCTCCTCGGAGTTGGAAGAGGGGAGAGCAACTAGGGTTCGATCGCAATTTTCCGCTTTACACCTTCAAAGTCTCTTTATTCTACAAGTATTTTATGTGTCAAAATTTCTTTAGATTATTGTATTTCATCCAAGTGGATTCAATTCTATTAATTATTCATGATAATCTATATCCAACTAAATCATCCAACATATCAATGATCTTTTTATCTTTATCTTGATTAGCCTCCTTCAAATGTTTATTAAGATTTTTTATTCTTTGGGATAACTTTTCCTTGTCCTAAATAGAACTATCTACTAAGCTTGTAAGAGCATTGCCAATTGGAGTAGTGTCAATGGCCTAAAGACATGACAAAAATTCCTACATCTTATTACATTCTTGCAACCACATTCTCAAGTGATCTCACTATAGCTTATCAAAATTAGCTTGCAATTTCTTTGCGGTAGCCTCATTTACTAATTTAGTATTCATAGCAATGGAAGTTGTTTGGAGAGTAGAGTTGTCAGATAACCTCTTGACAATGAAGCTTCTAGTAAACTCCTTTATGCTTCCTACTACTTATGCCTTACTTTTTGTTGAGGTTATGGCCCAAATAGCTAATGTCTCATATTTTCTACTAAAGCTAGAGCCAAAATATGCTTGTTTTTCTTGCTCCTCTATGTCAATTTAAGTATCATCATCCCACCTTATAATTGTAGAGGCTATGACCCAATCAAGAAATAGAAGTAGACCATTGTTTTGCACAAATTGTCTCCTCTAGAGTGATATTACCAACTTTAAAATTAACCTCTTACATTACTTATCTTATTATCTTGTCCATCTGTGTTGGGTTAGATTCCCCTTTCGATTTATTTATTATGTTTCTTAGGGGAAAATTAATCATCAAGATAATCAGATGTAAAAGAGCGAATCACAAACTCTAAATTTAATTCAATTAACTCCTAAATGACAATCGAATAATGCAAAATCAATTGAATTGAAATGAATTCTAATTTAAAACTCCCTCAATCGATTTGACAAACCTTCCATTTCTCTTCTCTGAATTGTGGATGTAGGATGGCTCTTAGGTGTTACACTGAAATTCCTTCATGAGATAGACAATTGCTTCCAAGATTATAATTTTGTGATTCTAAGATTGAATTGAGAAAATGATCTTATATTTATAGATTTTCAAGTGAAATGAGGTGAGAAATTGAACTGAAATGTTGATTGATAGATAACTAATTTTGATTGATTAGTTAAGTCAATTGATTGACTTGTTAACTCATTTGATTGATTTGTTAACATGATTGATTCGATAGTCAACTAGATTGATTGACTGGATAACAAAATTGATTAGGAAGACGACTGAATAGATTAGCCAGTTGACTAGATTGAATGAGGAGAAGGCTGAATTGATTGATTAGTAAGAAAAGGTGATTTGGAGTGAAAAGGGGAGATTGGAGAGTTAACTGAGTTAACTGATTTGATGAACCAGTCATGATTTTCAACATGTGTTGTAGGAAATTAAATTGAAATTCATTTTCACTTTCATTTTTATTTTTATTTGAAATTGGATTTTGAATGCTGAAATGCACATGAGATTTATTGAAATTCATTGAAATTCAAATTTGGTGAAATGTGAATATGGGAGAAATGAAATTAATTAGAATTATTTGAAATTCGAATATGGGGAATTAGAGGAATGAATGAATTAATCGTAATTAATTAAATATTTAATATTTAATTAATATTTGAAAGGGGGTTAAATGATTAATTGATGAAAGGATAGAAATTGATTAATTAATAATGTAGAAAGTGATGATTTGAATTAGAGCAGAAGAATAATTAGCTTAATTAAATATTTAAAGAATTACTTATTTAATTAGGACGAATAATTAGTGTGTGATTAATGAGATATTTTTAGGTGTCTACATTTGCCCCTCTTTGAGACATTGTCAGAACGACATTGTTTCAAAGAAAAATTAAAAAAATTCTTGCCCCAGTATGCCCCAGTGACATTTAGGGTATAATGCCCCCTCAAGAGATTGTTTGTGCATTAAAGGCATGAATGATCTCTCGAAAGAAGAAGAATGTTAGATGAATGATGAAGAATGATTAATTGATGACATGAATGGATTTAATTGGATATAAGAGATGGTTGGAATGATTTGTAGATTGATTGATCAATTAGATTGATTTGATTGATAGGATTGATTTGATTGGATTGAGATCAAGTATGGTTTCAGGAAGGACAAATCTTATATAAGACAAAGATGATCAAAATGTCTGGTTTCAGGAAGGATATATCTTGTATAAGGCAAAGATAGATGATCGTGTCTAGTTTCAGGAAAGATAAATCTTGTATAAGACAAATGATAGATGAATATGATGAAAGATGAAGATATTATGAAAGTGAAGAATGATAGGAAATAGAATTGATTGATGGATATAGTAGTTGGTGTGAGGAAACAATTTGAGATGGAATTATAGATGAGAAGATTGGAATGGAATGATTGAAAGTAGAATATGTTAGATGAGAAAATGATCTTTGAGATAGGATCAACATGATGAGATGAGAAAATGAAATGATATGATCGATGATGATACACAAACTTTTGTGCCTTTATTCATAATGCAACACATATTCATCACTAAGCCTTATTATGTAACAATGAAGTTGTGTACATTAGGGTCCAAGGAACCAAGATGTAAAGATATCTCATTGCAAGAAACAAACATGTAGCAGACAAGCAGTGAACCCTCCATTCTAGGAATTGCGTTAGGGGTCAAGGTATGTGTGGCATTCACAAGTTGAATGTTCTTATCAGATTCACCCACTAGACCTATTTCCCTAGAACTTCATTGGTTCACACCACAAACAACAAACAAAGAAAAGGATCATGCTCATCATATCCCCTCTAGTCACGTTTGGACATCCTTGAGTAGCGTAGAAACATGATCTTCGCCAATTGATAAAAGATAAAAACCAAATTAGACAAAACTCAGTAGCTTTACTGACTGCTTTTTGCTTTGATTTGTTTGATGTAATGGTTGATAATGTCTAGTTTTAGAAAGTTGCGGACCCTGTTTAAGATTGACCTATCTGGTTTCGAGTGTATCCTCTTTTGTTTAAGACAAGATAACGATCATGTTGATATGGATAGTTTGACGATTGATAAGACTTGATCAGTTTGGTTGTAGATGCTTAATAAGATAGTGAAATCCTTTGTTGAACTTCATGTGAAGTGTTTGCTGGATATCTGCTAGGGTATTTGTTTCTCACAAGACATTTTATTGCAAGTTTTTGACTGATTTTTTGATGTTTTTGGATTGTGTGGATCATTTTCAAATATTTTTGGTTGATTTTGTTGTTTTTTGATGTTTTTGGTATTTTCATTTTTTCAATGTTTTTGGTATTTGTTTAGGATCCTTTTATGATTTTTAGGTTTTTTTCATGTCTTTATCTAATTTTTAGGATTTTTTCAGGACTTTATCTGATTTTTAGGATTTTTTCATGACATCTGATTTTTAGGATTCTTTTTCAAGTATGCCCCCAGTATGTAGACCTATTATGACATGATGATCTAGGTGATGTATATGGAGACAATGAATTTTTTATATGAGTTATGCTAATGCAAGATGCATGATGAAGATGTAGTTCCTAATCGAACAAGGATGATTGTGTGCGTCTTTCATTCTAAAATGCACTAATTGGATTAAAGGTGTGAAACATTTCAGACATAGGAGTTCAATCCGTTCTCAGAAGACCTTAGACCATCCAACCTAACACACTATGTAGCCATGATTTATGAATGGAGGTGCGGAAAACTTCTCCAATTCTTGAAACTTTTATCTTCTTTTGCCCATGTGTGTGCAATTGAATTCATTCTAACTCGTATAACCATTAGAGACCCTTAGAATCCTATGTGACTAGTTACATGAGTTATTCTGACTTCAAAAGCATCCTAGAGAGAGCCTCACTGCCAGTCAAACATCAATAGCCCCGACGAGGTTATACATTATAATCTATCGAATATTGCTCCATTGTTAGCAAGCACCCATAGCCTTGATTGATATACTCGCATGTTCCCTTAGTCAAGCTTTTATGACATTTTAGTTATATATATTTGCTCTTTTGCCTTGATATTTTGATATAGATTTGGCATAGCACTTTTTATTTTATCTTCTTGCCTTGACTTGTAAGTAATGCAACCTACTTGGGTATGACGATTATAGTGGCACTGAAGTAGAACTTTAGATTTTTCACTAGCCACATGACCAACTAGGTATCTGTAATGACAAAGCTTATGATTAATGTGTAAGATATAGCAATTGAGAAATTTTGGGTAACACGTCTCAATAGTGAAACTTCTACACAACCATGGATACAGATCAATCACAAGGTGACTGGTGTAGGAGCACCTTGTTCAGAGGCTTCAAGAGGTGGCTAAATCAAGTGTTGAAGGTGATTAAGCATGTAGAAGGTCCATCAAGGTGTTGAAGACTCCATTTTAAAGTGTTTAACTTTATTTCATAATTTGTAACCTTGGTGTAAAAGTTGTCATATGGGTTGATTATGGTATAAGGTCAAGAAAGGAAATGGTCTATTTCATGGTTGTAATGCCTATTAAGGTCATTTAAATGTATTTGGCATAAGGTTTGAGTCATTTAGTGGAAAATCACAAAATATTGCAAAATTGTCTTAACAACTTTTCAAATATGCATAATCAAGGGAACACCAACGATCATAGTTGGTTGTAGAAGGTAGTTAGGAGGTCTTAATCAGTTTTTGGATTGTAATCATCTATATAATTCCTTGTAAATCGAACCAAAGAAAAAGGAGAGCAATAGAAAGCATTTTCATTTCATATTTGAGTTATTTTCAACTATAATTATGTGATTTTAGAAGCATTCCTTGCTGTTTCCAGGCTTGTACAGTCTAGTATGGCCTGGGAACATTGTAATAATGATGAGTTAAGTTAGAACTGAGTCTCTTCTTTCATTTGGTTCAATTTGCATTTAATTTCATGAAGATTTGAGTAAGCTAGATTGATTTTTGTCAAAACCTTTTGTAACTGCCAGACCCTGACCTAGGTAACCAGTTTTAGGAAAAATATCATAACTTTTGATTCAACCGTTGGATCAAGCTATGATTTGGACAAAAATTCTATATCTCTTACCTATACAATCCAACTGGAGCGATTGTCTCTATGAACAATATTTAAAAAGTTATTAATGATTGTACATGATTGTATTTTCTTGTTCCCTGGTATTGGACAGTGTACTTTTAGTTCTTTGCATGCATACTCATGAATGTAGGTTATGTATGGCTATGGAAGGAACTTGGAGATATTATGGAAGATGTTAAAACCATCACACTATGGTGGTATGGTGTTTGGAGAAAACAAGAAGCCTAAACAAGACTGTTGCTGATGGTTTCCATACAAGTTGTCATGACAAGAAGTCTTGTTGCTACTACAATGAATGAACTTTGTGATTTCCATCCAAATGTGAATGACACCATGAACGGTGCAAGGTTGTATTGTGAAGGAATGTGGTTATTAGTTGTTGTTTTTTTTTGTCACAAAGTGTTTAGTCCCATCAAGCATGTGTAATGGTCTTGTGTATTGTTGTCATAAGTTGAAGGGTTTTTGTGTTTGATCTAATATATATTGTCAAGGCCCAAAGAAGCAGGGTATGTCTTAGTCATGACAACCATGAGGGTAGAAGTAGTGTTTTGTGTATCTTGTTGAGGAAGTGGATTAAGAACCTTGAGTATGAATCCAAGTAATGTGTTGGTCAATGTGAAATTGTTGCCTTGAAACAAGTTGTCTTGAGTTGTTTTTGATAGAAGTTGTGCCCAAAAGTAAAGAGGACTGAAACAACACAAAGATTGGCTCAATCAGAGAACACCAACGATCATAGTTGGTTGTAGAAGGTAGTAGGAGGTCTTAATCATTTTTTGGATTGTAATCATCTATATAATGCCTTCTAAATTGAACCAAAGAAAAAGGAGAAAAATAGAAAGCATTTTCATTTCATATTTGAGTTATTTTCAACTATAATTATGTGGTTTTAGAAGCATTCATTGTTGTTTCTAGGCCTGTACAGTCTAGTACGGCCTGGGAACATTGTAATAATGATGAGTTAAGTTATAACTGAGTCTCTTCTTTCATTTGGTTCAAGTAGCATTTATTTTCATGAAGATTTGAGTAAGCTACATTGATTTTTGTCAAAATCGTTTGTAACTGCCAGACCCCTGACCTAGGTAACCAGTTTTAAGAAAAATGTCATAACTTTTGATTCAATCGTTGGATCAGGCTATAATTTGGACAAAAGTTCTATATCTCTTACCTCTACAATCCAACCAGAGAGATTGTCTCTTTGAGCAATATTTAAAAATTTATTAATGACTGTACATGACTGTATTTTCTTGTTCCCTGGTACAGTGTACTTTCAGTTCTTTGCATGCATACTCATGAATGCAGGTTGTAGATCAGGAAATTGAAAATCATCAAAGAAATAGCAATTAGGACAACCACAAAACCTAAAGCTACTATGAAAGTAATCCCAACTCAATCAATGAAGACATAAAGACAAGATATTCAAATCAAATAAAATCGAAGCAAACCGACGCAAATATCTCCTTCATGTGGCTCCATTGTTCTTCTTTCACCTTCAAATTTTATGTGGATCTCACCTACAAGTGCAAAATGCAAGTGGAAAGCAAGTTGTTGATGAAATTCGCAGTATAAGGTTACTCGAAATGTGATTGATTCCCTTTTCATTAAAGAAAATCATCCAATTTATAGACAAATTGGAGAGAGGACAAGATTAGCATGAAGAGATTTGAAAGGAAATTCAAATCAAGAATGGAAAAATTATGACAAATGTGTGACAATTTCTATGCAAGGTGTATGACAAATTATGACAAATTATGACAAGATTGAAATGCCATTCCCATGACAAAAAGGAAGAGAGAAAATAGCCTCCATGATTGCAACAAATGGAAGCATAAACATAGGAGAAAATGAGGGAATGAAATTAGGGGAAATATTAGAAAAATTACAGAAAATAGGAAAAATAGAAATTAGGTGAATTAATTAATAGGTTTTCATCCATTAATTAATTCATGAAAGAGACCTAGGACTAAATAAATAGATTTATTTAACCCACAAAGAAGAAGAAAAGGATTAAATGAACAAATCATAAAACCCTAGAAATAAGAGGACAAGGAATTAGCTCAAGACAATAAGAAATTAATGTAGGTTCGATCATGATTATGATTGATAAAGGACCAATGTTGATAAATGATTGAGATTGGTTGACAAAAATCAATGACAAATTGACCAAGATTGACAAGGAGATCAAATTGATAGGCACCAATTGATGAGGAACAATGACTAATCGATCCAAATTGACATGATTGAAAAGGACAAGGATCGATGACAAATCGATCACAAAATGACAAGATTGACAAGGACAAGGATCGATGACAAATCGATCGCAAAATGACGAGATTGACAAGTTGATAATCGCAAATGATTACTAACAAGCTAAAGATTATTGAAAGATTGACAAGAGGACAAAACCCTAATTCTATCATCAATTAGGATTGACGATGTCCAAAATGATGATAAATGAGCACGCACCATGATGCGACAAAATAAGATCGACCAAAATCATGACTGAAGATTGCTATGGACAAGACCTAATTCGAAAGCGATAAAAATGAGGAATGCAGAAGAAGGACTCAATGCTCACAAATGATAAAGACCAAGTGCGCAACATAGAAGAAATGTTAATGCGATGCAAGAAACCTAAAATAAGGCAATGCGCAAATGTTAAAGTATGACTCCACAAGCGTTGACTATTTTTAGACGTCTACATTTTGCCCCTCTTTGAGACAATGCGATTCTAAGCGTTGTTTCAAAGAACAATAATGAAAATACCCCAGACAATAACAATAACATATGCATGCCCCCTCGAGGAATTGGCCGGAAAAATCCAGAAAAGAGGCCAAGTGATCGATAAGAATGACAAAAGACGATAGGTTCGAACGGATCAAAAATCGAAGGTCGGATGCACAAAGGACAAGCAGTGGAAGGCACAAAAGACCATGACCATCATAAGATGGAGAGCATGTGCGTCCATCTAGGTACTGACAAAGATCTATATAGGAGACAAGGAGAAGGAAAAGAGTTCATTTGCACTAGCCAAAGTGGAGGAGTTGTTGCTCAGGAAAAAGGACCCTTGCAAAGAGATGGCGAACATTCCAATGGTAGAGCACCTTGGGGAACATGTACGCACCTACATACGATCGGACAACGCGGGAGCAGCGGTATGTAGCTCAAAAACCCATATGTTCAATTTCATGAATTTTGCTTGATTGCGGGGCCCACAGGGGAGGGAAAAATGTAGATTTGTGCCTGTGTGGGTGCATTCTGCGCCTGTGTAGTGATGTTCTACACATGTGTAAGGTACACAGGTGCAAATTGATGTTGCACAAGCGCAAGACAGTGTACACAAGCGCAATTGTGCACTTATGACCGAACTAGACCGAACGGACTGCCAAGACTGATGGAAGAAATGTTAGTAAGAAGAAATTAGACAGAGGACAGTTAGAGATGAAGGAAAACTTGCTTTCACAAATGCACATAAGTAGGTGAGAACCTTTATTTAATGTAGCAAAGCGGATGCAGAGCATCATGGCATTGAAGGCCAGAGCTAGAACACAACCCCTTTTGCAAAAGACAGACACATCATACACAAGGAATGAGTGAAGCATCCTAGGGTGCATACATCAAGGGTCGAGGTACGTGCGGCGTTCACAAAGCGAACGTACTTATCACAGACACCCAATGATATAGTTGCCCCAGTTTATGACCAACATACAGCAAAAAAAAAGGAAAGGGACCATGAACCATCCCAGTCACTCTAAATCACTCAGTGACATCATCAAGCAACATAGGAACATGATCGAAGCCAAAGATAAATCAGTAAAAAGATAAGATGCACAAATTCAACCAAGTCAAACAAACAGTCTGATCGTCATTGTCAAAAGTGGAAAACAAGAATGATCATGCTGTCTGGTTTCAGGGAATGCGGTACCCCGTCGAAGACAGGACACAGTCTGGTTTCGAGTATACCACACCCTGTATAAGACCCATGATAATGTTGACAAGGACCAATGGTAATGTTGATGCTATTTTGAGTGATGTGACAACTGTGATCAGGTTGAATGCTTGCTTGGTCGAACAGTTTATCTGTTAATGCATGATTTCATTAAAGCACAATGTTTGATTGATTGTCGTTGGATGTATGCTCAGCGATCTGTCGATGCACAAAGGGGACCATTTATTGACAAAATGCAAAATGCCAAAGAAATTGTTTTTAGATTTTGATGTTTTTCACTTTGTAGGAATTTCGAGTTTTTTAAATTTTTTTTTTTTGTTTGTTTTTCAGGACTTTATTTGACTTTTTAGGGATTTTTTTCAGGACATTATTTGATTTTTAGGGATTTTTTCAGGACATTATATGATTTTTAGGGATTTTTTCAAGACATTATTTGATTTTTAGGGATTTTTTCAGGACATTATTTGATTTTTGGGGATTTTTTCAGGACATTATTTGATTTTTAGGGATTTTTTCAAGACATTATATGATTTTTAGGGATTTTGCCCCCAGTGTCTAGCAAGGCAAGGAATATGATAGGTGAATAAATAGGCTTGCTGAAATGTTGGTGGATAGAAGGAAGATAAAGGCCTTTGATTATGGAGACAACGCGGATGCAATTTTCAAGGGCTATTGCGTGATGGGACAAGAGACTGGATATGACAATGTAAAGCAGGAACATGGCATGAGGGACATGTCAAGAGGTGTTTTGAAAAACATGTTTTGCATTTCATTTCCTTATGTCAGATCAAGATCAAGGGACATAAAGAGATAATGGACGATGACAAGATATGGACAAGATAAGAAAGACCAAGAATGGATAAAGGATATGAATAGGATAAGGATATGATACACTAAGGGACAATGACAAAAGGTTACAATAAGCCAAGGAATATGGACAAAGGATTGGTGATATGCCAATGAAATATGGATGAAAAGTTGTAATAAGCCAATAGATAAAGACCAAAAGTTATGATAGACTGAAAGTTGTGAATAGGATGCATGACGCTCATGAAGATCCTCAGTCTTGTCAAGATCAAAGGTGGAAAATGGGATATGTACATGAGGGACAATAGGATATGAAGGGTAATGACAGGGGTGCGATAGGATACTAGAACAATGAAGGACAAAAGGATATGATAGGATAAAACCTATCCCCAAGTATGGTATGCAAGAAGTTCATAGATTACGCATGACGCCTGTTTGCCAAGTTTTCATCATGGTACTTGCCCAAGGCGCCTGTTTGCCAGGTTTTCACCAGTAGATGAATTATTTTTGCTTTACTTTTTTTCTCACTTTTTTTTTTTTTTGGATTTTGACATTTTAGTCGAAAATGGACACATGATAGGGGATGGAAGAAGGACTCAAACATCTTTTTGTTTGGATAGTAGCCTTGAAAAAAATGGACCATGACCTTTAAAAGTATGCTCAAAGACGTTGGTAGGATAAGGATATGGAAAATGAGATGGAACTAAGGAAAGGATTTATGCAAAGGATTGGACCAAAGGGATCGAAGGATGGAAAATATGCATTGGATAATGGATAGGGTATTGGAAGAATTGGGATTGAGTGGATGGAAATGAAGGCAAGATCAATATTGGCACACACCTTGAGGGGTGATGGACTGATGGAGGAAGAGTGGGTTTTGGATATGGAGATTTTGATGAAGGAATATCTAGGGATTTTGGGACATAAGGGCCCAAAATGGATGAAGAAGGTGATGGAGGAACAAATTTGAGAGGGTTGGATGGAGGAATAGCAACTTTGGATGCCAAGTTGGATGTTTCTTTAGGCTTTTGTGCTTCAAGGAGCCGCTTAGGGATCCACATGGTTTTTGATTTTTCATGCTTTTGTGGTTCCTTGGAGTGCATTGCCTGCACAAGGGATTTAGGAACCCATATATATTTTAACTTTTATTTTTGAGCAATGGGCCTTTGTGACCTTTTGGATTTTTCCTTTGCTTTATAGATCAAATTTTTCTTTGTTTTAACATGTTGATTATATTGGACATGTTGATCCTTGAATACATGTGGATTGCTAGACTTATGACTTTTATACTTGGCATCCAAATTGCTTGGAGGGGGAAATGAATGCATGGATGGATAGGAATGAAGTGGAGGTCTTTTGCATGGATGAAAGTTACTCAAATATGTGTTCCTTTATTGACCTTGCATACAGGACGCAGGGATATTATAAGGACCTAAGATGGATGGAAGGGATAAAGGGAAAGGGATATGTTTGGATTTTGAAGGGATGTTGGATTTAGTAGGGGTATCCACGTCTTGAGGAATTTCACTGAGGCCATGACTCTTAATATTTTCTTTAACATGAAGGGATTCTTGATTATGGAGATCTACTCCTTTGCCTTTATGAATATCTTGACTTGTAGGATACTCTTTTCTTTGGGAAGAAGACGCGAGTCCATTATGAGGTGGATATGATATGAAAGAAATAATGAGATCTTGAAGTGGATCGAATTGCACCAAAGTGGAAGAACCCATTATGCATGTCGAGGGTTCATGAACATCTTGCACTGACACGTTAGAATCATGAGGGGGATTAGGATCATGAGGGGGACTAGGATTGTGTAGTGGACATGGTTCAATGACAGGCTCTTCAAGAGATGGAATGGGATAAATAATGGGATCATCAAAAGAAATGCGATCTTGGAGTGTATATGGAGCATTAAGACAAGGAGATGGAGGAACAAAAGGATCTTGTGGAGGATTTAAAGGAATAATTTGATCTTGACAAGGAGGAAGATCATTGGAATCCTCTTTAAAGGTGCTTTGCTCTTGACTTTTAATGGGATCATCGGAAAGGATGGAAGGGATATCTTGATCTTTCTTAGGAAGTGGAATGTCAATGGGATTTGAAAGGACATTGTGTTCTTGGATAGAATTGATAGGAATAAGTGAATCATTGCGAGTGTCTGGGGAAATGGGATCTTGGTCAACAATTGGATGGGATGATAAGGTTTCAAGATCTTGATCTTCATCTATTTCAAGACACGTTTCTTCATGCTCTAAATTATCCTCTTGACATGGGGTTGGACTTTGGATATGCATGGGGGATTTTGGCAAGGGATTAATGCTTTGGCATGAAGGAAATGCACTTTGAACATTTGTGATGGATTCTGGCAAGGAATCAATGCTTGAACATGAGGAAGAGGGACTTTGAATGGGGTCCTCTAAAATAGGTAATGGCAATAAAGTGCATGGTGGCATTGGGTCTTGTATTTTTGAAACATGACAAATTTTTAAGACTAAATGCAAGAAGACAATGATTATGATAATGACTTAGGATATGACATGAAAATGATCTAAGGATATGATATGACAAGATGAAGCCAAGATAAGATGACAATACAATGATAAGGATATGCGAAGACCAATGACTTGGAATATGCAAAATGCAACCTAGGCAAGACCTAATTTTAGCATGACAAGGATAATGCACAAATGTCACCTAAATGGAAATCTAGCTTGGATATGACAATGAAATGCAAACTTAGGGAAATGATTTTGAACCTAAGTGCACAATGAGGACATTTGCAATGAAAAGGACTAAAATGAAGGGAGATGACAATATGCCCTAGGACCTAAGTTGGACTATGCAAAACCTAGCCTAAAGTGACATGAATTTTGAAACAAAGATATTCAATGTTTTGACAAGCCATGTTCAAATGTTGGATGAATACTTGGACAAATTTGGACTTTTGTTTGGATTTTGTTTTGAATTGAAGGTTGTTGATTTTGAAAACCCAAGTTGATTATGAGCACTTTTGAAAGTTTGTTTTTTATTTGACTTTTGACAATCATGGAAGACAAAAATTTTGTTTGACTTTGACTCAAGACAATCAAGCACATTCACAAAAAATCCTATGGCTGGCAAGGGCAATATCTGTTGAATCCTCTAACCATAAAATACAACACTCAGCCGGATAGCTAGACGCTTGGTAGCACTGGCTCCCCCTTACAGTGCACTCACTTCTCGGGCATACCAAGCTTTGAGTTCAAGGGGCATCACTTCCCAAGAACTTGCTATCTCTAACTGAGGAGTACATGAGAGGTGTCTTTGGCATGCGCATATCACAACGCCTAAGCCAATAGATAGAAGGATTTTGGCATCTAAAAACAAGAGATTCTAGTAAGGGCATCTGTTCGGGTGGGTATTGATCCGACGAATAAATCGTCGCAATACCATTCCAGCACCCATTGTCTACAACTTTCGTTGCATCCACAGTTATTTAGAGTGGTTCGGAAGAGCTTGGCTTTAGCCCGTCACCACTTTGGGTCGTTCCCTCTCACCAATGCCTGTGCGAAGTGCCAGGCAAATTGGGAGGCAGGCCCAGTTCTAAGGGTTAAAACATACAATTAAAAATAGACAAAGCATGTGTGGTGTTCATTATCCTTTAAGAAATGAAATGTGCAACTACTTTAAAAATCGCAAGCAAGATGTTTTAATGAGAGTCTTTGACCACGTCTTGCATAAGATTCGTTAGTAGTTGCATTTTTAGTCTTCGTCACATGTAACGCCAAGATGCTGCACAAAGAATTAGTACCAAAGAAAAACCAGAATGCAAGAAACATAATGAAAACAAACAAATTTTCAAGTAAAAACAATTGATTTCACCTCTGTTTCTGGCCTTGCACAGGCGCAGAATGCCTCAACACAGGTGCAGAAAACTCAAACACAGGTGCAAAAAACTCAAACACAGGTGCAAAAAACTCAAACAAAGGCACAGAAAACTTCAACACAGGCACATAAAACTCAAACATAGGCACAAAAAACTTCAACACAGGCACAAAAGTGTCCAGAGAGCTCCGAGTCGCCCTGTTTCTTGAGTTTTTCACCTGCAAACAGCTCAAAAGCACTCAAAACATGGTTAAGGGGTTAGTTCACATCGGGTTCACCAGAAAATGTAGATCAGGAAATTGAAAATCATCAAAGCAATAGCAATTAGGACAACCACAAAACCTAAAGCTGCTATGAAATTAATCCCAATCCAATCAATGAAGACATAAAGACAAGATATTCAAATCAAATAAAATTGAAGCAAACCGACGCAAATATCTCCTTCATGTGGCTCCATTGTTCTTCTTTCACCTTCAAATTTGATGTGGATCTCACCTACAAGTGCAAAATGCAAGTGGAAAGCAAGTTGTTGATGAAATTCGTAGTATAAGGTTACTCGAAATGTGATTGATTCCCTTTTCATTGAAGAAAATCATCCAATTTATAGACAAATTGGAGAGAGGACAAGATTAGCATGAAGAGATTTGAAAGGAAATTCAAATCAATAAGAAATTAATGTAGGTTCGATCATGATTCTGATTGACAAAGGACCAATGTTGATAAATGATTGAGATTGGTTGACAAAAATCAATGACAAATTGACCAAGATTGACAAGGAGATCAAATTGATAGGCGCCAATTGATGAGGAACAATGACTAATCAATCCAAATTGACATGATTGAAAAGGACAAGGATCGATGACGAATTGATCGCAAAATGACAAGATTGACAAGGACAAGGATCGATGACAAATCGATCGCAAAATGACGAGATTGACAAGTTGATAATCACAAATGATTACTAACAAGCTAAAGATGATTGAAAGATTGAAAAGAGGACAAAACCCTAATTCTATCATCAATTAGGATTGACGATGTCCAAAATGATGATAAATGAGTACGCACCATGATGCGACAGGATAAGATCGACCAAAATCATGACTGAAGATTGCTATCGACAAGACCTAATTCGAAAGTGATAAAAATGAGGAATGCAAAAGAAGGACTCCATGCTTGCAAATGATAAAGACCAAGTGCGCAACATAGAAGAAATGTTAATGCGACGCAAGAACCCTAAAATAAGGCAATGCACAAATGTTAAAGTATGACTCCACAAGAGTTGACCATTTTTAGATGTCTACACAGGTTATGTATGGCTATGGAAGGAACTTGAAGATGTTATGGAAGATGTTAAAACCATCACACTATGGTGGTATGGTTTTTGGAGAAAACAAGAAGCCTAAACAAGACTGTTGCTGATGGTTTCCATACAAGTTGTCATGACAAGAAGTCTTGTTGCTACTACAACGAATGAACTTTGTGATTTCCATCCAAATGTGAATGACACCATGAATGGTGCAAGGTTGTATTGTGAAGGAA
Source organism: Cryptomeria japonica (assembly GCF_030272615.1). Taxonomy (NCBI): domain Eukaryota; kingdom Viridiplantae; phylum Streptophyta; class Pinopsida; order Cupressales; family Cupressaceae; genus Cryptomeria; species Cryptomeria japonica. The sequence goes on along the minus strand of NC_081409.1, from coordinate 316,495,304 downwards.
TGTGGTTATTAGTTGTTGTTTTTTTGTTGTCACAAAGTGTTTAGTCCCATCAAGCATGTGCAATGGGCTTGTGTATTGTTGTCATAAGTTGAAGGGTTTTTGTGTTTGATCTAATATATATTGTCAAGGCCCAAAGAAGCAGTGTATGTCTTAGTCATGACAACCATGCGGGTAGAAGTAGTGTTTTGTGTATCTTGTTGAGGAAGTGAATTAAGAACCTTGAGTATGAATCCAAGTAATGTGTTGGTCAATGTGAAATTGTTGCCTTGAAACAAGTTGTCTTGAGTTGTTTTTGATAGAAGTTGTGCCACTTATAGGAATGATAGGTGGTTTTGATTTCATGCTCTGCATCAGTGACATTGAAGATGAATGACCCAAGACCTCCTAAAAACTTCATGTACCAATATCTAGGAAATGAGACAACCTTCGCTCCTTTCAGTGCAAACATGTGAATGACTCAAACAATCTCCTTGTTTTGTTGATGCAACTATATGCGCAAGCAAACACGATATGCTATGAAGATTGTGAATACGATGCGAGAAAAGAAGCTATATGAGATGCAATTCTTTAAAGAAAATTATATGTAAATGCAGAAAGTAAAGACTAAATTAACCCAACCCTTACATGTAATATCTTTTAAGGTGCATGTTATTCATGAGGTCTGGGAGTTTTGTGTAGAGGTCTTTGTTTGAAGAGTTTGATAAACCTGTCTTTTTCAATAGGATTTTAGCTGGTCGTATTTCATGTACAATTTTTGCTATAGCCTCATTATTTTCAAACCAATCTAGCTATGGTAGATCCTCTTGCCCCTAGTCTATCAAGTGTGGGTGTATGAGGCAATAGATTTTGGTTCTGAAGTTGTAACATGAGTGGGTGTTATGTATGTTTCTATTGATGCACTTGACGAGGATGATGAAGCCAACTAGGTGTTGATCTCATTAGCCGATGTTATGCTTGTGCTTGAAGAAGATGATGGAACAATTTGGGTGTTGATTTCATTAGCTGGTGCCATGCTTGTTTTTGTCACCACATTGGCATGTGAAAAATGACGCACATACAATCATTGATAAATTGTTCTCTGTAGTATGATCTGAATTGGTGATTTCATTGATAAGGGGTTCACAACTTGTGTAGATGGATTGGGATCATGAGGGGGACTAGGAGAAATGGCAAGTTCATTTGAGAGGGAATCTTGTGAGGAACATGTAGGATTATGACATGGAGATGAAGGGATGGAGGGATCTTGATAAGGATCTGGAGAAATAATGGGATCTTGCTTAGGAGGTGTATGTTGGATGAGACTTGAAAGGACACTTTGCTCTTGAGATAAAAGAGTGTTATTATGAATGGAATAGAAAAGAATGAGAGTATCATCATAAGATTCTTGGTTGGTGGGATCTTATCAAAAATTGGATAGGATGGAAAGGTTTTTTCTTGATCTTGATTTGTTTCGTGACTGATTTCTTCTGATTTTGGATTATCTGCTTGACATGGGGATGGAGTTTGGATATGCATGGGAGATTTTTAGAAGGTTTCAACACTTTGGCCTAATGAGAAAGGATTTTTAATGAGACCCTCTGAAGTGGGTTTTATTGGAAATGGAATATATGGTGGCATTGGATCTTGAATTTATGAAGCATGGAAAGGACTAGCATCATGAATTAGATTATATTGGATTTGTGCTATTGATATCCTTTGGTAGATTGTGTTATTGGATAGAGATGGTGTGGAATGCTCTTGTGTGACTTCACGGGATGATGAAATGGTGGATAGATATGATTGATTTGGACTTTAGTTGAATGGGATTTGATTTTGGTTGAAAGGGGTAACTTGAATGTTGGGTTGATGTGATTGGTATGATTGATATGTTGGGTTGAAAGAAAAAGAAGGTTGACATGACTCTAATGTTGGTTGAACTAAAGTAGGAGCGATTTTATTGAAGAATGAAGGTTGGTGTGCTTGATCAGTCTCACAAGAAAAAGAATGTTGGCATGATAATGATTCTCTTTTGATTAGAGGTATCATGGTTGTCATTTCCCTCATCATTTTTTCTAACCAATCCCTATGGTTATTAGGACTAGTCATGTCTATCATATGTTGTTGTAAAGTCCTAATTTCTTGAGCCAAAATTTCTATGGATGACGATGGAATAGGAATGGAAGGGACGGATTCTTCACCTTCCCTACAAAATACACAATGCCATTCTATTATGTTTTCTTGATTGGTTGTTGTGGACACTGGATGTTGTAATTTTTTTCCTTGAAGTTTCAAACTGTGTTGATGGTTGAAAGATTTGTGACAAGACCTGATTGTTTTTTACTTTGTTTTGGAAATATTGTGGATGTTGAATCTTTTGAAAGTGTTGCATAAGACACAACAACAAGCAAGAAAACAATCTGATATAATCAAAGAGAGCATTGTTTAAAGGATATTTTCAAACCCTCAGGGATGTTGGGATCCTTTTCAAATCCCATTTGTTTTCAATAGGTTTTGGTTGTTCGATCATACAATAGTCAGACTCTACTAAGGTCAAAAGGTCACAAATAATACCACAACCCACATCTTGATACTCTGTCAGCTCAAACAACCCTGTCACACCCTAGGGTGCACCCATTTTGTTGCCTTTATTCAGAAATTAAACCAAAGAGGATCGCTCCTCAATTGGCTCATTATCTTAGGAGACATATGGTGAGTGTCTTGGGGGAAAATTCTTCCTCACCCTTGCACTGTGATATTCTAAGTGTCTGGTTATTGATTCGGATTGGCCTCTAATTTCTAAAGATATTAGTCAGGGTTCCGTTCAAGTGGTCACAATCAACAGTGTTTTCCACTCCGTTGAAGGAGGTCTCCCAGTTTGCAGAGGTTATGCTCTACAAATTTTTACGTGTAATAAGACATTGAGGGAGGCATAACGCCATTGTGACAACATGTAACACTTGTTTCTTACAATTTTCATTGCAAACACATTTATTTATAGTGGCTTGGATTACTTTGCTTTAGTCGTTTCCACTTAGGTCATTCCCTCTCACTTGGCCTTATGGGCTACTCGAGTGGTAGGCCTTCTAAGGGTTTTATCCTAATGCAGAATTGACAGAAAGAATGAAAAAGGTGGGTCTGTCTTTTTGGTTACCTAGTTAAGGGGAGAACATATTCCTATCACCTTTGAAGACACGGAGAACAAGAGTTCTTTTTATACCTTCATTGCAAAATTGTCTATACTATTTGGAGATGTTGCTCCAAAAGAAGCATGGTGCTCATTTTAACTAACATATAAATTATGAGATAAAGAAAGTTTGTTGTTGTTCTTTTTAAAAGCACCAAAATAAATGTTATATATACTAAGTCCATTTGTTCCTGCAAAAATCCATGAAAAAGTTAGCACATTGTGGGCTCACAAGCCTAATTTGTCCTTTGGTTACAAATTTGACTTCATAGTCTATGGGAACAGAACATTTTGATGACAAAGAATCAAGAAAAGATAGAACATAAATGCTTTGCTGGATTCTAACAAATGCGAATCAACCTCTGCGCAAATTTGAACTACAATCTGCACAAATGCAAATTATTGTGGGGACAAATGCAAATTTTGGTCTACACAAATGCGAATTTTATAAACAGATGTAAAAGACATAAGATAGAAGTTTTTTTAAGAGGCATAAGTTTGATCCATTATTATGTTGCCCATGACTTTAATGTCATCAAATACGTCAAATCTCTGTAGGTACTTCTACGCAATATGCTAGTATTGGGATAGGGCAGCCAATTCTTCGAGATCTTGGAGTCTCTTCTCTACTCTTATTAGCCTTTGATGAGCTTTCTTCTATCTTTTGTTTTCTTTTCTCTTCCTAGCACTTGAAATTTTGAAGGTTACTCTTCCTACCATGGGGTTAGAGACATGTTATGCTTAAGAATGAAACTTTCTAGAATTGAAATAAATTTATGGGTTAGTGGCGTAAATGAACGAAAAGCAAAAGCGATAATCAAAATTGAAATTCTAAACTTTCCCTGCAAATGTGAATTAGTTAAAACAAATGCGAATCAATCTAACTACAAATGTGAATTTTTGTGTGAACAATTGTGCATTAGTTAGAACAAATGTGAATTTTTGTGCATAAAAATGCGTAGCATATTTTTCTAGTTCCGTACAACATCTACAAATCATGAGAAAATGACATCAGAAGGTTAGTTCACGTTGGGTTCACCATTGTTTCTTAGGGGTAAATTAATCATCAAGATAATCAAATGTAAAAGAGTGAATCACAAACTCTAAATCTAATTCAATTAACTCCTAAATAACAATTGAATAATGCAAAATCAATTGAATTGAAATGAATACTAACCTCTATCGATTTGATAAAGCTTCCATTGCTCTTCTCTGAATTGTGGATGTAGGATGACTCTCAGGCGCTGCATTGAAATTCTTGCATAAGATAGACAATTGCTCCAAAGATTATAATTTTGTGATTCTAGATTGAATTGAGAAAATGATCTTGTATTTATAGATTTTTAGGTGAAATGAGGTGAGAAATTGAACTGAAGTGTTGATTGATAGATAACTGATTTTGATTGATTAGTTAAGTGAATTGATTGACTTGTTAACTCATTTGATTGATTTGTTAACAAGATTGATTGGATAGTCAACTAGATTGATTGACTAGAAAACTGAATTAATTAAGAAGATGACTGAATAGATTAGCATGTTGACTAGATTGAATGAGGAGAAGACTGAATTGGTTGATTAGTCAGAAAAGGTGATTTGGAGTGAAAAGGGGAGATTAAATTGAAATTCATTTTCATTTTTATTTTTATTTGAATTTGGATTTTCGAATGCTAAAATGCACATGAGATTTATTGAAATTCATTGAAATTCAGATTTGGTGAAATGTAAATTTGGGAGAAATGAAATTTATTAGAATTATTTGAAATTCAAATTTGGGGAATTAGAGGAATGAATGAATTAAATGTAATTAATTAAATAATTAACATTTGAAAGGGGGTTAAATGATTAATTGATTAAAGGATAGAAATTGATTAATTAATAATGTAGAAAGTGATGATTTGAATTAGTGCAGAAGAATAATTATCTTAATTAAATAATTATACAATTACTTAATTAATTAGGACGAATAATTAGTGTGCAATTAATGAGACATTTTTAGGTGTCTACACATTCTACTCTAGAATTCTTCTCTTTTCAACTTCAAAACAAAGTGCTGAAATTCTTTGGACTTAACAAATTCATCATGTAAGAATATTATTTGTTAAGACTCTGATGCCATTATCATCATCTCCCTTGATCCTAAGAATAATGGCTAATCTATTTTGAGGTATGTCATGTATTAACACTCTTTTGGGAGAGGGCATAATTTGATTGACTTCCTTATTTCTCCAATAATGTTCTCCCCAATCTCCTCTATATCTTCTACAACATACATTGAATACAAAACTAATGGTGTTTTCATAACCACCCTTTTCTTCTTCTACTACTATGTAGGACTTGCAATTGACCTTGCAGCCTCTTCTTAGATTTATTGAGCTACCATGGCCATTTCAGTGATTTATTTGGGGCTATATGTCTATTATTCCTTGTGACTCCTCCCCATGAAATGACCTCTCTTCAAGCTTCTTTTTAGTACAATGGGAGGCTTAATACAAGTGTATAAACATTACGAGTCATGACTTTATCCCTAATAATAGGGTCATCAATCTCACTAAAAGATCTTGGATAGTTGGGGTCCCCCTTCTTTCTCTATTCTCACTTTTGCATATTGCAACCCATTTTTCCCTTTTAATCATATCCCCTTCAAACCCTTCTTGTGAAAAAATAAGTGATTTCTAATCACATCTTCAAATATTACCTTGTGGTAGAAAACTTGACCTTTTAGCACTTAATCTATCCCAATTGATGAAATTCTATAGGTTACAATCACTTTCTAATATACAAGTTCTCCTTTAGGGATGTTATATAAGATATAACAATTCCAACCCCTCCTTGATGATAATTGTAATGTTAGAGAATTGGATAAAAGAAGGGAAAATGATCCTTTCTTGTGATTTTTCAAGTGAGTCTTACCAAACTCATTAAGTTACCAAATGATTTCTAGATATACCATTCTCTTGGCACATGCCTTGGCAAAATATTTGGCATAATTAGAGGCCAATATAATCTTAGCATAGTGGTGTTTGAGTGGAGATAACAATGCCCCCAATTATGTTGAATTCCTAGCTTAAGTTCCCTATCTTTTGGTCTTAACAAGTCCATTATGTCTTTCAAAAACCTATCCAATTCTTCATCTAGATATCACAAACTTTGCTTCAGAAAACATCCCTCAAATAGCACATAATTTGAATTTGGGATATGCGCATCCCAAATGTAATTCAACACTACAAAGGGAGTGGGACATTCCTATCATCACAAAGTCTTACTTGGAAAGCCTTATCCCAGACATTCCTTATACAAAAAGAGATGGCATAGTAAGAAATACCACATGAAATGTACAACCTTGTTGTCACCTTTTAATGCCACCAAATGTTTATGGATACCATTTGTAACGAAAGTGTTAAAATCAAACTCCCTATTAACCATTATGTTTTGAATATCTGCAACCATCATCATCATCATTTGCACTAGAATCTTGGTTCTTGCATTAACCCCTAAATTTTGGCATAAAGTGTAGTAAGTTTTAATGAAATAGTCCTCAAAAAGGTCAATATTGAAGGGCTCCATACCCAATGGAGAAAATATCATAGGTCTCCTATCCACACCTTAGACTCTATCCTTTGGAAGCCAATTTATCATATAGTTGATTTTATCATTTCGATGCTCTTTAGCAAAAGAATATGTTTCAATAGCACAATTGGTAGCTAAATTTAGGATGAAGAACTCTAAGATATATGCTTTGTTAGTTATTATTAATTCACCCCCATTGCTACCTAATACCATTCTAGTACACGCATCATATATTTGTGTTGCTACTTTAATGAAGTTCATATCCAGAAGAAAAAAAATGGAACATTAATTTACCTAAGTCAAGCTTCTAAATATTTGAAATAAGACTATGTGAATACCTTTTCTCCTACTAGTGCTCAAAAAGTGATCGTCCATAAATAGGGATTGTGACATTCAATCCCTAACATTGTCTATTAATCTATCTAATAGAGTAATAGATCCCTAGGCATGCATTGCCTTCCTAGAAGATCTTGGCAATTGGAACATAAGGTCTTCATCTAATTATCTTCTTGGTTTTATAAATTGATAATTGTTTTGACTCATCGTAGGGTCTCTTGGCAACTAAGGTACTAAAATATAACTAGGGTTCTCCTTTTAGAAACTAAGGACAATCTAAAATTTGATCACACTTTCGATACAATAATTAAATCCTGATAATAAAGAAGCATTAAAATTTGAAAATAATTTCACAAAATAGATCAAAAGATTGTAAACATACCTGCAATCTACTTGAAAATCCTAATTCACTTCTACAAATGTTGGTAAGATTTGAAATCTACAAATTCTTCACATTATGGACTCTTGCAAACTGAGACAAATACTTTGGGTGTAAAAAAAAATTAAAAAAATAGTAGATAGCCATCAATATCAGCATGATTGAATAGAGTGTTCATGACTAGCTGTCACTCATTCAATTGTCAATCTTTGGATGGCATGGATTAGATCAAATCAATGGTGATCAGATCTCCTAAACCCTTTTAAAAGTCCTTTGTAACGAAGATTCCGTACATTAAAATATTTAGACCAATCACAAGTTGCCACTTAAAAAGTAAATTTAAACACGTCACTTTGATGGCCCCACACTTGATACAAGGTCTGTGGATGAATAGATGTAGTTGACTCCACGTGGCAATGACAAGGACAGGTGGCAGCTTTGCACACAAGCGTATTTTTAACGAACTCTCCTTTTTAGATCTCGTGATGTGAAGTGTATATGTGATTTGATGTTGTGTGGAGCTGACTCAGCACATGATTACTCAAAAGGTTGAAGTAAATACTTGGGGCCCACTGAAACATTGTCACAATTACGTAGCGTTGCAGCTTTGAGCTTTACATTCTTCATTATCTCGCAACACCAATAGGAAGACACCATTTAAGGATTGTTAGGGCATATAGATGGAAATAAAGGAAAAAGAGAGATTATAATCTAGGATGTGTATATAGGTATACAGATGATTTATAGCAATATGGGATTATCTTGTTTTCTTTGTGAGAGGCATCTAACTGTACTAGAAACAAAGCATACATGTCTTATCCCTTGTGAGATTTGAAGTTGTAACCTTTCTTTTAAGAGCACAAGTTTTCCATCAATAGGCCAAGAAAGCACCCGAGCAAATACAATGACATGTGACAATGTAGTCCATGATCTCACCTTTAAGGTTTGTGTTGAATGAAAAAATGAGATGCAAAGGAAATGGGTGATGCAATAAAAACACGACATGTGCTGCTAGTGGGGATTGAGGTAGGGACCAGTAATGGGTGTGTGACTAAGGAAACTAAAGTGGATTTAAAGGTACATGCATACATTGCAATAGTTGATTACTAGGGAGAAATGGTCGATTAACTCACAAATATGAAGGATTCAATGAATGACTTAAAAAAAAACATGGGATGAGAAAGTCATCAATCAAATAGAAGAAAAAGAAATTGTCTAGAATGAACACCCTAGGGTTTAAGGCATAAGGTTAATTGAAATTACAAGAACAAGTCTAGAAATCCTTGATAGTTCTAACAAATTGTCATCTGCCCACATAAGTGGTGACAAAGTTTTCATTACTTTTATAGCATCTCGACATTAATGTCAAACATGTATGTAGTTTCTTTTATTTTTCACCATTCTTGATAGGTTAGTAAACTTAATTTAGAGCATTTTTTTGTTTGGAGATAAAATGATCTTAATTTATTAGCAAATGCTTGATTATGGTATCCTTGAGATGTTGGATAGATCCATACCCCCTATCCTTGTGTTTGCACATGCAAACCTGTTATAGGATGGTGTTGTCTAGTCATTTTAGCTTCTCAATTGTGAAGGGAGAATGAGTGGGATGTGTTGTGAGAAATTCCCTTCCTCTATCATGTTTGTGTATTCATTTTATATCCATTTATTGATTTCCCTACATTTTGAGAAGAATCTCTTCTATTTACACATGCTTAATATATTAGGTGTATTGTGAGATTGGTTGTGATCTCATAAGCATCCACTTTGGATTTCTAGTATTTATATGTATTTATCAAATTTTTACCATGTTAGATAAATTTTGTAGATTACCATAGATGAATTCCAAAGTGAGAGAATTGGAAATACATTCTATTCAAACTCTTCCTCTAGAAATAGGATTACAATACAGGGAGAAGACCACGACACATTTTTAGGACTAGAATTAGTGTGTTGGTGTCTCATATCTATGTTGGTGTCCCTCCCATATGTTGGTATATTTTCCATGTCCTAACATCATTTATGTGTCGAACATCATGCACTTCTAGTCTTTTTGTAGGGAAACTTTATTTACGATAGTTGTTCCCCTTGGTCTTTTGAGTCTTTCCATGTTAAAAATTGATTGATAGGTGTCCTTGATTGGGATTTATCTCCACTTTTTCAATGAGAATTATTCCTTGCACAAAATCAATCACTAATCATTCCATTTTCTTGAGGGCTTGTAACTCCTAGTAGAGTAACCTCTTGCTAAGATCTCCCCGTTGTGTTTGGTTTTCATTTGAGTTTCATGGAATGGATTTGTGGTATTTGTCACCCTCATTCTACTTCATGTATAGGAAACTAGTGGTCATGCCAACTAGTCACCCGGTATGGTATCCCATATTTATCCCACCTCATGCATAGGCTTCCCTTGGTGTTGTGAGTATTAAGTGTGTTAAAGGAGTAGATTTGAAGTAGATGATTCCCTCATCCTACCCTTGTGTTATGTTCATGAAAGAATATGAATGTGGGTTGATACCTAATTTTCATCATGGTGAACTTTCACTCACAGGATGATCATGGTGACTTTATCACACAATTTGTAAGTCTTCCATTTGTGTCACATTGCTTGGAGCAATGGTGATGTCATATAATAATATTGATGTCTTGTGTGTTGTTGTGACACAATACTTTGTGTGTGCATTAGCATGCAAACAAAATGTCAATGTTGTATCTTAAACTCTAATGTTCTTATGTTATTCTTTCTTTTTTTTTACCAAGCTAATGTCCTAGGTGTGAAGCTTGGAGCATCAATTTCTTTACAACTTTCACTATAACTCCATTTATATTTATCATCCACCTAGATATTTGACAATAAATCTTTTCACTACATAAGTAATTTTTTAAAATATTTTTCTTGCATTAATTTTTTTTTAATAATTGATACATCCCTACCATATTTTTAGTCTTATTTCTTCTACTTGGCTATACCAATAATAATACATTGATATGGCATAGAGATTAATTTAATTTCAATATTATTGCTTTGAATATACCAGAAAATAAAAGAAAATAAAAATATGGTATGATCATGTAATTTAATAATAATAATAAGATAAGACTACTTAACTAATAACTTTAGTAGAAGATAATATGATTTTTTTTTCTAAACTGCATGAGCAATGGAAATATTACTTAAGATAAACCTACCCATTTCAAGACATAAATCTCTTATATCAATTTCCTTTCATTCAATTAAAAACCGTTTTGTACATTAAAATATCGAAACATATGTGAAGTTCTATTAAAAAAACCTTCTCGTTCATATAAATTCATGAATTTGATACCACATATGCAAATAAATTGTGAATGCCCGAACATTAATAAAATGTCCCTCACCCACCCCGCCCCTTGCCTCTCTCTCTATCTCATGCACTCACACATTTGGTTCCTCGTGTAAGAAGGAAAAGGTTGAACAATCAATCAACTCAAAACACCATTTTTAATAGTTTTGGTTTAATGGTATGATGAAATCTCAAAAGGATTATAATCTTATTAATCTTACATATCTCTCTCCAAATGAACAACTTCCATGATATAACTATAAACAAACTGTTTCTCTTATAACTTCTATAATTTACCATCAAACATATTGAAATACCTATTAAACCTAACAGAGTAATCTGAAACTGCTAATTAGTAACCAAAAAACTCTATTTAGACAGATTGTTCCACTCTAATATATAATCATTTTTTGACATAGTAGAATTGTAAAATTCAAAACATTTTATTCCCTTCAAGGTCATATAGCTTCTAAGCTCTTGCCAAGTTGGCCATAAACAAGAATGCTACTATATTGAACATAGGGATTCATTCATAAAGAAATTATATGTTTTATCCTCAAGTACAATCAAAGAATGAGTGAGAAGATGAACATTGTTTTTGATAAAAAAGCAGCCAAAACTAGGGGGTTGACCCGGATTACAAAGCAAGTCTCAAAGAGAGCATTATCAGCACAGTAACAGCAACCAACCAACAGAGTATCAACCAATCCCTATCTTAACTATCAAAAACATATTCCACCTACTATTATAGAAGATCACAAGATTGGTGGCAATCATGTCCATGTAAAATCTGAAAATGTAGGTATCCATGAAGAAACCAACACTAAACCAACTAACCCTAGTAATAAGCATATTGTTTTTACGACAATACCTAGAAATAAAAAGAGTCTTAAAAAGCCACACAGGGCTGCTGAGGAAATTAAACAAAAACATGATCCAGCAAATCCAGCAACGAAACCATAAGCAAAAATGGAGAAAGGCACCCATTAATCATTTTTTCCAGTCTCCATGTGCTTGGAAAGCAGTAGTCTAGTCCAATCATCCACAAGGAACTCAAACAGGTCCTTTGTGGTGTCACCTCCCAAACCTCCTTGGTTCTCTTTTTCCTAGTGCAGAAGACACAAAGTAGTGGTCGAGGAATGCATGACCTTCATGGCAAATTTCACAATTCTGTTGAGATGCTTGTCCAGAGTATCCAACTTCTTTTTAACATTGTTCAGATACTCAAAAATGGCTTTACAACCTGCACATTGGGTAGCCTCCGCCTTTTCACCTCCATCAGCAGTAGTCTGAACGCCCTCAGACTTCCTCCCATCTTTCGCACAGATCTATTTACCTTTAGCATGGGGGGGGGGAAGAGTTGTTCTTACTATCTTCCTACAAAGTCCTAGAGTCAGGGGCATTGGTGTCCAACTTAGAAGACTCCAAAACATCTATGGCCTCCATGTCATCCTCGGTCTTATCACTGTCCTCCTTCTCTGAGTCATCCATATTATCTTTGATGTAGTTTTTTCTAACTACAAGTTGTTTCATGCGGGGTTTAGCAGCGATTCTATGGGACCTACGAGGAGTCTCACCATCCTCCGCGTCAGACTCAACTAAATGGACTTTGGATCATTTTTGGGTTTTTTGGAGGTGACTTTAGCAGCAGAAGGGTTACATTTTTTTTTCCCCCAATTATAGGAGGGGAAATGAGGGGGGTGTGGCCAGGGGATTGACAGGGGGTATTGGGCTTTTTTGAGATCTTCTTATTGCCCTTTTTAACACCATCGGGGTCACCAGAGGGGCCCGGGAAGGAGGGGGCAGGCTGGACAAAGATAGGCTTGGACGAACAGAGGGACTGATGGAAATTGTAAAGGCGAAACATTAAACCCTGGTGAAGGATAGTGAAGTTGCTATCTTGACTCATACAATGCCGAACATCCTTAACAATGGACTCCAAAGCGTGCAGTAAAAAGAAGGGAAAAGAAATAATATCATGGTTATAGAAATGGTTAAGCAACGGGAAGTGGTAGTAATAAAAAACCCCATATCTACCTTCAAGGGTAAAATACTTCATGACAATTTTACACACCTGGTCCCACGGATAAGGAAGACAATCTTTGTTAAAGCCCTCGTAGCTTGACAGGCTCCTCACCCTTTTTGAAGAATCTATTCATGTTGGTTTTGTCAGTGACCCTGCTAGTCTTCTTCCATTTCCTTCCCTCGGTAGACAAACCCGTAGCCTAGGCTATGACATCTTCACTAATTTCAAAAGAGATATCACCCATTATGACTCTCCTATCATTCCAACTATTAACAAACTGCACGGAAAGACTTTCATCGAACCTAGTCATAGCTTCCATGAATGGAACAATGCCCCCTTCTTTGATATACATCCACACACAAGGGTCATTGTGGATGTTCTCATCAATAATGTCTGGCTCAACTTGGACTAAATCCCCCCCCAATTTTGTTTCTTCCAGAGTGATTTTGATAAGGATCACTGAGTAGATTATGGACTTGGAGAGAGAGAAACCAACGCAAAGAGCAAGAATAGCTAACAAAATTTTAGACAAAGTGTGATAAAAGAGGTAATAATTATCAGTAGTGGTGCTTCCCAAGGCAAATACCCTCCATCTCCAATAAGCATGCGAAAGGACACCTCTTATCACCTCCGCCATCTTGCGTAAAGCTTCATCTTGGACAATTCTCAAGCTCTAGTTTAAACAATAATTATTGTACTTAATAGGGCATGTCATATTAATGATTAAAGGATGCAACTGCAAATCATCGGCATCACTTGTACAGGTGGGCAAGCACGTCATTGCCAGGTCAATGCAGTGCAGATAATGGGGACCACCCTTGGCCACTGTGGAAAAATACAACTAGTTCAAATTTGACTTTCCCGCCTTCATCATGGTCCCCCAAATAGACTAGTATATCCACCCGTAAAATAAACTGTAGCGAGTCATTGGCCGGTAAGAAAGTTTTGATCTCTCCCTATGAGGGATTTCTGTCTATCAGAAAGAGAGGCCAAGTGTCTCCAGCACCTCATACCCTTCATCTCAATGCTCGTCGTAGCTAGGGAGTCCAACACCATATTGCCCTCTCTATAAATATGTTGAATATGAAATTCATCTAGCCAAAAAATCATAGACCATATGTCCTTGAGAATGTTGTGAATCATCCAGCTAATCCCAGAAATACCTTTGGTCGTCTCAATGATCAACTTAGAATCTCCTTCAATGACCAATCTTTTAGAGTCAATAGTGAGAGCCAATTTAAGACCCTAGAAGAGTGCTAAGGCTCCATCCATGTTACTTGAGGTTGAACCAAAATTGCCAACATAGGCCAAACCCAAGTTACCCAAATTGTCTCTTATAATTCCACCTCTCGCCACAACCCCATTGCGAGTGGCACAATCAAAGTTAAGTTTAAACCATGAGGGGGAAGGGGCTGACCATCTAGTGTTGAATCTCTCCAACCTTTTAGAATTGTCATAGTGGAGGAAGTTGTCTGGCAATTTCCATTTCCTAACCTAACTGCAATCCATCTCCAAAGGGGTGAATTGTGGGCTTTTCCATTTACAGACCAGAGCATTCTCCCTAAGAAGCTTCTCCATTATATCGACCACCGTGTCCACAATGTTGTTAGTATCACAAAATATCCATTTATTCCTTTCTTTCCAGATGTTCCAACAGATATGAGGAGGGATAAGTTTCCACAATTGTCTGGATGGGGGGTGAGATGAAGGGCACTCCCAGTTGATGACAAACTATTGTAGGTCTTCTAAGAAGGTCCAAGCGATGTTGATTTTCTATAAAACTTTGTACCAGACCATGGAGGTGAAAGGACAATGAATAAAGAGATGATTGATACTTTCCTCAACACGATTACATAACACGCACCAATTGGCCATTAGAAAGCCTCTCCTCTTAAGGTTTTCAATGGTTAGGATCTTCCCATGGAGAGTCGTCCACAAGAAAAAAAATTTTTTGGGGATAAGCTGCAAATTCCAAACTTTCCTCCAACTATAGCAATCATTGGTAGGAGTGATGAGAAGATTGTAGGCTGACTTGACATTAAAGGACCCCAAGGAATTCTTTGCCCAGAAAAACTTGTCAGCATGGGGGGATAGGGGAATCCTAACCTCCTTAAGAATCAACTGAAGATCCCCCGCCAAATGACTCAAATGAGTGTTATCCCCCAGGACATCATCAAGCCTCTTCCAACGACGAAGGGGGGATATGTAATTCACCACGAGAGGACCCAATGAGTCCTTGAGACTCCCCATGAGGAAACTGAAGTGAGTATAGGCCAAGGGTCTATCACCAATTCAGTTTATCCTCCCATAATCTAATCTTCTCACCATTGCCCACTTGCCATTTTAAGCCTTCCTTAAGCAGTTTTTGGCTTTTGACAATGTTGTTCCATATTTTAGAGCCTGAAGGGAGGTCATGAGAGGATAAAAGGAAAGAAAAGGGGGTGTGGTTGAAGTACTTCACTCGCATAATCTTACACCAGTCAGCACTGCCCATAGCAAGATTCCAACCAATTTTAGTCAGCAAGGCCTTATTCAGGTCCGAAATTTTTCTAATCCCTAGGCCTCCCATACACCTGGGTTTGCAAACCACCTCCCAGTTGACAAGACCGAGTCTAGATTTTTCCTCCATACTAGTCTACAAAAAGCTTCTTTGGATTCTTTCAATTTTTTCAACCATAGCAATAGAGATCTTAAATAAAGATAGAAAATAGAAAGGGACACCTTGAAGAGAAGCCGACATAAGCTGGAGTTTGCTAGCAGTAGAGTTTTGCCTGTCCAGCCAGCAAGTTTCTTCTGCTTTCTTTCCAGAATAGAATCCCAAAACTAGGGAGTGGCCTCCTTGATCTTGAGGGGAAGACCCAGGTAGGTATTGAGGAGGTTAGCAGAACAACATCCAAGGATTTTGATTAACTTACTTCGGAGATTCCTATCTGTGTTGAACTCTTTTTTTTGCTCTTATTATATTTAATAAGTTGTCCCAAGGCCTTGACATAATCCTCCAATAGGTGTTTCCATTCTTTAGCTTCAACAAATGAGGATTGGCCAAACAAGAAAGTGTCATCAACAAATTATTGCACAACCACCGGGGGAAAGGTAGAAGTCGCTTTCACACCCGAGATTCTTCTATTCCTGATCAAGTGGGAGAAGTTCCTGCTCAGAACTTTAGCCACCATAATAAATAAGGTGATAGGGGATCTCCCTGCCTTAGGCCCTTCCCATCCTTGAAAAAAACCCAAGGAGAGCCATTAACCATCACCGAGTAGTGAACACTTTCCACAACCACCTTGATAACTTTGAGGAATCTTTCCTAGAATCCTAGCTTGGATAGTACAACACATAGGAAATTCCAATTAACTTTATCATAAGCCTTAGAGATGTCAAGTTTAAAATCCATACCTGGGTTGCAACTCCTCTCCATGGAATGAATGACTTCATGAGTAGTGATGACTGCATCGAGGATCTGCCTACCCGGAGCAAAACCCCTCTATGAGGGGCTAATACATCTATCAAGAAGAGGTTTGATTCGGTTAACAACAACTTAAAAAAAGATCTTGTAAACCAAATTACACAGACTGATAGGACAGAAATCAATTATAAGCTTTGGATCAGGAACTTTGGGAACCAACACAATGAAAGTATTATTCAATTTCTTCAGAAGGTTCCTCGTACGAATGAAATCCCTGGTGGCTTTGATCAAATCATACTTCACAATCTCCCAAAACGCCTAAAAGAAGGTCGAGAGGAAGCCATCGGGGCCTGGGGCCTTATAGGTAGCCATAGCAAAAACTGCCTCTTTAACTTCCTCTTCGGTAACTTGACACATTAGTAGCTCATTGTCAGCATCATTCAGGTTAGGAGGGATAAGATTGAGCAACTTATCACATAATTCAGTAGGTTCTCTCACCATGTCAGTAATGTAAGCATTAGTGAAGAAATGTGAGGCCCATTGCCCAATCTCGTTAGTCCCCACCAATTCTTCATTCTTGTCATTGAGTAAGGAGCGGATGGTGTTTCTCCTCTTATGCTTCGAAGCTGACTTGTGGAAGAAGGAAGTGTTCTTGTCCCCCTTAATTAGCCATTGGATTCTGGATCTTTGCCTCCAGTAGATCTCTTTGAGGCCCATAATGTCTTTTCATTTTTGCCTCCATCGTTCCTCCTCTTTGTAGATATCCATAGAGGTGTCCCCCTCAACAAAATCTTTGTGGAGTTGGTCCAGTTTAGATTCAATCTCCTTCTTTCTCTTAAAGATATCTCCAAAAGAGGATCTATTCCAAGCTCTGACCTCCCTCTTAATTATTTCTAGCTTTTTGGAAACTCTAAACATAGAAGAACCTTGAATAGGGGTGTTCCACCAATTTTGGATGCACTGTTTAAACTCCGGATGAGAGTGCCACATAATCTCATACCTAAAAGGTATGGGGCTTGAGACCGGCCTATCAGCCCAAGAAAGGAGGATAGGGAAATGGTCAAAAATAGTGCGAGGGAGGTTCATGAGAGAGGGATTGTTATTGAGGTCCCACTTAGCTGAGACCAAAAATCTATCCAGCATGACCTGAATAAGATTAGAGCCTTTTCTGTTGTTAGACTAGGTGAAGGGATTCCCTTGAAGATCTAGGTCTAACAAGTCATTTTTCCTAATGAAGTCAGCAAAGTCAAGCATTCTATCACTGTAATTAGTTAGACCACCCAACTTTTTCGAGGGATAAAGAGGGGTGTTGAAGTCACTAGCGATCATGAACGTGGCCTCCTTGTTATCAACCATGAAGATAGAGATTTCCTCTCAGACCAGGGCCCAACCATTTCTAGTATTGGGAGCATATATATTGAAAAGGTACCAAGAAAAGTTATTCAAAGTAAACCTTATGGCAAGAAAGCTATGAGAAAAGGAAACAACGGTCCCATCCAACTTACTTTTATTCTAGAGAGTCGCCACACCACCCGAAGCGCCTTCCGCCTCACTATAATAGAAGGCAACACCAGGCCACAAATTGTCCACAAGAGAAGCAAAGTTTTGATAGGTCATTTTCACTTCCTAAATTAAAATGATATCAACCTTATTGGTTATAATGCATTTCTTAAGAGAATACTACTTTTGAGGGTTGTTAAAGCCCCTTAAGTTCCAAGAAAGGAACTTCATTTCTTGCCTTTTTAAGATGTCTCCAGAGTTAATTGCCGCCCACTGGCAATTTCTCTGGCCATTGCCTTTGTTCTGAGGGTCCTCTCAGAAGGTATGTCTGGTTTAGAGCTAGTACCTACATCCGCCTTCCTATTTCCTCTAGTCTTTCTTTTTTGTTCTTGCCATTCTTCTTTCTCTTTTTCAATAGGCGAAGATGGGGTTGATTGACTACCTTGGGAGAAAAAGGTTCCAATGATCTCCCCAGAGGAATCCGCACAAGAAGCAGTAGAAGGAGGAATCGGACCCAGGTCGTTCCCTTTGAGGGGCGTGGGGGTAGCCCCAACACACCACATACCCCTCCCATCGTCCCCAATAGTATTGGGATTTAGCATTTTAAGCACATTGGGGGTAACCTCCTTATTCCCCTTCTTCTCCCTGAAGCTATCCTTGACTTTCAGTCCTTCTTGTTCTTCCTCCCTCCGAGAAATCTCCCCCTCTTCTAGTTCTAGACCCAAGAAGTTCCCCGAGGAGTGGGGGGGGGGTGGGCGCTTGGGGTCAGGGGTCTTCATTATATTAAGAATACCCTCTAGGAAGGGGTAGTCGTCCTCAACAGGGACTTGAGAATTGTTCATTTCCATCGAGTCCTTAACCGAGTCCTCAACCTTGTCAGTGACCGGGGGGCAAGGGGGAGGAACATCCTGCATCGGATCCTCATTGATAATTCCCGAGGAGGAAAATTTCTCCTTTTGTTTGGCTTCCGGAGGCAGAGGGGCCAGACAGTTAGCTATCACATGGCCATGCTTTCCACATCTTTGGCAATAAAGGGAGGCATTCTCATAGATAATAGCTTGTGTCCATTTTCCCCATTTTGATTTGAGAGAGACGAAGTGAGGGAGGGTGTTGTTGACAACCATATTCACATAGAGGCAAGCATAAACGAGTCTGGACTTCTGCATCATCACATTGTCAGCAACAACGAACTGGCCAAAAGAATTGCCAACCCATCTGAAAATGGTATTGTCCCAGAATTCTAAAGGGAAGCCAATGAGTCTGATACAAACTGGAGCAAGTCTGAGGAGATCAGCACTAGGGTCAAACCTCGACTTCCACTTTGAGAGGGCCAAGCAGTGTTTGCCATAGGACCACGAACTAGAGATGATAAAAATAAAGTCTTCTTCAGCCCTGAACTTGAATAAAAAGAGCCCACCTGACATAGCTGAGACATAGACACTACCTTTTAGTTTCCATCTCGAACCAGCCCATCTTCTAACCATGTTGATCATTGGTCTGAAGGCCAAGAATCTCCCCACCAAGCAGAGGTGTAGGGAGGAGGTGATATTATCCATAACATTGTTGGGGAGACAAATTTTAGGACCATCCTCACCAACAGTGACCTTTGACTGCTGAGTCGACAACACTGTCTTGGGATTTCCAACAAGAGTGCATTTCCAAGTGCTCGCATGAGCCTCCCCAGACGATGACCCCACTTTGTCAGTCTTGGGATCCAGATTATGTGAATCCAAGCTAGTGGCCACATGCGATTTCTCCTCATGAGAGCGAACCTCGTGCAAAGCTGCATTGCAAACCTCCACGATAGAATCCCCGACCAAAGGAACCCACCCAACATTTTGAGAACCAAGCACGAGTGCCATGTCTGGACACAGTTGCAGATGAGCAGGGGGGGTCAGGGTCCAAGGAAGATGGGCCCTCCCCTACAAAAACGACAACCATGGCCAAAATTTAATTTTGGTAAAACTATCTTTAATTGAACTTCGACAAACTCCTCATTATTAAAAAAATAAAAAAATAATAATAACATATTGTTTTAAAATCATCTTTTCTTCTTGATCTATCACTTTAACTCAACCATCATTCCATTGACATGCTAAGGATCCATCTCTAACTTCAATATTGTACTAGAGAGCATTGATGCATTCTTGACATTGTGTTTGCACAATAACTGTTTTGTCCAAATCAAAAAATAATTGCCAACATACTCCCATCTTCTACTAAAATAGGAGCATCCATCAAAAGCATAATCTTAAATGAATTAGGCTCTTTTATTGTTGCATGAAACTTGTAGGATATGAGTACTATTTCTCAATGCCCACAAGAGGGATGTCTTTAGATGAGATAGCAAATATTGAAAGATCCATTCCAAAGGTTTCATCCAAAATTTAAAAAAAAAAGTAAAATTAAAAAATAATAAAAAAAAGAGTTTAGGGGGAATGAAAATGTGGTGTACAAATGGATTAGTTGTACAAACAGGATTATAAAATACTTTTCCAAATAACTCTTTATCTAATCAAGCAGAGATAAAGATTATAATTGTTATGAAATATATATACTAACTATATATGAATAAGATAAGACATATTTTGAGTGGGATTGAAAAGTGCTTCTAGATAAAATCCACTGTTTTCTCAATGATAAGAAAAATAAAAATATAATGATATGATAATATGATAATAATGATGTAATTTTAATAGATTTTTTTGCTTTGACTAATAGTTTAATAAATATATAATAATATAATAATATTTTAAATAGAATAATGAATAAATATAAGATCTTGACCTACTTTACATATATTCTTTTAAGACAGGTATGCTAGCATATATATAATGACAAGAAAACCATATAAACTAGTAGTTAAGTTTTTAAATAAAAAATTAAAGATGTCCATTAACTGGAGGGTATATATTGATAGAACTGCCTCGAGTTGCTAAATTTCCTCAGAAATCTTGTATGTTACAGGTTGAAAAATAAATTTACAGGTTGAGAAAGTCTTCCAAAATATTGCTTTAGTTGACAATTTTGGTGTATTCTAACAAAAAGACAATGTTTGCGAATGATTCCAATCAAAGGTCCGGGGAAGATTGCAATGGAGAGATTCTGCAGCAGGTTTTAAAATGGAGAAAACTCCTCCTATTTTATTTTGTTTCAAGAAAAATGGGTAGTTTAGAATTGTATTTCAAGGAAATGGGTGATTGATAAAAAAAAATGTTTTATTATTGTTAATGGATCTTTCATCTGTTGATGAAGTTGGAAGATTCTACGTCGTAATTGAAAATTTTTCTTACAAAAAACACTTCAATATTTCTCAGAACTAGTTATGAAAGATGTCACAAAAATTCGGACTGTATATATTAATTTCAAGCTTCAAATAAGGCATAAGAACCCATCAAACAGCGTTACAGCATTGCAATTTTTAAGTTCAATTTACAAAATCTAAGCTCACTGAGACCTAAAACCTAATTTGCAGTTTGCAACATGGAAGTGCTAATATATGTATTATGCATAGCACTGGCATTGTCCAAGCATTTGTCAAAATTTAGCAGTGTGCATAACCCATGTTGCAGAAACATGAACACAACCGTCAAATTGATGGAACAGAACATACCTAAGTATCAAATTGATGGTACAACTTTGCTTCTTTCATCAACAAGCTCTGCATCTATGACTCTGCTTCAGCTTGTAATGCAAACCTACATCTCTTCGATAAACTGGGTCTGATTTATTGAATCCTTCAAGATATTAGAGATGAATAGTATCAGGCTCATTGCCTATTGGCTCGGTTGTTAATGTCCTTGTTTTACCGTTTGGATTTGCAGACTGCAACATCCAAATGACATGCCTCATATTAGGCCTGTTGAAAGGCAAAGAATTGGTACAATCAAGAGCAATTCTAAGCACAGCCAGAACTGAGTCCTTATATATCTCAGATATTTGATGATCTAGAATCTCTTCTAAACCATTCTCCTTCTCAAGCATCCTGTTAACCCACTTGACAATGTTGGCACCTTCACCATAAGATGGATCGACAGGCCGCCTAGAAGTCACCAACTCCAAGAGCACCACTCCAAAGCTATAGACATCATTTTTTGCTGTAACCTTCGGTGAGTAAGAAACCTCTGCAAAACGAGAGAAACATGAATGAAGTATGACAAGTCTCTCATGTATCAACAGATAAAATAATCAGGATAAACTTAAACAAGGTCTTTAAGAAGTCTTTACTCATGCTCCCCATGGGACTTTCAAGACCTCTCTATATTTCTGAATTGCAATGTTCAATGTCTCCTTTTTTAGAGCAGAGAACTTTCAGGTCCTCTCACTGCTTTAATAGCAAGGGATTTTCAGGTCTTCTCACAGCTCTAATAGCAAGGGACTTTCAGATCATCTCTTGAATTGCTAATTGCAATTTGGAGAATCCCCACTCTGATACCATGTTGAGATTTGTGGATGCAATAGACCTAAATCCAAGACCTACTCCTCCACTGAATGAGCTGGACTTTTACTGCGCTATTTTGCATTTGATAATGGTACTTAAGATATCTTTAGAATAGTGTGTTGCAAGATCCAACATATTCTCTTTCAAAAACCTGCGTGACTTACAGCTGTGCATTCTAGAAAAAGTAGAGCTAGTCCATTCAAGTTGTGACGCTAGCAATGACAACTTAACAGTTCAAAATGATATTGTAAATGGTTGACATTATGTTCAGGGATCTACTGGTCTCATCTCAATATACATGCCTTACTGGTGGATTATTGCTAGTTTTTCTGACAAACCTAAAGCTATGGTCGCATGCAATGAAGGGTAAAAATAGATCTTGAGATTATGGGCAGATTGAAAACAGAAACGAAATCAAGCTTACTTAGTTCTGCTTACCTGGTGCAATGTACCCGTAAGACCCTGCAACTGCAAACACCGTCTCATATCCTTTATTGCATTTTCTCAAGATCTTAGCCAGGCCAAAATCGGCCACACGAGCATGAAGTTCCTCATCCAGCAAGATATTGTTTGATTTTATGTCACAATGAATGATAGGAGGGTTGCAATCATAGTGAAGATAAGCAAGGCCTTGAGCTGAATCTAAAGCAATCATGTACCTTGTAGGCCAGTCAAGGCTACATGGTTTCTGATCATGAAGCATATTTCCGATGCTTCCATTGGACATGTATTCATAGATTAGCAGGTTGGAATCTGACAAAGAGATACCACCCCAGAGCTTGACAATGTTTTTGTGCCGAATTACGCCTAAAGTCTCAATTTCTGCTTTGAATCCACTGTCAAACTCTGAGTCCCCTGTCTTTGTGCTGCCAGGAAGCCTCTTAACAGCCACTGTCTCACCATTACCCAGAATTATCTTATACACTTTTCCAGCTCCACCAGTGCCAATCACGTTGGCCTCACTCAGGGAGTTCACAATTTCATGCTCATGAAAAACCAGCTTGCGAAAGGACACTACCTTGGAAGGGCAAAAGTCAATTGTGCTCTTATTAATCACTCTGGGATGAAGCTTGGAACGCCTTTTATAGAAACACCACAGACCAACAACCAAAACTACAGATGCAGTGAAAAAGCAACCAGTAAGGACCACTATTTTCAAATACCCTCTTTTAGAAGTACATGGTTTAATGTCTGCAAAGCCGTCACCACAGAGCTTGGGATTTTCCAAAAATGCTCTCTTGTATTTAATCAAGCCACTGGGAACTAGCCCAGAGAGCTGATTGCTTGACACATTGAAGAAAATCAAATGAAGGTTCCCTAAGGATGCAGGGACCTTATTAGTAAGATGATTCTCTGATAGGTCTAGGTATGTTAGGCTTTGGAGATTACCAATCTGTGTAGGAATTTCACCAGAAAAATGATTTGCCTTCAGATTAATCAGTGCAAGAGTCCACACAGATCCAATTGAAGGAAAAATTGCTCCTGAAAGTGAGTTTCGTGATAGATCCAATATCTCAATTTGATGCAATCTATCAAATATATCTGGCAATCTTCCAGAAAAATTATTATTGCTTGCATTAAAAGAAGACAAAGAGCTTGCCATACCAATCTCAACTGGAAGCTCACCTGAGAATTCATTGTCATCAATTGCCAATTTTGAAAGAGATTTGGCATTCCTAATATCTGTGGGAATGCTTCCTTCAAATCTATTACTGCTGAGTTCTACCAATTCAAGTCCTGGAAATCCCCATAAATCTTTTGGAACTTCTCCACTGAACTGATTCTTTGACAGCCTAAGCCTAACAAGGGTTGTGCAATTCCCATATTCTGAGACGCTTCCATTGAGCGTATTACTGAATACATGCAAAGATGACAGTTTTCCCCCATTGCAAAGATGTGATGGTAATGGGCCACTTAATTGATTTTCAGATAAGTCAAATATCTCCAACTGGGTATTTCTCCCAAGCTTCTGAGGAATTTCTCCATGGAGAGAATTCTTAAACAATGACAAATCCCTTAGCATAGTTAAATTTTCAAGACTAGCAGGAATCGCTCCAGTCAATTGATTATTCATTAGGTGCAAAGATGTCAACTTACCTAAATTCCCCAAACTGTCCGGAAGTGATCCTGTGAGCATATTGCCCGAAACATCTAGCATTTCCAAAGAGCTCATCTTGCCAATGTCTGCTGGAATACCACCACCAAGTCTATTCGTGTACATCTGCAAACTTGTTAGTTTCACAAGGTTGCTAGTCCACCCAGGCCAAAGCCCTGTTAGATTATTTTGAGAAACATCCAATTTCTGAAGTTCTGATAATCCACCAAAGGAATCTGGAATTTCCCCTGTTAGATTACACTGCCTTAGCCATATCTGCTGCAGCTTTATCATGTTTCCAATCTCTGGTGGAATAACGCCACTGTCAAAAGGATTTTGGGTCAATCTTAGATGCACCAAGTTTGTTAAATTGCCCAGAAAACTAGGAATATTTCCTCCCAACAGATTGTAGTACAGATCAAGCGTCTGTAATTTTCCTAATCGAGCAAAATCCAAAGGAATTGGACCAGAAAAATTGTTGCTTGATAAATCCAGCACTTCCAGACTTGATAGCTCCGAGATAAAATCAGGAAGGGCGCCTATAAGAAGATTTTGAGATAAGTTCAGATAACTCAGATTGCCACAGTTAGTTAGGTCCTTGGGCACCTCCCCCATGATTGAGTTGTTTGCCAGTGATAGGAATGTAATATTTTGGAGGTTGCAAACAGCAGTTGGAAATGACCCTTCAAGGCTGAAGCTTCCGAGATCAAGTTCCATGACATGGGTGCTGCTCTTGTCACATTTAACCCCATTAAAAGTGCAAGGAGAACTGCTACTGTTCCAATTATGGAGCTTTTGGTAAGGATCTGTGAGATTCTCTTTAATGGCCATTAAGTAGACCAGGTCTGGGATGGAATGCTCAGCAGCTTCATTAGTAGTGAGCAGCAGGAGGAAGAGAAAGAGGCTGAGATAAGAGGTTGAGAGCTCTGAAAAGGGAACCCTGAAAGGCCTTTCCATGGTGGGATTGTGCACAATTTGAATATGGCCCTGAATACGAAAATCCTACAAGAGAATTTAAGGATGATTTCATTTTTCCCTGGTTATCATTTTTTGCAGTCTAATGAGGTGTGAAGATAGGAGAGCACTAACCGACATTTTTGACCAATGACTTGATTTGTCAGCTGTTATATTGACTAATACGTAGAAGACATTGGCATTGAAAGGCTAACATATGGTGTGAACTTGTCAGTGGAAAGGTCTTCAGAAGTTTGGTATTCAAACTCTGTTGGCTGACAAATGGGGTCTTGAGCCTCAAGCAGACCTGAAACTCCTATTGTTGGATGTGTTGAAGTCAAAAATTGAGCCTTTGTTCTTGCCACTTTGCCATCTCAACTGCCAAAGATGTGCTTTGAATGGTAGGAAAATACAATTTTATAAAATATTGAGGTTTTGATATCATAAGGGATGAGGTGAGGATTGTTATCCAGGTATATTTGGCAAATACTCCTTAATATTTAACTCTTAGCCCAAGAAGTTCAGCCTAAAGCTCGTGCTTCATAATAGTTGTGTTCGATAATATAACTATCTACATTCATAGAGACAAATAAAATATGTATTCAATTTAAATAAATTAAAAGATTTGGAAAAGTTATGATATGCAAATTATTGTTGTGATAGAGAACTAATATTTGGGATTTGAGATTGGATTATGGATTGGTTATGATTAATGGTTGAAGTTTGAAAAATTGAGCATATAGAACAAAATAGAGGTATAGAGGAGTTATCTCATCCTAATTAATATTGTCTTATCCTCTAGAGAAATGTGTCTTTGGTCATACTAAAATTGTTCATTTGGCGGTATTTGATGTAAGGAAATTAAAGATGACAGTAAAGAGCATTGTAGAACTCAAATTTCTTGCTCCTTATTCAAGCCTTGAGATTGAATTAACGATAAAAATAAAGATAGATATTGAGGTGACAATAAATGTAGATTATGGATGGAAATGAATTTTGTAAAGTCAGTTGATAACTAATAATTGTTAATTTATTACATGAATTGATAAACACTTGTACTAGGGAGTGTCCTCAAATTTGTGGTTTTACAATTGTAGCATCCTAAATTGCACTCCCTTACAATTTAGTCCACATTTGGGACCTCATCTTAGGGTTCATGTCCCTAAGCTAGACTAGGACCTTATTATGCTCATACCATTCAAATCTAGCCTCCTTTTTCTCTTTGCACATCACATGGCCTCTTGGTTTTGACCCTCAAATGGGGTAGGACTAGGGTGTGGTGCCTTGGTCCTCTCAATTAGAACCTTACTTTGGCCCCCTTAATGGTCACAATGAGCTAGCGGGAATGTGATCTCCATGTCGGCTTATGTTGGAAAATTAAGATATTTTTCGACGAGCAAGTATAAAAGGACGTTCATCCCTCTCATTTCATAATAACAAGAGAATCATAAGGCGTCCAATCAATCCGTATTCAAGCAATCTATCATTCAAGCATTGAAGCATTCATCATCAAGCATTTCAAAAGATCTTCAAGGCCACATATTCTTCATTTATCCATTGTGGAGCAACATTACATCATTCATATGTAAGCATGTGTGTGTGATTAGGGTTTTGTCATGTTCATGCCATTTCATACAACATATGTGGTTACATTCAAGAAACAAAGCATCATTATCAGTCATTGCGGTTTTGAGGTATATTTTTCCATTATTTATTTTAGTATTTACAATATTTCATTTAAGGTTAATTCCTAAACCGAGGTTTGACTTAGTCAACCCCTATTCCCAACCTATTTCCCTTTCTTTATATGTGTAGGAAATAGGTATGGAGCTGTGATCTTTAGAATAAGCATTATTTACGGTGACGAATCAATCCCCCTTTGGAGTGAGAAAAGTTCAAAAGACCAAGACAACAAGCACCATAGTCCCGACATTTTGGGAGCTCTTTCGGGGAACAAGTTTGAATCTACTAGCATTTCTTAGATCTAGGTTCATGGCTCAATCCTACAATTGTAGCTCACTGTTTATGCATTTCTACTTCAATTTCCAACACTTTTATCCTAATTTCAACAATTCAATTTACAAAAGGCGTTAAATAATTTAAAAAACCCCAATCCAATCAGAATTCTTAGTCCTAATTCTTGCTGGTTTGTGACTCGATCTATTGGATTGGAACCCTCTTTTGAATGTAATGGTCACTAAGCAATAATATTAGAGGTTTTCATCCTTCTTGTGGTGGAAATCCTAATTTTTCACCATTACATTTTGGTGAACCTGATTCCTTACACCTTAATTTCTTATTTATATTCTCTAATCTAAGTTGTTTATGCATTTCAAATTCAAATTTTCATTTACAAGTTTAATTTTTAATTGAATTTAAAAAATTTAGAGGTTAAATTCACAAAAACACTAATTTTTAAATCTAAAATTGAGCTTGTGAGTTGTCTACTTTGGATTAATTATTTCAGATCTGATTATTCATTTATTTTAAAATTCAAAATTTCCCTCCTAGGTCTCATTTTCAAATGGAATTACATAAATTTAGTGGTTGAATTTGCAAAAAACCCTAATTTATAATTCTAAAATTTATTTGAGGGTTGCATAATTTTTCGAATTCATTTTCAAATCTGATCTCTATGATATGTTATGTTATTCTTTAGAGGCATTTATCTTTCAAATTCACAAAACAAATTGCTTAATCAATTGATTAATCTATCACTTTCACAAAATTTTGCATTGTTCAATCACAATTTTCAAAATTGAAATTCAAAATTTCCCTCCTTTATTCAATTTTCCATACATATATTACTTTGTTACATGACATATGAGTTTCTTGTTTGATCATAAGAGCATATGGAGTTCTTATCTTATTTTGCAAGTTCAATTTCAAGTTACATTAAAGATGTTCATGTTGTTCCCTTTCATGGAGATGATGATAACCTAGCTCTCCCTTTCATTCATAGCTATGATTTACCCTCTCCAAAAATTGGTCCTACCAATGAGGGCACATTGGTGCAAGAAGAGAATATGAAAACGTCTTTCAAAAATCTCTCTCCTACAGATGAATCTTTGAAGAATGTTGTTCAACCTTCTCCTGAAATGTACCTCCCCCATAAAGATTATTTGGTGCAAGAGGATGATATTGTGGCTACTTTTCCTAGTAGCAATTACCATACCTTCTTTTCATGATCTCCCCCTAGAGATGAAGCATTAATGATATATGACGATCCCTTCCCTAAATATTGTCCTACTCATGATGATACTTTAGAGCAAGAGGATGATAACTTTTCTAATCATTATAATATTTCCAATGCTCTCTCTGCCAAAAATGAAGAACCTAACCAAGATCAAATCAATACCATTCATATTGTTGAGGAACGTAAGGTTGTATTTAATTTGGTTTTCTTTGTTATGTTGTTTTCTTTTTAATCCTTGTTGTCTCTTATCATATTTATTAAAGCGATCTTTTTATTTTCAACTTGGTTTTCTTCTTTTTGTTTCTTGTTTTCAATATCTATTTATTCATTTATTTTAATCTCCCTATCCTAAGTAGCTACTTGGCCTATCCTGATACCTTTACTCTCCCTCTCTCTCTCCACCTCTCTCACTCTTTTTAATGTGTCCAGGTCTGCAACATTACCTATTTTCTTCTCCTTGTTCTCTCTACTATCATCCTGATGATGGATCACAAAGCTTGATCTGAAACATCGATGCAAAAAAACTCACATAAACAAATCCAAAAGCATTACAGACAAACTAATGGATTGTGGAAATCTACTGACATTGAAGGATGAAGATCCTAATTGAGAAAATGAAAAGGTTAATTGAAGTTGGGGAGGTAAAGAAAGAGGTATAAGAATATATGGTAAGAAGAATCTATATGACCAAAGAAAGTGATAAGAAATCATTTTCTAAGAAAGGACCATAAGGTTAGTTGATTATAAAAAATATTTGATAACAAAGATTGACACATGAACAAGAGCAAGTCAATTCATGAAGATGATGTTGAGGGAGTGAACTTGGGAACAAAGGAGAATCCCAAGCTGGTGTACATCATTAAGAAACTAAAGCCTCATTAGAGGAAAATTATAATTTCACTATTGAATAAGTTCAAGAAATGTTATGAATGGTCATATGAGGATCTTCAAGCATACATGGATGATTTATTACATGCTATCCCACTCCAACTCAATGCAAAAAAAAATCAAGAAAAAGAAAAGACTCATTGACCGTAACTTGGCTTCCCAAATGTAAAATGAGTTGATGAAGTTGAAGGAAGCTAGAATCATCAAAGCCATTAGATATTATGGATGGGTGTCTAATATTGTCTTAGTGAGAAAGAAGAATGGGGAGATAAGGTTTTGTCTTTATTTTTGGAATCTCAACCTTAAATCTCTGAAAGGCAGTTATCCCCTTCCAATCATGGACCACTTGTTGTCACGAGTAATATAGATAAAAATATTGTCCATGATGGATGAGTTTTAGGCTACAAATAAGTGGTTATTAAAGAGCCAAAGCAGCATAATACAAATTCACTACTCCATGGGGTATGCTTATAAATATGTAAGGATGTTTTTTAATTTGAAGAATGTAGGATCAAATTCTCATAGAGCAATGGATGTAGGTTTTGTTGGTCTTATTTATTAGATTGTAGTATTATACAAAGATGACCTAATTGCATTTTTAAAGGAAAAATATGACCACTACAAACATATTGAATTATTTTTCAAAATATTTTTAGAGTGAGAGATTTATCTAAATCTAAAAAAGAAGTACTTTGGTGTTAATGAGGGTAAGCTCCTAGGGTACATTATGTCAAAGGATAGGGTGTGAATAGACTGTAAAAGAGCCAAGGCCATTAATCTTATCCATCAATGCAAATATGTTAAAGGTGTTGAGAATGGATGTCTCAAATTTACTGGTTGAAATCTCAGACAGATGGCACTTGATCTCTAAATGTTCAATTCAGTGTGAATAACCTTCGTGTTATTGATAGCATATTTGATAACCTTCATGTTATTGATAGCATATTTGATAACCTTCATGTTATATATACTCACCTGAAGAAGCACTATCCGGAGCAACAATTTCGTTGTAACATCTGATTTCAGTATGACTCTCCAAGTAGTCAACCAAAGTCTCATGGTCTGGGCGATAAGCGGTTGTCAGGGAGACTTCACTAAAGTCTTGACGATATCAAGGAGTTTTTTTGTAACATCTATTTTTTGGTATGTCTCCCACAACAGTTACCCGAAGTCATGTGCTACACCGATGAGCCTAAGTTCAATATAGTTTTGGCAAAGACGAAGGAATGGTTCTTCCTGCCATCCCGCGAGGATTTTCTGGTAGTCAGGTGTAGTGCGGGATAAGGCCGAAGGAGAAGGGATGGTTCCTCCCAACATCCTGCATGGTGAATAGAAGTACAAGGGTGATACTGTGGGCTAAGAGGGAAGCAAGAAGGTTTGCCTTCCCCACCACCCCGCAGGTAGTTTTAGGGTTCTCAAGGAGCTTTGCAGGATAACAAGAGGAGAAAGGACATGCTCATATTTCCATCTTGCAATGATGCCAAAGTGACTTCAGGAGAAAGTCAAGTCGAAAGTGATAGAGGTGGGGACCACGACCGAGTGTGAAGCGACTTGTTGAGCTGTGTGTAGGCGATTGGTGGAAACTGGAACGACTCAGAGGAAGCTGAAGCGATGGAGATAACATGGCAAGTTATTGACAATCTAAGGAAGTTTGATAGTTAGTAACTAAATCAAACCATATTTTGACAAAGACATATAAACATCTAGAAAAATGGTTGAAGGGTTAGATCGTGTGTGAATGATTTCTATCATTGTGCAAAGGGGATTGAGGCATCATTTGGTAATTTTGTAAGTGAAATTGAAAAGCCGATTGTGAATGTAATCTTTTTTATTGTTGTTGCTTGAACAAAGAACAAATCAAAGATCTTTAACTTGTATGTAAACTGATTTTACTATAATACAAGAGATTGCTTTGGTGTGTGGGTTTTTCACCCGTAAGGGTTTTCCCACTTGAAATTTGGTGTACGTTTTTATGTTGGAGTTTTTCATGTTGTTCTGTTTGTCTAGTATTGTGTATCTTAGTTGCTTTAATTTGAATTAAAAACTCATCTGCTTCACTTCTCTAAGAAATTAACATTAGGAAGGCATTTTCCGTACTTTGCTTTCCTTACAAGTGGCATCAGAGCATGGCCAGTTGTGTTATCCTTGTGTGTAGGACAAGTTTTTGTGTTAATTCTACAGTGGGATTTTTGCAGAGGTTTGTTTGAAATTGCAGACTAAGATGGCGAGCACTTCAGGAAGAGTGGGCATTGAGAAATTCAATGGTGACAACTACAAGTTATGGAAACTCAAGATGGAAGACCTATTGGTAGATAGAGACCTCTGGGTTGCACTTTCTGGATCAAAACCAATAGGTATGAAACAAGATGATTGGGATCTCATAGACAGAAAGTCCAAAGGGCTGATTAGATTATGCCTTGTGGATGCTGTTATCTTGAATGTTCATGAGGAGAAGATAATAGCTTCTTTGTGGAAGAAACTTGGTGATATTTATTAGGGAAAGTATCTTGTAAACAAGTTGTTCCCGAGGAAGAAGTTATACTCCTTGAAAATGAGCAAAGGGACATCTATAGCAGACCATTTAAATGCTTTCAACATGATCGTTGCACGGTTGACTTCTGTGGGAGATACGATTAAGGATGAGGATCGTTGTATACTTATGTTGTGTTCCTTTCCAAACACATGGGACCATTTGGTGATGGCTATTGGGAGTACAACAACCACCTTCAAAATGGATGCGGTTTCTTCACTACTCTCAGAAGAGGCACGAAGGAAGTCTTCCGAAATGGCTAAGGAGGCCCTTGTTGTTCAAGGCAGATCAAAAGAGAAAGGCAAATAGAAGGACAAGAAGTCCAAATCCAAATCAAAGGAGAGATCAAAGTCTCCTGGGAAGAATTCCAAGGTGAAATGCTAGAATTGTGGGTAAACTGGCCATATCCGAAAGCATTGTAGTGAGGAGAAAAAGAAGAAGAAGAAGAACTATTTTGACATCGAATCTTCTCATAGTGACGTAGATGCCTTCATTGCTTCCTTGGAAACACAGACAACTGACAATGTTTGGTTGATCAATTCTGGTGCATCTTTCCACATGGCATCTCATAGAGAATGGTTTTCCAAGTATGAAGAGTATGATGGTGGAAATGTTTACTAGGCTAGTGATTCATCTCTTGAAATTATTGGTTGAGGAAGAGTCAAAATTCAGTTTCCTGATGGAAGAACAAAGGGAATTGATGGCATAATGTGCATACCAAGTCTGGCATGTAATTTGCTTTATGTTAGTAAGTTGAATGATGCTGGTGTACAAGTATTATTCTTGGGTGGTGGTTGTAAGATGACTAGAGGCTCTATAGTGCTGGCTAAGGGTGCAAGGATTGGTACTATGTTCAAGTAGGACACACAGTCTGTTCAATGTAATAGTGTCTCTGGAAAGTCAGACAAGGCTGTCTGGAAGAAGAACATTGCAAATTCAATGGAAGTTAAACTTCCTGCTGAGAAAACCATGCTTTGGCATCATAGATTTGGTCACATAGGAAAAAAGGTCTTAAAAGCTTTGAAAAACAAAAACCAGGTAGAGGGGTTTGATGATTGTAATTTTGAAAATGAATTTTGCGAACATTATATATATGGAAAGCAATACCATGTTTCATTTTATTCTAGTCCTCATAAATCTTCTTGTTTATTGGATTATTTTCACTTTGATGTATTTGGTTTAGTTAATGTTCCTTCATTATCAAATTTTAGATATTATGTTTCTTTTATAGATGATTATTCGAGAAGGGCGTTTGTGTATTTTCTGGAAAATAAATCAAAAGTGTTTAGCTGGTTTAAGGAGTTTAAAACCTTGGTTGAAATTCAGACTGGTAGGAAAATTAAATGCCAAGGACTGATAATGGCGGTGAATTATGCTATGTAGAATTTGATCAATTTTGCAAAGACCATGGAATTAAACGATACAAGACCACACCTTACACTCCACATCAAAATGGAGTTTCTAAAAGGCTAAATAGAACATTGATGGAAAAGGCGAGAAGCATGTTGAGTAGTGTTCATTTGGAGAAGAAGTTATGAGTTGAGGCTGTGTCTACTACATGTTATTTACAAAATAGATCTCCCACTTCAGCGTTAGTGGATAAAACGCCCATGGAAGCATGGTCTGGTAAGAAGCCCTCTCTGAGACATATTAGTGTCTTTGGTTCTGAGGCATATGCATATGTGCCTGATGTAAATAGATCTAAGTTGGATAACAAAGTTGTTAAGTGTATTTTTATTGGCTATGGCTTGGGAGTGAAAGGATACAAGCTTTGGAATCTTGTAACTGAGAAGGTATTGTACAATGGAAGTGTAATCTTCCATGAGCTGAAGACCACCTTAGTTGATATGTAGTTTGAAAAGACAAAGAAAGAGGAAGAAGAAGTTGAAATTCCTCTAACTCTAGAAAAGGAGGAACTTCAAACTCCATGTGTACCTAAAAGTGAGGAGAGATCAAGCAGCTCTGATAGTTTTGGTCAAGAAGAAGAACAAGAACCTCCACCTCAGCCATTGAGGAGGTCTACATGGGAGAGAAGACAACTTGATAGGTATGGTTTCTCATTGTTGGATACAAATTGTGTCTATTTTTTGGTTACTAGCATTGATGAGCCTAGGACTGTGAAATAGGCAATACAAATACCTAATTCAGATTCCTGGTTCGAGGCCATGAATGAAGAAATGACTTCACTAAGGAAGAATGAAACCTGGGATCTAGTGCCCTTGCCTGAAGGTGGAAGACTAGTTGGTTGTAAATGGGTATTTAAAAACAAAATCGGTCTTGATGACAGTGTGGAAAAGTATAAAGCTAGATTGATTGCGAAGGGATATTCCCAAGTTGAGAGAATTGGTTATGGAGAAATATTTTCTCCTGTAGCAAAGCTGACATCTATCAGATTTCTTTTGTCACTTGTAGAAAAATATGACTTTGAGATTGATGGTGACTTGGAGGAAGAGATTTATATGTCCCAGCCTGAGCATTTTGTGGTAAAAGGTAAAGAATCCTTGGTTTGCAAGTTGAAAAAGTCTCTTTATGGTTTAAAACAGTCACCTAGAATGTGGTACCAGAAGTTTGACACCTTTGTGTTGTCTTCAGGATTTTTAAGGTCAAATTTTGATAATTTTGTGTACTATAAGACTAAAAATGATCATTTATTTATCATTGCTCTATATGTGGATGATATGTTGTTCATTGGGAATGCTAAGGGTATGATTTCTGACTTAAAATCTCAGTTGTTAGCACAATTTAAAATGAAATATTTAGGTGCAACTAGGTATATTTTGGGGATGGAAATTAGCAAAGATAGAAATAATAGAAAGCTTTGGCTCAGTCAGAGCAAGTACATTAGTACTGTCCTGGAGATATTTAACATGTCAGATTGCAAGTAGTTAGTTGTTCCAATGTTGCAGGGAATGAAGCTTTTTGTTTAAGATTGTCCGAAACCTTCTACTAAGAAGGAGGATATGGCCAAGGTACCTTATGCAAGTGCAGTTAGCAGCCTAACGTATGAAATGGTTTGTACAAGGCCAGACATTCCCCAAGAAGTGGGATTATTAAGTCGATTTATGGCAAATCCAAGAAGACCGCATTGGGATGTTGTGAAGAGAGTGTTTAGATACCTAAAAGGTACATGTTAGTATGATTAGTGTTACCATGGAAACTTTATTGGATCATAGAGGGCTATTAGCATTTAGGGATATGTGAATTCTGATTGGGCAGGGGACATTAACAACATAATATCCACCAGTGGATATGTATTCACGTTGAACGGTGGTTCAATCGGTTGGATGAGTAAGAGGCAAGCTGTAGTTGATTTGTCCACTATAGAGGCAAAGTACATGTCAGCAACTCATGCTTGTCAAGAGGTTGTTTGGCTTAAGTGTTTGTGTTCTGACGTTAGGTTTAATGCAGGACATAATTCTATTTGTTGCGATAGTCAGAGTGCCATTTGTTTGGCAAAAAATCTCACTTTCCATGCCAGGAAAAAATATGTTGATGTACAATATCACTTTGTTCCTGACATGGTGGAAGATGGAAAGGTTAATATGGAAAAAGTGGACACTCTGAAGAATGTTTCAGATGCATTTGACAAACCTGTGAACACAACAAAGTTCAAATGGTGTGCTCACTCGATGGGTCTTGGATCCCACGATTCTCACTAATCACTAAGTGTTCTAGAGATATCAATAAGTTCTTCGTCAAGTGGGAGAATGTTGAGAATGGATGTCTCAAACTTACTAGTTGAAATCTCAGACAGATGGCACTTGATCTCTAAATGTGCAGTTCAGTGTGAATAACCTTTGTGTTATTGATAGCGTAGTTGATAACCTTCATGTTATATATACTCCCCTTAAGTAGCACTATGTGGAGCAACGATTTCATTGTAACATCTAATTTTGGTATGACTCCAAGTAGTCAACTGAAGTCTCATGGTCTGGGTGATAAGCGGTTGTCGGGGAGACTTCGCTAAAGTCTTGACGACATCAAGGAGTTTTATTGTAACATTTGTTTTCGGGTATGTCTCCCACAACAGTCATCTGAAGTCATGTGCTACACCGATGAGCCCAAGTTCGATATAGTTTTGGCGAAGTCTTGGCGAAGACAAAGGAATGGTTCTTCCCCCCACCCCGTGGGGATTTTGTAGTAATCTTAGGTTTAGTGCGAGATAAGGCCGAAGGTGAAGGGATGGTTCATCCTACCACCCTCCATGGTGAATAGCAGTACAAGGGTGATACTGCGGGCTAAGAGGGAAGCAAGAAGGTTTGCCTTCCCCACCACCCCACATGTAGTTTGAGGGTTCCCGAGGAGCTTTGCGGGATAACTAGAGGAGCAAGGACATTCTCTTCTTGCCATCCTGCAACAATGGAAAAGTGACTTCAGTATAAAGTCAAGTCAAAAGCGACAGAGGTGGGGACCACAATCAAGTGTGAAGTCACTTGCTGAGCTCTGTGTACGTGATTGGTGGAAACTAGAACGACTCAGAGGAACCTGAAATGATGGAGATAACATGACGTGTTATTGACAATTTGAGGAAGTTAGACAATTAGTAATTGAATCAAACCATATTTCAACAAAGATATATAAAAATCTAGAAAAATAGTTGAAGGGTTAGATCGTGTATGAATGATTTCTATCATTGTGCAGAGGGGATTGAGGCGTCATTTGGTAATTTTGTAAGCATAATTGAAAAGCCGATTTTGAATGCAATCTTCCATACTGTTGTTGCATGAACAAAGACCAAATTAGAGATATGTAACTTGTATGTAAATCTATTTTAGCGTAATACAAGAGATTTCTTTGGTGTGTGGGTTTTTTCACCCGTAAGAGTTTTCCCATGTGAAATATGGTGTACGTTTTTGTGTTGGAGTTTTTCATGTTGTTCTGTTTGTCTTGTCTTGTGTACCTTAGTTGTTATAATTTGAATTAAAAACTCATTTGCTTCACTTCTCTTATAAATTAAAATTAGGAAGGCATTTTCCGCACTCTGCTTTCCTTACAAAAGGAATCCAATCCTTTTTTTGACATATTAACTTTTTTAGGAGGTTTGTTCCTAACTTTGTTGAGAAAACTAAATATATATCAAATATGCTCAAGAAGAGACAATTGATCGAGTGGAGTGAAGAATTAGTTGAATCTTTCAGGGATATTAAACATGAAATTTTAAAACCCCTATTTTGGTGAATTTATACTAAGTTCTAGACCTCTCAAGTTCCTCTCTTTTGCCTCCTTTTATATTATTATTATTTTATTATTAAAAAAGAATGGAGATGGATATGAATTGTCAATATCCTTCTGCAGTAATTCATTTCCATGAGTTGAGCTAAAGTACTTCAAAATTGAAAATTATGCTTATGTATTAGTTAAAGTAGCAAATAAATTCAAGTCATACCTTGTGGATGCTAAATTTGTAGCATGTGTAACGCATCCAATTGTGAAGGATATCTTTGTGCAATAGGAATCTTTAGGTAAAATATGGCACTAGATCCAAGAGTATGACATGGAGATACTAACTACCAAGCTTGTTAGGGGATAGGTATTAGCCATGTTGATGGCTAATTCTAACTTGGAGGCTCGAAATGTAAATGAAGTAAACACTAACAATGTTATTGTCATGTGTAACTTAAGTAATGATCCATGATATAGGGATGCAATCTTTTATCTAGTGAATAGGAATCATCCACCATCTCTATATGATAACCAAAGGTGGACTCTCAAGTTTTGGTCACAAAAGTATGTGTTGTTCCAATGTGAGTTGATATGGAGAAATCATAAGGGATTTTTACTTCAGTGCCTAGATAATAGGTAGATTGAGGAAGTGATGAAGGTATGCCACCATGTAATAGGTGGTGGAAATTTCACGTCTAAGACCAAAACACATGATATTCTTAGAGTATATTTTTGGTGGCCATTATTGTTCAAGGATGCTACACAAATGATATGAAATTGTGACAATTTTCAAATATTTTTGAGTAGGCTAAAGTTTGTTGGTGCACTTTCCCCACTCTCTTCCATAATTGAAGTGCCTTTCAACAATGGGAGATTGATTTCATTGGGGAAATATAGTAGAATATAGAAATAGATATAGGTGGATCCTTGTGGCCATGGACTACTTCACCAAGTGGATTGAGGTAATTAACATCCAAGGTGGTAGTATTAACAATATAATACCTATATTTAAAGTACTTTCAAGGGTACTAGCTAATAATTTCATGTTCTTTGAATCACATGAAATGAAGAGTATGTGAGATCTAAGTTTGGTATAAACATGGTACATTGATCCCCCTACCATCCACAAAGTAATAGAAATCTCAATTCAAATAATAAGAGCTTGATAAATATCATTAAAAATATACAGGAAGATCAAATATGCTCTTTGGGTTGATATATTCATATTAAAGAATTCTATTAGACATAGCCCATTTGTGTTGGTTTATAAGGTGGAAGCTAGGATTCCTATTGTACTAGAGCTTCTAGCATATTAGTTATTGTAGGATGGATAATGATTAGTGTGATGAAATATCCTTAAGGGTCATGATATTTATTAAATTGGATGAGAAATAGAGAGAGGCACAATGTAGAAATTTGAAACACAAGTAGATCTTGAAACATTTACATGATAAAAGGACATCATTGAGAGAGTTTAAAATTTTTTATATGATCGTTCTATAGAATGGATCTTTAGAGGATAAGGGAAAGAATGGAAATTTTGACTTGTTTTGGCTTGGGCCTTATGGTATAGCTGAGAGGTATAAAATTCATGTGTACCATCTCATGGATTTACATGGAGATTTATTGGAGTTTCTAGTGGATGGTTAGTATTTGAAGCTTTACTTTTCTTAAGTAACAGAGTTTATATTTGATAGGTGAGTGCAATGTTACATCTTTCGTATTTTTCTTGATGTATTTTATGAGTAGTCTATTGGCATTGCATGTAGATTGCATTGAAGAAGTATAGTGTTGTTATTGATGTCAATAGAAACCGGAATGAAGCAATAAAGCAATTGGTAATGAAGCAGTAAAGCAACCGGTAATGATGCAGTGATGATCAACCAATAACCCTAACCAGTTGAGAAGTAGAACCCTAGCCGATGGAGCTTGGAGATTGATTGTGATTATGACCGAATGATGATCGGTGATGAAGATGCCACATAGGCATGTTGCATGTGATGAGTTTTGAAAAGGTTTTGGTGCATAAAGATAATCGTTTATCTTGGGAATGATCAAATGTATAGTATGAAGTGAAAACCGTGTGATATGTTACAAGATTAAAAGTGCAATGATCTAGGAGCCGTTGTAGATGCCTAGAAGAATGTTTAGTTGATTGCATGTAATCTAACGGTCAAGATTGAACCGATGTGTTTGTAATCTCTATGAGAATTGTAGGGTTTGTGTTGTGTTATCGACCTAATGTATTTGCTTATAAGGTCAATGATTTGATTCAATGAAGTGTTGGCAAATTTGGTTAAGTGTGTAAGTGATTGTTTCTGAACCAGGAGGTGTATCTGTAGAATGATGTGAAGGCAGATACGAGTAGTAAAGGATTTGATTCAGCAAGGAAGTGCTATTTCCAAATCAATCAAGAACCTCCATTACAATAGTAAAATCCCTTAACCGAGTAAGCTTTCATAGGCTTGTTGTTAAAATCCTCTAACCAGGAGATCCATTAGCTTGGATTTGAAATCCTCCACCGAGGTTACTTTTAATAGGGTATTTATAGTCAATCCCTTAACCGGGTGGTCCTTAACCAGATCTATTCCTAATAGAACATTATTGTATAAGCTTCTAACAAGGCATGGCTCCTAACAGGGCGAACTTCAGAAGAGTTCAAAATACTTGTGGGTATTCATCCCCACCGTGGTTTTTCTCATTTGGGTTTCCATGTGAAAAATCATTGTGTCAAGTGGTGAATGATTTTGTGGATGTGTTTTTTTGCTATGGTTGATATGAATGATTGGTAAATCTGCATAGATATATTTAAATGATTTGAAATGATCTGAAATATGTTATTACTCGTAATAGTGAAGTGGTTTAAGGTTTGGTCAAAGGATATTTAAGTTTCAGATATGTTGTTTTGCATCACTGAAGTATTTGGTCAACCGATAAGGTTTAGTAGTGCTGCTACAGATTTGTTAAAGTGTCTAAACCGGTAAACTTTGTGAGTTGTTTTTGAGTTGGAAATAAGTTTGGTGAAAGCCCAGATAATTTTCTATCTACTAATTCACCCCTCCTCTCAGTATTTGATCGGATCTTTATAGTTTCATCATATTATCAATTGGTTTCAGAGCATTCCAGGTCCTCTAGAGTATAAGCCTAATAGCTTGAGGAAAAGATCTAGGAGAAAATGATGAAGAGAGAAGGTCCAAAGTTTAATAGAGATAACTACATAATTTGGAGTGATAGGATGAATATTTACATCAAGAGCTTAGGAAGTCAGTATCGGGACCAAGTTGTTACTAAGTATAACTTGCCTAGTGGAATTCTGACCGATGATCAGAAGAAGGAGAAACAACAGAACAATCAAGTATTGGAGGCCATCATCAATACCTTGTCCGATTCAAAATATGTTGATGTTCATGGACTGGAGACTGCATATGAAGTTTGGAAGAAACTGGAAGATATCTATGACAGTGATGAGCATGCAAAGATAGCCAAGGAAGAGAGTCTCAGAGGAAAATTTGATGACATGAGAATGGTTGAAGGTGAAAACATTCAACAGCATGGTCAGAGAATTAAGGAGATAGTTGGAGAAAGAAAAAGTGTTGGAGGTACAGTGGAGGATGCCACTATGGTTAGCAAGGTATTGATAACCCTTCTACCAGTCTACGCTATTAGAGTTGCAGCCATTCAAGAACTCAAATCTATTGACAAGAAAAAGGTAACTCTTGACTCTATCATTGGTAAATTAACTGCATTTGAATTAAATGGTTTTGATGGAAGTGTTCAGAGGTCATAATCTGAATTTAAAGCCTCAGTCTCAACCCCACCAGTAAGGAAAAGCAAAGAAGTAAGTTACAATCATGTATCTATATCCAGTAGAGAGGTAGATGATGATGATAGCCTGATGGAACTTGAAGCATTGTTGGCCAAGCGGTTACCCAGAGGTACCGATAAGTATAGAGGTAAACTACCAATAAAATGTTTTGCATGTAACTGGATAGGACATATTGTTGCAAACTATCCTATGGAGATAATGAGGAAAAATGAGAAAAATATAGGAAGTTTAAAGGAAAAGGAAAAAGAAATTGTTTCATTGCAGTAGATGGAGGTATTACTGATGAAGAATCCGAGGAAGATTAAAATGAGGACATTGTCTTTGTTGCTATCAAAGAAGACATATTAGATCATAAGGTATTTGTCTCTCACTTGGATAGTTCAGATGACTATATTATTGACAGTGGCTGTTCACACCACATGACTAGTGACCGGAGCAAGTTTCTAACATTGAAAGAATTTGATGGAGGTGTTGTTAGATTTGGGAATAATTCTTCTTGTATGGTGAAAGGCAAAGGATCCATTTCCCTGAATGGTAAGAGTAGTGCAAATGATGTCTACTGGGTTGAAAGTCTGAAACATAATCTTTTGAGTGTTACTCAACTCAATGACAAAGGTTACCCGTTAGAATTCAATAATGGAGTTTACAAGATCTTTGGAAGCAAAGGTGAACTAATTGCAACCAGAAAACAAACCAGAGGTAATCTTTTTCATGTAAACTCTAAAGTCAATAGTTGTTTGATTGAAAAAGTAGAAGATAGTTGGCTTTGGCATCAGAGGTTTTGCCATGTGAATTTTGATAACATTGTAAGAGTCAGCAAGTCAAAATTAGTAAGAGGTTTGCCACAGTTGGACAAACCGGTGAATGCTTTGTGCAAGGAATGTTAGTTAGGGAAAATGACATCCTTAAATTTCAAGAGCAAATATTTCTCAGCTGAACATTTGCTAGATTTGGTTCATATTGATCTATGTGGACCAATGAGGACTAGGAGTATTCAAGGTGATCGGTACTTCATGATATTTATCGATGATTGCTCAAGGATGATGTGGGT
The DNA here is from genome assembly GCF_030272615.1 of Cryptomeria japonica. Classification (NCBI taxonomy): domain Eukaryota; kingdom Viridiplantae; phylum Streptophyta; class Pinopsida; order Cupressales; family Cupressaceae; genus Cryptomeria; species Cryptomeria japonica. The sequence goes on along the minus strand of NC_081409.1, from coordinate 316,453,460 downwards.
CCCATTCCTGAAAGACAAGACATAAGCATTCAACAAATTTAAGGCATTCCAAGCCTTGGTTGAGAATGGAAGTGGAAGGAAGTTGAAATGTTTAAGGATTGATCAAGGTGGTGAACTTACTTCAAAGGAATTCACTAGATAATGTGAAGACAATGGGATCAAGAGGAAACTATCTGCTCCAAGGACACCGCATCAGAATGTTATTACAGAAAGGAAAAACCAGTCAGTGGTTGAAGCTACTAGGACTATGTTAATTCAAGGAGGTGTAGCTAAGACATTTTGGAGAGAAGTTGTCAGCACAACTATTTATACAATGAACCAGATACTGGTCAAAAGAGGTAAAGACAAAACACCCCATGAATACTGGTATGGTAGATCACCGAATGTCAGTCACTTCAAAATTTTTGGTAGCAAATTTTTTTGTAGTGTCATAAAATTGCGACCCCTATAATTTTAACCACATTTGGGGTTCTCACCTTGGCGATGACATCTCCTTCCTTAACCCGGACCTATTTCTGCATTTCGAACCCTCCACCCTTCCTCCTTTATGTCTTGTGGCTTCTTTGTATCCTGTCTTGGGCCCAAAATAGGGCAGGACAATGGCGTGGCACCCATAAAGTGGTGTGGTGCTCTTATTCCCACCTCCTCGGGTGGTCCTATGTGCGGGTTGCTTGATCTCCTATGCATTATTTGTCTTCGGGGTTTGCAATTCCTCTTTGTCGGCCTTCGGTGGTTGAAAATTAATCCTTGATGCATGTATAAAACGTAATTCAATACCCTCATTCAAGGATGGATGATAAACAAATGGATAGTGCATAGATAGATAGAGAGCATAAGGAGAAGATACGAGATTTCAAGGTCATTATCAAGCATTCAAGTCTTCTTCATTCATCCATTGGAGAAACATTACAACATTAATTTGCAAGCATGTGTGTGTTAGGGTTTTGTCATGTTACATGCCATTTCATACAACATTTGTGGTTACATTCTAGAAGTAAAGCAATCATCATCAACAAGTTCCAGATCTACAAGTTTGCAGGTGCGCAACTATAATTACAGGTTTGGGCTTCATTTGCAGAGATGGAAGAACCCTTTTCATTTCGCGGATTTTGTGGCGGACCATGTACATTCCCTCCATGGTCCTGACAAATTTTCTTCAAATTTGCAGGGCAGATCCGTGTCAGTTTAATTAGCTTAGATCCGAATTTACAATGTGATCCCAAATTGGTAGCACCTCATTTCCTCTCTCTTTTCCACATAGTCAACTTTCTCATTTACAAAAGAGGGTAAATCGTACTTCAACCACTTGCAATCCACTTAGTATTCAGATCCTTGTCTCTCTTGGATTATGATCTAGTGTATTCAACCCCTCTTTTGAATGTAAAGTTCTTCCCAAGTGAAAATCATCCTAGTGGCTTCCTGATGGGGTTCTCCTAGCTTGCTCACACTTCACCTAGCTGGTGTTGCTCAATTCCACCAACTCTCTAGGTCTAGCTATTCTATAAGACTGGTGGCTTCCTGATGGGGTTCTCCTAGCTTGCTCACACTTCACCTCTGAGTGACTGCAATTTGAACCTTGGATTGGTCCTTTGTAGGCAACTAAGTCTGCTATGTTGAAAACTGGTGACAATCCTATGTCACTAGGTAGGTCCACCTTGTATGCATTTTCTCCATACTTGGCTAGAATGGCACATGGACCCAACCTTCTCATTTGCAACTTGTTATGCACTCCTTGATGTATATTTGCTTTGTTTAGGTGCACCATGACAAGATCTCCCACTTGAAATTGGAGGTTCTTCCTTCGTTCATCAACTTTTTGCTTGATTTTGCTTGTGTTCTCCATCAGTGCTTGCTTGACTGATTCATGTACTTCCTTCACTGATTGAGAAAATTCTTCTGCATATCCACTTCTTGTTGCTGCACTACCTAAGTCTCTCAACTCCAAAATACCCCTTTGGGTGAACACCATAGACCACTTCAAAAGGGCTCTTACCGGTGGTCCTATTTATTGTGTCATTATAAGCATATTCAGCTTGTGAAAGCACTTGATCCCATGTTTGACCATACTCTTTGGTAAGGCACCTCAATAAGTTCCCTTAGCTTCCATTCACCACTTTGGTCTGCCCATTTGTTTGAGTATGGTAGGCTGATCCAAAGGATAGGTTGGTGCCAAGCTTTTTCCAAAGTGTCTTCCAAAAATGACCCATGAACTTTGAGTCTCTATCTGAAACAATGCTCATGGATAAACCATGTATCCTTATTATTACCTTAGAGAACAAATGAACTATTTGGCATGCATCATGAGTAGTCTTGCAAGGCACAAAGTGGGCCATCTTACTAAATCTGTCCATAATGACATAAATATTGTCAAATCCCTACTTTGTCCTTGGTAAACCTACTAAAAAGTCTATACTAATGCACTCCCAAGGTCTATTTTGTATGGGAAGAGGTTGGTATAAAACAACATTTGAAGAAGTACCTTTAGCCTTTTGGCAAACTATACAAGTCTCCACATACTTTTTCACATCTTGATTCATCCTAGGCCAATAGTAATACCTTTGAACCAACTCTTGAGTCTTATTGACTCCAAAATGACCACAAAGGTTGCCATTATGCTTCTCTTGTATGAGATTTTCTCTCATTGAGCCTCTAGGCACACAAAGTTGCCCACCTCTAAACAATAGTCCATCTTGTAAAGTAAATTCAAAATACTCACTATGGAAGTGATTTTGATACTCTTTACACACCTTGTAGGCATTTGAGAAATCTTCATCCTCCGAGTATAGGTCTATAAAATTGTCAACTCCTATGCTCCTCAATTGGATTTCTTGGATAGTCAAAAGTCTCATGCTTAATGCATCAGCAACCCGGTTTAACTGTCCTTTCTTGTGCTTGATTGTGAATGTGTAGGCTTGCATGTACTCCACCCATTTCATGTGTTTATGACTGAGTTTGTCTTGTGAGTTTAGAAAGCTCAATGCTTGGTTGTCCATATAGACTACAAATTCCTTAGGAAGGAGATAGTGTCTCCACTTCCTCAAACCCTACACTAAAGCATATAGTTCCAAGTCATAAGAGGAGTATTTCCTCTTTGCATCACTTAGATTCTCACTATAGAAAGCTACTGGTCTTTCTCTTGTCTTAGGACAACACCTACTGCAACATTGTTTGCATTACATTCCACTATAAAAAGACTACTAGCCTACTGCAACATTGCTTGCATTGTCTTTATTCACTACCTAACTTGGCTAGGGTCAATACAAGCCAAAACTGAGAAAGACTACTAGCCTAAGTCCTAGGTGCTCCTGCACCATTCTCCCAAACAAAAGAAGATCATGTCACCTCCTTGGGAATCAGATTCTGATCAATGCCTAGCTTCTTAAACTCTATCTCAAGCACCCATGTAGCTTGAACATCATCCATACCCTGCCATTTTATTAGGTGTTCCCAATAGGTTTGATGCCTTGTCTTCTTGGCAATCCCTGAACTCAACACCTTCTCGGCCTTTCGATTTGGTTTGGCTGGTAGTTGAAGGTTGTTCACATCATCTGATACCTCTAAGTGACTACAATTTGAACCTTGAATTGGTCCTTTGTAGGCAACTAAGTCTGCTATGTTGAAAACTGGTGACAATCCTATGTCACTAGGTAGGTCCACCTTGTATGCATTTTCTCCATACTTGGCTAGAATGGCACATGGACCCAACCTTCTCATTTGCAACTTGTTAGGAACTCCTTACTATAGCCTTGCTTTGTTTAGATGCACCATGACAATATCTCCCACTTGAAATTGGAGGTTCTTCCTTCTTTCATCAATTTTTTGTTTGATTTTGCTTGTGTTCTCCATCAAGGCTTGCTTGACTGATTCATGTACCTCCTTCATTGATTGAGAAAAGTCTTATGCATATCCACTTCTTGTTGTTGCACTACCTAAGTCTCTCAACTCCAAAATACCTCTTGGGTGCACACCATAGACCACTTCAAAAGGGCTCTTGCCGGTAGTCCTATTCATGGTGTCATTGTATGCATATTCAGCTTGTGAAAGTACTTGATCCCATGTGTGACCATACTCTTTGGTGAGGCACCTTAATAACTTCCCTAAGCTCCTATTTACCACTTCGGTCTGCCCATCTATTTGTGGATGGTAGGCTGATCTGAAAGAGAGGTTGGTGCCAAGATTTTGCCAAAGTCTCTTCCAAAAATGACTCATGAATTTTGAGTCCCTATCTGAAACAATGCTCATGGGTAAACCATGTATCCTTACTACTTCCTTAAAGAACAAATGAACTATTTGGCATGCATCATGAGTAGTCTTGCAAGGCACAAAGTGGACCATCTTACTAAATCTGTCCATAATGACATAAATATTGTCAAATCCCTGCTTTTTCCTTGGTAAACCTAATACAAAGCCCATACTAATGCACTCCCAAGGTCTATTTGGTATGGGAAGAGGTTGGTATAAACTGGCATTTGAAGAAGTACCTTTGGCCTTTTGGCAAACTATGCAAGTCTCCACATACTTTTTCACATCTTGATTCATCCTTGGCCAATAGTAGTACCTATGAACCAACTCTTGAGTCTTATTGACTCCAAAATGTCCACTAAGGCTTCCATTATGCTTTTCTTGAATGAGGTTTTCTCTCATTGAGCCTCTAGGCACACAAAGCTGCCCACCTCTAAACAATAGTCCATTTTGCAAAGTAAAATCAGAATACTCACTATGGAAGTGATTTTGATACTCCTTACACACCTTGTAGGCATTTGAGAAGTATTCATCCTCCAGGTATAAGTCTCTAAAACTGTCAACTCCTATGCTTCTCAATTGGATTTCTTGGACTATCAAAAGTCTCCTGCTTAATGCATCAACGACCCGGTTTAACTACCCTTTCTTGTGCTTAATGGTGAATGTGTAGGCTTGCATGTACTCCACCCATTTTATGTGTTTATGACTGAGTTTTTCTTGTGAGTTTAGAAAACTCAATGCTTGGTTGTCTGTATAGACTACAAATTCCTTAGGAAGGAGATAGTGTCTCCACTTCCTCAAAGCCTGCACTAAAGCATATAACTCTAGATCATAAGAGGAGTATTTCCTCTTGGCATTACTTAGCTTCTCACTATGGAAAGCTACTGGTCTTTCTTCTTGTCTTAGGACAACACCTACTACAACATTGCTTGCATCACATTCTACTATGAAAAGTTTCTCAAAACTAGGCAACACTAGCACTAGTTGAGTAGCTATCTTCTCCTTCAAGGTTTCAAAACCTTTGTTTGCTTTTTCAACCCACTGAAACTTTGCCTTTATTCCACCTCTAATGGTGTCTAACATTGGTGCACATATAGCACTAAATTTCCTAATTAACTTCTTGTAGTACTAAGCTAGTCCATGGAAGCTTCTCACCTCTATTGTTGACTTAGGAGTAGGCCAATTTACTATGGCTTCAACCTTGCTGGGATCCATCTTGAGGTTTCCTTGAGCCAACACAAACCCAAGGGAAACCAACTCCTACTTAACAAATTCACACTTATCCAAGTTCATTGTTAGTTTTTCATCATACAATCTTTGTAGCACATCTTGCAAATTATTAATATGATCTGCCCTATCCTTGCTGAAAATGAGAATATCATCTAGATATACCACCACAAATTTACCTATGAATTCCTTCATCACCTCATTCATGAGTCTCATGAAGGTACTTGGAGCATTGGATGAGCCAAAAGGAATTACAAGCCATTCATAAAGACCCTCTATAGTCTTAAATGTAGTTTTCTACTCATCACCCTCCTTAATCCTAATTTGGTGGTATCCACCTTTAAGTTCAATCTTGGTAAAGTACTTGGCTTCCCCTAAACAATCCATTAGGTCTTCTATTCTAGGAATTGGAAACCTATATCTGATGGTGATCCTATTTATAGCTCTATAATTAGTACACAATCTCCAAGTACCTTCTTTCTTTGGGGCTAACACGGTAGGGACATCACAAGGGCTAATACTTTTCCTAATTAGGCCTTGGTCTAAGAGCTCTTGGATTTGATTGGCAATCTAAATAGGAGTCATTTTATAAGCTGCCTTATTAGGTAAGGATGCTCTGGGAATGAAGTCTATTTGATGGCTTATGGTTCTTTTAGGATTTAAAATGGCTAGTTGTCCATGACTCACTATGCCTTTGAACTTCTTCAACAAGTCTTGAACCTCTATTGGCAAATCTGGCTGCTCTTTCTTATCTTCCTCCTTAGGCTTCACTACTAATGCAAACCCTATACCTTCACCTTCCTCAAGTGTCTTCAAGAACTGTTTTTCACTCACCAAAAGAACATTAGGTCCTGCTGCCCTCTTTTCACCTTCTTCAAGGATAGATTGAATCTTGAATGTGACTCCATCTTTCTTGAATGAGTATGCATTCTTGGCTCCATCATGAATAGCTTGTCTATCAAATTTCCATGGTCTTCACAATAGAAGATGGCATGCATCCATGGGTAGGACATCACATAACACCTTGTCCTTATACCTTCCTATGGTAAAATCCACCCATGCTTGCTCATTAACTAGGACATGTTGGCCTTTGTTCAACCAAGTGACTGTATATGGGTTGTTGTGAGGTATCCTTTGCAATTTGAGCTTACTCACTACCTCTTTTGACACAATATTGTCTGTTGACCCTGAATCAATTATCACTTTGCAAACCTTGTCCATAATATTGCATTTGATCCTAAATAAGGACCTTCTTTGGCTTGGCTCTTTTCTGTCTGGTTCTTTGATCAAAGTTATCCTTATCATCAAGTTGTCACCTACCTCTGATTCTAAGGCAACCTCTGAAGTCTTTCTTCTTGAAGACTCTTCTTGAAGATAGTTCACTCTCCTTTCACTACCTTATGATGATGATCCCTTCTCTAGACACCTATATGTTGGATGACCAAGTTAGTTGCAATGGTAACACTTCATTGTTGCAAAATATGAGGAACCTCTACCTTGTCCATTAGATCTTCCTCTAAAACCACTATTTGATCCCCTTCCTCTACTGAATCCTCCTTTACTAGTACCACTCTCTTGTTGCTCAATGAGTTTAGACTCACCTTGTGTTCTTTATTCAAAACTTCTTCCTCCAAAGCCTCCCCTATGGCCTCTATTGTCTTTTCCTCTACCTCTGCCCCTATTGCTACTTGAATCATGTCTTCTTTTCAGTTTTTCTTCCACCTTAAGGGCAATTTGATAGGTTCGATGAACTGTCTTTGGGCTCATTAGACTGATTTCTTCTTGGATGTTCCACTGTAGGCCATTTAGGTACCTAGAAACTTTGAGACTCTCTTCTTCCATTGCATGAGATCTAAGGCTAAGTTTATGGAATTCCTCTGTATAACTACTGACATCAAGGTCTTTTTTTCTTAAGTTTTGTCTCTTCCTATGAATTTGCACTTCATAGTCATCAGGGAGATAGAATTCTTTGATTTTGACTAACATCCCTCTCCAAGAAGAGATGGGTTATTTGCCCATTTTCTTTCTCTCATCTTGCACAAATTTCCACCATGTAAGAGAAACTCCTCTCATCCTCGACTTGGCTATTTTGACTCTTTGGGCTTCAGTTATGCCTTCACATTCAAAATGGTTCTCCATGCCTTCTATCCATTCTAGAACCACTTCTGCCTCTGTCTTACCAGTGAACAATGGAAATCCTTCTAGTGATTTACCACTTAAGGCCTTCAATGCCTTTAGGAAAGGTTCTTGTTCTAGGACATGATCAGGTTCAGGTACTTTTTCTATCTCTAACACTTCTCTACCCTTCCCTTTTGCTCCTTCAACCTTTACCAACACTTCATTTACCTTGGTTTCAACTTCACCAAGCTTACTTTCCAACTTAATCAACTTCTCCTTTAGGAGTCTATTTTATTCCCCCTGATCATCCACTTTATTTACCAACTCTGCATTGGTCACCATTTTGTTGTCTCCTACAAATTCCACTGAGGAGATCTACTCACCTAGCCCAAATCTTATAGTCTTTGATACAAATTTGATGGGGTTCTCCCAGATTGCTCACACTTCACCTAGCTTGTGTTGCTCAGTTATACCAAATCTCCAGGTCTATCTATGCTCTAATACCTCCAAGTCCTTCTGAGTCTCTTCTAGTTCTTGATTCTTGTCAATCTCAAGGTGTTTCCTTTAAGTGTTTAACTAGGAACCCTACCAATTCACAATGTTTCCCTTGTGCTCATTATGGTTGTCTTGGCTTCAACTTGTCAATTTGACCTCCTACTATTGTGAGTTGATGCAGAGGTGTGGAGGTGTCTTCTAACAATATTTTAATACCTTTTGGTTCCATTTGAGTTTTGCATCCATTTGCTTTCTTACCGATTTCACCATTTTGCCTAGAAAAGGGCTATAAGGAATGAGCCCCTATTAGGCCCCCAAATTACGGTTTTCTAGGGCTTGGAGGAAAACGGTCCAAAAGACCCTACAAAAAGATTTGATATTATTCAATGATACACCTATCCCCAAGTTATTTAAGTGGTTTTGGTTTCTCAACCCACCGTACAATGCCCTAACCCAAAAATGAGGGTTTTGAAGGGTTTTTGGGCCTTCTAACCAACAGTGACTGGTCAAGTTTGGAAAATGAGAATCAAATGGTCTTTTAAAGGATTATCCTTTCATTGGAACCTCTTTATTAACTTCATGTAACCCTCCAAAATGTTATATTGTCATTTTGCATTCACCCCTACACTTTACACTCCAAATTCACCCTGTCTCCTCTAGCCGGGTTGCTCCTGGACTCGCCTAGAACAAGGTGACAATCAAATCAATATTCATCTCCAAAACTTGTCCCTACATTTGTACACTATAAAAGTGGTTTCCTTCCATGTCCTAATAGGTCATGATGGTAGCATGGAAGGAGTTCATGGGGCAATCAATTTACATAAAAGTGCTATTTACAAGCCAAAACTGGTTGTTTGCAAACAAAGCAATGAAAAAACTAATACAACCTAAATTCAAAGCTTGAAATGAAACTAATAAGTCTGAAACACACCAAATAAACTCAATCCATTACTGGAACAATGGATTCAATCCATTTGTATTCACAATATGAGCAAAATAAGCCAAAATGATGTCAAACAGTCCGAAAATGAGTAGTTTCAGATTATTGATCTTACAAAAAAAAAAACTCCAACCTTGGTAACCATGGAAGAGAAGGTTTTTATAGTCTTCCACATGTGTGGAGGCATTCTAGGGTGTTGGTCTATCCCTAACTCCATCTCTAAGCAATTTAGGACAAAAATTGTCATCACAACTTTTTGCAACTTTGCACTTTTTGCACTTTTTGCTTTCCTAATCTATGAAACCTATTCTAAGTCATTACTCATGACTTTTCAAGCATTCCTAAGACTATTTTAACCCTCCCTAATTCTTATACCAATTTTTACCACTTTTGACCATCAAGAAGGTCAATTTCCTACTCAAACCACTACTTATGCACTAAATGCAAACCTAAGAAGAACGAACTCAATCTAGGCCTACATTTTACTCATCACACTCACTCTTGGACCCTCCTAGAGTCCTTATTCAATACATGACTTGGATAAGGTCAGTACAAGCCAAAATTGAGAAAAACTAATAGCCTTAGTCTTAGGTGCTCCTGCACCACTTCCTTTCTCTCTCTTAGGTGGAGAGTTACTAGGATCCAATTTTCCACTTTACATTTTTATTAAAGAAGTGATTATATTGGTAAGTTTGATGGAAAAAGTGATGAAGGAATATTTATTGGTTACTCCACCAAGAGAAAAGATTATAAGTGCTACAACAACTGAACTAAGAAGATAATTGAAAGTGTCAATTTCTGAGTACAAGAATTTCTTGAAAAATCTAAAGAAACCAACAAGAAGAAGGAAGAAGAAGAACCTAACACAATATTTTTGGAACTGAAACTGGTAAAGCCAGAAGTTGGAGAACTGAACATAGAAGCCCTAGTTCAATCGGAATAGGAAGGTCCAACAGAAGATGAAGAAAGTGAAGAAGAAGAAGAACCTGAAAAGAAAGATCAAGTTATTCTGAGGTATGCCAGATTCAATCACAACCCCGATTAGATTATTGGAGACAAGAATGCAGGTGTGTTAACTAGAAGAAGGCTAAGAGAAAAATCTTGTACGATCTTCACCATTGAGCCTATAACAACAAAATAAGCATTTGTAGATGAAGACTAGGTCAAGGAAATGGAAGAAGAAATTGATCAGATAGAGAAGAATAATACATGGTCATTGGTACCCAGACCGGAAAACAAAAATGTCATATGCACAAAGTGGGTATTCAAAAAAAAATTGAATGAAGATGGAGTAGTGGTCAAGCATAAAGCCAGACTGGTATGCAAAGGATATGCACAAGAAGAAGGTGAAGACTATGGTGAGACATTTGCACCAGTAGCAAGATTGGAAGGAGTAAGGACTCTACTTGCATTTGCAGCATACATAGGATTTAAAGTATATAAGATGGATGTTAAATCAACATTTTTAAATGGAATATTGGAAGAAGAAGTCTACATAGAACAACCAGATGGTTATGCATTAACATAAGAAAAGGATATGGTGTGCAAGTTACATAAGGCACTATATGGCTTGAAACAAACACCAAGAAAATGGTATGAAAGATTGCACTCTCACTTAGTAAAGATAGGTTTTCAAAGAACCAGTGAAGATAGTAACCTATATCTCAAGACAGAAGGAGATAAATTATTGGTAAGTGAGGTATTTGTTGATGATATCATTTTTGGAGGTGATGATGACATGTGTCATGATTTTGCTAATGAAATGCAGAGTGAATTTGAGATGTCACTGGTAGGTGAGATAAATGTTTTCATAGGTTTGCAAGTCTAGCAGATGAAGGAAGGAATTTTTATCACACAATCCAAGTATGTGAAAGAAGTGTTGAAAATTTGGAATGGGAGACTATAAACTAGTTGTAACATCAATGGTTACAGGATGTAAATTGTCAAAGGAAGATGATTCTGCACCAGTTGATGAAAAGGAATATAGATCCATGATAGGTAAGCTACATTATGTTGTCCACAACAAACCAGACATTGCTCATGCAGTAGGATTGGTTGCTAGATTTTAGAAAGATTCAAAGGAGTCACACATGGTTGCAAGCAAAATAATTTTTAGATACTTGAAAGGCACAATTGATTATGGATTACGGTATCCATATGCAGAAGAATTTGACTTAAAAGTCTATACCGATGCAGATTGGGTAGGCAATGTCGATGACAAGAAAAGTACAACTAGAGGAGCATTATTTCTTGGAGGCAAATTAGTGTCTTGGAGAAGCAAGAAGCAGAGTTGTATCTCTCAATCAATAACATAAGATGAGTATGTTGCAACTTACATGAATTGTACCCAAGCAATTTGGATGAAACATATATTGGAGGGTTTCAAGTTGAAGATATCAAAATTGGTAAGATTTTTTTGTGATAACACCAGTACTATAAAAATTTCTAAGAACCGGTAATGAAGCAGTAAAGCAACCAGTAATGAAGTAGTAAAGCAACCGGTAATGATGTAGTGATGATCAACCGATGACCCTAACCAGTTAAGAAACAGAACCCTAACTGGTGGAGCTTGGAGATTGGTTGTGACAATCTATGACCAAATGATGATCAGTGATGAACATGCCACGTAAGAATTTTGCACATGATGAGTTTTGAAAAGGTTTTGGCATGTAAAGATAACCGTTTATCTTGGGAATGATCAAGTGCATAGTATGAAGTGAAAAATGCATGATGTGTTATAAGATTCAAAGTGCAATGATCCAGGAGCAGTTGTAGATGCGTAGAAGAATGTAAGTTGACTACATGCAATCTAATGGTCAAGATTGAACCAATGTGTTTGTAATCTCTATGAGAATTGTAGGGTTTGTGTTGTGTTACCGACCTAATATATTTGCTTATAAGGTCGATGCTTTGATTCAATGAAGTGTTGGCAAATTTGGTTAAGTGTGTAAGTGATTGTTGCCGAACCAGGAGGTGTATTTGTAGAATGATGTGAAGGCAGATAGGAGCAGTGAAAGATATGATTCAACAAGGAAGTGCTATTTCCAGATCAGTCAAGAACCTATTGTTCTCTAACCATTACAATAGTAAAATCCATTAATCGGGTAAGCTTTAAAAGGCTTGTTGTTAAAATCCTCTAACCAAGTGATCCATTAGCTTGGATTTGAAATCCTCCACCGAGGCTACCTTTAACAGGGTATTTATAGTCAATCCCTTAACCGAGTGGTCCTTAACCGGATCTGTTCCTAACAGAACATTATTGTATAAGATTCTAACAAGGCTTGGCTCTTAATAGGATGAACTTCAGAAGAGTTCAAAATAATTTTGGGTATTCATCCCCACCATGGTTTTTCCCATTTGGGTTTCCACATAAAAAATCATTGTGTCAAGTGGTGAATGATTTTGTGGATTTGTTTTTTGGTATGGTTGATATGAATGATTGGTACATCTGCATAGATATATTTAAATGATTGGAAATGATCTGAAACATGTTATTACAGGTATTAGTGAAGTGGTTTAAGGTTTTGGTCAAAGGATATTTAAGTTTCAGATCTGTTGCTTTGTATCACTGAAGTATTTGGTCAACCGGTAAGGTTTAGCAGTGCTGTTGCAAATTTGTTAAAGTGTCTAAACTGGTAAACTTTGTGAGTTATTTTTGAGTTGGAAATAAGTTTAGTGAAAGCCCAGTTAATTTTCTATCTATCAATTCACCCCCCTCTTAGTAGTTGACCAGATCTTTATAGTTTCATCATATTATCATAGTCTTGACCCATGTGACCAAGATGGTGTTTTGTTTGATTGTGGTTAAATTATTTGGTATAATCAAAGACATGGATTCTTGTTGTGCCTATAAGAGATACATGTCACCAATCAATCCCATAGTTGGCACTCAAATTTGTTATGTCTTTTTTACTTAATTACCTTCCTTTCTAATTGTCTTAACATTTTTACCCATTATCAATAACTTATTTGAGTAGAAATTCTTTTTTTTCATGTCTTAGTGAAATGTGCAAGTTGAAAAATGGAAATTTGGCCTAGTTTTGTGTTTTTAAGGATTTCAGGGTTTTAGAATCATTCATGCCATCATACATTATTTACCTATCCTAAATCCTTGCTCTAATCCTTCAATAATTGGCTAAGTCATGTGTGTTTCCTCTTTGGAGTGTTGAGGTTGCTCATCCTTACATTCCTTTCTTGTCACTCCTAAAACTCCACCTTGAGGACCTTGTAAAGTTTCTAAGTGTCATTTATTTCATCCATTTAGTTTGTTGGTGTTTCCTTTGCATGTGTAGACTTCCTTTTTATCCTTAATCCCTAAATGTTGATGGTTGCATTTTCCTAAGTGTTGTCTTGTTATGGTTTCGAGGAAACTCATCCTCTTGTGCTATATTTTTGGGTTGTTCGAGATTATCTTACTATTGACCCTATTATTGATAAATATCTATTTCCTTGATGACCTAATACCTAATAATTTGCATCATCTTAAAAAAAATTCTCTCGGTGTTAGGTAGAAGGAACTTGGTTTCTCTTTGCTCTTAATGCAAGATGTTTTATCATCACAATGGTGAAGGCATTATTAATGGAGTTTGTTATTTTGGCACCCTTTGCCACTAATAGCTATTATGTTTAGGCCCAATCATTTGTAATGATATTTACTTTTGCACTTTGATATTTCAACATCCCTCATCCTTGGCAAATATGCTTGGTTGAGCCCAACGATATGATAATACATGGTTTAAATGGTCTAATTTAGCATTTTAGTGAGTTTTACGCTCTTTTGATATTGGTAGGAAAGCAAGGAGAGACTAAATTCATTAATACCCTTATAGCCCATAGATGAAGGTGTTGACAACAACAATGAAGGAAGAACTAAGAGTGGGGGGGTGAATTAGTCTTCACCAGATCCTCAAACTTAATCACAAATACAGATTTGATAAACTACAACATGATAACAAAGATAAGAAAATTGAAAGCACAAAACACAACACCAAGATTTTGACGTGGAAAACCCAGTTAAAGGAAAAACCATGATGGGAACCTACCCATAGTAAGATGATACTATGCAGTAGTATGTGAAAATATTACAATGGGGAATGCACATGCATTCAGACACACTGCCTAGAGCTCACTTCTCAAATAGAATGACCCAAAAGGCTACAATGCTCAGGGAAGTCTCACTAACTTACAACAAGATTCAGACTACAATCCAAAAGGAATGAACTAAAAGAATAACATCTCCAAATGCCTGATTATAGTTTCAATTAAGCACAAATGTCTGCTCTGACACACCAATCTCTGCTCAATCACAATACCGAAGGATGAATCATTGTTTGCACATACACCGCTCTCTCTTATGATGCAGAAACTACCTCTATCTACAAAATACATGACAATGTCACCTATATATACAATTCATCAACCTTGATAACAAGGTCGGCTAAGCCCTCAGCTCAAAATTAAAAAATTACATCACATGATATGGAGATCAACCTCCAGACCAATATAATGATTTACATGACATAACATGGTCCTAATTCAAATTCCCAAATGCTCAACTCCACCGAAAATCACACCAAGATCAACGACAACATGCTACACCACCAAAAATACTGCATAACACAAAAAACCATCACCAGTTCATGAAAACCACCAATAGCTCACACAATGATCAATGCAGATCACCAAAACAAATAGGACACAATTAGGAAACACCAACAAGAATGCTAGAATCATCAGTAATAGTTGTATCATGACTTATCAAATCTTCATCAATCAACATCTGAAAACTCATAACACAACCAATCAACAACTGTCATGAAGAAATATAACTTGTGGAGTACAAAAACACAATCCATATGAATTGAAAATACACAAGACCATCCCAAACAATAGCCTCAAGTCTTAGTTTAATATTAGATCACACTAGAATATACTGGAGGAAATACTGAACTCTGCAAAGCACTGATCATCAATATAAAATTACAAATTGGATCATAAGATCTTCCCAATCTATAAACACCAGAGAAAATCATAGGATATGATGACATCAATGACAATGACATATCCTAGCACCAACAATGACCAACAATCTCCACAATATCCAACAATATTCCCCTTTAGCATTGATGGCAACATATGAATGTGAAAAACAATCAATGCAAAGAAAGAAGATATCTCCAACAAACTCCCCCTAAGATCAAGACAGATAAAGCAATTTTTCACACGATCTCTCTCCCCCTTTGACATCAATGCCAAAGATCCTCAAAATATAAAATCAAACTCTCTCTCCCAAAATAGAAACATGAATCTCAGGAATCTCTCTCCCAAAACATACACTACTCCACCAAAGGAGAAACACCAACTCACCAATTCAGATAGAAAGATAAGGCTCTAAAATCCACTAGATTGATGCAACATAATGCATATAGTTCTCATCAAGAGGGGTAGGTACCCCTAAATTGTCTCTCAAATAGACAAGTGTCTCTGTAGGCAAAGGCCTAGTGAAAATATCAACAATTTGTTCCTTTGTAGATACATACTCCAGGTTCACTTTCTCTTCACTAACTTGTTCTCTCAAGAAATGATATTTGATTGACACATGTTTAGTATTTGAATGCTGCACCAGATTCTTTGACATGTTAATAGCACTTGAATTATCACTTTAAATGACAATAGGCTCATCATGGATAACTCTGATATCCCTCAACATTTGCTTCATCCAAACTACTTGAGTGCAATTACCAGCAACATCAATGTACTCAACTTCAATAATAGATAAAGATATTGAATCTTCTTTCTTACTAGCCCATGAAACCAACTTCTTACCTAAAAAGAATGCTCCACTAGTACTTCTCTTCCAGTCATCTACATCACCAACCCAATCAGCATTAGTGTAAGCACATAGCTTGAAATCATCATTCCTCGGATACCACAAACCATAGTCCACAATTCCCTTCAAGTATCTGAATATCCCCTTCATAGCAGTGACCCGACTATCTTTCAGATCAAATTGGTATCTAGCAGCCATGCATAGAGCATGCATAATGTCTGATGTAGTCTGAGTAAGATATATAATTCCACCAACCATAGATTTGTACAAATTCTGATTAGCTTTTAGAGATTTATCATTCTTAGACATTTTACAACCAGTCACCATAGGAGTTCCAACAGGTTTGGAGTCATCTAACCCAAAATTCTTTAACAATTCCTTCACATGTTTAGTTTGAGATATAAATATACCTTTTCCAGTCTATGAAATCTGCAAACCTAAGAAGAATTTCATCTCTCTAATCATAGACATCTCAAATTATTTTTGCATATCACCGACAAACTTCATGCTCAAGTTATCATCTCCTCCAAAGATAATATCATCAACAAAGACTTCAACAATCAAGATGTTATCATTCTCAATCTTAAAGTAAAGATTACTATCAACAACACCTTTATTAAATCCCTATTTCAACAAATATTTATCTAATCTAGCATACTAGGCTCTAGGGGCTTGTTTCAATCCATAAAGAGCTTTCTTCAGCTTACATACCATGTCTCCGTCATCTGATAATGAAAATCCACTAGGTTGCTCAATGTAGACTTCTTCCTCAAGATCACCATTCAAAAAGGCAAATTTGATATCCATCTGATATACCTTGAAATCTTTATCGCAACATATGCAAGCAACAGTCTAATAGCTTCTAGTCTGGATACCCGAGCAAAAGTCTCCTCATAGTCAATTCCTTCTTTATGTGCATATCTTTTGCAAACTAATCTAGCTTGATTTATGACAACTTCACAGACCTCATTCAATTTTTTTTTTCAGAATACCCATTTAGTACCAATTTTATTCTTATCTTTAGGTCTAGGCACAAGCTCGCATGTGTTGTTCTTCTCAATCTGATCTAATTCTTCTTCCATAGTTCTCATTCAATTTTCATCTTTGCAAGCTTCAACAACATCTTTAGCTTCAACTTTGGAAATCAAACATACTTCTTCAGCAACTAACCTTCTTCTAGTAATCACACCTTTATTTTTATCACCAATAATATAATTTTATGAATGATTCAATCTTACATACCTCAGATTCTTCTGATTGTTTTGATTCTCAGGTCCCTTCACTTCTTCACTAGCAGTAGCAACATCCGGGTTAACTGTCTCTACCAGATCAGTCTGCTTTAGTTATTCAGTCTGAATAGGATTTAAAACAATATGTTGACCATCATCATATCTGCATGCTCTGATCTCCTTTCCAAGGTTCTCATCCAATTTCACATTTGTACTTTCTACTATCTTTCTCAGTCTTTTATTTTAACACTGGTAAGATTTTCTCTTTGTTGAATATCCCAAGAAAATTCCTTCATCACTTCTAGCATCAAGCTTTCCTATATCCTCATCTCTCTTGATATAAAATTTGCTACCAAATACTCTAAAATATCTCATAGTAGGAACGTGACCAAACGATAACTCATAAGGGGTCTTACCAATATCACCTTTAATATGAACTCCGTTGAATGTGTAAACAACAGTGCTAATATATTCTCTCTAATAGATCTTTGGAACATTCCCTTCAATTAGCATAGTCCTTGCAACATCTAAGACAGTTTTGTTTTTTCCTTTCAACAACTCCATTCTACTGAGGGGTTCTAGGAGCAGATAATTGTTTTCTAATCCCATGCTTTTGAAAAAATGAATTGAATTCACTAGAACAAAATTCTTGATGTAGGAGCATCCCTGGTTCACAACAATCTTGCATCAACCAAAAACATTTCCTTTTCCTGTTTGCAGTTTCATTTTTCCTTCGGTGTGTCTCGGTTTTGGCTCACTGGTTCCTCTGGAGTTGGATTCTACTTGAAGACTTGATCATCTTTCTTTCTTTCTAACCGCATCACATTTGGAGCACTTTCCGGCAAGATATCGCTATCAGTTTCCTTGACAGTTTCTTGTTACCAGTTGTTCCTTTGTTACCAGTTGCTTGAGACCTATTCTAGTGATCTACCTAAACCCATTCCAAAGCTTGTGGAGCCTTGGACGTCAATCTCGATGTTGCTTGGTGTGTGGCTAACCTTCTGCGTTTCATCCTTTGTATTTCCTGGAGGAATCTCTTGACAGAGGCTGACCTTATTCATTTTGCACGTTGGTCTTGCTCTTCGGGTTTTGATCCTTTTTTGGGCTGACAGGATCCTTTGGATCATATATATTTGTAGTCATGCTTTATAATGCAATCAAGTAGATAATCAAGGAACATATAATAGATAGACTGTGCCTAGAAGATAGATCTTTCAATTCATGGTCCCGGTGTGACCTATTCT
Organism: Cryptomeria japonica; assembly: GCF_030272615.1. NCBI lineage: Eukaryota > Viridiplantae > Streptophyta > Pinopsida > Cupressales > Cupressaceae > Cryptomeria > Cryptomeria japonica. The sequence continues at coordinate 316,435,136 of NC_081409.1, read as the reverse complement.
GCCAGGCCTGTGTGTCGGTATGTTGTAACCCAGTTGTTACCGGTTGGATGTAATTAACTTTTATGCAATACAACCATATGTTATGCATTGTCTCCATCATATCTATGTGTTTTCATTATGTTTACTCTTGCTGACTGGTTTGGACTAATCTCCTTGAGGTCCCTCCTCATCGGTGACTACACTAAGTGGTATCAGAGTGAAGTTTATTCCAGAGGTTTTGTGTCCTGAATCTTGTTGTAGGGTGCAGAGGACTAGCGTGGATCAATGATGCGAAGAGGAACTAGGAATGGTGGAGTGTGTGGGAATGCAAACCCTACTATAATGGAGATGTTGCGAGGAATAACAACCCTGTTAGAAGTTGTGGAGACAACCCAGAGAAAAGGCCGACATGTTGAGGATGTGAGCAAAGACAAAGAAGAAGAAGCTCCGACAGAACAAGTGAACCTACTAACAGTTGATCCAGAGGAGGAAAGGTTTTTAAGGGTTTTGAGTAGAACATGTAGATAGGAAAATGGAATTCATCAAAGCAAGTAGCAAATTAGACTAGCTCAATCATGAAAACTAAATTGCAATGATAACAATCCTAATTACATTCAATAGAAAACATGAAAACAAGATATTCAAAATGAAATTAAAGCAAACCAAATGCAGATATCTTCTTCATAATTCTCCATTGTCCTTCTTTCTCCTTCAAATTTTTTTGTTTGTGGATCTCACCTACAAATGCAAAAGCATAATATGAAAGCAAGATTGACAAGACAACATAAGGATACTAGAAGCGTGATTGATTGATCGGGGGGGCATGATTGAAGAAATTCATCCAATTTATAGATAAATTGGAGAAAAGACAAGATTAGCATGAAGAGATTTGAAAGGAAATTTCAAATCAAGAATGACAAATATGACAAATTATGAAAAAATTGACACTTTCTATGCAAGATTGATTGATTGACAAATTATGACAAAATTGACAAAGTTGCTATGCAAAATTGATTGATTGACAAATTATGACAAATTATGACAAATTATGACAAGATTGCTATGTCATTCCCATGAAATTAGGGGAAATATAGGAGAAAATTGATGAAAATTACAAAATTAGGAATTAGGAGAAATTAGTAAATTGGAAAATTAGGTAAATTAATTAATAATTTTTCATTCATTAATTAATTCACAAAAAGAGAAAAGAATTAGTTAGCCAATCAAATAAATATTTAACTATGACGAGAAAACTTAGGATAAATAAATAAATTATTTAACCTAGAGGGAAAATGACAAACAAGATTTTATGAATAAATCATAAAACCTTAGAAGATGAATTAGAAATGCAAGAATGACAATTAGGTCTTGACAAAAGATAATTGATGTCGAGTCGATTTGATTCTGATTAACAAAAGGACCAATGCTGATAAATGATTTGATAAATAAATGCGCCAATTGACAAGAAACAATGACTAATTGTTCCAAATTGACACGATTGAGAAGGACGACAATCGATGACAAATCGATCGCAAAATGACAAGATTGAAAATGACAACGATCGATGACAAATCGATCACAAAACGACAAGATTGAAAATGACAACGATCGATGAGAAATCGATCACAAAATGACAAGATTGAAAAATGACAACGATCGATGAGAAACCGATCGCAAAATGACAAGATTGAAAAGAGGACAAAACACTAATTCTATCATCGATTAGGATTGACGACGTCCAAAATGATGACAAATGAACACACATATTGATACGACAGGATAAGATCGACCAAAATCATGACTGAAGATTATTATCGACAAGACCAAATTTGAAAGCGAGACAAATGAAGAATGCAGAAGAAGGACACGATGCTCGCAAATGATAAAGACCAAGTGCGCAACATAGAAGAAATGTTAATGCGACGCAAAAACCCTAAAATAAGGCAATGCGCAAATGTTAAAGTATGACTCCGCAAGCGTTGACCATTTTTAGACGTCTACATTTTGCCCCTCTTTGAGACAATGCAATTCTAAGTGTTGTTTCAAAGAACAATAATGAAAATGCCCCAGACAATAACAATGACATATGCATTCCCCCTCGAGGAATTGGCCGGAAAAATCCATAAAAGAGGCCAAGTGATCGATAAGAATGACAGAAGACGATAGGTTCGAACGGACTGCCAAGACTGACGGAAGAAATGTTAGTAAGAAGAAATTAGACAGAGGACAGTTAGAGACGAAGAAAAACTTGCTTTCACCAATGCACTTTGTAGGTGAAAACCTTTATTTAATGTGGCAAAATGGATGCGGCGCAACATGGCAATGAAGGCCAGAGCAATAATGCAATCCCTTTGCGTAAGACAAACACATCACACACAAGGAATGAGTGAAGCATCCTAGGGTGCATACATCAAGGGTCGAGGTATGTGTGGCGTTCACAAAGCGAACATACTTATCACAGACACCCAATGATATAGTTGCCCTAGTTTGTGACAAACATTCCACAAACAACAAACACCACAAAAAAGGGACCATGAATCATCCTGGTCACTCTAAATCACTCAGTGACATCATCGAGCAACATAGGAACATGATCGAAGATAAATCAACAAATGATAAGACTCGCTAATTCCAACAAGTCAAACAAACATCTTGATCTTCATTGTCAAAAGTTGAAAGTGTTGATAGGACGATCATGCTATCTGGTTTCAGGGAATGCGGTAGCCCGTCTAAGACAGGACACAGTCTGGTTCGAGTATACCACACCCTATATAAGACCCATGATAGTAGTGACAAGGACAAATGATATTGATGTTGATTGATTGATATGACAATTGTGATCAGTTTGAATGTCTGGTTTGATTGAAAAAGTTCATTTGTTAATGTGTGATTTGCAGTAAAGCGTAGTGTTGTGATTGAGAGTCGTTGGAGGTATGCTCAGCGATCTATCTATGCACAAAGGGGATATTGGTGTTTTGTTTTTTTTGAGTTTTTACAAGTTTTCTTGTTCATTTTTTTCAGGACTTTATTTGACTTCTTAGGGATTTAATTCATGACATTTTTCGATTTTTTTAAAGATTTTTTTTCAGGACATTATGTGATTTTTTTGGATTTTTTTTTTTTCAGGACTTTTTTCAATTTTTATGATTTTTTCAGGACATTTTTCAATTTTTATGATTTTTTCAGGATATTTTTCAATTTTTAAAGCTCCAGTAATTGATCATGACAAGGGAAACGCACCCAATGAAATTTTGAAAGACATATACAGCGACCAGGACCAAAACATATGCACAAGGACTAGAAACTTGAGTATGCAAGACAATGATGTTGACCAATCACAAGCCTGGAACAAAACATTGGGTTAGAGCAAGCATGATAAACCTGCGAGGGAAAAGTATAGCTAGGGGTCATGATAGATGACAGAGCAATAATCTTTTACACATGGCGCCTGTTTGCCAGGTTTTCACCATGATACTTGCCCAAAGCGCCTGTTTGTCAGGTTTTCACTAGAGGGCGAATTTTTCTTTACTTTTGTTTGTCTTTTCAATGTTTTTCATTTTTTTTGTATATTTTGAGCTTTCTGATTTTTTTGTATTTTTTCAGGATCATATTTGAAGAACGGTTGATAGAAAACTATGCCCAGTACTTGCGAAGGTGCATACTATTGACTGGATCTAAGAAAGGTTCACCTTCTGGGGTGGCAAGCTGATATGCCCCCGAGCCATAGGCTGCAGTAACTATGAAAGGCCCAACCTAATTAGGTTCAAACTTTCCTTTGATGATGTCAATAGATTGTGCATTCTTGGGGTTTGCCTTTAAAACCAGATCTCCCACTTCAAAGTGTTGCCCTTTGACCTTCTTATTATAAGAGCGATGGAGACGGTTTTGATATGCTTGCAAATTTGTCAGGGCTGTCTGACGTTTCTCATCTAACATCTCAAGCTGATGCAACCGAGAGACTCTGTGCGTCTCATCATCAATCAGATGTTGCAAGGAAACATGCAAAGAAGGAATATCCACTTCCAAGGGTAAAATGGCTTCCGCACCATACACCAAGGAATAAGGTGTTGCGCCAATAGGTGTGCGGATAGAAGTGCGATAAGCCCATAGTGCTGGATTCAACTATACGTGCCAATCTCAACCAACGTCATTGACAACCTTTTTCGGGATCTTGATAATGGTTTTATTTGATGCTTCGGCTTGACCATTACCCTGTGGATAGTATGGACTGGAAAAATGATGTTGGATGTGAAACTTTTCACAGAGTTCCTTGACATCTTTGTTCTTGAACGGACGACCATTATCTGTGACTATTGCAAGGGGAACCCCATATCTGCATATGATATAATTCAGTAGGAATTTTGAAATTTGCACACCAGTGATATAGGTCATGGGGATAGCCGCGATCCATTTTGTAAAATACACTGTGGTCGTAATGATAAACTTGTGTCCATTTGTAGATGTCGGGTGAATCTTGCTAATAAGATCCAATCCCCATTGAGAAAAGGGCCACAAAGATATGACAGAATGAAGCTTTTGGGCTAGCGCATGAATGTAATTTCCATGGATTTGGCATTTGTAGCACTTCTTGACAAAGTCATGAACATCCTTTTCCAGAGTGGGCCAATAATACCTAGCACGGACCAACTTTTTGGCTAAGCTCAGACCATTGAAATGGCCTCCACATATATCATCGTGAACCTCGCGTAAAGCCGTTTGTGCTTCGTCAGAATCCAAACACCTGAGGAGGGTATGGTCAAAGGAACGACGGTAAAGGGTGTCGGCAATGATTACATATTTGGTTGTCTGTCGGATGAAGGCTCGGTGTTGGTTAGAGGAAAGATTAGGTGGTAAGGTTTGGGATTTCAAATATTGATAGATGTCAGTGTACCACGGGGAATTAGGACCAACAAGAACACACATCATATCTATTGTCAGAATTTCAAAGGAAGGGACAAGCAATTGTTCGACCAAAAATTCACATCTGTCCATATTGTGGGGCATATTTAACATGGAAGCAATAATTTCCATAGCATCTGCCGATTTATTTTGAATTCTTGGAACTTGACTGAAATGGATAGCCGTAAATTTTGTCTTGAAGAAATCTACCATATGCTTGTAGGGAATAAGCTTTTCATCTTTTGTTTCATAGTCATCATTCACTTGACGGATGACTAACTAAGAATCTCCATAGACTTGTAAATGTGTGATGTTCCAGTGGACCGCTACTCGGAGTCTTGTGACCAGAGCTTCATATTATACAATGTTATTGGTACAATGGAAAGTTATTCTATAGGATTTGGGAATAGCATCACCTTGAGGGGTGACAAACAATATACTTGCTCCGGACCTGAACATGGTATGGGATCCATCAAAATATAACTTCCATTCATTAGAAGATGTGAGAGCAAAGACTGATTCATCCAGAAAATCGGTCAACATGGGATGATCATCATAAATAGGAGCCTCGGCAAGTTGATCCGCTATGATTTGTCCTTTTATTGCCTTTCGCTCCACGTACTCAATATCAAACTCACTGAGGATCATAACCCACTTTGCTAGGTGACCTGTCAAAGCTGCCCTACTAAGCAAGTATTTCAAGGGATCAATTTTTGCAACTAACAATGTCTGATGATTTAACATATAGTGTCGAAGATTCTATGTTGCAAAGACCACTGCTAAACATGCCCGTTCAATAGTTGAATAATTCAGCTCATAGCCCACTAGTGTCCGACTGATATAATAAATAGCCTACTCTTTGCCTTTCTCATCCTGTTGGGCCAAGAGAACTCCTAGTGCCATTTCAGTTGCAGAAATATACAATATGAATGGCTTCCCTTCTATAGGAGGCATTAGAATAGGTGGTGACAACAAATAATCCTTAAGAGTTTGAAATGCTGATTGACATTGCTCAGTCCATTTAAAAGTGACTCCTTTATGCAATAAATGCTGGAAGGGATGACATTTGTCTGCCAATTGAGCTATAAACTGGCGGATTGACTGCAGCTTTCCTTGCAGACTTCTTAGTTGACGGAGATTGAAAGGAGGAGGGATATCCATTATTGCTTTAATCTTGGCAGGGTCGACTTCGATGCCTCTGTGAGAAACAATGTACCCTAATAATTTGCCGGCTGTGACACCAAAGACACACTTCTTTGGGTTGAGTCTGAGCTTGTAAGTTTCCATTTGGTCAAAGATTGGGCCAAGGATGGCTAAATGACTATCTCTTGTGACAGATTTGCATAATAGGTCATCAACATAGTCTTCCATCAGAGTATGCATAAAATCATGGAAAATTGTCATCATAGCTCTTTGATATGTTGCGCCAGCATTTTTAAGACCAAAGGGCATCACATTCCAACAGTAGGTACCCCAAGCACATGTGAATGCAGTCTTATGTTGATCTTCAAGAGCAATGTGTATTTGGTTATATCAAGAGAAACCATCTATCAATGATAGCATCTCATATCCGGCAGTCATGTCAACTATGATGTCAATATTTGGCAGTGGAAAGTCATCTTTAGGGCATGCTTTATTGAGATCCCTAAAGTCCGTACAAATTATAATGCCCCCAGTTACCTTGCTAATTGGTACCAAATTTGAAATCCAGTCTGCATAATCAATGGGTCTGATAAAGCCCACATCTAATAATTTTTTTAGTTCTACCTTGACCAAGAGAGCCACCTGGGGATGCATCTTTCTGAGTTTTTGTTTGACGGGCTTGGCATCTGATTTTAATGGCAAGTGATGAAGGACTAATTTTGGATCAAGGCCGGGCATATCTGCATAGGACCACGCAAAACTGATCTTCTTCTCAAGAAAGAAATTGACCAAATCTATCTTTTCCTGTTTTGATAGAGAAGCAGCAAAATGAATGACCTTAGGGTTGTCAGGTGTACCCAAATTTATCTCTTCGGTCATTTCCACAAGCAATGTTGATTTATCCTGACTTGATAGGGGTATGTCCAATCTTCCACCTTTGGGCACCTCTGAGAGGTTTTCACCCACAAGTATGTCTTTTATTTTTACTTTTTCATAATCAGAGAGTGCCTTATGGTTTTCACCCAAAGACCTATTCATTTGATTTTTTACTTTTTCTTTTTCATTTTTATGACTAGAAGATGGAGTTGACTCCCCAAAATATGCTGTGGAATCTAGATCAATAGCAAACCCTGCCTTATGATCACCTTGTGGTATGCCTTCTCGTAGTCCCAGAAATTCGGCAATTGCTTCGTCATTTTGAAAACAATCTAATGTGAGTGGTTCTTGTTGGTCATGTTGGATAAGCTGAGGATAGACAAGGGGCATGTCATCATCGGTTTTAAGGAGAGAAAGGGCTGAGATGGTAAAGATGTAAACATCTATGGTATCACTATCTGAACTGCTTGTATCTGATTCAGAGCTTGGGTCCCAGAATGACTCTATCCAGGCATTAGGACATGTTTTAGGAGGGGGAGTTATTTCATGTTTGTCTTCCATGGGCAAATCATCAGGGTCAAGGAAAACATTATCAAGGGCATAGGAGCTAGAAGAAAAGGAACTCCACTCCCATTCATTGGAATCAGTTTCGGGTCAGGTATCCTCAGGTGTTGTTTCATCATCAGAGTCACGCTCCTTCCTACACGTGGTCACTTTGGTAGATGAGGGTCCAATTCGCAATGGTACAAAACCTAACCCTAAAGTTGGAGGTCGCATCTTGGGTATAATAGGTTCTAGCCTTTCTTTTTTGTCAGGGCCCAAGCCACTACAACCATCATATCCCTTTTTCTGCAGCATAGTAAAACCTTTGCCGTATCGCTCCACCAGCAACCTGACAGGGGGTGTCTCAATGGGATCCTTATAAAGCCAATCTATGACATCATCGTCCAAAGTTTCTTTGTCAAGTTCACCCCATCTTGTAAATGTAGTGGGGGGCTGATATTGAATGACTATCTTAGGTTCCTTTTGCAACAAATTTGGTCTGCCATGTGATTTTGGAGATATTGGTAAATTCCCAATGAGGAATGTTTGAGCCATTGAATACTCTCTGCATCCTTGGTCCTGTATCTTCAATTTTCCTTTGATAGCATCTAACAATTCATTAGGATCCACATAATTATGTGAGTGGGCCTCTCTATTGACTGGGACTTGTTGCTGCGGGGAATCGTTTAGATTAGCACAAAATTGAAATGGATTAGGATCTCCTGGAATTGTCATCTCAGTCCCATTGTAAGGATATTTTAAACATTGATGATAAGTGGCTGGAACTGCTTTCATTGCGTGGATCCACAGACGACCAAGAATCATATTGTAAGGAAGATCAAGGTCTAAGACCTGCAGGAAAGTGTTTTTTGTCACTGGACCGACTCTGATAGGCAATGAAATTACCCCTTTAGATGGATGCTCAACATCATCATATGCTTTGATTGTTATTCTTCTAGAAGAATCAATGTCATTTTCTATATAACCAAGACCAATGACCACTCTCAGGGTACAAATGTTAAGACCTGCTCCGCCATCTATCAAGACTCGTCAGATTTTGCAATTATGGACAAAGACTTTGAGATGTAATGGATCATTATGAGGGAGCTTATCAGGTGAAATATCGTTATCAGAAAAGGCAACGTGTTGGGAAACAGCTAGATGTCCAATTTGGGCTTGAAACTGGTCAACATCAATGTCTGTTGGGACAGTGGACTCAATTAAAGCTTTATCTAGGACTGTGCGATGCATAGGGGACATTTTCAACAACTCAAGGATTGATATTTGTGCAGGTGTCTTTCCCAGATGATCTAGGAGATTATACTGACTCGCAGGAGTTGATTTGGGAGGAATTACAGGAGCTCCTTTCAGGACTATTTTGGATCGATGAGTGGTGACTGCACAAGAAGGATCTTGTCCCTTTATTCTTATAGTGGAAACATACTCATTTGATGCTCGAAAACAATTGATGACATTGTTATAACCAATATTTGCATAATTTGTTGTTTGGGTAGAGTTTGAAGAAGATGCTTTACCCTTGTCATGATCAAGCAAAGGAGTTTTGAAAATTGTATGATCAGTGTTAGAGGTCGCGTTGGGCAGGTCTACCTCAATTACTCCTTGATCTAACAAGTCTTGAATCATATGTTTCAATTGAAAACACGATGTGGTTTTATGTCCTTTTGATCGATGGTATTCACAATATGCATTATCATTCCACCAATGCGGCTTTACCAATGGTTCTGCCTTGATATCTGGTAACTTGATAAATTTTGCTTGTATTAATTGTTTCATTACCGACTCAATAGGCTCTCCCAATGGCGTAAACTGTCAAGGAGGCCCGTCTCTTGATCGAAAAGGTTTGCGTTGCTGGTTTTGTTGCTGACCTTGTTGTTGATTATATTGTTGAGTGTATTGTTGATATGGTGGCTATTGAGTAACATTGCTCGCTGGTGTTTGATTTTGTTCCATAGTTGACATATTAGGAGCACTCAATTTCTTTATTGTGAACGGGGGTTGATTTGCATTCACCGCTCTTACGTCAACAACTCCATCATTAGTGACATTCTTATTTTTGCACCAAAATCTATTTCTGTCCCCTGAATTTTTTGTGTTGTCACTGTCTTTGTTGAGCTTAATGATTCCCTTAGCTACAAGAGCAGTTTCAATGTTCATCCCTTTCTTAATGAGTTTCTCAATGGTACTGGGACTTTTCAATTTGAGTTCATAGATCATTTCTGGGACCAAATTTTGAATAAATAAGTTCACTTGTTGTTCTTCGGGTATATCTAGGGAAGAACGACTATACAAGCTTCACTATTATTGCAAGAATGTCACTAATGGTTCACCTTGATTTTTCTTGGTGTTGCATAAATTTGACATGGTCACATCACTATCGATGTTGAATGCGAAGTGAGATATAAACTTTTGAGCCAGTTCCGACCAAGTCTTTATATTCCCTGGCAAATGCGAATACCAATCCATGGCTTGTCCTGTGAGACTTCGTGCAAATAAGCGCATTAAATATGTTTCCTCATAACTCACTTCAGTACATGCCGCAAAAAATGCTCGAATGTGGTCTTTTGGATTGCCATTCCCTTTATATTTCTCAAAATTAGGTGCCTCAAAATGCTTAGGGAAGGGAGGCATGTACAAGCTCTTGTCAAATGGATTAGGACATAAATCTTGATCTGTGTACAACTTCTTTGTTCCTTTGGTTTCAAATGCATTGACTTGTCGTTGCAACTTCTCAAGCTGTTGTGCAAATACGTTAGGTAGTGAAGATTTTGGAAGTTCATCATTTACTCTTGGGTGTGCGCTTTGTCGATACATCATGTTCTCCATTGGCTGTTGATGCTCAAAAATTGCTATCTTTGGTGTCTCTGGCATATAATATTCTTGGTACACCTCTTGTTGTGGTGGTTGTGCCATGCCTTGATATTGACCTTGTTGTCATGCTTCTTGTGGTGGAATCATCATTTGTAGCCTAGGTTGATATTGCAATTGAGGGTGTTATTGATATTGCACAGACATCAATTGTGGTTGTGAAGTATGATAGCTTGTTTGTCTTGGCACATATTGAGGCACATGTTGTTGTTGAGGCTGACGAATCAGAATTTGCTGACTTTGTGCCAATTGTTGTTGTCTTGATGTAAATCCCATCATTTGCAAAAAACTTTGTTTGGGAGGTTTTTGTTGTTTCTCCTTAAGATGGGGTATGGCACTTGCATTGACTTGTCGTGTTGTTTGTCGAATCCATTGTGGTGGTTGCAAGTTTGCATTAACTTGTAATGGTGTAAAAGGCACTGCAACTTGTTGTTGAATGCGATATTGTTGTTGTTGTGCATTGCTTGTTTGCACATTCGATTGTGCCTTTTGTACATTCCCCAATTGTTGCAACATTTGCTGTTGGTGCAAACCACTATCTATAGCTCTTTGTGTTGCCATTATCGAAGGATCTGTCACAATAGTTTGCATAATAGGTACTTGAGTATTTGGAAAATATATTGAACTTAATGGGACATAGGAACTTTGTTGCATTGTGGAATTGTTTTGGACATTGGTGAGATCAGGCATTCTAGTTGTAAAGCTTTCTTGCATCTTAGATTATGATCCAATTTTATGCATGTGAGGAACCACTTCTTGTTGAGGGACAACTGTCAATATTTGTGTGGCCCTCATTTGACTTTTGAGGAATAGTCACTGTCAATGCTTTTGAAGCACATTTACTCATCAAGGTATGTTGAGTTTCTTGTTGCACATTTTCTTCATTTGGATGTGGAGAGAAACTTAACAGCTCACCGCCTTGTTGTTTTTGCACATTGATTTGCTCACTTGAGGAGGTCACATTACTCATCATGTCAAGATATTTTTGTGGGAACATCTTAAAGACCTTGTTCAAGAATTTATCCATCTTTTTCGTCAACTTTGGATCTTTAAGGAACATATCAACATCATTAGAATCTGATGAAGAATCTGGTAAAATATTTGGATTTGTTTCTTGTTGAATGCCTTGATCTGAACCAAATCCTTGTGAAAGAGTTTGTTCTTCATGTAATGTTTGAATTTCATGTTGCAGGTTCGGTTGATTCAATCAAAAGGTGCATTTCCTCTTGGTGTTGGTGGAACACTCCCATATCTTGGTTTCATGGGTACAAACACTGGCTCATATAATGGAGGTGGTCCAAGTTGAACCATTTCATATGGTGGTAATGATGTGTTTGACGAACCTTCAATTTGTTTTGTTTGACTAGTTTGAAACTGTGAGTTTGATATGTTGTCAATGGGTTGATACGTTGGTTTGCCCATCTTCTCAGATTTTGACCTTGTTTCAACAGGCATGTCACTTATGCAAATGCAATATTTTTGGAATTTTTCAAGGATAATATATGATATGCAACTAAATGCAAAATAAATAGATGAAAATGCAATCTATGACAAGAATGGAACTTATGTTTTTGTTGTTTTTGAAGATTTTGGACAAACTTTTGGAATGCAAATCTAAGAAAGAGACCCTTAGGAAATTGAAATGATGTCTAGACCTCAAAGGACAAAAAGACCAAGTGACAAAAGGACAAAATGACAATGTCTCCCCTATATGCTTGGATACTAAGCTAGGTTTGACCAAATGACATGGATGACAAAAAGACAAAAGTTTGATAATGTCTAGACTTCCTAACAATGACTTAGGGTTTAATCAAAGATTTGGATTACTCAAGTATGACAAACCAAAGTTTTGACACTATATGCAAAGGGACAATTACTATGCCAACGACCCTAATATGATATGATAATGACCTAAGCTTAATGAAGAGACCTAGGGTATGCAAATGTGACCTAATGTTATGAGGACAAGGATGCAAATGCAAATGTATGACAATGTCAACCTAAGGCAAAACCTAAGGTTGAATTATGAAATGGTATTACTCTAATGCAAGAGAACACATGCAAATAGATGACCCTTATTGATATGCAAAGGAGTATGACCTAGGTGAAACCTAACCTTGGTAGTTGACAATGAATTTGCAAAATGCAAACCTAGGATGAACCTAAATCTAAGTGACATGAATGTTGAGACAAGATTTCAAAAAATGTTTGACAACCATGTTTGAAGGTGTTTTGAACTTTGTTGAATGAAATACTCTTGTGTTTAACCTTGTTTTGAATCATTTTGTCTTGTTTTTGAAATGAGACACAACTCAACTTTTGACAAGCAAAGAAGACAAGATATTTTAACTTAGACTCAAGACAATCATGCTCATTCACACATTTCTTATGGTAGGTAAGGATAGTAGGTACTTGAGAGGTAGACTCGTTATGAGATTCAAGGAGAATACATAGATGCTTGACCCCACGGGCTCCCCTCCATGACACTCACTTCTCAGGGCAGCCAAGCATCAGTCCCCATGGAAATCTCCCCATGGCGAACTTAGTATCTCTTCCAAGTATCCGAACTCCTCCTTCTCAAGCAACTAGAAGGATTTTTGGCCTCTAAATACAAGGTGTTTAATAAGGATTTCTATTAAGCGCTACTCCTTGGTGTCACGCAAGCATGATTGAGACATAGGCCCACCAAGATACCAAACAAATGTAGTTGCGCAAGCACAATTTAGATCATGAGGCCCTACTTAGATGCTAATATGAGAAAGAGTCCAAGGGTCATCACTTCCCAAGTAACTACAATTCCCACGTAACCCTTCCTTCAAAGCTTTCGCCCATTAGGTATTTATTTATAGTGAGTTAGAATGCCAAGGTACTCTAGCTGTGCTCACTTTGGGTCATTCCCTTCTCACGATTGTCACTTGCTTGCAAAAGAAAGCAAATGGTTGGGAAGGCAGGCCCTCTAAAGGTAACAAACAATCCAAAACATGAGAATGGTATCAAAGATCTGGATTTTTGATCACCCTAAGAAGGATGAGAGAATACTCTCCTACTCCAATGTCAAACTTGACAAGAAAAGTGAACACATGTTCATTCCATCCTACTTAGCAAACATACTAGGTGCCTAATTATGAATCACAAACACAGTTTGGTTGGAATATAAGGCAACCTGCAAAATCACTAAGTTAGAAGTTTGATTTGTTTGGTCTTTGACTAGCGAACCTGCATAAGATTTGTTAGTAGTTTCATTCTTAGTCTTCGTCACACGTAATGCCAAGGTGCTGCACAAAGAATCAGTACCAAAGAAAACCAGAATACAAGAACAAAATGCAAAACAAAGTTATTTTCAAGTAAAAACATTGATTTTCACCTATGTTTCTGGCCTTACACGGGCGCAGAATGTCTTGACACAGGCACAGAATGCCTTGACATAGGCGCAAATCCCTCCTACACAGGCGCATAAGTGCCTAGAAAGCCCTGAGTTGCCCTATTTCTTGGGTTTTCACCTGCAAATCAGCTCAAAAGGCACTCAAAACATGGTTAAATGGTTAGTTTCACGTCGGGTTCACCAATTAATGTAGATAGGAAAATGGAATTCATCAAAGCAAGTAGCAAATTAGACTAGCTCAATCACAAAAACTAAATTGCAATGATAACAATCCTAATTACATTCAATAGAAAACATGAAGACAAGATATTCAAAATGAAATTAAACCAAACCAAATGTAGATATCTCCTTCATAATTCTACTTTGTCCTTCGTTCTCCTTCAAATTTCTTTGTTTGTGGATCTCACCTACAAATGCAAAAGCATAATATGAAAGCAAGATTGACAAGACAACATAAGGATACTAGAAGCGTGATTGATTGATCGGGGGGGCATGATTGAAGAAATTCATCCAATTTATAGATAAATTGGAGAAAAGACAAGATTAGCATGAAGAGATTTGAAAGGAAATTTCAAATCAAGAATGACAAATATGACAAATTATGACAAAATTGACACTTTCTATGCAAGATTGATTGATTGACAAATTATGACAAAATTGACAAAGTTGCTATGCAAAATTGATTGATTGACAAATTATGACAAATTATGACAAGATTGCTATGTCATTCCCATGAAATTAGGGGAAATATAGGAGAACATTCATGAAAATTACAAAATTAGGAATTAGGAGAAACTAGTAAATTGGAAAATTAGGTAAATTAATTAATAATTTTTCATTCATTAATTAATTCACAAAAAGAGAGAAGAATTAGTTAGCCAATTAAATAAATATTTAATTGTGACAAGAAAACTTAGGATAAATAAATAAATTATTTAACCTAGAGGGAAAATGACAAACAAGATTTTATGAATAAATCATAAAACCTTAGAAGATGAATTAGAAATGCAAGAACGACAATTAGGTTTTGACAAAAGATAATTGATGTCGGGTCGATTTGATTCTGATTAACAAAAGGACCAATGCTGATAAATGATTTGATTGATAAATGTGCCAATTGACAAGAAACAATGACTAATTGTTCCAAATTGACATGATTGAGAAGGACGACGATCGATGACAAATCGATCGCAAAATGACAAGATTGAAAATGACAACGATCGATGACAAACCGATCACAAAATGACAAGATTGAAAATGACAATGATCGATGAGAAATCGATCACAAAATGACAAGATTGAAAAATGACAATGATCGATGAGAAATTGATCGCAAAATGACAAGATTGAAAAGAGGACAAGATTGAAAAGAGGACAAAACCCTAATTCTATCATCAATTAGGATTGACGATGTCCAAAATGATGACAAATGAACATGCACATTGATACGATAGGATAAGATTGACCAAAATCATAACTGAAGATTATTATCGACAAGACCAAATTCGAAAGTGAGACAAATGAAGAATGCAGAAGAAGGACTCGATGCTCGCAAATGATAAAGACCAAGTGCACAACATAGAAGAAATGTTAATGTGACGCAAAAACCCTAAAATAAGGCAATGCGCAAATGTTAAAGTATGACTCCGCAAGCGTTGACCATTTTTAGACGTCTACAGAACAAACACTAAACCTTATTTTACCCCACCAAAATATGATGGGAAGTTAGATTCAGATGAATTGATGGATTGGATCTCAGAGATGGAGAAGTATTTCGCCTTTGAAAACATTGCAGAAGAGTGGAAGGTGAAGTATGCCTATACCCAGTTGAAGGGTCATGCATCTATTTGGTGGGAGCACTTACAAGTTGATAGGAAAAGAAGAAGTAAATAAAAGATTAAGACATGGGATAGGATTATTGCTAAGTTAAAATCAAAGTTTGTCCCGACAATCTATCAAGTAGATTTGTTCTGAAAGTTGTAGAATCTGAGACAAAAGGAATCTATTGTGAAGGAGTACATCGAATCATTTTACAAGTTGAACATCAGATACAAACATGTTGATGATGAAATTGAATAAATTGTAAGATATTTGAACGGATTGCAGATGTCTATACAAGATGAACCCAATATGATCAAATTAGAGAGTGTTGAAGAGGCTTACCAGTATGCAATAAAGGCTGAAGAGAAATTGAATAAAAGGCATGAGTAGAGACATAGGTAGAGGTGGAAGGTTTACCGGAGGAAGAGGAACCAACATAGATCAGAACAAGGACAAGGAAGTAAGCAAGGAAGGTAATTCATATCGGAAGAATGATAGAAATGTCTACCAGAGGAGAGAACCAGATGGTTATTGGAATGAGAACTTTGGAAGACAAGACAAAAGGACATTCAAAGGAACCTATTTTAAATGTGGAGGAGAAGGACACCGTGCATTTGAATGTAAGAAGTCATAGGCTACCGGAAGAATAGTAGTGGTGGAGGAGAACCCCACCAGATTAGACAATAAACCAAAAGATGGAGAACTGTTGATGGTAAGGAGAGCTTTGTGTTATAATGGAGGAGATAAAGAACCCTTACAGAGGAGGGACCTGTTCAAGACCATATGTAAGGTATCCGGTAAGTGTTGCAAAGTTTTTATTGATAGTGGTAGTTCACATAATCTTGTTTTAGAAGAGATGGTGAATAAGTTAAAATTGGAGAGATTGAAACACCCTAAGCCTTACTAGATAGCATGGATTCAGGATGAATAAAAGTTGTTAAAGAGTGAATAGTGTATAGTAAAATTGAAAATTGGGAATTATCATGATGAAATTTTGTGTGATATTATGTCTATGGACATTTGTCATCTTTTGTTGGGAAGACCTTGGCAGTTTGATAGATAGGCAATACATGATGGGAGGAAGAATACATACACTATTGTGGCCAATGGGATGCAGCAAACCTTGTTGCCTTTGGAGGAACCTTTGAAGAATGAAGTCTATACAAATACCAGGATCTGTCTAGTAGATGGAAGGAAGTTCATGGATGGATTGAGACACGAGAATGTGTGTTTTTCCTTAATTCCTAAAAAGACTGAGAGACCGGAACCAGAAGGAAAATACTCAGAGAGATAAGAGATTTGCTCTCAGAATATGAGGACATCATTTCAGATAATTTATCTGATGGATTGCCACCAGTTAGAAGTATTAATTATTGCATGGACTTAGTTCCCGGAGCCAGTTTGCCTTACAAAAATGCACACCGGTTAACAACGAAAAAGAATGAAGAACTGAATAGACAAGTGCAGGAGCTATTGGATAAAGGTTTGATCAGGGAAAGTCTAAGCCCTTGTACAGTAATAGTGGTATTAGCACCTAAGAAGAATGGAGAATGGAGGATGTGTACTGACTCAAGAGAAATAAACAAGATCACAGTGAAATACCGGTTTCCCTTGCCTAGGATGGATGACATAATGGACTGTTTGAGTGGAACAAAGTAATTTACAAAGATAGATTTGAAGAGTGGATATCATCAGATCAGGATCAGAGAAGGTGATGAATGGAAGAAAACATTTAAGACAAATGAAGGATTATAGAAATGGTTGGTGATGCCTTTTGGACTGACTAATGCACCGAGTACTTTCATGAGGGTGATGAATGAGGTCTTGAAGAAATTCTTGGGTAAGTTTGTTATTGTGTACTTGGATGACATTATGATTTTTAGTAAAACAAAGGAGGAGCATTTGTTGCAGTTAAGACAAGTTTTGCAGAGGTTGAGAGAAGAAAAGTTAGTGATCAATATCAAGAAGTGCACTTTCATGAAAGATGAGCTAGTCTATTTAGGATTTGTGATATCTGAGGATGGTTTGAAGATGGACCCTGAGAAAGTGAAAGCCATTTTTGAGTGGCCTACACCAGAAAGCATTGGAGAGGTAAGATCATTTCATGGATTGACTAGCTTTTACCAGAAGTTTATCAGAAATTTCAGTTTAGTTTGTAATCCTATGACTGAAACCATGAGGGGAGATTAGAAGGAATTCAAGTGGACCACCAAAGAAAACAAAAGTTTTGAGTTGTTGAAACAAAAAGTGACCGAGTAGCCTATGTTGGCTTTACCGGATTTCAGTAAGGTATTTCAAGTGGATTGTGATGCAAGTGGAACATAAATAGGAGCATTTTTGAGTCAAGAAGGGAGAGCAATAGCATATTTCAGTGAGAAATTGAATGATGCCCGGAAGAGATATTCAATATATGATCAATAATTTTATGCCATAATTCAAGCCTTGAAGATATAGTGACATTACTTGTTGCCTAAGGAGTTTGTGTTGTATACAGATCATCAAATTTTGCAATATTTGAACAGTTAGAGTAAGTTGAATCAGAAACATATGAGATAGGTAGAGTTCTTGCAGAGTTACACCTTTGTGTTGAAACATAGAAGTGGGACATCTAACAAAGCTGTTGATTCATTAAGTAGGAGAAGGAATTTGCTGATAGAGATGAGAGTGACAGTGTTAGGTTTTGAATATTTGAAGACCTTTTATGATGAAGACTCGGATTTTGCAAAACCTTGGAAAACATGTAGAGAACAGGTATGGTTGATAGGAGAAAATGGTTGGATTACTTCATTCAGGATGGGATGTTATTTAAGGGAGTTGAGTTGTGCATACCTAAAAGTTCCATGAGAGAGAACCTGATAAAAGAGAAGCATAATGGAGGTTTAGCTAGATATTTTGGCATTGATAAAACAATTGCATTGGTGAGTGAGAAATACATTTGGCCCCAGATTCATAAGGATGTTAAGAGATATGTGCAAAATTGTAGATTTTGTCAAGTTGCAAAAGGTAGTAGTCAAAATGTGGGATTGTATAAACTTTTGACAGTACCGGTAAGACCTTGGGAGGATATAAGTATGGATTTTGTACTTCGCTTACCTAAGAAACCGAGGGGGAATGATTCTATATTTGTGGTAGTGGATAGATTTTCGAAGATGGCTCATTTCATACCTTGCAAGAAGACATCAGATGCATTGCATATAAGAAACCTATTTTTCAAGGAAGTGGTAAGATTGCATGGATTACCTAAGAGCATAGTTTCAGACATAGACACTAAGTTTTTTGGCTATTTTTGGAAGACACTTTGGAAGAAGATGAAGATAGTTTTGAAGTTTAGTTCTACTTTTCATCCACAGATTGACACATACAGAAGTAGTTAATCAGAGTTTGGGAAACTTGTTAAGATGTTTAGTAGGAGATAAAATCAAAAATTAGGATTTGATCCTTGCACAAGTAGAGTTTGCCTATAACAATTCAGTGAATAGAAGTACCAGAAAAACACCTTTTGAGATTGTTACTAGAGTGCATCCTAAAGGAATAACATAATTGAGAGACATTAGTAGTGAAGACCGAAAGAGTTCAGAAGCAGAAGAATTTGTAGATCACATGGCAACATTGCATATTCAGGTTAGACAATATTTAGAAGACATGAATATCAAATACAAGGAGAAGGAAGATGAGAAGAGGAGACATAAGAAATTTGAATTTGGCAAAGAAGTGATGGTCTATTTGAGAAAAGAGATATTCCTGGTTGGAACTTATAATAAGTTGTAGATGAAGAAGTTTGAACCCTGTAAGATCTTGGGAAAGTTCAGTTCTGGAAATGCATATGAAGTGGAGCTACCAGATAGTTTGAGTATTTCACCTATATTCAACATTATAGATCTTCATGAGTACCATGAACCAGAATTCAGTGAGGACAATATTGTAGAATTGGAGGAACAATTGCCTCAGAAGGAACCAGATCAGATTGAAGAGATTTTGGACACTAGGATTGGGCATAGTACCCGACGCAATAAGTACAAAGAATATCTTGTGAAGTGGAAGAACATACCAATGGAAGATTCATCTTGGATTTCTCAGGTAGAGGTAGACCACCTTGGTTTCCCTCTAACCCCAACAAAGTGAGCGGCTCACTTTTTTATTAACCCTGTATGTTTGATGCAGGAGCATCCCTGGTTCACAACAATCTTGCATCAACCAAAAACATTTCCTTTTCTGTTTGTAGTTTCAGTTTTCCTTATGTGTGTCCCGGTTTTGGCTCATCGGTTCCTCTGGAGTTGGATTCTACTTGAAGACTTGATCATCCTACTTGCTTTCTAATTGCATCACATTTGGAGCACTTTTCGGCAAGATATCACTACTGATTTCCTTGACAATTTCTTGTTACGAGTTGTTTCTTTGTTACCGGTTGCCTGAGACCTATTCTAGTGATCTACCAGAACCCATTCTGAAGCTTGCAGAGCCTTGGACGTTGATCTCAATGTTTCTTGGTGTCTGGCTGACCTTTTGCAATTCATCCTTTGTAATTCCTGGAGGAATCTCTTAGCGGAGGTTGACCTTATTCATTTTGCACGTTAGGTCTTGCTCTTCGGGTTTCGATCCTTTTTTGGGCCGATAGGATCCTTTGGATCATATATATTTGTAATCATGCATTAGAATGTAATCAAGTTGAAAATCAAGGAACATCAAATAGATAGACTATTCCTAGAAGATAGATCTTTCGATTCAAGGTCCCATAAGACCTATTCTACCAGGACTGTGTGTTGGTATGTTGTAACCTGGTTGTTATCGGTTGGATGTAATTAACTTTGCAATAAAACTATCTATTATGCATTTCCTCCATTAGGTCTATGTGTTTACATTGTGTTTACTCTTGTTGACCGATTTGGACTGATCTCCTCAAGGTCCTTCCTCACCGGCGACTTCACCAATTCTCCACCTCTATCAGATCTTAAACACATCACCTTCAATCCAGACTCTGTCTCCACCTTTGATTTGAATATTTTGAATTTATCTTAATGCTTCTGATTTTTCCTTCAAAAAGACAACCCACATCATCCTGGAATAATCATCAATTAGCAACATAGAGTATCTATCTCCTTGCACACTTCTAACATTTTTTAGCTCCACACAGGTCAGTATGCACAAGATCTAGCAATCCATCAAATGTATACTGTTTTCTTTTGAAAGAAGTTCTTGTTTGCTTACCCAACTGACATTATTTACATAACTGATTAGTAGGTTTAATAATCTTAGGCAAATATCTAACAACTTGTGTAGAACTGATCTTAATCATTGAATCAAAATCAACATGATGCATTCTCCTATACCACAACCAATTTTCATCAATCTGAGCAATCAAATAACTTTTCTCACTAACATTTAAGTGAAAAATGTTACATTCAGTCTTAGTTCCAGATGCAATCTCTATACCAGAGGCATTAAGGATTTTGCATTTACAATTCTTGAATTGTAGATCATAACCTTTATCAACCATCTGTCCAACACTTAAGAGATTATGCTTCAAACCTTCAACATACAAGACATCATCAGTATTATGGTTACCATCAAAGGATATACAACCTCTCACACGGATCACACAGGCTTTATCATCTCCAAATATTACTATTCCGCCATCATACCTTTCCATACTCACAAATTTGATTTTATCACCAGTCATATGATGTGAACAACCACTTTCAATCAACCATTCATCTCTCTCTTCAACTTTAGTAACTAAGGCTTTCTCCTCAACAATACAACTTGTGGAATCAATAGGTACAAGTCCATCCTTCTTAATGGAAAGAAATACAACTTCATCTCCTTCTGATTCTTCATCTGTAACTCCTCCTTCAACAACATAATAACAATTCTTCTGGTTAGACTTGTAAGGCTTATCATACTTCTCATGCTTCTCATATCTATCATTTCTATCATGCTTAAATCAAACTCATCATGCTTGTCATATTTAGCCATTCTCTCTGAGGATCTAGAGGCAAAATGTCCTATCTTATTACAAGAGAAACATTTCAAAGGCAATTTTCCATCATACTTACTGGCTCCTTTAGGCAATCTCCGAGCAATCAATGCTTCAAGCTCATCCAACTCTATTTCTTTCTCTTCCATCTCTCTTCTCTCTCTTTCATATCTAGATATTCTGCACTCATCAAGATCATACTTCTTCTTTCCAGATACAGATGTTGATGCTTTAAATGTTGTCTCAAAATTTCCATGTGATTCTCCAAACTCACTCAGCTCAAAAGCATCAATTTTTTCAACTAGCATATCTCTTGTCACTGTAGTCACACTCTCAATCTCATCAATTGTAGCTACCTTGTGTTTGTATACAGGAGGCAATGATCTCAACACCTTAGCAACAATTTCATCTTCTTCAAGGGTTCCACCGACACATCTGATACCTAGGACAAAGTCATTCACCTTAGCCATGAAAGAGTGAATATTCTCATCTTCTCCCATCTTCAACATCTCATATTTTCCTTTTAGACTCTACAACTTAGCAAATTTCACATGTTTGTCTCCTTCATATATGGTCTCAAGCTTCTCCTAGATCTCATGTGTGGTCTAAAGTCCTATTACATTTGTCATCTCTGAATCAATCAAGGCACTAAGAAATTCTTCCTTCACTTTGATGTTACTTTCAACATCCTTGATTTCAGCAGTAGTAATTGGTCCATTCTAAGGGATAGAATAGGCATCCTTTGTAATCTTCCAATGATATTATTCAAGACATCTCAAATGTACTTCCATCCCGTTCTTCCATATAGCATAGTTACTTCCATCAAATTTGAGATTGTCCTTCTTAAAGATAGTTTCCATCCCAGATATCCTCAAGTGGTTAAGCTTCTTCTGGAGGATCTAGCTCTGATACCAATTGTTGACAACAACAATGAAGACTAAGAGGGGGGCGAGGGATGAATCGCTCTTCGCTGGATCCTCAAACTTAATCATAAATATAGATCTGATAACCTGCAACAATAACAAAGATAAGCAAATTGAAAGCACAACACACAACACCAAGATTTTGATGTGGAAAACCCAGCTAAGGGAAAAACCATGGTGGGAACCTACCCATAGTAAGATGATACTCTGCAGTAGTATGTGAAAATATTACAATGGGGAATGCACATGCATTCAGGCACACTGCCTAGAGCTCACTGCTAAAATATAATGACCTGAAAGGCTACAACGCTCAGGGAAGTCTCACTGACTTACAACAAGATTCATACTACAATCTGGAAGGAATGAACTGAAAGAATAGCATCTCCAAATTCCTGATTACAGTTCTAATTAAGCACAAATGTCTGCTCTGCCACACCAATCTCTGCTCAATCACAATACCAAAGGATGAATCACTGTTCACACATAAACCACTCTCTTTGATGATGCAGACATTACCTCTATCTACAAAATACATGGCAATGTCACCTATATATACAATTCATCAACCTTGATAACAAGGTCAACTAAACCCTCAACTCACAATTACAAAGTTACATCACATGATACGAAGATCAACCACCGGACCAATATAATGATTTACATGACATAATATGGTCCTAATTCAAATTCCCAAATGCTCAACTCCACCAGAAATCATGCCAAGATCAACCGCAACATGGTACACCACCAAAAATACTGCATAACACAAAAATCATCACCAGTTCATGAAAACCTCCAATAGATATCACAACGATCAATGCGGATCACCAAAAAAAATAGAAAAAAATTAGGAAACACCTGCAAGCACGTTAGAATCATCAGTAATAGTTGTACCAACACCACTTATCAAATCTTCATCGATCAACATCTGAAAACTCGGGAACACAACCAATTAACAACTGTCACGAAGAAAGATAACTTGCGGAGCACCAAAAAATGATCCATCTAAAATGAAGATACACAATACCATCCCAAACAATATCCCAAAGTCTCAGCTTAATATCATATCACACTAGAATATACCGGAGGAAATACTAAACTCTACAAAGCACTAATCAACAATACAAAATTGTAAACCGGATCATAAGATCTTCCCAATCTGCAAACACTGGAGAAAATTACTGGAATATGTTGACATCAATGACAAAAACATATCCTAGCAACAACAATGACCAACAATCTCCACAATATCCAACATAAGGTATTGTTTTATTTTCTCAAGGTTTTGATATTGGTTCTACTTGTGTCCTTGATGCGGGAGCACCGGTCTAGTTCTTATTAGTTGGGCAGTTTTCAGTGGAATTGTTTAAGAGCATGGAATTTCTTCATGTTTGAGTGTTTAGCGGTGTGGTTTTGGGTTTATTCCCTTGTGTTCGTGGTCTTTGTTGTGTTCGAGCTTCATAGCATTTGGCTTTTGTTTCCGATGAGATGTGGATTTTGGTATTGATCCAGTTGATACACTCTTATTGATTAGCCCGACAGTGTGTTGAGCGAAGTGCGATTGGGTTGCGATTGGTCTCCATGACTTGCGAATCATTGGATATGTTTCTTTGGAACTTGGTCGATATTCCTAAAGGTCCACACATCGTTTTATGTTTTGAGTTTGTTCTTGGTGATTTAAGTCAATAGTTTACTGTTGCACATTTTATAAACCGGTTGGTCTTTGGGCTGACTTGATTGAGTTGTAATTATTTTGAGATGGTATATATGGAAACTGGTGAATCATTTGAGGATATAGAATTTAGAAGGTAGAAGAAAGAGTCTTGAGATCAGGTGAAGATGTAGATCCGGCAAGATTTAGATATGGTTGAACTGAAGCTGGAAGGCTGAGGTTCGGATTAGGGTAGAACTGACAGACTATTCCCAGAAGCCAATTTGTTATGAGGATGATCTGCAGATCTTGTAATTGTGTTGTAAGCATTATTTGTATCATGGATTGTGATCCAATATGTAGCATATGTAATTCCTTAGACTATAATAAGATTCATTCATATTTTTTACTGGTTATGTGTTCTGTCTACTATTTCTGGCATCTTGTTATCGGTTATCAGTATGTTTTGCATGTATTATGTGTTTAGCTGCAAGGTTGGGCTGTCCTTCATTGGATCTCCCTACCTTGACAACGTCAAATGGTATTAGAGTTGATTTGTGAACTTGTTGTTGGACAGAGTGTTGTTTGCACACCGGTTGGTTGGAGAGAAGATTGAGGGAACTTGTGGACTTGTTCAGATTTCCGAACATGAGGCAGATCAAGGTTTGTAGGTAGACTTCCGATCCTGAGCTTGATATTGAGGTAGTTAGTGGGTGGAGACTTGAACAGATCGTTGATTGAGGCAAGCTACATTTTAGACTGGTAGGTCATCGTGGAGAGGCAACCAGAAGCTATATTTAGATTGTTGAACCCCTGAGGTAGTGCAAGTACCTACTGACAGATCGCTGAACTAGATCAAGTGATGGGACTCACTTTTCAATTAACCCCGAGAGTCTGATGTAGGAGCACCGGTCTAGTTCTTATCGGTTGGGAAGTTTTCAAAGGAATTGCTTGAGAGCATGGAATTTCTTCATGTTTGATTGTTTAGCGGTGTGGTTTTGGGTTTATTCCCTTGTGTTCATGGTCTTTGTTGTGTTCGATCTTCATAGCATTTAACTTTGTTTCCAATGAGATGTGGATTCCGGTATTGACCCGGCTGATATGCTCTTACCGGTTAGCCCGATAGTGTGTTAAGCGAAGTGGGATTGGGTTGTAGTTGATCTCCGTGACTTTCAGATCATTGGAGATGTTTCTTTGGGCCTTGGCTGGTATTCTCGGAGGTCTGCACATCGTTTTATGTTTTGAGTTTGTTATTGGTGAATTAAGCTGACAGGTTACTGTTGCACGTTTCATAAACCGGTTGGTCTTTAGGCCAACTTGATTAAGTTGTAATCATTTGTAGATGGTATATATGGAAGCTGGTGAATCATTTGAGGATATAGAAGTTAGAAGGTAGAAGATAGAGTCTTGAGATCTAGAGAAGATGTAGATCTGGCAGGATTTAGATCCGGTTCGACTGAAGCCGGTAGGCTGAGGTCTGGATTAGGGTAGAACCGACAGACTGTTCCTAGAAGCCAATTTGTTTTTGAGGATGATATGTGGATCTTGTAATTGTGTTGTAAGCATTATTTGTATCCTAGACTGTGATCCAACATGTGGCATGTGTAATTCCTCAAACTGTAATAAGATTTGTTCATATTGTTTACCGGTTATGTGTTATGTCTTGTTACCAGTTGTTCTTTCTACTGTTTCTGGCATGCTGTTACCGATTACCGGTATGTTTTGCATGGATTATGTGTTTAGCTACAAGGTTGGGTTGTCCTTCATTGGATCTCCCTACCTTGATTGCGTCAGTCCTTTACTCCCATGGTATGCATATATGTAATTATCAAATGACTTGATAGCCCAAGAGACAGATGTAGCTTGTTGTTGTCAAGGGTTGTGAAATACAAAATTCCTACTTAGGTGTATAAAGTGAGCACTTGTATTTCATCAAAAGTATAATTTTTTAATGATATTACATCACAATTTGGGTTGATGCTTGATGTTGACATAATAATGAGAGGACCTATGATTTTTTAAGGGTGGCATTCTATGTCATTTTTTATGCCGACTAGAGTGGAATTGCATTCACTCTTCGCCTACCCACCATGAATGTAATAACTCTCCGAACTAGTCATCATTATTTTCTATGCCTTTCCACCTACCAAAGGTAAATACAGGTATACTCTATCAAATCCAAATTCTTGTTTTGAGTGAGGTTCATCCGCAAGCATATATATATTTTTTTCTACAATGCTATGAATTAGAGGCTAAACTCAAAGGTATATTTTTTGTTCTTTGACTCATTTCAAAAAGGATTAATTATTCATAGAAACAAAACATATGCTAGATTTGTTCTAGGATTTCAAATATTGAAATTGAACTACAAAAGGGTGGTGAAAGTAATAGGATGTTTGAAGGTATTATTATAAAGTGTCTTGGATATTTAATGTCTCCAAATTCATACATACATGTATAGGGTATTTCTAAATATTTTAGTATTTTTCCTAAGCATACTTAGAGTTGTGAATTTAAGTAATGGTTAAAAATATGGTGGCATTTTAATATATTTTTAAAGTTATTCTTCAGGAACTATTCTTTTTTGTACCTTGTGAAAACCGTCTTAGCATACTCTTATGCAAATCAAAGCTACAATTTACCTAGAACACTATATTTTAACTTGATGATAGTGCATACACCTTGTAAGCATTGTTTTGATGTTTTCCTTACTATAGACTACCATAATGGTGAAAAATTAGAGTTTTCACCACTAGAAGGATGAAAACCACTAATTTAAGACTCAGAGACCATTACATTAAGGAAAGATAGGAATTAGATAGATCTAAACCTAAGAGGTTTGAATGTTGATCTAATTCCAAGGGTGTTGAATGAGCCTCTTCTTTCCCTTGAGTTGAAATGAATTATTGAAGATGTTGAAATTAGGGTAAATACGCTTAAATTAAGGTAAATATATGCAAATAGTGAGTTATAGTCATCAGAACGAGCCATGAACCTAGATCTAAGGACTGTAAGAGGATTCAGATCTGTTCCTAGATGGAGCTCCTAATTTGTCGAGATCGGTGTGACGGTCGCTCTAGTTCTCCACACTTTTCACACTCCAATGGGGTATCTATTTGTCTATGCAAATAAAGCTTATCTTGAAGATCACAACTTCGTACATGCTTCCTACACACATAAAGAAGGGGAAATAGGTTGGAAATAGGGGTTTGCCTAAGTCAAACCTTGGTTTAGGAATTAACCTTGAATAAAATATTGCAAATAATGGAAAGATATACCTCAAATCTCTAATGACTGATAATGACGATTTGCTTCTTGAATGTAAGCACATATGTTGTATGAAATGGCATAAACATGACAAAACCCTAATCACACACACATGCTTGCATATGAATGTTGCAATTTGCTCCACAATGGTTGAATGAAGAATATGCAACCTTGCAAATCTCTAAAAATGCATGATGATGAACACTTCAATGCTTGATTGCTTGAATGTGAAGACTTAGAATACTTAGGTTGATCAAATGCATTTATGTATGAATATCTAGGTCAATTTACCAATTAGGCTGACCTCCAATGGTTATATTGAACCATCGATTTATTTTCTCGACGAAGAAGTAGGTCTGACCCCCTCCTTGAAAATTGGGCTTGAAAGAGGGGGATCAAGGCACTAGCACCTTGGTCCTCCTCAATTAGGGCCAAGATTTTGGGCCAAGGGAGGAGGACACCTCTTCGAATCAAGGCACTGAACAAACCCAGATAGGAGGTGAGGGAGAGGTCCGCACTAAAGTATGGGCACAAGCATGAGGTGTAACTTGGCCTATGACAATTTACAACACTACAAGTACTATCCTCCTATTTAACCAATATTTGATTATAAACATACCTAGATCATGGACTATTACCAATTCTTCGTAGGATGTGCTTGATATTGTCACTAGCTTGATATCTCCATGGATTGACAATGCTACGTAAAAGCATGTGTAGATTCTTTCACATAGGCATGTTGAACTCTAAATAAATTATTAGACTCTTTACAAATATTTATAATGAATTTTATAGCCCTCTTCATTATTGAATACCCTATTAGTACTTTGTAAGGATTGTCACTTGTGATTTGACAAGAATTCAATGTTATGACTATTACTATGAATCTATGACATTCAAATCTTTGAAGAACATTGTCATACACTATGATGATTGTCATTATGAACTGAAATTATTTTATTTGGTCATCACTATGAACACTTCATCCTAAATCTTGATAGGGGTTTGCACATGTTTCTAATTATCACTTTGGTTTTTAATAGTTATATATGCAAACCTATTCATCACAAAGTCACTACCCTTTAAACTTTGTCAAACCACTATCTCCTCTCCATTAGATATTTTATCATTTTTCATTGATTATAAATATTATTTATGATTTTTTTCACTTTATTTAACTCTTGCATTCATTCTTACTCTTTTTAAATCTCCCTTTATTGCCTCTTTGATATTATCTATGACTATTATGATCTTGATGACATCAAACTTTAATGTATATAAGACTGAGCCATGGAAATACAAATTAATTATCTCTCCCAGTCCCTTGATATCTTCAAAATAAATTTGTATATTTAATATGTATATACATGTAGAGTACATAACACATTGAGTTGTCATCTTAGGGGCCTTTGAACATGTGTGGAAGGTGTGTACAAGAGCCCCTATAACCTTTCTCTCCTAAAATATGTGATGATCTATTGTCTGGTACTGCAACATGTCATGCATAGCAGAAAACATTGCTTTCATTTTTCTATTATCCATATCTCTAACAAGATTAATGACCTAACTTGGGAGGTCCCTAAAGCCTAATAATTAAATCAACCCCAACTTACAATAACAACTAAACTCTCATTTGAATTGACTACTTAAAAATGGAACTCCCTCCATACATTATAAAATATTTTTGGATAGATTAGGGTAATATTTTGAAGTTTTTGATTTCAAAATGTACCATTAATAGAATGAGACATGTAGTTTATCCCTTTATGTCACTATATAGCCTTAGTTTACCTTTGACATGTGATCTTAACTCTAATGCATCAAGGAATATGATCATGAGACTCAACTTATCACCTTGTAAAATAAAACATGAGACCTTTAAACAAGGGCTTGAACCTATAGTCACTCCCAAGATACCTATGTTAACTATTTGAGCCAAGGAGGGACAAATACATTAACAATAGGTTTACATGCATATACTAAATTGAGGGTAAATTACAAAAAAAATATATATACTTCACACTTTTCCCACTTGTTTTTAACTCAATTTAGCCTTGTCTTTATATCATTAAAGTGTTAATTTTGAAGGATTCTAACACACAAGTTGATTGAGCCCGACCTTTATTTATAGTATTACCTCATCCAAACCTTGTGGTTTGGAACTAACCTAGGTTTTACTCCTTTCCTCACCACTAATAAAATGAATAGTTTAATCACACTTGCCTTACACAAAATCTAATATAACTTTCCATGATTTAGCGTAATTTAAGCATCAAAACCCCAACTATTGCTTGTTGTCTTGTATGATTGCATGTTTTATGGTAGGACTCTATGTGTAACAACCAAAAATTATAAAATAGAAAATGAATTAGTTATTTCTAAATCTAAGAAAATAAATACATATATTACATGTTCAACTGAATTTAAAACCGTTAAAACTAACATAACTGCAATTAACTACCATTTCAACAGAAAGGAAAAATTAACTAACATTCCTTCAATTTCATAACTTGAAGGAGAGAGAGAGAGAGAGAGAGAGAGAGAGAGAGAGAGAGAGAGAGAGAGAGAGAGAGAGAGAGAGAGAGAGAGAGAGAGAGAGAGAGAGAGAGAGTACAAAGTTTAAATCAATCTGATGACATAAGCTTTTCACATTACATTAGGGTGAAGGAAATCATCATCAAGGGATTTTCTTCTCAACCAAAGACCTAAGTTCCCCATGCCACTTCCTACTGGAAGGACCCAAAACTTCATGAGAGAAGTAGATCAAATATAGAACAAATTCCAATGAGCCTCTAAGCCTAGTGTTTAGAATCTACACTTACTAACCGGTCATACACTATAGGTACCTCGTAACTTTGCATGACACTCTGGCTAGTAGTTCATCTGACTCTTATGAACTAATGAACACATGCAAAAGGTTGTGCTACCTTGGACAAGGTTTTGATAATTAGGATATTGAGTGCTATCCATGTTCACCACCCTTACTCGATTTATTTAGAAAAGGGTTGCATATTTGTAACTAACTCAAGGGTCCAAATAAACTTCAATAGATTTAAACCAAAGGGTATTGATTAAACTTTGAACATGGAGAGACTATCCTAAGCTCTTCTTAGCAAGGGTGTTATCTTAATCATACTAGGTATGGTTTTCTATCAAATAGAAATGTCTAATCAAGGCACTTACCACTTATCTAAGTTTGGCTTACTACCAAATCCAAAATAATAAAAGGACAAAATTAACCCAAGTTCACTGTTGTACTAGACCACATACATAAATCAAAACAACATAATCTAAGAACACAGAATGCCTTCGTCCAAAGTCAATTAGATGTAATAAAGTAACACAACAAGAATTACGTCTTCTTATTTCAAATTACTCAATAACAGATCAAAATAATCGAGTTCTACAATTTTCCTTCAACTTAATAATAAAAGATAGACAAATATGACTAAATAATGACTCGCATTGAGCTAGCAGAATTACTTATCAACAATACTAAATTATTTAATATGTTGATACACACTTTAGGATTCAAGCCTCTATACAATAACTCTCTTAAACATATTGCATATCAAAAGTATTGAACAAATCAAAATCTTCCTTAACTACGAATATTCATGCATTCTTCCATTTCAGATCAATGCAATCATTGAATGATAAAAGAATATTAATATACAACATTTAATAGAGGCAAAGTAACGTCTTCTTTCTTGTGATACAACGGAGAAGAGAATATTTTGATTCTTCCCATGAGCTCGAGATAATTGGCTTAGTCACCACACAAATAGTAAGCTTTCCAAGCAATACTTCATCCATAGCAAAAACACAACGATCCACCCCAAAACACCTTTGATATTCCAACAACCTTGATAAAGTGAGCTATAGAATCGATGCCAATACTTACAAAAAGGCCTCCACCACCAAGATGGTGGCTACCTTGACTAAGGTCGGTGGTCTTTAAACATGATGCAAGAAAATAATGTGACACTTGCATAATACATAAATTCAACAATAATGAATATTTTCACACATAAATCCATCCACTAAATTTAATAAATATTTTTTATTTGTATAATGCACTAATGCTCTTCTATTAATGAAATATTTAATGAATTCATTTCAACCCATTCTACTAATTTAATTAAATAAATTTCATAAATTTATTTAAATTAAAATTACTAACTATTATCCAACTATTAAATAAATTGATAAATTTACTTAATCATCTCCTTTCCTCTCGTTTAAATAAATTAAACATTTATTTAAAATGAACAATCAAAATCCCTATTTAAAAAAATGAATATTTATTTAAAAAATACTCATCCACTTGCAAATGCAAGTTGCACAATTAATTGAAATAAATGAATTTATTTCAATTAAAATCCTAAAATCCATCCCACTTGCATTCTCCTACAGAACCCACTTGCACACTAACACTTCTTCTAAATTCTTCTAATCCTTTCTAATTTATCTTAATCCCTTTCTAAACATTTGCACATTCCTAGCTAAGGGATTAGGGAGGATTAAATTCTCAAAAGAATTAAAAGCTTTCTCCCTTCCACAAGTTAACCCCCAAAGTCTTCTTAGGCCTTAAAGACTTTAATCTAACTAACCCACCTTTGACCCTTGGTTAGAGACTTTTCCTCTAACTCAACCATCGATCTAACCCTCAAGTCTCTTCAAGCATCCAATGCTTTGACCATTGTTACCCTTTAACCCTTCCACATTCATTTATACCTTGGATAAAATCTTTATCCACTAACCTAACCCAAACCAAACCCCCTAGGGTAACTATCATGTCTCTTTGG
Organism: Cryptomeria japonica; assembly: GCF_030272615.1. Lineage (NCBI taxonomy): Eukaryota > Viridiplantae > Streptophyta > Pinopsida > Cupressales > Cupressaceae > Cryptomeria > Cryptomeria japonica. The sequence goes on along the minus strand of NC_081409.1, from coordinate 316,402,984 downwards.
GCATTTAATGCCTCTTCCCTCTCCTCTCAAGCCCTCTCATGATGCCACTTGTCACCATGGATTGAGGATCAAGCCCTCCTATTGCACGCTACACCAATGTCCTGATGGGAGTAATCGAGTATCGGGGAGAATGGTTTCTTGTTATCCCGCGGACCCGATAGGAAAGTGCTAGTTGAGGAAAGAGTTATTGGGTATCGGGAGGAGTGCTTTCTTGTTACGCTGATAACTCAATAACAAGGCACAAGTGGAGGAGGTCAACTTTGGAGACATCGGCCATCGGAAAAGCGCAATGTCATGCTACCCAATGACCCGATGGAAAGTGTGAAGCGGAAGTGTGAAGACGTCGGTCATCAGAGCCCGTTATGATGTTACACTGAAGACCCGATAGGAAGTGCAAAGAGTTGGAGGTTCTCATCAGACATCGCTAACCTTGTTTGGATGTTAGCCCGATGCTCTGATAGGACCTGCCTGATAGTTGCCGCTGGAAACCGTTGGTAACGAGATCAATCTTGTCCAATAAAAGGAGTTCACGACAGAGGATGGAATGTATAAAAGACCCAACGAACATCTGAAAAAGGGTTGTTGTGGTTTTGAATATGGATTGTTGATTTCCACGGAGAACACATGTTTTCCTGAATAATAAAGAGAAGTCTATTTTCTAGTTTCCATTCAGTGACTGATTTTTATTTGTGAATTGCAATAATGTTTTAGAATCTTTAAGTTAACTTATGTAGTCAATGTAAATGCTTCATTCCTCTATTTTGTGAGTTACTGGGTTGAACCTAGGAATAGGCTCGGAATCTGTAAATAAGTTTTCCTTTTTTTTCTCAGTTTAGGTTCTCTGTTTGTAAATAACAACATGGCTCTAGTTGAAACTCCACATGACCATTGGAGGTGGTCAAGAAGAGTCAATCATGTATAATAGGTTTTCATTTGTGGAAGTCCAGGAGATGGCATTAGCTATTCCTGCAAACTGGCCCTAGGCGAGCTTGGTGATAGTCCGTTTAGGTGTCAGTAGTGTGAAGGAGATAACTTGCAAGGGAGGAATCTATTAAGATCTGGAAGAAGATCCAGTAGGCTATAAGCCCTAGAACCTAGTCATTGTGCAACCGAAAGGAGAGAGTTTTCCAAACCAAACATGAAGGGTGGTTTTCAGAAAAGAGAGAACAAGTGTTGACTATCCTGCACCCCTGCAAGGATATAGTGAGCAAGCTTACCTTGTGAGCTTGAAGAAGGTGAGACAAGAAAACTACTGGTAGGGGAGTACATAGGAGAAATCTATAGGCCCTAATAGTGGATAGGATTACACCATCAAAGAACTCCAGTTGGTGGTAAATTAGGACTCTCCCTATCACCTCCTGATGCAATCCTAGCCCTCGCTAAGCCAAATCAATCTTGACCCTTCTGTTAGGAGTGCAAAATTGTTGCAATTTTTTTGCATATTTTGTCCAAAAGGAATTTGCTTGTAGGTTGTCAGATTTTGGACCCTTGAGTTGGGTTTCTATTTTCATGTTCCCAAGTTGCAAAGGGTTTCTCTTTGAAAGTTTTTAATAAAGTCCCCTTTTGAAGTTTATCCTCTAGGCATAAAATTTCATGACCCTTGGAACCCTTATGTTAAGTTGCACGTGGTCATTTTAGTGCCTTAAGTATTTTTGTTCCACTTCTCCACAAATTGCTTTTGTGCCCTACTATTCGCATCGTGGACCCGTGGGCAGCATCCTTAGAAAGAGGCAGTTGATTCTGCACCCTTGCATTGTGTTATTCCCTGAGCATAGTTGTTATGTGATGAGGAGGTAGAATAGAAGTTGGTCTTCTTTTGAGGTTGGTGGGCTTTTGTTCTCAATGTGCTTCCCAAATCAATCCCTAGGCACAAATGGGATTCTTCTAAACCTTTCTCCTATCTCCTCCTCTCTATTCAACACTGCTTGCACCCTATTGTATTGTACATCACTCCTCCTTACCTTCCATGCTAAGGCATTCAAATCTGAAATGAGGTCCTCTTGTGTGTCACTAAAAATGAACAAGTTTGGTTGTCCAACTGGCTGAATCTCCTCTCTTCCAAGAATGGGCAACTGTTGGAGAACCATGGTTTACCTAACCTTGTTTGCACCTTTTAAGGATTTCAATCATATTAATGTGTTGAATGAGCATCTGGACAGGTCTGCAAAGTCTGATGACTGTCCCTCACCTTTCAAGAGTGAAAATATCCAAGTTGGATGCAAAGAGCGTTGTTCTACTCAAGGCAACTTCTAGGTTCAAAGGGTTATCTTGATCAAATGACTTAATGCGATTTTGTGGAGCTTGTAGTAGGGTGTCTTAGATCTTAACTCATCAATTTTGATGATTTGAAGCAATCATTTACTTCTCCTTCCTTACCGATTTCATGAAATTGTCAAATTGGCCCCAAAAAGGCTACTAGGATTAGCCCTAGTTTTTAGTGAAAATTGTTCACCCTGCTCAATCTGCTAAACTTCATGGAAAACCCTTGGAGATGTGGTCATTTGATGATGAAAGCTCAAGTATTTTTTCTATGGCAAGTACTGTACGGACTGTTTGAGGACTGTCCCACAAAATAGGCATTTTTCAAGGGTTTTTGAGGGTTTTAGTGAGGGTTTGCAAATTAAAGGCCTTCTCCATGATACTAGACCCAATTAAATGTTTCAAACCTTGATATGACATATGCCAAACACTCCCAAGGATTCAAAACCTATCTTAGAATATTGTCATTATGTCAAACAAATGCCATACTGCTGTTTTTACACAGAAATAACAGTCTAGAGGACTGAGACAACGATTTTTTTAAGCTTTTGCATACATTTTGAACATTTGTAAACCAAATACAATGAAGTTATGTCAAATACAGATGCAACAATGACTTGATAGAAGTTGGAACAACCTGCAAAACAAATAGGAAAGGATTTTTTATGACTGTTGTTCATTCACCCGCCATCACTGCACTTTGACAGTATTAAAACTGTTACAACTTCCTTTCTTTGTTTTGATGTACTTCTTCACTCTGTCCCTGGCCTGCAAAAAGGTGTTAATGGCAAGATAGAACAATGCATATAGCCCCTTCAAAGATCTTGTAAGTTTGAACACTTAAAAGATGCCACAAAGCATGACAGCATTATAAGACTGTGATAGAGAATACACCTTTCTAGGATCCTTATTTAGGTCCTTTACAACCAAATTGTGTACCTTGTCTTCTTAACATTGAAAACACTTGTAAATACATTCCCATGATGCATAAAAGAGGAATCCATCATTCCATATTGTCCATTAGGGAGGTTGGCAATGAGGTTTTAACAATGAAACAGTGACACACTGTTTTACAGTCTGATTACACCTTTGCTTCTTGCATCCAACCAAGTCATGAGAGAGACAAGGATGGTAAAATGAAATGATAACTCTTGCCAACTTAATTCTTCTTCAACATTTCAAAGTACAGTGCTATGAATAGCAAAGTACCATTCAAACAACTTTAAGAATACCCAAGCCAAGTTGTTCACTTCACATACTTGCCATGGGCTTACAAACACTTGTGAATTGATAGAAAAGGAAAATAGATGTATGATACAGTATGTACAAAGGGTCCAACAAATTTCCTCAAAGCCATGGATGAATAGACCTTGAAGAAACTAGTTGGACCATGAAAGACCTTCCATTGGAACCACAAAACAGTGCCTTTCTCAAGAGCACTTCAAATAAAACTTGTTCCAAATCACTACTCAAACATCAAAGGAGATCACACCAATTAAAAACAAGAGTAGTATGGACTCATGAAGCCATGGTACGGACTGTACTCTCAAAAGTGCAGGAAACTAGTTAAAACTCACAAAAAACAAGAGCAAAACAAGTATTTCTTTTACTTTTCCAACATGAACCACACATACAATGATGGGAACATGGTTTTTATACATGTGCCAACTTATTGAAGCCTTTGTACGAATAGGTACAGGCTGGAACTAACCAAAACCACCAAAAATCACTTTTTTGCACTTTTTGACAACTTTTGTTGCTCAAAAAGTTGCATTTTGACTCTTGGTGACTTGGCACTCAAACCAATGACTCAACATCATTAGAAACACTAAATAAACATTCTCCAATTCCTTTCAAGGCTTTACAACATCAAAAATTCAAAAATGCTCATTTGGACCCAAAATTGATAGTTTTTGGCCCACTGAGCAAAAAAACAAAATCCTGGAAACTCTTAAACAAAAATGAGTTCCAAACCTTATTACACCACAAAAAAAACCTATTAAACCTACTAGAAGCATAAAATAAACACACATGCTTAATTTGCAACAAAATGCTATACCTGCTAGGATTTGAGCATTCAGGTGCTCAGGTGCTCCTGCACCATTATGCGGGCTCGCAAAGGTATAATGAGTTTCATGTTAAGGGAATCCCATGTTCTCACAGGGTTATTTGTATGAATGAGTTGTATGGTGTGGGCCCGTGGGGTAATTGTCACAAAGGAAAGTCACATGATTCCTGCGCTCTCGTAGGGTGGCCTTCATTGGTAATGTTCCTATTGTGGGCTTGTGGGTTGCATGTTGCTAGATCAAGAGGGTTCCTACATTCCTGTGATGTGTTTTGTAGGAGTCAAACTTGGGTTGCGAGTGGGCGGAATGATCAATTTGTGTACTCTCGTGATCCCATAGGTTGCAAAGTAGGTGAAATTAGAAGGATGCAGGAACACGTGGAGAAGGGACTCATGAAGTATCAAAGAAGTTAAATAAATCTTTGTTACTCCACACTCCCATAGAATGATGTGACATAAGGAGACAGAGTTTGCGGGCTTGTAGAATGGATAAAGTGCATGAAGATAAGTTGGAGCTGAGTACCCCGCAGCCCTGCCTATGCGTCGTGTTGGAATTTTGAAAATTAGCGAGCCCACAGGTGATGATAAAGCCAACAAATGTATAACCCGCACTTCTGCAGGAGAAAGGTAGAAGAAGGTTGAGAGTTCACGGGCATGCAATAGGTCTCCTATGATTGTTCAAAATGTGAACATGACATAGCAGATGTCCACGTGGATTTCAAAGCTGGCTTAACTATTTGATTGATTTGCATGGATTGTATCAAGGATTAAGGTTTAAAATTGCAAACTTGGTGCTCAGTGAAGTGGATGATGAAGCTTCTATGATCTTGATAAAGAGGCATGGTTCCTTGGGATCTAAGCAACCATCATAAAGATAGACATGCATTAAAGCTAAGTGTTCAATCAAGTGTAGACCCTGATTAAAAGAGATATGAATTATGATGCATAAGGACAACAAAATCATGATAGGATTGTCTGTTCAAGATAAAACTGAGAAAAGTAAATGAAAAGTCTATGTTGGCTTTAAGCATAGGGATTTCAAAATGATGATGAAGTAGGTTGCATACATACAGATCTTCTGAAATTTATAGCTGGCGAGATGAGTGGAATTTTAAAAGCATACAACCTAAAAGAATAGTTCACATGTGTGAGTAGCGCAGTATGGGATATTTTTAGAATTCCCAAGTTTTCCTATAGAGCTAACAGATTTGTATTTCAACTAGTAGAGATAATGGAGATTACTCTGCACGTGTGTCTGGAAAAAGTTTGAGAAATGGGACAACAAGATTGTGCTTTCATTATGTGTAGATTTTATGACACTGGGTGGAAAATATGTCATTGAGATTTTGTATAATAAGGGGGTTTTGAAAATGAACTGGATAACAAGGGGGGTCTTGGAAGGCCTTTTCAGTCACAAGGAACCTTTCAAGAGTTATCCATATTTTCCCCTTCACCACCAAGTGACATAGAGGCGACAAAATAGGAGTGGAAAATGGTAGCTAAGGGAAGTGGATGGTTCAGATGCAACTTTGAAATGATGTTGCAAGATTATGGGAGCTGCAAGCCTTCCTCTATTCATAGAATTTGCTTGTAAGCTCCTCTTTCCATTTTCATTGCTGCCAGTCTAGGATTGTGAGTTCCTTCTTTAGTGTTAAGGATGCTCAGCTTCTTTTCCGGTGCGATACCTCTTCAAGGCTTTTGGATTCCTCTTCTAGTTGGAATGGTGTAACTCATGCCTCCATTTGGAGACATTTGCAGTGCGATGGTGGTACGGCTCAAAGACGGTTAAGCTACAACATAATAATTTTAGATGCACATATCTTTTTCTTGTCTTACAAAAGGTTGTGTTTTCTGTTATATGATGAATATTGTGTAAAAAGACAAAATTACCAAAATTAAATGCATTCCTTGTGTTTCATAAAAGGAATATAAGGGCCATGATTAAGCATTTTGAAAATTTTCCACATTTGAGGATAGGCTTCTTTAGTTTTCTGTTAGGATAGGGTTCTGTGAGTAATACCGTAGATGACGAGTGATGTACTGTGTTCTATAAATTTTCAATTAGCAATGAAAATTATTTCTGGTTTGTTTCATTTTGTGTCTCCTATTTATTTTCTTTAAATTCATGCGAATTAATATATTGAGGATATGTTAGTTTGTCATTATATTTTCTATTATCATGTAAAATTTCTCATGGGTATCCTTCAAGGAAGGAGTTAAATTATGTGTGTGAGTTGCAGTGGATTCATAGCGGATTCATAGGATAAATAAGAATGGGAGTATGATAATGCTATCATGAAGGATTGCACTCGTGATGCTAAATCGAAAGCTCAACAATCCTGTGAAACATGGGAATACTTTCAGGCTTGTGGGTTGCCTATATTGAAGGTAGACCTCTAGATTATAGGTCGGCTTCCTTTATGATGAATCTCCTGCAAACTAATTTTTGTTGAGAAAAAGGATAGAAGGAATACTGAAATTAAACCTATCTTACGAGGTGATTAACCAAAGATTCTTTCTGAGACCTACAACCTGCTTAACTCACAAAATCCTTCAACTAGTAGACTTCAATTACTCACAACTCGACTAAACATGTAGGTGCATTAATATTTCATAGAAAGGATTGAATTCGGAACCTGCTTGAAGGAAAAAATATTGTTTTCACAACTAAAAGTTACTGAAATCAGCTAGCACAATCTATAACATGCACCTATCATACAACTACTCACACCAATCATATTTGAATGAGACATAATTAAAGGATTTAAGTAAAAATCACAATAATAACATCAAATCATTCACCCATAACATATTACAAGAAGTGCTAAGAAGGAAAATTATGCTATTTTATGAAAAATAAGGTGTTGTTGTTGTTACAAAACCCATAAAATTGAGCTACATTACTATACTTGAGCATGAAAGAGACCAAAATTAGTCTCCAATGATGTTGAGGAGATAAAGAACTGAGAAATAAGATATATAATAGAAGAATAAATAGAAATGAAGCCCTCAAAGCAATCGAATGTGATTTGATGATGAAGAACCTCCCACCTCTAAGAAAATCAACTAAATTGAAAGTATCCTTCTTGAAAATATCTCCATCTTGTATGATAAAGGTCTCCTGGGTCGAATTTGCCTGAAAAAACATGCAAAAGGCATGCAAAACTTCTCCAAATCGTCAAACTGTGAGCCTAAAATAGCTTCTTGAAAAGTGATATATGCATGTAGAACCTTCTCTTGATGCATGACTGCTATTTTTGGTTCCAAAAATGCTCTCTTTTCTTTAAATTCTACATGCGTTTGAATTATTGCCTTTCTTAAAAACAATTAATAAAATTGTTTTTTAATAAATGTTAAATTAAATCATTAATAACATATATGAAGTGTGCGCCTTTTTTAATTAAATAATTTAAAATAACATTATTAAAATAATTAATAAAATTGTTTTTAATAATATTATTTTAAATTATTTATGACATGCACTTGTACAAAGAGATTTTTTGTTATAATGCATTTAACCTTTTTACATGCACAAGGGCACACTGACATAAAAGTCAATACCTTGAGCTAATATTAACATGAAGTGTTTTATTTTAAAACAAATAAAAAAGGCCCTAATTTGAACAAGGGCATGTAATGATATTTTGGAAAAAAACCCTAAATATTTGCTTATTCTTTTTTGCATACTTCGGAGAAGTTTGCATTAGCTGCCATATAGGCTCACATTCCCATGCACAAACAACATAGCAGAATATGAGGCCTTGATCATAGGACTAAGAATGGTTGTATAATGGAACTTGAAGGAGCTACAAGTATATGATGATTCACGGCTAGTCATCTGACAGGTTAATGATGATTACCAAACTAAGGATGATAATCTCATGCCTTACAAGAAAATGGTTGATAGTTTCAAGGAATTATTCACAACTATCACCTTCGATTAGATTCATTGAGAGCAAGATAAAGTTGCAAATGCAATGGCTACAATAGCCTCTCTTCTCGATCTTCCACAAAACTCAACACACTATGAGTTCTTAGTTGAACAAATTTGGATCCCTAGTTATGATATCCCAGAATCTGAGATGGTATGTCAAATCATCGATTCCAGTTCCCCATGGTATGGTGAATTTTATGCTTACCTACATGATCAAATCCTTCTGCCAAACCAATCGAACAATCAATGAAAAACCTTCATACACCAATTTGCCCAATACATAATCATTTCCAAAACCTTATACCGACGAAGTCTCGATGGTCCAAAACCTTATACCGACAAAGTCTCGATGGTACTCTCCTCTGATGTTTAGAGTAAGGTGAGGTGACAATAACTTTAGAAGAAGTATATGAAGGAATCTATGGGGCCCACTCAAGTGGCCCTTCATTGGCTAAAAAAATAATGAGAACAAGATATATTGGCCCTCCGTAGAAAAAGACTCCTACTACTTTGTTAGAAAGTGCAAGAAATGCCAAGTACACAAATATTTGATACATGCACCTGTGCAAGAACTGCAACCCATCATAACACCATGACCCTTTTGTCAGTGGGGACTCGACCTTGTGGGTAAAATCCATCCATCTTCATCCACAGGTCATAAATTCACATTAACACCATTGAGTACTTAACAAAGTGGATCAAAGACATTCCACTCACCCAAGTCACCGGTATGCAAATTGCCTCATTCATCCTAAATTACATCATCTGTCAGTATGGTGTACCCATGTCCATCATCACAAATAATGGGCTTCCCTTAAAAAATCAGGATGTTTGAGAACTCTATGAGAAGTTTCATATCCAACACCGTTTCTCCACCCCATATTACCCACAATGAAATGATCAAGCAAAAGCCTCAAACAAGAACATATTGAGGATCTTAAAGAAGATAGATAATGATGCTAGTCATGATTGACATATTCGTCTGAATCCCGCTCTATGGGTATATCGAACTAGCATTCGAAATCCTACAAGTGCAACCCCATACTCACTTGTTTATGGAGTAGAGGCTATATTTCCTATTGAGGTTGAATTACCATCCCTATGGTTCTCCTTGCATAATCTGATTAATGATGAAGAGTAATGAGTCTCCCATCTTTAGGTTTTGGAACTACTTGATGAGAAGCGACAAGCTGCCTACAATCACCTCAAGGCATATCAACAACGCATGACTAGAAGCTATAATCATAGGGTCAGACCTTGCACATTTGAGGTAGGAGATATTTTTCTCAAATTTAATCCTCAAAGTCAACCAAATAGAGAACATCAGGACAAACTCGAATCCAATTGGCTGGGTCCATATGTCATCACCGCCATCTTCGGGTCTGGGGCATATCAGTTAGAAACTTCAGAAGGGGAACCACAGGAAGATCCAATAAATATCATGCATCTTAAAAAGTTCCATACATAAGTTGTGTAGAGCATAAGGCTTATAAAAATCTCAAAAAGTCCAAAAACATTCAGAAAAGGTCCTAAAAAAAGAAAGAAAATAATAAAGAAAAACAATTCATCCAAACAATGAAAACCACTTCGGTGGTGCCTTGGATAAGTATGGTGGTGAAAATTTGGAAAACATGCATCATTTATAAAGGATATGGCTCCATTGTCTTTTAGACTTGTTGCGATCACATCTATGCATCCACTCATACATGATATCTACCATGGCTTGTTATTAATATGCAATTAGGGTTATTGCCTCATGTTTCCCACATCATGCTTTCACACCGACACCTAACTGGGGGCAACATTTTAACATAATGATGGGAGTGGATTCTCAATACTAGTGATTCACCAAGTTACTCAATCAAAAAATGTCTTGAAATAATCCAAAAACATTCCTAAAATCTCAAAAAGACCAAAAACATTCGAAAAATGTCCTGAAGAAAAAGTAAAAAAACATTCAAAAACAAACCCAAGGGAAAGAAAATGAGAAAACATTAAAAACAATCACAAACATTGCAATAAAATTATTTCTTGTACATAAACATCAATCCAAACACAAAACAATATTTGAGCTACCTATAAGATGACCAACTATCGCATCGAAAAACAATCAAACATCGGAGAAAAACATGTGTGAGACCATCCTAACAAGGATACTTCTTTCCTTTCAACAAGACATGGTGACATATCTCTTTGACAAGAAGATTTTGTTTGGCTGGTAGGCTCTTGGTCTAATTAGTACTTTTTTATATCAGGTTCCTATGCTACTCCAAGATATCCACAAGTTATTAGAGTGCCTAGGATGGTTCATGATATCTTTTTCTTTTTTCTTCTATCTGTGGATTATTCTAATGAAGTTCTAGGGCAAATATTAATGGTGTCTACATGGGAAGTTCACTAAGCTATGAGATATTATGCAAAAATGTGCAGTCATGGATCACTATGGCTTATTGATGACAATGTATACCTCGACCACGTGTATATGAACCGGGATGGAGGGGAACCTTCCTTGTCTATGATGTTTGTTTATAGGTGGAACGCTCAGCCTTGGTTTCTAATACCTCGACCAAGATCAATACTACCATGCTCAATGAGGAAATAAAGAATTATGAATAGCCCATGGATCACCCATATCATCTCATCTATATATATTGCATTCCATTGCATATCGCCCATATATTTGTTTATTCATACATTGTAAATATTTTGTGTGCATGCATACGCAAGGAATAGCCCATGGATTGCCCATATAATCTCATCTATATATATTTCATTACATTGCATACCACCCATACATTTGTTCATTCATACATAATAAATATTTTGTGTGCATGCATACGCAAGGAATAGCCCATGGATCACCCATATCATCTCATATATATATATATATATATATATATATATATATGAGATGATATGGGTGATCTATATATATATATATATATATATATATATATTGCATTCCATTGCATATCGCCCATACATCTGTTCATTCATACATTGCAAATATTTTGTGTGCATGTATATGCAAAGAATAGAATTTCTATGAGAAAGCTAAGTGTAAAAATCATGATGGATTACTATGATACACATCACCTTACATCTACATCTAGCATCTGCATTTTTAGGAACATTAACCATTTCATTAGATGCATGGATTAATTTATATTTAGATCCATTCATAATGCATAACCCTTATTATTTTTAGGGTCATTTGCATTGGTGCATTTCGTTTCATAATTCATTTATCATGTAGGATAATTAGAATTATAGATAGGTGCATAACATTTCACATTATCATTAGGACCATTCTCATTAGGGACATTCATTTGCATTTATCTTGTTACAAATTCATCATTCATTATCTTATAGTGTCATCTTTTATTGCATATGCCATTGCATTTTAGGTGCATATTGCATAGCGGTAGTAAGAGAATTCCGTACATTTAGGATTGATAAATTACGTTCACAAATATCATGATTTAGTGTCATTACATACATCATTTATGGCATTCATCATTAAAATATCATCATTTAGTATCATTACATACATAGTTTATGGCATTCATCATTCAATACCATCAATTAGTGTCATTACATATATCAATCATTCCATACATCATCCATATCATCATTTCATTCACATTATTTATGGCATTTGTCATTAAAAATCATACACCAATACATTACATTTTACCATTTTATCAAAATCAACCATTGTGTCTATCGCATACCATTCATTATATCAAAATATAGCATTAATCAAATCAGTCATAATATCAAATCAAGTCATACATCATCACAAATTATAAACATATGCATCCACAACATGTATAGTCATCATCATAATAAGTCATAAGCATCATGTTATAAAAAAAAATCATCTGCATTCATACATCATCCATATCATCATTTAATTCACACCATTTTAATGAATCATTACAAATTATCACAAATTATAGACACATGCATCCACAACATGTATAGTCATTATCAGAATAAGTCATAAGCATCATGTTATAAAATAAAATCATCTGCATTTATACATCAAACATAAGCATCATGTTGTAAAACAAAATCATCTGCATTCATACATTAACATAAGCATCATAGCATAAATCAAGATCATCTGCATCCATAAATCATCACGAATCATCATAAAAAGCATAGACTATACATCATCATAAATAAACTACATCATCAATAACACATATAGGATCCATCATATATCATGCATATCAAATCAACAACGTACATACTTCATAAGTGATAAATCATCATGAATCATCATAAAAAGCATAGACTATACATCATCATAAATAAACTGCATCGTCAATAACACATATAGGATCCATCATATATCATGCATATCAAATCAATAACTCACATCCTTCATAAGTGATAAATCATCATCATAATAATCTCATATCATCACTGCCAACAAGGAGATCTCATCATATATCTCTCATCAAAAGAATACATATGTATCAAAGTACAATGATGTCAAAAATATCAGCTACCAAGAGCCATCCAAGTATCAATGTGTAACAATGTATCAAAATAACAAGTACAAGAGCCTGTAGGAATCAGGCGACGCTCTTGCCAAATCTAAATGGGGCGCCACAGGCTGGAAGTGATGGACAAGGGGGAGGACCCATGACACCCCCACTGCTTTGTTCTCTTTGAGATCGCTTAGATCTGGCTACTCGCATCTGTGAATAAATCATGGCATGCTAACTACTGGGAGCTACCTGCTCATATAATCCCCATGAGTAATCAATCTCTGCCCCAACCTGTTGTATCTCCCTCATGGTCTCAATAGTCAGACCATGACCTTGTACCTTCTCTAAGATACGAATCTTGTCCTCAGCCTATGCAAACTGGTCCATAACATCATCTCGCTCTCTCAAAATGGAAGTGACCTCGACCCCTCGAGAAAATAATTATACATCACAGACAACTATCTTTGCATCCCTATCATCTAGCTCAACCTCTAGGGTACGGATCTGAGCCTGAAGAATGGTAAGACGAGCCTATAACCGAACCAAAATTATATCCCTGAGATCCCCTTGTCCTGCTCGCCCCATTTCCCCAACTTCCTCTCCCTCGGCCATACCTATCGCCTCTATTGGTGTCGATGTTTCTACCTGTACCGGTGGAGCCTGTATCAATCAGACTGGGTAGGCAACCCTATCTCTCCTACCTCCTCCACCACCCTCATCACTTCCACCACCCCCATCACCTCCTCCACCCCTATCACCTCCTTCATCCCCATCCAGTCTCCTCCTCCTCCTCCCTTGTCATGGAGCCCGCTCATCCTCAAAGGGTGGTATGGGTTCTGTCGGATCCAAAATATGGGGAAAAGGGTGCACTGCCAAGAACTGAGCATACTCCTCTATAACCATGACATCCGCAATGTCTTCCCTGTACACCCATGGCCTCGACTGAAGGCTACAAAAATTTCCAAAGGCTTGATCATAGGATAAAACTCACCCACAATGATATCTTTCACTGACCACATGAGCATACTCACCTAACTCTCTAGGCATACCTTGTACACACCCAAACTATCTCATAACCCACCTAGACAAGTGCCTCTCAATGATATATAATATCCGCCCAATCAGAATGCGAGTAGAATACACATGAGGCATCGCCTCGACATCATCCTCCCATGACTCACAATCTCTATACGGTCGCCAGATCACTCAATCTAAATCATCCAAGGCTCGACGCCAATACTCAACCTTACCCAACTGGGGATGGGTCATCATACCTCTGTACATATATACATAGGGTTGGTCGATCGCCCTAAACCTCATGCATACTGGTCTACAAACGGGTAAGTGCTCCCATGCCCATATATGAATAAGTATGATCCCAACACCTAAGGAAGTACTCTCGTGATAGACCACACCATGCAGATCATTGTACAGGGGGGCTAGGATACATGGGCCCCAGGAATATCGGGTCCCCTCGCTCGCCATCTGCTCTATGACCTATCCCCAGTTGATGGACAGTCCATGTGATTTCTAGTCAGGAAATAGAAGACTGCCAACAATACCATAAAGCATAGCAAGGAGTGCATCGTATAGCTATGCGATATCCTCCCACTGCACTGAACCATCATGAACCTCTAGAGAAGGATTCACAAAGATATGTCATAGTGCAACATCCGCCATTTGTGTGTCATACATCACTAGCTCACCTATGATAGGGATATGAAGAATCCTCCATACGTCCTCCAACATGATCGACATCTCTCCCATCGATAGATGAAAGAAGAAGGTCTCGCTATGCCACCTCTTGGCCAATGTAGTCAGAAGTCCATGATTCGTGCAAATCACATGCAAATGCATCATGTCATACAAATCGGTAACAACAACGCAGTCGATCTCCAGCTTGCAAACACTGAGTGGTGAGATGCTTGTCTTGGGCCTACAATACACATAAGTTCTCCTACAAACACACAATCAAGCGACAATGTCAGCCTTTTTGCTAGCATAATTAGCTAATACCTAGACTTCACCAAATACTTTTTTGATCAAGTATCTCACGTATCAACAAGTAAATCGACTCACACACACCTAGACTAAAATAGGCATTTACATCAATTGCCTAGTCTCAAAAGGTACAAGGAGTCCATCAAAACACAACAAACAACCTAAAAACATACAGACTGACATCAACTGTCACAATCAAAATACAACTAGGCAATCCAACACAAAAGTGTTATTTTAACTCCACAAAAGTGCTAAAACATTACAAACCAAACAAAAGCGCTATTTTAACTATACCAAAGTGCTAAAATAAAAGCACTAAACCTATTTGACAATAGTGCTAAAACAATCCTATAATTGCGCTAAAACAACAAAAAATTCAAAAGCACCACACTAAGCATACACGAGTGCTAAAACATCAAAAGTGCTACAACTACTGTGCAATTGCGCTATTGTAGCACAATAGCGCTAAACTAAGCGACAAAGGTGCTTAAAGAGAGTTTTAGCACATTCGTCTTGATTTTACTTCACCTAGCTAAAAATGCATCAAAATGAGGTCAAAATGAAAAAAA